>NW_026294503.1:63217427-63894927 GCF_007827085.1 Peromyscus californicus insignis
AGTTTAATGAAATCCCTATTAAATCTCCTAGACCTAGGGACTAGACGCTCTTGTTCACAGGGCTTAAAGATGCAGAGATGAGAAACCGTAGTTAAGAAAGGATGTCAGCGGCAGGGCTGGTGAGCAGGACGGTTGTTTGAACTACTTCTTGGTTCCCAGGCCCATGAATTCTCGTTACTAGAGATAGACCTATGTAATGGTCATCTGTTCTATTAGGGAGGATGGCACATCATTCTCAAACAATATTACTCAAATCCAATTTTAAAGACTGCTTTCTTAATATGCAACACCAGCTGTCCTAGGTTCCTTGGGTATACAATCTTAAGAGCTGCATGCAGTGAGTTTACTAGAGATGAACTTGGGCTCGGAGCCAGCGGCTGGGGGTTCTGGAAGTGGGATTGCCCAGAAGAAGGTGAATTGTATTGCTGCTACGTCAAAGGCTTCAGTTGACCCACGAAAGAGCCTCTCAAGCTTGCTAGCCCTGAAGCTGTCTCCACCAACAATGCCCCATCTCAGCTTTTCTGTCTATTAAGTTGTCTCTGATGAGATCTGCTCCTGGGAAGCAGAGGTGATCTTGGGTAAGTGGCTGTTTTTTAAAGAGGAAAATTATTTTTCTTCTCTTAAACTCATGGTGGCTTATTCGTGTGTTTAGGAAATATTTTTAGCTCATATTTTGCTAACAATCTGTAGATCTTCCAAATAGGGTTTTATTTATTATATATGTATGTGTGTTTACTTATGTATCTATTTATTTATTTGTGTAGAGCCTGATGCTTCATGCATGTTAGGCAAGTGCTCCATCACTCAGCTACATCCCCAGCCCAAGTAGGAAATTTTAAATAAGCCTCTCCCATATTACACTTTCTCAGCCTGGAATTTCCTTGACTGAATACAATAATGTACATATGAACTTCAGATTTGAGAAGATCAAAATGATGGCTGTATATTCTCTTCTGAAAAATTTTACTGTTATAAAACTGTTTATTTGTTTGTTTGTTTTTCCAAGACTGGGTTTCTCTGTGTAGCCCTGACTGTCCTGGAACTCACTCTGTAGACAAGGCTGGCCTTGAACTCAGAGATCTGCCTGCCTCTGCCTCCCGAGTGCTGGGATTAAAGGCATGGGTCACCACCACCTGGCAATAGATAGTTGTTTAATGCATAAACTAAGCCACTGGTGAACACCTTTTTGGTATTTTTTCCT
Source organism: Peromyscus californicus insignis (assembly GCF_007827085.1). Classification (NCBI taxonomy): domain Eukaryota; kingdom Metazoa; phylum Chordata; class Mammalia; order Rodentia; family Cricetidae; genus Peromyscus; species Peromyscus californicus. Next base: position 63,218,629 of record NW_026294503.1, read on the forward strand.
GTGGAAGCCAAATTAACAGAAAGCGCTTGCCTATCATCTGTAGTGACAATCTTAACTATATACATAGAAATCTACAAATATTGAAATGTAGAATATAGTATGAAATTTGCAGTATTTTACATGGCTGAGGTGGGCAAGTAGAATGTTCATTTGCAAAAAAAAAAAGTTCCTGCCCTCTGTATTACATTATAAATGACCAGAAAGGAGAAATATCTTATTCTTATTAGCAATAACAAATCACATTGGGGCTGTAAAGATGGTTCAGAAGACTCTTCCAGAGGACCTGGACTTGATTCCCAGAATCCACATGGGAGCTCACAACCATCTGTAACCCCAGTTCCAGGGGATCTGATGCCCTCTTCTGGCCTCCACAGCCACTAGGCACGCAAGTGGTACACACAAATACACACAGGCAAAAACGTCATACACATAAAAAAGTGGCACATGTTTAAGAATAAACTTACTAAAAAATATCAAATCTATATGAAAAGTACTATAAAATATTACTAGAGTACATAAATAAAATATAAACAAGGGGAAATGTATTGGTTTTGAGATTAAAAGTTAGATGTAAGATATCAACTTTTTAATGCTGGCAGAGTAGCATACACCTATAATCCCAGTACTCAGGAGGCAGAGGCAGGAGGATCACTGAAGGGGATTCCAGCACAGTGGGGGCTCCCTCCCAGACCCCAGATTAGGCACAAACCACACCCAGACACCCATTTTCACAGAGAGATCCTTTATTAAGTGGGAAAGAAAAGTTAAAGTGGCTGCTTTCTGACTCGGGCAAATGACCTTGACCAGAGAAGGGCAAGATGACCAAAAGTTTCAAGCCCTTCAAGAATGAGGATAAGTCAGAGCATTGTGTAGACCATCTAGACCACTGAGACCCGTGGTTCTCAACCTTCCTGATGCTGCGACCCTTTAACACAGCTCCTCATGGTGTGGTGACCCCCAACCATAAAAGACCCCCAACCACAAAATTACGTTTTGCTACTTGATAACTGTGATTTTGCTACGGCCATGAATAGTAATGCAAATATCTGTATTTTCTGATGGTCTTAGGTGACCCCTGTGAAAGGGTCATTCGACCCTCCTGGAGGGGGTCATGATTCACAGGTTGAGAACCACTGCCCTAGATCCACAGTGATAGTTCTCAAGGAGAAGAAGAATCTAGAAGTGGTAGAAAAGAAAGAAAATGAGTGTTGGTTGCAGCCTACAGACCAGCTTCAGCAGTGAAAGCTTTAATTTGTACCACTAAATGTCTTTGGAGTTTACCCAGAATCCCAAGGGCACCATCCCCAGGACTTAGTAGAAACAGGCAAGTCCAGGTAGCACACAGAGAGGCTAAAGATGACACTGTGGGCCAGCCAGGTTCTCTCCCGGCTTTCAGGTTAGATGCTCATTTCTCCAGAGCCAACCAGGCTCTGCTAGACTCCTCCATGTCTAAGAATCACTCTCCAGGGAAGAGCGCACCTTTGCTTCAGTGGGGAGCAATTGTTCAGGGCCACCCCAGCAACATAACCTTCCCATGAGGTTGGCTAAACAATCTACCTCCCCCTCTCTTTTTCCCTCTCCCCCTCCCCCTCTGCTGGATCACCCTTCTACCACCTCTACCTAAACCCTGCAATGAGTATTGACTCCCGATGCAGACTCCAACAGCGGGGCTTCTTCAACAAACACCTCCGTTCTCTGCTTCTTCAGTGGCAAGACCATCATGCTTCATCCTTCCCAGATCCCGTTCGGTAAAGTATTCCAGGGAGAGACCCGGTGATGGCATCGCTTGCCCTACTTACTCCCTTTTCCTAGGGCATTGGAATCTTTGGCCATGCTTTGCAACAGCGGAAAGCAGATATCCTGTATCTTTTGTGCATTTTGTAGTTGTTCATATCAGGAGGGCTTGCGTGAGACCCATCACTCCTTCACAGGTGGAAATTGCTGTCCTTTTTAACTTTTTAAAGCCTTTACCTGCCTCAGATTCTGACTCATACTTCTCATACTCCACTGAAGCCATCTACTTCTATTTCTGTAACCTCGGTGAACTATGCAGCTCTTTGGGGGCAGGTTATGTGATACTGGTGCCTATTGCACCCTAGTGAATCTGCAGGTAAGTCCTATGTCCTGGATGGCCAGTAATGACTAACTTGTTGAACTCAGAAATATTAATTTTCTGAACAAATAAGATATTCCAAAAGATATTGTCTTCTGCTAAATAGAAATAGATAATAGTAGGAACATGTTCCCTCCCCATTTAGTAGAAGATTAGAATATAACAATATGTTTTAAGATCCTTCTCACTCGAAAAAAACAAAAACAACAACAACAAAAAAAGAATTCACTCAGCTGGACAATGGTGGTACATGCCCTTAATCCCAGCACTTGGGAGGCAGAGGCTGGAGGATCTCTGTGAGTTCGAGGCCAGCCTGGTCTACAGAGTGAGTTCCAGGACAGGCTCCAAAGCTACATAGAAAAACCCTGTCTCAAAAAAAAAAATCCTTCCTAACTTACAGCTTCAGTGAAAAACTATGCAAATTATGCCACATCTACATAATGAAGGGGAATAAAAAATGCTTAAAATAAGTGGAACATCAGGATTCACATTGTATGTATGCTAATTGTGGCCATGTAGAAAAAAATGCATGTAAAATCCTACAAGGAACTCTATATTCAAATAATAGTTGTTTTGACTTACGTGTGCTAATGACACATGATTTTTTTTAATTTGGCACAGATTTTTTTTTTATTAAAAAAAAATTTTTTTATTAGTTCTTCTCCCATATAATACATCCTGGCTGCAATTTCCCCTCCCTCCTCTCCTCCCAGCTCCTCCCCACAAATCCATTCCTCCTCTATTTCCCTTCAGGAAAGAGCAGGTCTCCCAGGGATATCAACTGAACATGGCATAACAAGATGCAATAAGACTAGGCACACATCCTCATGTCAAGGCTGGAAGAGGCAATCCAGTAGGAAAAGGGTCCCAAGAGCAGGGAAAAGAGTCAGAGATTCCAACTCCCACTGTTAAGATGAGTCCTGAAAGACATTTTTGTCCTGGCTGCCTAACTTTCTTCATAAATGATGACTTGGAATCATCAGTTATTCCACACCAATACTTTATTTTTATTTCCTATCTTCCAACCACGTTCTGAATTTAGGTAATAGTTCATGTGACCTTCTGAAAGCACATTTTGTCACTAGAGCACCTTTCAGAGCTCATCAGGAAGGTTACTGCTCACGGTGACACATTATAAGAGTGCTATATTGAGACTGCTGATGACAGAGACCATTGTTCGATTACATCTACTTTATACATTCTTCCAGGATGAAATGTTGGCAATCAACCTACAGGAGACAAGTCAGCTTACAGTCTATGTGGTTTTGCTTATCTGGTGTCTGCCCTACAATGCTTACAATCAGGAGGTAGGCGGTAGCCAATATCTGAAGACAGTTTCCGTGGACTAACTTTTTCCAAGGCAACCCATCATGCCTTTGATCTTTTCCTTGGTGTCTTCTATTTACCTGACTCTGTTACCTAAAGAGAAAACTCATACTAGAGATGTCTGATTTGAATTCTGGCTCCACCACTTGCTAACTGCGTGATTCTGGACAATGGCTTTGACCTCTGACACGTAGTTTCCTGATGTATATAATACATCCCCGCCTATGGGTCTGATGAAACCTCTATTAGTTCTGTAAAAGCCTCAGAACATCTAGGGCAAAAGAAAGATTCAGCAAAGACTATTTTTAGCATCATTATTTTGCTCTCTGGTTTGACTACACATTTTTTATACTCTCTCCATCCTCTGAGAGTTGGGAAGAGAGATAGAAGAAGTTGACCAAATGAGACTGAACCAGACTATGTGCCTACAATTGGAAAGTCTGCCTCTGAGTGTAAAGGGCATCTTATGAGAAAATTATGGCCCTGTTATTAAAGCGTAGATGATGTAAAAGAATAAATACATATTCTACCAGATATTGTGTTGTTTTATGCTCTGTGCCTATGGCCTTAGGGGAAAAAAATGACTGTTAGGTCATAAGAATTCCATAAATATTTTTGGATTAATTAATGTTATGATACATGTTTGTACAAAAACATAATTTAATGCTTAAGAACAACAGAAATCCTTCGTTTATCATTTAAACACATACCATTTCAGAAGATGCGTTAAAATTAAAACAAATTTTTAAACATAAGTTCTATACTTTTATCACTATTATCATAAACTGTAAGTCACTAAACACTGGCTTTCTTTCCTACACAGAAAAGACCCTAGCCTGTGTTCCCCTCAGGCTACTCACATAACCCAAGGTCTACATCTCTGTATTCTATTCTTAGAGAAAATATGCTCATTACTTCCTTCCTCGTCACCTTTTTCCCACCCAGAGCTCTGTAATCTGCCCTTCTGCCAAAACAAGACACTTGTGCAATGCTTCCAGGAAGAAACACTCTAGTCTGTTATTAGGAGAGTCCAGCTCCCAGCTCTGCCGGCCCCTCTCCTGGTCCAGACCCGCTCTCCTACAGCAGGGACTCGGTTTTATGGTTCTCTATTCCCAGCTGTCATTTAGCTATTTGTTATTGATTCTGACTTCAAAGGAGCCTAACTTGGCTTTATACTAATCGACCAAATTAAACAGAATAAGTCATCTTCAGGATTATACAGTCGTCTCATCCATCCTCTTCCCCGATAAAAGACCAAAGCAGGACCAGGTTTCTAACCCACACCAGATGTTAGCACAGCCCTTCTGTGCACAGCCATGCTGATCCATCCTTATACTGCAAGAACAGATCACTACACACGTCACACTTCCTCTGAAGGTTGATTCTGAGAATTGATTAGTCACCAGATAAGTTCATGTTTGCTCTGTGGGGCATAAAGTATTTGACAGGTGCTGGCTTTAATTATAGCTTCTCAGTTTATTTACAGTGTGTGTGTATGCCTGTGTGTGTGTGTGTGTGTGTGTGTGTAAATGCTCATGCCACAACACTGGTATGGAGGCTAGAGACTGACTTATGGGAATCCATTTTCTCCTTCCACCATGTGGATTCTGGGGGATAAATTCAGGTCATCAGGCTTGGAGGCAAGTGCCTTTACCCTCTGAGCCATCCCGATGGCCTCGCCATCCTATGTTTTGCCAGTCTTTCCTGAGCTCAGACACAGCTGGTTACTGCATTCAAGTGAAAGTCACATACAGTCCCTTGAGAGCTGAAGCATCTCCTAGAACCAAGGCACAGAAGCAGCTGCTCTGCTGGCACCAAGCTCCATGTCTTCTCCAAGGAGGAGCCTCCCCGGCCTTCACACAGGAGGGATGCCGCCCTACCCTATAAAGGGCGGCAGTGTCTACAGCAGTGCATACAGAACAGGGACCTTGATCTTCTGTGAGTGCTCCAGGCTGGGGGAGGGCTGTGACATGGAGGAGGCTTCATGAGAGAGAAGCAGGAAGCCTAGAGAGTTACCTGCTGGCAGCAGAGTTGAGCCCCGGGGTAACCAGAAGAGCAGTCATTGACTACCGCCTGAAGAACAGGTCAGTCCACCCCACCACTGAATATCTAGAGTTCATCTGGGCCAACAATGCTCTCTGCTCAGAGCAGCCCAGCTCTGACCCACTCTAAACAGATGGAAAAGGGAGCATGCCAGATGCCTTCAGCCTCCTGTGTTTTTCTATGAGAGTCCCGTGAATGAGGTCTACCTTCGCCAACAAACTTCTGGAGACCAGCGATGGAAACTTCATTCTCTCCTCTCTGGTCCTGTACCCTGGGTGTCCCTTATTTTCATAATCAAAACTAAGTCTGTAAGCAGCAGTGGTTGTTTCCTGGATAGGCAGGTACCACTATACCGCGGGCCTTGTTCTACCCTGAGTGTGTGTAGACTTAAATCTATTCCCAGTCTTCACAGGAGTCCCTTGATCAGCTAAGGGCAGCTTTTGTATTCTTCCATTAGCTGAATGTTACTACATCCTTCATAGAGTCTTCATATTCAGCAGTTCTCACATCCTAAATCATGATAATCAGCAAACAGATCCTAACCACTGTTTTTAAAGACTTTTTTAATTTTTAACTCATGTATGTGTGTATGTGTGTGAGTGTGTATGTGTGTATGTATGAGTGTGTGTGTGTGTGTGTGTGTGTGTGTGTGTGTGTGTGTGTGTGTGCGCGCGCACCAGAGGCATTGGATCCCTTGGAGCTGGAGTTACAGGAGTTGTGAGCCACCCTACCCCTAACTCTGCAAGAGCAGTTACATTCTTAACTGCTGAGCCATCTCTCCAGCCCCAAATGCTAATTACTTTACACCAATGTTCCCACATCAGTTCTTACCTTTCTCGTTCTTGTTCAAACTCATTGCTAAGACCTACAATGTAGATTTTTAAATATGCTTCTATTCATTTTCATCTTTTTCCATGTTTCAAATTGCAAGATTTCTTTGTGTTATCATTCTGTTGCCTGTAATATTAGTTCCCCCTTTGTTTCATATTATCTGAACATTTATTAATCATGTATATTTATCAGATCTCCTGAAGTCATTGATAAAATGTGGGGAGGGTACAAGGTCTAGAACACCTTCCCCATTTTACATGAAGCTTTTTTGTTTGTTTGTTTGTTTGTTTTTGTTTTTCCAGACAGTGTTTCTCTGTGTAGCTTTGGAGCCTGTCCTGGATCTTGATCTGTAGACCAGCCTGGCCTCAAACTCACAGGCTTACATGAAGCTTTATAGAAATTATTATGTCCTTTTCCACAGCTTCCTCCTGATTACTTCATTACTAATTGTCTCTGTAAAGGGTGTTATGTAAGGTTTCCTGTGGTCAGCATTACAGACCAATTGGTGATTCTTTATGAGACAACTATCCTATAAAATATATATTTGAGAAATTTAGCAGTGGTGGCACATACCTTTAATCCCAGCACTCGGGAGGCAGAGGCAGGTGGATCTCTGAGTTTGAGGCCAGCCTGGTCTACAGAACGAGATCCAGGACAAGCACTAAAACTACACAGAGAAACCCTGTCTCAAAAAAACCAAAAAAACAGAAAAGAAATTCACCAGGAGAGCCAGGCATGGTGACACATGTCTTTACTCCCAGCATTCAGGAGGCAAAGGCAAATGGATCTCTGTGAGTTTGAGGCCAGACTCTCTACATTGTGAGTTTCAGGCCAGCCAAAGTTAAATAGTGACACCCTGTCTCAAAAGATCAAAAAGAAAGCCAGGCAGTGGCGGTACACACCTTTGATCCCAGCACTTGGGAGGCAGAGGCAGGTGGACCTCTGTGAGTTCAAGGTCAGCCTGGTCTACATAGTGAGTTTCAGAAACAGCCAGAGTTACAGAGAGAAACCCTCTCTCAAAAAAAAAAAATCTGTAACTCTAATCCCAGGGGTATTCTATGCCCTCCATGGGCACTAGGCATGCACAGGGCACATGTACATACATGCAGTCAAAATAACCAGGTACATAAAATAAGTATAAAAACTTTTAAAACAGCAACATTAAAAATATAATAATATCACCAAGGCTCAACATCCAATTTACCAAAAGGCCTTAGTAACCGTTTTATCTAAAATATTAGTTCAGGGTATAGACTTGAGAAGTATGGGGCCAGTTGTCCAGTTGGTCAGCTTTATTAGTCTGTTCCAACTCTCTGGCTAATCAAGTGTCCTATTTCGGTCTCAATTCAATTCCCTCCCTGGGGCTTTAGAATCCATTACTACATAGAAGGTACACCATGTTCAAATGCATTGGAGAGTGCTCCACGTGCTCTGTGTCTTTACCACCGTGACACTGGATGTGTGTCTGCAGGATGTAAGCCAGCCGCACAAGAGACAGGACCATGGCAGACACACAGAAGCCACATGTATCTGCAGGATGTAAGCCAGCAGCGCAAAAGACGGGACCACGGCAGACACACAGAAACCGTGTGCTCTTGCTGCCGTCTGTTCTATTTTCAACTTCAAAATTATTGCCTCCATATCAAGTTGGGTTTTCTAGCCCCCTCCATCTCTGTGTCTGTCTGTCTGCCCCCCACACACACATGCACACACATCTCTCTCTGATTTTTGTCTCTATTCTAAGTTTGAGCTCCATCTCTAACCTTGAGTGGCAGAATTCCAACATTCCTGAGTTGTGCGAAGATCCAGAGATTCCTTCTATCCTTTAGCTCCCATTTAAATGCCTTTTTCTGCCAGGCAAGGCGGCTCATGCCTTCCCAGCATCTGAGAAGCTAAAACAAAAGAATCACCAGAGATCCAAGGCCAGCCTGAACCACAGGGTCAGTTCCGGGCCAGCCTGGGCTACAATGTGATACTTTGTCTCAGAAGACTGTCTTTTCTCCGTCCCAAGTAGTAATTGTCACAGACTAGGATTTTCCGGTAGTTGTCCAGACTCTTTCTTGGCTAAATCGTTTGTTCACTTACTTCTTCCTTCTACCCATGCTTATCAAACATCCTCCTTGTATTTGGTGTGAGAGAGCCTGCAATGAGAGAATAAACCTACCCTAGGGTAGAAATTCCTAAAGAACTCAGTCAGGTGAGATAGATTTGGCATTTGACCAGCATTGGAAAATATAAAGCAGGAGTCAAGAAAAGTAAAGATTCCAGATTCTCACAACTGACCAGAGCCTGAACCAAGTTTGTAAACAGCCTTTTCCGGCATTACCAAACCACTTGTCTGGAAAACATCTTCCCAGAAGAGCAGGTTCTAGACTGATTCAGACCTACACGGAATCCCACAGGGTAAACAATACATTGGCTTGTCTGGTTTCCCAAGACTGCAGTGAGTGAGTGTGTGTGTGTGTGTGTGTGTGTGTGTGTGTGTGTGTGTGTGTGTCTGTGTGTGTGTCTGTGTGTGTGTCTGTGTGTGTGAGCGCACGCAGGTGTGTGTGCAGGTGTGTATGTGCATGTGTGTGCACATGTGTGTGTGCACATGTGTGTGTGCACATGTGTATACAGGTATGTGTGCTCACAGGTGTGCATGTGCACATGGTATGTGGAAGTTGGGGACACATATTAAGGAGCTTCCTCAATCACTTTCCACCTTTTTGGGGGGCAGGTTCTCTCCCTGATCCTAGAGATCATTGATTTGTCTAGCCTGGCTGACCCCAAGCCTCAGGGGTCCTTTATCTCCCCTCCCCACACCCGGGATTACAGGTGAGCCACGATGCACATCTCTTTCATGTGGGTACCGGGAACCAAACTCAGAACAGCAAGCTGACTGAGCTGTCTCCCCATCCCATCCTAGGGAGAGAAATAGACTGAAATGAGTCGCTTCCCTGGGGATATGCATGACTTCAGAATAAGGCCACCTCTGTCGTGAAGAAGTTCACCCGGTGTGGCTGTCCTCACCAGGTACACAGCTCGCTGCTCTGATGCTCTCTCATGTCTATGTATCTGTCCCCAAGAAAAAGTTTGGGGAAAACACTACAGAACGGTACATTATGCAGAATTTGGAGCCAAGCAAATGGGTCAAACCGTGATCCCATCATAGTGATCTTGAGTAACTGACGTAAACTCGTTGGATATTGATTTCTCTCACACTACCAGGAGACAATAAGGCTTGTCTCCAATACTTGCCGTGATGTGTAAACATTAAGCCAAGCAGAGAGTGCGGCCCTAATAGAGCACTGCTTCTATTTGTTGGCTCTCTTCCTCCCTGTTGAAAGATCTCTCTTCCTCAGATTTCCATGAGGAAGTCCCACGGTGACTGTGAGAACCAGACCACCTGGCTGATCCTAGTGGGCTTTGGGGAGCTGAAACGCCTGGGCTTCCTCCCTTTCTCCCTCTTTCTAGCCATCTATGTGGTGACAGTCGGTGGCAATATCCTCATTGTGCTCGCTGTGGCCTCCAGCAGGACCCTCCACACACCCATGTACTTCTTCCTCTGCCACTTTTCCCTGCTAGAGATCGCCTACACATCCAACATCATGCCTCGGCTGTTACGGGGCTTCCTGGAAGGAGGGGACAGCATCTCACTGGTCAGCTGCCTCGTGCAGTTCTACGTGTTTGCCTCCCTGGCTGCCGCTGAGTGCCTCATGCTCTCTGCCATGTCCTATGACCGTTACTTGGCCATCTGCCATCCCCTTCACTACCCTGTTCTCATGAGCACCTGGTCCTGCAGCCGCCTGGCCACCGGTGCATGGCTCAGTGGCTTCTTCTTCTCCGCCTTCACTCTGGCCTTGGCCGCCCCTCTGTCCCTCTGTCCGGGCAGCAGGGTGATTGACCACTACTTCTGTGACTTCGCTCCGGTTGTAGGGCTGTTCTGTGGGGAGGTGTGGATCATGTGGGGAGCTGGCGTCAGCATCTCAGGCTGCCTTACACTCGGCCCCTTCCTGTTGATCGTCACATCCTACGTCTTCATCCTGAGGACTGTGCTGAGAATACCTTCAGGCCAGGGGAGACAGAAAGCCTTCTCCACCTGCTCCTCCCACCTCAGTGTGGTTGGACTGTTTTATGGCACTCTCGTTGTGGTCTACGTGGCCCCTACAGACCACATGCCCCACTTGCTCCGGAAGGCCTTCTCTGTCCTCTACACTGTGCTCACTCCCATGGTCAACCCCATCATCTACAGTCTCAAGAACCAAGAAGTAAAACTGGCTCTGCACCGGCTCTGGAGACAGCTCGTCTGAGGACATGCCCGCACTGAGGTGTCCCCGATGTTAACTTAGTCCATTCCTCAGAATAAGACAGAGAAGGCCCTTGTGTGGAAAAGACGAGACAATGGGATTGCAAGCAAGTATCTCACAAAATGAGGTAACTTCAGTTTTCCATTGAAAGTGGGTAGAGATCAAAAATGCATGTCCCTACAGACTTCATTCATAAACATTCATTTTGATGAATTAAAACAGGAAAGAATGAAAGAACTGAGCAGGAACTCCAGATGGAGACTACTGACAGATTCTTTCATTTTATTATTTTGTTTTCTGCGTTGGTGGTTTGCCTCCATACATGTGTGTGCACCATGTGCATGCCTCTTGCCTGGCACCATGGAGAGCAGAAGAAGGTGTCAAGCAGTTCCTTGGAACTCAATTTATAGACAGTGTGAGCTGCCATGGTGAAGACCGAAACAGGAACAGGAACAATACACCCTGCAAGTTAATGGGAGACCAAGACTGGAACAATAGACCTTGCACGTTAAGGGTTCTGGTTGCAGTTAAGACAGTTGAGAATAAGTTCCTGTCTGTCCTGTGTTTGTTCGACCCATCTGCACCAGATGTACTTGATCACATGTGGGCAGGAGGTACATGAGCAGGAAATATGCCATAATGTATGCTTGCCCCTAATTGGGTACACAATACATGCTTGCCCCTAATTGGGTGCACGATACATGCTTGCCCATGATTGGGCATGATGGGAAAGACAGTGACTCCGCACCATTTCCTAAGAACCCTGGAATGGTTCATCATCCTGTCCAATACTTAATTAAAACTTGCTTCAAATTTGGCTCAGAAAAAAAAAAAATGTGGAACCAGTCTTTCTCTGGATATTCTCAGGTTTAACACCATGTGGGCACTGAGAACTGAACTCAGGTCTTCTGGAAGAGCAGCCAGTGCCCTTGGCCAGTGAGCCGTCTCTCCAGCCTCTCCTTTAGATTCTTAATGCAAGGCTGCCAGGTCTAAAGTTGGAAGCAAAGGAAAGAGGGGGTGAAGGGGTAGTTGAAACCAGAGTTAAGACAGGACTTCCTGCCATGCTCCAAATGATAGCTCAGAAATGAAGAAATAAACTCTTTAGCCTTAAAGTCCATAGGGAGTACTAGCCAGAGGTTTGCCTTGGCAAACAAAGGTCAGTTAGGGAACAGTCAAAAGCTCAAACTATCCAAGCCTGGAGCCCAGGAGACCAATTAGGCCACTGCTCTATGAGTCCCAATTAGTTGCTATCATTGATATTGGAACAATAAATAGTAACAGACAGGAAGGAGGCAATTAAATAAGGAAGGAAGGCGATATTAAACCCAGAGAACTAAGTCTTTCTGCCTCTCTCAGAGAGTCTTTGAAGACTTTAAAAATGGAAAAAGCTAAGAGTAGTGGCATGTGTCCTTAGCCCCAGGGGTTCAGGGCAGACTAGACAACAAAGTGAAACTCCATCTCTTTAAAAAAGAAAAAAAATTCTGCCAGGCAATGGTGGTGCATACCTTTAATCCCAGGACTTAGGAGGCAAAACAAGTAGATCTCTGAGTTCAAAGCTAGCCTGGTCTACAGAGTGAGTTCCAGGACAGCCAGGGCTACACAGAGAAACCCTGTCTCATAAACAAACAAAAAAACAGTCTGAGTTGTGTCTCAATGATTGCTGAGACCAGGTGTGTGGTAGGGGTGTCCCTGAATGGAGGTTTTGAGAGACCATTGTGTGACGCTGTGAAGGTGAAGCCTGGATTGCCTTGGAGACCCCAAGATACTGAAGATACCAGAGTTGTGGAATACCTGCTGAGGAGAGCCGCTAACAGGAAGTGGAACCAGCCCAACAGAAAGAAGTGTGTTGCAGTCAACAAAGCTGAAAGGAGCTGGAGATCTGAAGAGTGCTTTGACATCAGACATGGAGATGCAGAGTTTGGAGTTTGCCCAGCGGGTTTTCTGTCTTGCTTTGATCAAGTATTTCCTCACTATGCTCCCTTTCTTACATTTTGGAATGCTAATGTATATCCTGTGCCACTCTATGTTGGAAGTATGTGATCCACTTTTTTATTTTGTTTTTACAGGGGATTACAGTTAAGAGACTGCATGAATCTCAGAAGAGACTTTGAATTTGGATTTTTAAACATTGCTGAGACTGTAATAGACTATGAGAGCTTATTAAGTAGGACTGGATGCATTTCTGCATTACATTATAGCTACGAGCCTATGGGGGACAGGGAGTGGAATGTGGTGGTTTGAACAGGTATGTCCCCCATAGACTCATGTATCTGAATGCTTGGCCCACAGGAAGTGGCACTATTAGGAGATGCGGTCTTGTTGGAGGAAGTGTGTCCCTGTGGTGGTGGGCTTAAGGTTTCATATGCTCAAGCTACACCCAGTGTGGTACACAGCCTCCTTCTGCCGGCTGCTGATCAAGGTGTAGAACTCTCAGTGTTAGGATCCTGTGTACGTGCAGCGTCTTACGTCATCAGTGGGCGCTGGTGACTATGTACTCGCTGCATGGTCACACAATCCCCGCCTTAAAAAGCCAGACACGGACCCCCACTCTCTCTCTCTCTCTCTCTCTCTCTCTCTCTCTCTCTCTCTCTCTCTCTCTCTTTGCTCTCTGCTCCCTCCTCCCAGGCCTGGATCCCCTCTCTCTCCCCACTTTCCCTTCTAATAAAGCCTTCTGTAACTCAGATAGTCATGACTTTGCCACCAGTAACCAGCTCCGCCACCAGCACCGTTCATCCTTTCATTGGTCTGCGTACTCAGCGTCTGGGGCTGAATGTTGGAAGCCTAACCGAGGACCTGTGACTGCCCTGCCCGCTATGCATTTGCCCGCCACCACGGTACAGCATTGGGACTGTGCTCAGGACATCCGCAGCTCCTGCCCACTGCCACAGCTCCTGCCCACTGCCGCATCTCCTCAAGATTGGTGAATCCCAATCGCTGCAGCCTGAGCTATATATCATTCACACCACTGCGTACCACGACACATTCTATCTTGATGAAGTATAGGACGCTGTCCAGCCCCCTTCCCCTACTGTAACAACCGTCTGAGAAACCTGTGCTGTTAATGCCAATTCACAGACTGCCTATTCTCAGGGATGCTTGAGATAGGAGCCTGGGATTCCTGTGTGTTATTTTAATTTTTTATTTTTCTCTCTTGGCTGCAGCCATGGGACATAGGGGCAGATACCAGTAAATTTGGCCACATAACAGCTTCACGGGAACTTCTGCCAGCGAACAGGGAAATAAAAAGAGTTACCTTATCCCCAAGCTTTCTACTGAAGCTCTGAACCCTCCTCCCTCCCCCTACAGCCCCCTGCCACATGCAACCACTTCTGTCCATCTGACTTCTGCTTTCTGTTCTCCAGCAGTGGGCGGGCTTTAACTCACCTTAACTCTTCCCACTCATTCTCAAGCTGCCCTGAGAAGCACAGACGGGTCTGAAAGCCGGCAAGGATGCATGCAAATATGTTTACGATCAGGACCCACATGGAGATCACAGTAATCAGGATGGCTCTTTAGCCAGAGATCAGTTTATAGCCTGCCTCCTGGCAGGTCTTCCAAAAGCTGTCCTCAAGCCAGCAGACATCAAAAAAAAAAAAAAAAAAAAAAATCAAGACACGGAGTAAAATCCATCTCTTGTTCCCCAGAACCCCACCCTCATCAACACAGGACTAAACTTAAGCATCTGGAAAGCAAGGCTCTTGACCCCACAGGCAAAAGTTTCATCTGTGGCATTCAAGGTGTACCAGAGAGATTAAAAAAAAAAAGTCTGAGAACAAAATTGCCAAATGCTGGCACATGCTGGGATCTCACCTCTCCTTGTTTCCCTATTGTTGGGGTAGGGAGGGCAGCCTTACCCCACTCCCTCACCAGATTTAATTGTACTTTCAGGGTTACTCAATGGAAAAAGATTTTCCAGCTAAGGTAGGAGCTTTCACTTCATTGCTCCCTCCATGTGCCTCACTCCGATCTGTCAGCAGTGCTTTTCCTCCTCATGCACACAGACAGGGCCCTGATCTCTGCCTTGTCCCTAATACCAAAGAAATAAGTTCTCATGTACCAAAAGCTTTTCTCTTCCTGGTTCCCTCTCCTAACTCACCGCTCAGCTAATGGCTGCTTCAGACCACCACAGAACTAGAGTCCAGGGATCATCAAGTAAGAAACTATAACAGCTAAAAGGTATTTACACCCCCAGACCCAAAAGTGTCTGGGTTCTACAAAAACAAACTTTAATATAACCATCTATTACTGTTCAATGCTCTCAACAATTGATCACCTGTCTCCTGGATGCCAAACTAGTAAAGGAAACAGGTGCCTTAAATGATCTGTCTCTAATAAAGCTTAAAAACATGTTCCAATCTCTCTGTCTCTCCCATTAACACTAACCAATATGAGCAGAGTACTAAACGCTACAAATGGTCACTAATTTTCTCATGGCTGCTTCTTAACATGTTCAAAATTTTTTCCAAGCTCCCAAAACCAGCTTAAATCCATCTGGACAGGGTGGATCTACTTCAGGCCTTTTCCTGTCTCACGAGCATCCTGTCAGACACAAAAGAGGCCAGAGTGCCAAGCCAAGAGGAATGGACGGCTCCAGGGCAGCAGAACAGCCCATCATCCCAGGACACCTGTCTACCTCAGAAGGCCCCCTTCCTTACCCACCCCCAAGAGCCAACTGATGCCCACCAAGTCAGCAGGAAGCAGTTTTTCCAGGAGAAACGATGCCCCTATTTCTATTCATTCGCTTTTTTATAACAAGCAAAAAGTGTGGAATGTTAGGATCCTGAACATGCACAGCATCTTACATCATCAGCGGGCACTGGCAACTATGTCCCCACCATGTAGTCATGCAATCCCTGCCTTAAAAAGCCGGACGCGGACCCCTACCCCCACCTCTCTCTGTTCTCTGCTCTCTGCTCCCTCCCCCCAGGCCTGGCTCCCCTCTCTTTCCCCCCTTTCCCTTCTAAAAAAGCCCTCTGTGACTTTGATAGTGAGTCATGACGTTTCCGCCGGTAACCAGCTCCGCCACCAGCACCGTTCATCGTTTCACTCAGCTCCTTCCTCAGCACCACGTCTGCCTGCATGCCACTATGTCCTGCCCTGATGATAACGGACTAAACCTCTGAACTGTAAGCCACCCCAATTAAATGTTTTCCTTTATAAGAGTTGCTGTGGTCATGGTGTCTCTTTACAACAATAGAAACCCTAACTAAGGCACATACTAACTCTGTCCAAGGGTTCCCCCTCTCCTCTCTCCAGCTCTCCTAGGTCTTACCACCATCTTCTACAGACTGATGGAAACAGCAATTTAAAATGCAAAACATGGAACTGGAAAGATGGCCTCAGCGGTTAGGAGTACTAGATGCCTTTTTGGGTTGGGGGGGGGGGGTTGGTTTGGGTTTTTGGTTTTTCAAGACAAGGTTTCTCTGCGTAGCCCTGGCTGACCTGGATCTCACTCTGTAGACCAGGCTGGCCTCGAACTCACAGAGATCCATCTGCCTCCGCCTCCCAAGTGCTGGGATTAAAGGTATGTCGTCACCACCCTTGATAGGGACCTAGTTTGGGTTCCCAACACCCACATGGCAACTCCCAACCATTTGTAACTCCAATTCCAGAAGCTCAGACCCTCTCTTCTGGCCTCTGAGGGCACTAGGAATGTATGCAATGTGCTCACATGCATGCACTCACACACAAGCACACAGACACTCATACACTTACAATAAAAATAAATACTTTTTAAAAAAGAAAAAAAAAACAGTTAATCAGGTTCCCAGAATCTTTTTTGTAAATATTTACAGTCTTACAAATTTCACTTTGGAAAGTGGCCTCTGTTATCAGAGGACTCACATGAAGTGAAAATGAACAGATTTCCCCCCCCTTAATCTCCTGGAACACCCTTTCAACATTTTACAAAGCACTTTAAGAAACCAGATCCTGCTGGGTGTGTTGGTACACACCCATAATCCCAGCACTCAGAGGCTGAGGCAAGAGGATCAACAGTCCAAGGCCACTCTTTACCCCTCCCTCGGTCACATGATCTTCCCAGTCCCTCCTGTGGACAGTGTATATTTTCTGCATTAGGTGAAGGGTAAGCTTTGGCCACGTGACTTGTTTTGACCGGTAGAATATCAATAGATGTGATACTCGGAGGAACTAGAAAGGTGTTTACATACTGTTGTCTGGGTTTTTGTGCCCTTATGATTACAGAAAAGAACACAGCCCCACACTCAGGTATTCAACCCAAGGCACAGGCCTGATCTCAACCCAGATTCTCCTGTAGCATCAGATCCTCGGTGGCACCACAACCTGCCAGACCCAAGAGCCAGGAAACAGTGATGCTGGAAGGCACTGAGTTTGGCGGTGGGGGGGATTTACAACCAGCAAGGAAACTAAATACTGAAACTTTCCCACCCCGAGACGGTCTCAGAACCATGTTCTTTGTGTTTTCCCTTTTTAAATTGCGTGCATGTATACATGTGTACATTCATGTGCACACATAAGTGAGCGACCCTCCCCGTTCCGTGTGTGTGGGATTGGAAGGTGGACCCCCTAGTTTGCTGCTGTGCACAGTGCCACCCCCAGGCAGGTGCTACCAGGCTGTGGGAGAAGGGCAGCTCAGCAAGCCACAGGAAGCAAAGCCGAGTTCCTCCGAGGTCTCTGCTTCAGTTCCTGCCGTGGCTTCCCTGGATGATGGACTGCAACCTGTAAGTCAAACAAACCTTTCTTCTGCATAGTTGCTTTTGGTCGTGGGGTTTACCGCAGAAAGAAAACTAGCAGCCTCCTCGAAATTCTGTGCACACGTGGAATGCGGAGGGAGGGCTCCCTTAGACTATCAGCCACATTGCCCTAAATCAGGCCCACTGGCCGCCTTGACCAACTCCTGTTTCTGTCCAAATCAGTGGACAAGGGCTCTGTCACTCCTTCTCTGAGGCTTATGCCCCACTATTGAACCAGTACAGTAGGTGGGGGGGGGACGGTTTGAATAAGAATGGCCCCCATAGGCTCATAGACTTGAACACTTGGTCACCAGGGAACGGCACAATATGAAAGGATTAGGAGGTGTGGCCTTTTGGAGGAAGTGTGTCATGGAGGTTGTGGGGGAAGGTTGAGGTTCAAGGACCCAAGCCAGGCCCAGATCCTGCTGCCTGTGGATGCAGATATAGAATCCCCTCACCTTCTCCAGTACCATGCTCCCCTCCGTGAGGATAACGGACTAAATCCTGAAACTGTAAGCCAGTCCCAATTAAATGCTTTCTTTTATAAGAGATCATGGCATCTCTTCACAGCAATAGGACAAACAGGTGCACAGCAGTCCCTTTCCTGGGGGACTTGGTTCTAGGAGACCTATCTCTTAGGAGCCTCTATCTTATATTATCATATATATTTTATTGGTCTCAAGACTCTCCCATGTCTGTTGTTAGGTGACTCCTACTTAAGTGTGTCCTTCCTTGGTACAGACAGCCAGACACACTTTGAAATAGTTCAACATCCATCTCTATGAGTTTTAGAGAAGTTCCCAGAATAACTCTCAGACTCACAGCCGTGGATTTCAAATCAAAGGCTAGCATGATAGATAGATAGATAGATAGATAGATAGATAGATAGATAGATAGATAGACAGACAGGTAGGGAGAGGGGGGCAGATAGATAGATAGATAGATAGATAGATAGATAGAGATAGTCTATAATTATATAGATATCAATATAATGATACAAAGTGACCATCACCTTAGGCCTTTCTCAGGACACCAAGTCCTGAGTCTCCAATCCACAGCAAATAGTAGGGCTACATAGAAATCCCTCGGGTGGGTCTGGAGAGAAGACTCAGTGGTTAAGAACACTGACTGCTCTTCCAGAAGACCTAGATTCAATTCCCAACATCCACACGGCAGCTCACAACTGTCTGTAATCCCAGTTCCAGGGGACCCGACATCCATAGCAAAACACCAATGAACATAAAATAAAAACAACTTTTTTTAAATCCCTGGGGTAACACAATACGACAGATGTCCATTGCCGACCTTCCCAGGTGAAAACAAATTGCTCTTGGTACACTACATAATGGTGCTGACCCAAGGTCAGGGTTAATTCATGTGTCAGCCCCAGAGCTGCGCGCACTCTTGGCAATACAGGCCTTTCACCAAGTGCCGCGCAGGCCACACGGGGGCGCTGTCTGGCTGTGTTTTGCCCGTATTATATCAGCTTGTTTGCCAAGCAACCAATACTGATGCAAACAGGCCAACCTTCTTGGTGGGAAGGGGTCGTCCCTCACCACAGACTTTATCGTCTTTTCAAAATATCCATCCCTAGACTATACTCAACCACCAGGAGACACACTGCGGTCTGCTTGGCTGGAGTCCTAGCCCACCAAGACCCGAAATGTAAACACGTTTATAAAGTTAGGTGTGTCTCAGGAGCCAGGCTCGGTCCCACGCAGCATCAGCACCTGCAATGAGGCCAGAGGCAGAGCTAGGGGTTGGGGGAGCACCCGACTGCTCGGCCCACAGAAGTCAACTCTTTCCAGCCCCTGCTAACCCTGTGCACTGCTCATCAAGCATGGCCCCCAGAGGAATTGCTTACAAGGGGAAGTCTGGCCCATTTTTAACTCTCAGACTATCCACATTAAGTCGGTGTAGAATTCTGTTTGCTAACCGTCTCTGACGGCTCGCCAGCGTAGGCCTACAGCAGATGCATCCCAGCTGTCACCTGGCTCCTTAGCTAGTGTTCTCCCTGATTCTCTGGTCCCAGGATCTGTAGGCTCTGCTTTAAAGAACAGGTTATAACGGAGACTAATTTCTTTACACCCTCCACAGTCAGCAAGGAACTATCTGCCCGTCCCAGAAACGGAGTATCCGGATTAAGAGCGGCTCCCCTGAGCTCTGAACTACTGCTTCCAAGCTCCCGCAAAGCCATTACAGTACAAGGACTGTAGCTCTTGTGTTCTGTGGCTGTTCTCTACTTCCGGGCGGACAGCTTTGGCCCAGGCACTGTCTTAAAGAGCTCATTCTCTAAATGACAAGCCCAAGCTTCTCATTTCTCTCTGGGTTGGCGTCTTGTGTATGCTCTGGCTTCTCAGTCCTTTGCCATGAGAATGCAGATTCTGTACTCCGTGGGTGGGTCTGCACTGCCCCTCACCCAGCACTGGGGACAGACCCTTGGCACGCACAGAGGCTGGTATGCCTCTACTTCTGAGCTACAGACACAGGCCGTCCTTGAGTTATAGTTATCTATACGTTTCCTATACCCTTATTTTGTGATTGTTTACCCCAAAGGGAGGTTGAGGTGGGGCTCCCTGGCCTTAATCCCAGTTGTAGTCTGATGAAAGGGATTTAAAGCCCACGCCTAGAACAATCCAACCATTAACTGACAGGCTTCGACTCTTACCCGAAATCTAATCTAATTCCTTTTTTCTCCCTATATAAATCTACCATTGCTGAGTTTAGGTACATGTTATTGTAGATGCTAGTTCTGTATTTCTAAAATAAAAGCATTATTTTATATACAGCTTAAAGTGTATGTGTGTATTATTTTATATGTAGCTTAACAGTGTGTGTGTGTATGTATATAAAATGACAAATTAGAATCACCTGAACAGGGAGCCTCACCTGAGGAAGTGCCCTGATTGACCTGGTTGGTGTGGAAAGGCCTGCCCCAATTGTGGGCCTAGTGTAGGTAGATGAAAATCTTTTTTCTTTTTTTTTTTTAAGCTGAGGATCGAACCCAGGGCCTTGCGTTTGCTAGGCAAGATCTCTACCACTGAGCTAAATCCCCAACCCTGAAAATCTTCTTTGGAAGGAAGTTGTCTCCCTCTTGCCCGAGTGGCCTTCCCTCTTGCCACTGAGTTTATTTACCCTGTTGCTGAGGATGATTCCTTCCCTGATATCAGAATCAGCATGTTAAAGCTGTCAGCTCTCCAGGGACCTCTGGACTTCTGGTGTTCTGGTGCCACATTAGGACTGAGCCACCCTGTCTAGGTACGGAGCAAATAGCAGCTGCCCCTCAGTGGGAGACAGCTCTTGTGGGACTATTGAGAGGCATCCAGCTTCAAGCACCAAGTAACTGCTGGGGCCTCAGCTCTCCGGTGGGATTCTGCTATTGTTACCATTTTCAAACTGACCTCATACATTCATATGTATGTATACATATGTTCATCCTATTATTCTGTTCTCTAGAGAACCCTGACTAGTACAAAGGGCTAATGCCTTCCACGTGACTCTTTAGTGGACATCTTTTGACAATGCTTTGATACAGGATGTTCTTACCCCTAGAAGACCATGATGGCAGCGTGACAGCTCCAGAGAGTTTGAGTCCATGATGGTGGAGGGAAGGTTCCACAATGAAGGCAAGGCGGAAGGAGCAGGAAGCTGAAGGCTCACATCTTGAACCACAAACAGGAAGCAGAAGGAATGAACTGGAAATAGTTCATGGCTTTGAATCTTCAAGGACACACCCCTCCTGGCCCCCAGTGACATGCCTCCTCCAACCAGTCCCCACCTAAACCAACCCATACAGCAACAACTGGAAACTGAGAATCCAAAGAGCTGAGTCTCTAGGGGACATTCTCATTCAAACCACCCCAAGACCCCGGGGCCTTCATGAAGGTGTTTAGCCATCGTTCCAAAATCTGGGAACCAAACCTAGCATAACCTTGTCACTCCCAAAAGGACCTACAATGGTGTTTGGTGTTTGCTAAGGCTAAGTCACAGTTAGTAGCTGTGTGTGATCAGGAGACAATTGTTTTGGAGTACAATTTGAGCCTTTTGGACACTATCCCCTCGAAGCCATGAAGTTTAAGGTCTTTATGGTATTTTGTTAGAAGTCTCTGACTGCAGATCAGCAGGTCATCCACACACGAAAAAACAGCCCCTGCCTCTAAGTTATCCAAGGTCCCTTTCCAGTCTCCGGCAAATCAATGGGGACTGCCTCTGAATGTCTAGGTCAACACAGCCCGTGCACACTGCTTCTTTTGACAGCTCCCCATCAAAGGCAAATAGAAACAGAGTCGGGGGGTCTCTAAGGTCCAGGACCAAAAACTGGGCACCTCCTGGGAGTTGACTTATGTGAGGTGGGGGCTTAGTGGGAGAAAGTGAGGAGTTCCTGAAGATGGGAAGAGGGTTAGAGAGGGTAGAGGGATGTGTATGACCAGAGTGGATTATAAACATGTATGAAATTGTCAGAGTAAATTATCTTTTAGAGTATGTGGATCTGCCGCTAGCAGGGGTTTAGGTACCATAGTCTCATTGGCTGGCCTCAGGTCATGAAATAGCCCATATTCCTCCGCAGGTTTTAGGGCTTGTAGAATGGGGGCTAGTCAGGTGAATGGCAAGTTTTTAATAGATCAGATCTCAGGAAGTGATCTGTAATGTGTTTGAATCCTCTTCCAAGTGTCTTCCTACTGGTATTATTCAGGGTTTTTTTTAATATTTGTTTATTTTATGTGTATATGTGTGTGCCTGTCCTAGTTAAGGTTGCTATTGCTGTGATGAAACACCATAACCAAGCCAACCTCGGGAGGAGAGGGTTTATTTCAGCTTACCCTTCTATGTCATAGTTCATCATCAAAAAGTCAGGACAGGAACTCAGACAAGGCAGGAACCTGGAGGCAACAGCTGAGGCAGAGGCCATGGAGGAGTGCTGCTTACTGGCTGGCTGCTATAAAATCAAAAATAAATTAAATACTTTCTTACTTCAAGAGGGAAGAACCAGGACACAGTCACAATTAAATCAAAGCAAAACCAAACTCCAACTGTGTAAATAACTCAATGTTCAATATTTGGGACCCATTCACAATCTTCTGGACTCTTCCAAGGGGCTTGGGTCATTTCTGCAGCTCTGTCCTCTGCAGCACACACAGCTTGTCTTCTAGGCTCCAGCTGGCTCCACTCCACCAATGCTGCTGTTCTTGGTGGTCATCCATGGTACTGGCATCTCCAAAACTGCTGGGTTCCCTTGCTGCAACTGGGCTACACTTTCACCCGCATCCTCTCCAGGGCTCTCTTCAAGGACTCCGGCCCTGCCGCCCAGTGCCAAACCTCAGCTGCTCTCCATGACCCCTCCATGCCTTCAAAACCAGTACCACCTGGGTGACTCTTACACTACCAAGTTCAGCTGCCAGCAAGAGGTACAACCTTGGCCGCCTCTAAGAACACAGTTTTTGTGACTAACCCTGAGGAAACACTTCCCAGAAGACTTCACCTCAGCGAAGCTGGTCTCTTCTCAATCCACAACTGATTCCTCAGCCCCGGACCCCACCCCCACCCCCCGACCCTTTTCAATTGTCTCAGCAAAGCAAAGGTTTTACTTTAGTGGTTTCTGGTCTCTTGTTAATCACAGCCGAGTCTTCAGCTCCAGCTGACCAGACACCACAGACTCTCCACACAAAAGGCCTGGCAGAGTCTCTGCCTCCCTCGGAAACTTCACAAGCCAAGCCTCCATCCCCTGCACTGCTCTCAACATTCTTATCTCCCAAGCTCCTACAGAACACCCCACTGAGATCTCAACACTCAATGGCGTTTCTAGTTTGTCTTAGTTAGGGTTTCTACTGCTGTGAAGAGACACCGTGACCACGGCAACTCCTATAAAGGAAAACATTTCATTGTGGTGGCTTACAGTTCAGAGGTTTAGACCATTATCATCATGGCAGCACATGGTGGCATCCAGGCAGACATGGTCCTGGAGAAGGAGCTGAGAGTCCTACATCTTGATCTACAAGCAACAGGAAGTAAAGTGAACTAGGCGTAGCTTGAGCATAGGAGACCTCAAAGCCCGCCCCCACAGTGACACACTTCCTCCAAAAAGGCCACACCTACTTCAACACGGCCACATCCCCTAATAGTGCAACTCCCTATGAGTTTTTGGGGGTCAATTTCATTCAAACTACCACATAGTCCAAAATTCCAAAGTTCTTCCACAGTGCCCACGTGTATGCATGCTTACCGTGTGTATACAGGTGCCTATTGAGATCAAAAGACAGCATCGGATCTCCTGGAACTGAAGTTACAGGTAGTTATGAGCAGCCATGTGATTGCTGTGAACTGAACTCAGGACCTCTGGAAGAGGAACAAGGTTCTTAACCACTGACCCATCTCTCCAACCCCATTCTTTCTAATTTTTATTTATTATTGGGGTGTGTGTACGTGTGTGTATGTGTGTGTGTGTGTGTGTGTGTATGTGTGTGTGTGTGTGTGTGACTCTGTGTGTTTGTATGCAGGCTTGTGTGCCTCATTACGAATGTAGAGGCCAGAGGACAACTTATGTAGGAGTTGGTTCTCTCCTTCCACGTTCTGAGAAATCAGACTCTGATTGTCAGGCTATGACAGCGAGTGCTTTTATCTGCCGAGTCATCTCACCAGCCCAAGGGCATTCTTCTCTTTTCTTCTCTCTCCCTCTTTCCTCTTCCCCATTTCCTCCCATCCAGATCTTCTACCCTCCCTCTTCGCTGAACTTCACATTCTTTCTCGCACTTATTACAAAAATTATTGATTGACTTGATGTGTGTGTGTGTGTGTGTGTGTGTGTGTGTGTTCCTGAGTGTATGTATGTGCACCCTGTGTGTGCAGGGGCCTGAGGAGGCCAGAAGAGGCATTGGACCCCCTGGGACTAGAGTTACCAGTTGAACCTCCATTGTGAGCCACGGTGTGGGTTCTGGGAACTGAACCCCGGTCCCTTAACCACTGATCCATTGTTACAGCTCCCTCTTCATCTCTCTCAAAAGCAAACAACAAACAAAAACAAGACAAAGAAAAAGCATGCACAACCGCGCACTCACAAAACCCATGGATCCGATTAATCAGCATTAGAGTGGTTGATACACTGTCACTCCACTGGAGAAAATTCATTTTCTCTTTCCTGGCAGCTATGAGTTGCGGAAAGGTTCCTGGCTGGGGTGGGTGGGACTTCGTGCCCACTCCTCTTCCACTGTGCTGAGATTTTGATGGTTTGAGCGTGTGCTGGTCTTGCGTCTGCTGTCATGGTCTCTGTGAGAGCATTCATGCATCAGCCCTGCTGTGTTTGGGGGAATGCTGCCTCCTTGGAGTTGTCACCATATCTGGCTCTTACAATCTTTCGACCTTTTTTTTTCCCCCACATAGATCTCTGAGCCTTGAGGGTAGGGGTTTGATAAAGATATCCCATTTGAGGCTGTGTGGTCCAATGTCTCTCCTTCTCTGAACACTGTTCAGTTGCGGGTATCTGTGTTCATTACTATGTACTACAAGAAGAAGCTTCTCTGATGAGGGTCGAGGGATGCACTGATCTACTGGTATAACAATATGTCATTACTATGTACACTTTATTGGTGTGCTCATTTATCAGAGTAATAGTAGATTTCCCCCCTCAGGCCCATGACTCAGGTTCTTGGCCTCATTAACAGGGTCAAGTAGTGGTTCCATCTCACGGAGTGGGCCTTGAATCCAATTAAAAAGATAATGGTTGGTTACTCCCACATTTATGCCATTATTGTATCAGTGGGCATAACTTACAGAGAGGTCACTATTGTGGAAGGGTTCATAGATGGGTAAGATTAATGATGACTTTTCCCTTTGGTAGCTTGTATCGTACCTTCCAACACCATGAACATTGCTCAGCAGGGTCAAGTATTCAGTTGAGCACTAGTTCAGTTTCTCCACATTCAATGACATAAGTTTGTGGTGTCTTCAGCAATAGGATCTTACTGTCAGGTTATAGAAGGAAACTGTCCTAGTTCCTTTTTTATTGCTGTAATGGAACACCATGACCAAAACAACTTACAAATAAAGCGTTTAATTGGGCTTAGGGTTTCAGAGGGTGAGAGTCCACAATGGTGGAGTCATGGTGGCAGGAACAGCTGAGAGCTTACGTCTTGATTTTCAAGTAGGGGACAGAGAGAACACAATGGGAATGGCATGAGTCTTTTGAAAACTCAACACCGCCCCCAGCGACACACCTCCTCCAAGGCCACACCTTCCTCTCCTTCCCAAACAGTTCCACCAACTGGGGTCCAAGTTTTCAAACATACAAGCCCATTCTCATTCAAACACCACATTCTATGCTCTGACCCCATAGGCTCACGGCCATATCATTTTTTCCCCCGGAGCTGAGGACTGAACCCAGGGCCTTGTGTTTGCTAGGCAAGCGCTCTACCACTGAGTTAAATCCCCAACCCCATCACGGTTATATCATAATGCAAAGTGCATTCAATTTAACTTCAAAAGTCCTTATATTCTCTCTTAGTCTCAACAAGTTTACAAGTCCAAAGTCTCAGGGCTGGAGAGATGGCTCAGTGGTTAAGGGCACCAACTGCTCTACTAGAGGACCCAGGTTCAATTCCCAGCACCCACATAGCAGCTCACAACTGTCTATAACTCTAAGATCTGACACCCTCACACAGACATACATGCATACACCAATGCACATAAAATAAAGATAAATAAATTGTTTTTTTAAAAAAATTCCAAGTCTCTTCATACTCAAGGCAATCTTTTAATATACTATGAGGGCTAATGTTATATTTTAATTTTAAATTACTGCGTTTAAGAGATCTATAACACAGAAATGCCTTTAACCTGTAAGCCCCACTTGCCCAAGGACAGGTAACTTCCTGGAATGCTGGGGGCTGCTGTTCATGTAAGAGAACAAGCCACATGTTTTTGCTTCTGTAAACAAGCTTGGTTGCCCCAACTGCACAGGGTGTGTTGATCACACGTAGGAAGAGTATGATCAAAGTATATTGTATGAGATTCTCAAAAGAAAGAAATAAAAACAGTTTTTTTAAATTATCTCCTAAAATCTTGATTTTTTTTTTTTTACAAGAAGATGGTGGGCTGCCTTAGAAAGGAAGACAAGCCACTGACTCACCCCAGAGTAGAGGGGACCCCTCCCCCCACACATAGAAACGCGCACAGCAGAGGGGACCCCTCCCCCACACATAGAAACGCGCACAGCAGAGGGGACCCCTCCCCCCACACATAGAAACGCGCACAGCAGAGGGGACCCCTTCCCCCACACATAGAAACGTGCACAGCAGAGGGGACCCCTCCCCCACACATAGAAACGCGCACAGCAGAGGGGACCCCTCCCCCACACATAGAAACGTGCACAGCAGAGGGGACCCCTCCCCCACACATAGAAACGCGCACAACAGAGGGGACCTGTGGTGGTATTGTGCTCCCAAAAATATTGTGTACCCTAATAAACTTATCTGGGGTCAGAGAACAGAACAGCCACTAGATACAGAGGCTAGAAAATGGTGGCACTCACACCTTTAATCCTAGCCTTCCAGAGGCAGAAATCCCTCTGGATCTCTGTGAGTTCCAGGCCACATTGGAAACAGCCAGGCCTGGTGACACATGCCTTTAATCCCAGGGAGTGGTGGTAGAAAGCAGAAAGATATATAAGGCGTGAGGACCAGAAACTAGAAGCATTTGGCTGGTTAAGCTTTCAGGCTTCTAGCAGCACAGTTCAGCTGAGAGCCATTGGGATGAGGACTCAGAGGCTTCCAGTCTGAGGAAACAAGATCAGCTGAGAAGTTGACCAGGTGAGGTTAGCTGTGGCTTGTTCTGGTTCTCTGACCCTCCAGCATTCACTCCAATAACTGGCTCAGGTTTGATTTCATTAATAAGAACTTTTAAGATTCCTGTTACAGGGACCCTTCCCCCACACATAGAAACTTGCCACAGTGGAGGGAGTAGAGTTCTCTAAACATTAAAAAAACTATTCTAGCCGGGCGGTGGTGCACACACCTTTAATCCCAGCACTGGGAGGCAGAGCCAGGCGGATCTCTGTGAGTTCGAGGCCAGCCTGGGCTACCAAGTGAGTTCCAGGAAAGGTGCAAAGCTACACAGAGAAACCCTGTCTTGAAAAACCAAAAAACAAACAAACAAACAAACAAAAACTATTCTATACACAATTAATACTTCGATGTTTTAGTGTCTAGTGTAGAATATTATTTTAAGATGTGTTATATTTGTTTATGCTGTGGCATATTTGTTTACTGTTTAGTGATGTAAAGATGTGTTGCATTCTTTTTTTTCTTTTCTTTTTCTTTTTTTTCTTTTTTTTGGGGGGGGGGGTTTGAGACAGGGTTTCTCTGTGTAGCTCTGTGCCTTTCCTGGAACTCACTCTGTAGCCCAGGCTGGCCTTGAACTAACAAAGATCCGCCTGCCTCTGCCTCCCGAGTGCTGGGATTAAAGGCGTGTGCCACCACTGCCTGGCTAAATTTGCTTTTTTTTTTTTTTAATGTATGGATGTTTTGCTTGTATGTATGTGCACCATGTGTGTGCCTGGTGTCCATAGAGGCTAGAGGACAGTCAGAAAAGCAGTTATAGACTTTGTGAATTGCGATGTAGGTGCTGGAATTGAACCCAAGTCCTCTAGAAGAGCAACTAGTGCTTTTAACCACTGAGCCATCTCTCCAGCCCCATGTGTTGCATTCTTTTATGTTGCATTTGTTGAACTCTGTGAAGCTGTGTTACTGTGCCTGTCTAAAACACCTGATGGGCTAATAAAGAGCTGAATGGTCAATAGCAAAGCAGGAGAAAGGATGGGCGGGGCTGGCAGGCAGAGAGGATAAATAGAAGAAAAAGGGAGAAAGAAGAAGGAATGAGAGAGAAAGGAGGAGGACTTCAGGGGCCAGCCACACAGCCACACAGCCACACAGCCGCACAGCCGCACAGCCGCACAGCTGCACAGCCAGACACGGAGTAAGAAGGAAAGAAAAGGTCTACAGGAATAGAGAAAGATAAAAGCCCCGAGGACAAAGATAGACGGGATAATTTAAGAAAAGCTGGCAAGAAATAAGCCAAGCTAAGGCCAGGCATTCATAAATAATAATAAGCCTCTGTGTGTGATTATTTGGGAGCTGGGTGGCAGGCCCCCCGTGGAACAAAGAGCAAAAACAATCAACAACAGTCTGGATTTGTTTCAAGCCAGCAAACTTCCTCTTTTCTGCAGGAGACAATTGAGTTTGTAGTTTCTATTCTTAGAAATCCTTATTATTCGAGCAATATTGGGCTCTCCAGCTCATGGAGAGGAAAAAGAATGGACATCAGGGTTATAGATCCCATCCCCGACTGTGGCTGAGAGACTGTGGACAGAGCCATCACTAAAGAAGGAACATGATGAAGCACAGACACCTGACAAAAGATGCCCAACATCACTGACCGCCTGTCTGCCTCCTCCAGTCATTCTTCTCCTAAACATGTGCTCAAGGAGAAGGGGAATATATGTACACACAAGCTCACATACACTCATTTTTACAACAGCTTCACCTGTAATTACCAAAAACTAGATACAAGCTAGATGTCTACAGAATGAATGTGATTCATTCATTTGTAGGAGTCCCGTTTAACATGACCACAGCCATCTTGGTCATAGTTACCATTTTCCTTGCTGGTGACCCCTATATCCATCTCAAGGACAGCCAGCTAAATACGGTATGGTGGCCATTGGTGCCCAGACTGTTTCTCAACCAAGACAAACGTGCTAACAGGTTTGGTTTGTTTTCCTAAAAATCCAAGCATATTCTGGTTGAGAATGCCTATCTTTAGCGAGGTTGGGAGCTATCTTACAAGGTTGGGAGCTATCTTACGGTCATCTATGATCCACCCCTGTCCGTAAGCTCCCAGTAGACTGCATTTTGTGTAACTCTGAATCTGCCTGCCTCTTCTTTCAGTCTTGTGGCACGATGCTGTCAGTCTTCACACACGAGGATCTCACTTTCCTGGAGCAACACACAATAGCACAGTACCGAGCATCAAAAAGGAGCAAACCATTGTCACCCGATGTACCCAATCTCAAAATAGACGAGTGGCACATACAATGTATTTGAGTCAAAATATTTATACTAAGAAAAAGAGCACAATTACATAATTCCACTTACATAAAACTCCAGAAAGTGCAAAATAGTATCTAGTACCACAAACCGGATGGGTGATTGCTTTGGGAGGGGGAATAGGAGGTATGGGAGAGGAAGGTGGCATGGGGATTTAAGAAAAGGTTTCAGGTCGGGCGGTGGTGGTGCACACCTTTACTCCCAGCACTCGGGAGGCAGAGGCAGCAGATCTCTGAGTTCAAGGCCAACCTGGTCTACATAGCAAGCTCCAGGACAGCTAGGTCTACACAGAATGACTCTGTCTCAAGAAAAATGTTTTAGACGGTTTCTATTCAAGCATATTCCCAATATATCTGGACATAAAGAATTAAAGAGTTGGTCTAGCCTGGACTGGTTTTGGGTGCATGCACAGTAAAACAAAAGCTGTGTCCTCTTGCAACCTTTTAAGGAGATCCCCCTGTTCACCTTCATATACCCTCCACACACATGCACACAGACACAAACACTCACACACACACACACACACACACACACACACACACACACACACACAAGAATAATAAAAATTTCTACCCAGCAAACTATATGTTTTAAATATGTGCAGCTCACTGTGTGTTGAGTATGCTACAATAAAGCTGTTAGTAAAATAAAACGGAGAGGGTTAGAGAGGCAGCTCAGTCTATAAAGCGTTTTCCTTGCAAGCATGAGGTCTGAGTCCGGCCCCCAGAACCCACAGTAAAAACAAAAATCAAGCTGGGCGGTGGTAGCATATGCCTTTAATCCCAGCACTTGGGAGGCAGAGCCAGGCAGATCTCTGTGAGTTCAAGGCCAGCCTGGTCTATAGAGTGAGATTCAGGACAGGCACCAAAAAGTACACAGAGAAACCCTGTCTCAAAAAAACAAACAAACAAACAAAAACCCAGCATAGCAGCTTGCTTTTCTGATTCCAGCACTGGTGAGGTAAAGACAGGTGGGTCCCTGAGACTCACTGGCCAGCTCGTCTAGCCCATTTGACAAGTTCAAAGTCAGTAAAGACCCTGTCCTAAAATAAAGGTGGATGGTTCCTAAGGAATGACACTCCAGATTGTCCTCTGGCCTTTGCATACATGTGCGCACACATGTATGTACAGCTCCACACACAGATGCATGCACAGCTCCACACACAGATTCATGCACAGCTCCACACACAGACGCATGTACAGCTCCACACACAGATGCATGAACAGCTCCACACACAGACGCATGCACAGCTCCACACACAGATGCATGCTCAGCTCCACACACAGACGCATGCACAGCTCCACACACAGATGCATGCTCAGCTCCACACACAGATGCATGTACAGCTCCACACACAGATGCATGCACAGCTCCACACACAGACGCATGTACAGCTCCACACACAGATGCATGCACAGCTCCACACACAGACGCATGTACAGCTCCACACACAGATGCATGCACAGCTCCACACACAGACACATGTACAGCTCCACACACAGATGCATGCTCAGCTCCACACACAGACGCATGCACAGCTCCACACACAGATGCATGCTCAGCTCCACACACAGACGCATGTACAGCTCCACACACAGATGCATGCACAGCTCCACACACAGACGCATGTACAGCTCCACACACAGATGCATGCACAGCTCCACACACAGACGCATGTACAGCTCCACACACAGATGCATGCACAGCTCCACACACAGACGCATGCACAGCTCCACACACAGACACATGCACAGCTCCACACACAGACACATGTACAGCTCCACACACAGATGCATGCACAGCTCCACACACAGACACATGTACAGCTCCACACACAGATGCATGCTCAGCTCCACACACAGACGCATGCACAGCTCCACACACAGACGCATGCACAGCTCCACACACAGACACACGCACAAATAAAGAAAACTGTTCTCTCAGCACTTGGCAGGCAGATCTCTGTGAATTCAAGGTCAGCTGGTCTTTATAGCTAGTTCCAGGGCAGCCAGGGCTACACAGTGAGACTTCATCAAAACAAAAAGACACACACACACACACACACACACACTCTGCCTACAGGAACTCAGCTAGAATTCAGAGTCATGATCATGTATGTAACCCAAATGTATTACAGAAACAGGAATTCATATAAGAGCACCATGAAAAAAGACTATACGTGAGTCTACTTGGGTCCTGAGGCCAGCTTTACCACTAACAACCTAGAATAGGAGTTGCAATGTGGTTCCCAAAGTAGAAAACGCTGATGTCCTGGCCCCAGGACTGTAGACTGTGTCTTTGTCTGGGACAAAGGTAACTACAGATACAATTAGTCAACACGAGGTTATAATGCAGTGTGGCAGTTCCCCGTATGTCTAATATTCTTATGTCCTAGTTAAATTTCAATCGCTATGATAAAGACCATGACTGAAGCAGGTTAGGAGGAAAGTGTTTGTTTGTCTTACAGTTTACAGTTTCATCATCCGGGGAAGCCAGGGCAGGGACTCAAGGCAGGAATCTAGAGGCAGGAATGAAGCAGAGGCCATGGAAGAGTGCTGCTTACTGGCTTGCTCTTGTGATTTGTTCAGTTTGTTCTTTTATACATCCCTGGACCACCTTCCCAGGGGTGATACAACCCACCGTGGGCTGGGCCTTCCCACATCAATCATTAATCATGAAAATGTCCCCACGGACTTGCCGACAGGCAAACCTGATGGAGGCATTTTCTCAGCTGAAGTTCCCCCTTCCCAGATGACTCTGGCTTATGCCAAGTTGTCAAAAACCTAAGCAGGACACCTTATAAGACAATGCCCTGCCAGGCGGCGGTGGCACATACCTTTAATCCCAGCACTCGGGAGGCAGAGGCAGGTGGATCTCTGTGAGTTCAAGGCCAGCCTGGTCTACAGAGAGAGTTCCAGGAGAGCCAAGGCTACACAGAGAAACCCTGTCTTGAAAAACAACAACAACAAAAAGTCATCCTCTGGCCTCCACATGTGTGCCATGACATATGCATACACAATAATAATAAAATAATATTACATTTTAAATCATCATCATTCAATGTGAATATACAGTAGGCACTACCTTGGTGCAGGGATGGAACAGTGGGCAGATCAGAGAGTCCTCTTATTTGGAGGGACAAACACTAAATATAAATTTGCTCAGCACTCTACATTATGATGATGCTTTTAAGTCACAGCACACACACCTGGAGTCAGGAAAGCCTCCCTGAGGAAATGAATTTTTAAGATGAGACCTGCTGAATATTTATTTAATTTTTTTTGAAGATTTGTTTATTATGTATACAGTGTATACAGTATTCTGCCTGCATGTATGCCTGCAGGCCAGAAGAGGGCACTAGATCTCATTACAGGTGGTTGTGAGCCACCATGTGGGCGCTGGGAATTGAACTCAGGTCCTCTGGAAGAGCAGCCAGTGCTCTTAACTGCTGAGCCATCTCTCCAGCCCCGAGACCTGCTGAATATTAATCAGGAGAAAGGTATTGAAGAGAGAGATGTTTGTTGGAGGCAGCACTCCAGGGAGAGGGGAGGCGTGTGCAAAACTCATGAAGCACAAGGGACTTTGTGCTACATTTGCAAAATGCGAACAGGCCAGGAGAGATGAGGCTGGAGACAGATGGCGTGGCCACCGCCATCCGTAACAAAAAGTCACCCTCCACGCTGTTTCCAGACTTGGCAGGAGGCGCAGGGTCTGGTGCCAGGGGCTCTGTTCTGCTTCTTGGAATTTCTAAGTATATAAAGCTATAGATGGAACATTGGAAGGCATGGCCAAGAAGGAAAGGCCCATTATGAAAGAGGAATGAAAACCTAGATTCCTCCTCAAGAGGAAACAGAAATGAAGTTCATGCCAGAACTCAGGAGGCCAAGGCAAGAGTTCAACGACCACCCAGGCCGTGTGCGGTCTGACAAGCCCCAGCAGGCTTACATAGCAAGTTCTCCTCAGCGGCGGTTCTCAGCCTTCCTGACGCTGCCGACCCCTTTATACAGTCCCTCATGTGCGGTGACCCCAACCATAAAATTATTCCCGTGGCTACTTCATAACTATAATTTCGATACTGTTATAAATTGTAGTGCAGATGCCTGATGTGCAGATGGTCTTAGGGGACCCCTGTGAAAGGGTCATTCAACCTCCAAAGGGGTTGTGACCCCCAAGTTGAGAACCACTGAGTTACAGGCTCCCCACCACACGCAAAGGAGCTTATAATGGTTAATTTTGTTGTTTTAATTACTTTTTAAATTTTTTTTAATTTATTTTAATTTATTTTGCAATACAATTCAGTTCTACATATCAGCCACGGATTCCCTTGTTCTCCCCACTCCCGTCCCCCTCACCTTCCCCCCAACCCCCCCCCCCACTTTTTAAATTTTACGAGTATGGGTGTTTCACCTGTACACATGTCTATGCACCATGTGCATGCCTGGTGCTCTCGGAGATCCAAAGAGGGCACTGAACCCCCAAGAACTGAAGTTACAGACAGCTGTGAGTTGACATGAGGGTGCTGGGAACTGAACCTGGGTCCTCTGGAAAGGCAGCTAAGTGTTCTTAACCACTAAGCCATCTCTCCAGTTCTGTGATGGTCAACCTTAATTGTCAACTTGATTGGCTTGAGAAAAAGCTAAGAGATCAGTAGAGTGTACCTATGGGGGTGTCACTTGAGGACATTTTCAGAGATGATTAGGTCAGGAAGGTTCTGACCAGATGAGCCAAATGAATGGATCATGTGACCAAATGATGGAGTCTTGGTGTTACGACGTAACTGGAAGATGTTCAAAGGAGATGGAACCCAGAAGCTAGGTCCCTGGCTTGCCCTGGGTCCTTCTTATATGCCCTTTCTTCTGGTTCCTGGCCACCATGATGTGAGCTGTTCTGACTCTCCACACCTCTGCTGCGATGAGTCTGTGTCTCCAAGGCTGTGAGCCAACATAAATCCTCCCTGCCTTAGTGGCTTTGGTCAGCTGTTTCGCCACAGTAATTCCAAGTAACTAATAGAGGCTCCTTCGGCCCTTCCTTTGCCTTGTTTTGACTATGGTCCCAGAATCAAGGGAGATCATCCCAACCTTCCCATCAGCTGTATTCCCAAGAAACTGGGGAGATGTGGGAGAACACTGCTGTGGATCTGTGGGATGACAAAGAACTCCAGGAAAACAAAGAAAATACACTGTATGCGAAGAGCCAAAGGAAGGGCCAAGGCAGCTTTAAAAGGGCACCATCAAGGCTGGAAAAGGAAAAAAAGACTCGGAGGAAAATGAGGATGAGAGCGCCAAGAAGAATGAAAAGGAAGAAGAAGATGATGATGATGATGATGATGACTACAAATGATTCTGATGTAGTTTTTCTTTGTCTATAAAACACTTAACCCTTGGATTGGAGAGATGGCTCAGCAGTAAAGAGCACTGGCTGCTCTTCTAGAGGTCCTGAGTTCAATTCCCAGCAACCACATGGTGGCTGCTCACAACCATCTACAATGGGACCTAATGCCCTCTTCTCTCATGCAGACATACAGGAAGACATACATAATAAATAAATCTTAAAAAAAAATCCACTTATGCAAACTTTTGGTGGTTTGAAGACAGGGTCTCTCTATGTGTAGCCCAGGCTGTCCTGGAACTCACTATGTAGTCTACGCTGACCTTGAACTCCCAGAGATCCACCTGCCCCTGCATCCCGAGTGCTGGAATTAAAGGTGTGTGCACCACACCCAGCTTGCAAACTAACTTTGTTTTGTTTTTTCAAGACCAGGATTCTCTATGTAGCCTCGACTGTTCGGGAACTCAACCTGTAGACCAGGCTAGACCAGGCTAGACCAGGCTGGACCAGGCTGGTCTCAAACCTAGAGACCCACCTGCCCATGTGCTGGGATTAAAGGCTGCAGCTAACTTTTTGTTAAGTTTTTTTTATTTTACGTGTTATAAGTATTTTGCCTGTATACACATTTGTGCACTCTATACATGCCTAGTGCCTTCAGAGACTAGAAGACGGTGTTGGATGCCCAGAAACCAGAATTACAGGGCAAGCTGCCATGTGGGTGCTGGGACTCAAACCTGGGTCCTCTGGAAATACTAAAGAGGCGGAGACAGGAGATCTCTGACTTTGAAGCCAGCCTGGTCTACATAGGGAGTTCCAGGCCAAACAGGGTTACAAGGTGAGACCCTGTTGAAAAAAGAAAGGGGGGTGGGGAATAAAAAAAAAAGAATCCCTAAGACTGTAGGATTTATTTGTATATTTTGTGTGTGGATCTTTTCTTGTAATGGCAAGAATCAAATGATGCTTAGAGCTATTAGCCTTGCTAATACAGGTTATAAATCACATGGAGCATTAAAGCATTTCTTGTCTGTGCACAGTAGGTAGATCAACATATGGGGACAGCACCTTTCTTACCTTCAGTTGTCTCTGAG
This sequence comes from Peromyscus californicus insignis, assembly GCF_007827085.1. Taxonomy (NCBI): domain Eukaryota; kingdom Metazoa; phylum Chordata; class Mammalia; order Rodentia; family Cricetidae; genus Peromyscus; species Peromyscus californicus. The sequence goes on from NW_026294503.1 coordinate 63,254,452, forward strand.
GTAGCTCACTGAAGTAACTGTTCAATAATCCAGTGGCACTCTGCAATGGAAAGCCTTGAGCTACTCTGTAGACATTCTGAGTGCTTCTAACAGGATCTGTATTACAGTGACACCGGCTTTCTTTTCTTTTCTTTGTTTTACGAGACAGAGTTTCTCTGTGTAGCTTTGGAGCCTGTCCTGGAACTCGCTCTGTAGACCAGGCTGGCCTCGAACTCACAGAGATTCACCTGCCTCTGCCTCCTGAGTGGGATGAAAGGCGTGCGCCACCACCGACCAGTGAAACAGGACTTTGAAATGAAGGTATGTGCCAGGCAGTGGTGGCGACAGCACTTGGGAGGCAGAGGCCAGCCTGGTCTACCGAGTGAGTTCCAGGACAGCCAGGGCTGCACGGAGAGACCCTGTCAGGAAGATATGTGATCAAAGTGCTTTCCTGCCGTGTTTTTCACTTACTTTCCTTCCCTGAGTAGGTTTTCGGGTCCCTGCTGGGCTATTGGAGTGATGCCCACTCCTCTGCAGCGCATTGTTCACCTCAGCTTCTGCTCCTTTAACCTCCCACTCTGCTTTCTTCCCATCTCCCCGTACTGTAGATGAACTGTCTTGTTAAATAAGAAACACAGAGCCAATACAAAGTTAAAATGCCCAAGAAGTCAGAGCAAAAGCTAAGAGCTAAAAACCTTACCCTTCACTGACGCTGCTGTCCTCCTCCACAAGAGACCTACTTCCTGTATGTTTGTCCTTTTTATTGACTTTCTATTCTGCCTTCTCATTGGTTGTAAACCCAACCACACGACCTCCTCGTCACTGCCCATCTATACAGACCTCCAGGTCTTCTATGGTTGGTATTGAGATCAAAGGCGTGTGTCTCCATGCTGGCTGTATCCTTGAACACACAGAGATCTGCTAGCTCTGCCTCCCAAGTGCTGTCCACCGCCCAGCTTCTGCTATGGCTTGCTATTAGCTCTGACTCCCAGGCAACTTTATGTATTAACATACAAATAAAATCACATTTCAGTACAAATAAAATATCACCATATTTCCCCTTTTCTATTTTAATAAAAAGAAAAAAGGAAAAAAGTTATAACTAATATAAGAAAAACTATATACAAAAATACAATAACTATATACCATATATACAAGCAATAAATACCTAAACAATGTCTAGTCCATTTGTATTTGACAAATTCAGAGAAAATAACTCCATTATCTATCCTATTTTGGTAAGTCCAAAATGTACCTAATTCACTTTCTATCCTAACTAATTTTCAACTATAACTAACTAATCTTCAACTCCCTCAGAGACCCAAGAAGGAAATAATATTACCTAACAAAAATAAAACAGGAAGTGCATGCAAGCAACTTCCAAAAAAAAAATGTGAGTTGACAGAAATAGCCAGCTACCTGGACAGTGACCCAAGGTTTCTCCACAGCGTTGGGGCATCATCTTCAGCCTATAGGAAGCTGAAGCTTATCTGACAGACTCATTTGTGAAGTAGGATGTACACAAGGTCAACAGTTCACCTCACATTTGGTGAGAGCAGTCCGTGTACCAGAAACACCTGAATTCTACTAGTGTCATGTCATGATTCGGGATTTTAAATTCTGTTCAAGGATACAGCCAGCATGGAGACACACGCCTTTAATCTCAATACCAACCATAGAAGACCTGGAGGTCTGTATAGATGGGCAGTGACGAGGAGGTCGTGTGGTTGGGTTTACAACCAATGAGAAGGCAGAATAGAAAGTCAATAAAAAGGACAAACACACAGGAAGTAGGTCTCTTATGGAGGAGGACAGCAGTGTCAGTGAAGGGTAAGGTTTTTAGTTACACCTACATCTGGCGCCCAATGTTCGTGGTATGAATTCATGAAAAAGCTGCTTGTCTGTGGCCTTGTGGGTCCCAGCTCTGGCCCGAGCTACACTTGGCCGGTTGTGGTGGCACACGCCGGTTGGATTTACTGAAGAAGGCAGAGGCAGGGGGAACCCGAGTTGGAGGCCGGCCAAGGAGAAGCTTCAGCTGGGGCCGAGCCACAAACAGTGGTGGGACCATGGAGGCAGCGGCTGCTGCTCCACATTGCTGGCTTCTTCTCGTGTTGGCGACTGTGGTGATGCTGCTACCTGGGACAAAAGGTTTACTGCTGCTGCTTCAGAGAAGAATTGCCAGGACCATCACGTTACAAGAAAGCATCGACTAAGGTCAGTTTTGACAAGTTTGGCGAGACAAATGGTGGGGAGAAATTGCTGTGAAGATATTCTCTTCTAGGGAAGAACATTCATGGTTCCGAGAGACAGACATTTATCAGACTGTGATTACCCCAAACCACAGAGGAGGCACAAAAAAAAAAAAAAAAAAAAAAAAAAAAAAGTCTTCAGGGAACCATGCCACACCTAGCAGCAACTTTGAAATCTTCAAAAAGATGACAGGATCCCACAACAATGATTCCACATGGACTATGATAAAGCCATTAAGCTGATTAACACCACGGAAAGATCGATTTTGGACTACAAACTACTCAGGACAATTTTGAGATGGCTAGCTGAGATGATCCAGCCTGGCAGACTACTTGAACAAGGACTTGAGACAAGCCCTGCACTTTCTCATTATGCAGAGACTGGACAAATGATACAGGACTTGACAACCCCAAAATTTTCTTTTCAGAATCCCCTGAAGATGCCTTCACCCTAGAAAGAGGAAGTACTTTTAAGAAAACAACACCCCGGCCGGGCGGTGGTGGCGCACGCCTTTAATCCCAGCACTCGGGAGGCAGAGCCAGGCGGATCTCTGTGAGTTCGAGGCCAGCCTGGGCTACCAAGTGAGTTCCAGGAAAGGCGCAAAGCTACACAGAGAAACCCTGTCTGGAAAAACCTAAAAAAAAAAAAAAAAGAAAAAAAAAGAAAACAACACCCACATTCCCAAGAGGTGGGATGGGAGGTTTTTAGTCATTTAATGAGTTATGGATATTATTGTTTACAATGGTTGGTTGGTTACAAGTTGTTGATTGTTAATGGTCAGGAAAAAAGCTGAACAAGATTAGATTCAGAGGTTTTGTTTAAAAAAAAAAGGAAAAGAAAAAAGAATATAGATATGAAGTAGATCATCAAATCTACTCTGAGAAAAAAGATAAAGAAATAATAGGATAAATGGGTAGATCACTGAATCTACACTAAAGCAAAAAAGGGGAAGATATAAAAATGACAAAAGGTAGACTACTCAATCTATTATGAAAAGAAGAGAGAGAGAATATGGATATGATAAGATAAAAAGGGAGATTATGGAATCTACTTTTAAAAAGGCACTACTTATTTTAAATAGGATAAGTAATGAAATTTTTTTGAGTTTATCAAATGTTACTGGACTGGACATTGTTATATATTAATGGAGTTTTTTTGTCTGAATCTGTCAAATGTTAATGGACTAGACATCGTTAATGTAATCTTGACTGTGTATATTGTACATACTTATTGGATATAATTTTTCTTGTATTAGTTATAAACTGTTTTTAATTTTAGACAAAAAAGGGGAAATATGGTGGTATTGTGTTCCCCAAAATACTGTGCACCCTAAGAAACTTATCTGGGGTCAGAGACAGAACAGCCACAATATTAAACATAGAAGTTAGGCAGTGGTAGCACACGCCTTTAATCCTAGCATTCCAGAGGCAGAAATCCATGTGTTCAAGGATACAGCCAAGCATGGTGACTCACGCCTTTAATCCCAGAAGTGAGCCTTTAATCCCAGGGAGTGATGGTAGAAGGCAGAAAGATATATAAGGCGTGAAGACCAGAAACTAGCAGCATTTGGCTGGTTAAGCTTTCAGGCTGTGAGTAGCAGTTCAGCTGAGATTCATTCTGGATGAGGACTCAGAGGCATCCAGTCTGAGGAAACAGGATCAGCTGAGGAACTGGCGAGGTGAGGTGGCTGTGGCCTGTTCTGTCTCTCTGATCTTCCAGCATTCACCCCAATACCTGGCTCAGGTTTGGTTTTATTAATAAGAACTTTTTAAGATTCCTGTTACACCGTACTTTCCACCTCTGCCTCCTCTCTCTCCCACTTTTCCTGGACTAGCCGATTTCCCGACCTTAGAGGTTGGCTGGGACTCAGCACCATCTCCCTAGCTCCCTCTTGTGGTCAGTACTAGCCACTGCAGTCATGCTGTGTTGGGGGTAGTGACGGAAATGGAACAGGATACCCGAACACCTACCACCTCAGATAGCACACCAACAACACACCCAAGAAATTATTCCACCCAAGCAGTTCAGTGGACTGTTGAGTTTATTGTTTACTGACAGCAGCATGGATGACTCAAAGGTACATCACTGAAAGTTTCCCCAACACTGTGACAACCCACGAAAGTCGCATCCCTGGAGCTCCCTTCACAGCTTGCTGAGAGCTGGTTTACAGCGTTTGCTTATTAGAGTCTCCTCTCCCCAGAAATTAACTACTGCTTGTATAGCTTTGGGAAGGTGGGACTTAAGAACCTTGTAGGCTTCAGGAACTTACTGAGATCTAAGTTTCATTTACTTCCTGATTCCTTGGGCGGCTAAGAGATGAAGGAATGTTAGCAAAGTCCAATACGGCACAAAAGGACCTCAGTACTTGTATCCATCTCTCAGTCGAAAAAAGCAATGTTGGGTACGGCAGCGTGAACAGGAGCCACTATCCACCTAGCCATAAACTACATTTCCCATGAGCCATCCAACCTTCTCATCCAGTAGCACTGTGAGGCTTCTGTCTCCCTACCTCTGATGGGCCTGATGGGGTGGACTGCACTGTTTGGCCTGGCTCAGATCCAACAGATGCACTCTAGCCTTTCATGACGGCTGTTTGGACCAACCCTCTTCTAACAATCTCTGTTCTCGTACTGTGGTTCTGGACTTTCCATTGGCCAAACCTGGTGTGGTTATATGAATGGAAAATGTCCACCAGTCTCTGGCATTTGGACACTTGACGTCCAGCTGGTGGCAGTTTCAGGTGATGCAGACTTGCTGCAGGAAGTTGGGCTTTGAGATGAAAAGCCTTGTACCACTTCCAGTTTGCTGTTTCATGCTTGTAGTTAAGGACATGAGCTCTCAGCTTGCTGATCTTGCCACACCTCCCCTGGCTGCCACGCCTCAAGGCCATGGCCTCCTATTCCTTCTGGAACCATAAGCCTTAGTCAGAAGCAACAGGAGAGTAATGGAAACATCCTGGGCTGAGTGCATGCTCTTCACCTCAGTACATTTTCTCGCAGGGAGAAATGTACAGCTCATACAGTAGGGGATAACTGAAGGACAAGCTCAATCTTCTTCGTCACGGCTTTATTCCTTGTTTTCTGTGAACTGTTATTCAGACTTTAGAAGCATCTGTCAAATGTTTCTCTAGAACCAGCGTGACACAAACCTCACCATGCCCTTTGTCTGCTCTGCCATTTTCTTCCCCCTCTATGGGGCTCCACCAAGGCCCTGCCGCACGGCACAGTCTTAAGCCCACTACTGAACTAACTCTTAACTCTCCAGGGAACACAGTTCTATCTGGCCTGTGAGCTAAGTAACAAGTATCACTTCTCTCATGCCGCTTCTCAAGTAATGCCTGTCCAAGGACAGAAATACCATGTACTTTTCCCATTTCCTTCTTCCCACCAGATGGCATTGGAAGTCCCAGAAAATAATAGACACTCTCAAATACAAAAACAAAAAACCCAAATTCAATTCACACTACTTTACATTTCCATAACATTTTAACATTTAATAGAAACTATATACAATAACTTTACTATATTTTACATGGGGGGATCCACCAGACATTTACATAAATAAAAGCAAGGATAATTAAGGAAAGCCCAGCCCTGCCAGCTGCTTTTCAGTCAGTCACTGGGAAAAGGGGTTTATATTGCCCAGTTATGTGGAGCTGAGGAAAGGCTTAAACACAGGCCTTTAGATACAGATAGCCAGACACTGAACAGCCAGCACCTGAGGAGCGCCATTCCTGACCACAGCCCCTGCCTAGCAGCAGGAAATCACATCACAAAAACCGTCTCTTTCTCAGGCACAGTCTCCAATATTCATTCCATCCCAAAGGCAGGGACTACAGCATTCTCTTCCTTGCAAAGAATTCCGTAACTTTTAAATACTAAAGATCCATTCCTCACAAATTTGGTTTATGATTGCTTACAGCACTCTACAGCCCCAAAGAAAAACAATGTAGTCTGGGTTGTCCCTGTTTAGTGAGAGATGAGTAGAGATATACTTGTTTGAAGAATGGAAAGTTCAGGTCCACCAAAGTCAAACAATCTCCAGAAGGAACTGTCAACTGATGGAAGTAGGTTCTGGGTTTCCATTTGCAGCAGCCAATCCACGCTGAGGAAATGATGCACAGGCTTTCTCTAAATTCCGAGGTCCCTGGGGTCTGCACCCATCCCCAGCCACTTGCATCTGGCCCTATTGAAATAAAGGCAGCATGGTTAGAGACCCGGTCAATGGTTCTGAAGCACAACTCTGATTTATCAATGCCCATTTTATAGCAGCTACAAGATCCCGAGAAATAGTCACTTTCCCCAATATTCTGATGTCCCCAAGACATCACCAGTCATGACTGAAGCTGTCAAAGGAGAGAACAGGGGCTGTTTCTTCCAAATGGAATCGTCATTCTCTACTGAGGTTCCAGACTAGCCGATAAACCACGGGAAGACAGTTCTTTAGGCCTCTGCTTGAAACCAACAGCTACAGTCGAACTGCTAGTCTTCAGTAAGAGCCATGAATCAGCCAAGTCAGTCTTTATGACAACCACCACCGGAATGATGCACTCTGCCTTCAAAGGGACAATTTACCTCCCCCTCACTCAGGTAAAGGTACGCCCTACTCTTGAGGATTAGAAACCATGAGGAGTTCTGCAGCTCATCTGTAAACTCGCACAGACAAGCACTCAAAAGAAGGTCGTTTGTGTTTGGCAGTGCTTTGCATGGAACCAGGACTTCGCCCTTGACTGTAAGCCTAAGGTCTGCGCTAGCTGGTTTATGTCCATTTCACACAGGCTAGATTCACTCTGGACGGGAACCTCAACTGAGACAACGGCCCACCACGCTGGTCTGTGGACAAGCCCGTAGTGCATTTTCTTGACTGAGGTGAGGGCTGAACTCATTGTGAGCAGTGCCACTCCTGGGCAGTCCTGGATGGTGCAAGAAAACTGGCTGAGCAAGCCAGCAACCAGTGTTCCTCCACAGCCTCTGCATCAGTTCCTGCCTCCGGGTTCCTGCTTTGACTTCCCTCAGTAACAGACCTGAAGCCTCAGGTGAAATAAACCCTTTTCTGCCCAAGTTGCTTTTGGTCATGTTGTTTTATCACGATGGAAATCCAACAGCAAGATCTGCCAGTGAATTCTCACACGGTCTTTGGGAACACACCCTACTCCCTGGAACTCACGTCAACCAACAGGGAAACCTCCGCCTAGCCTGGTCACTGTATGAGGGAACCTAGCTGAGATTCAACTGTCAAGATACCCACTGGGCCTCCAGCAATGTCTCTGACGGAATGATCTTCAAGTGTCAGCGAAGGATCAAAAAGCAAGGGGGATGGAGGGCACGGCATGCCATCACCTACAACGTCCAAGTCCTAGGAAAGAAAGAGAAGAGACAGACCATCATCAATATTCAGGAAATCATGAGCTAAAATTGACACAACTTTCAGCAAAGTTCAAAGTAACTCTCAGGTCCCACCTTTCCCCTTGCTTAGAATGCTAAACCAATTCAACAGGAGCCGACAAGTTTGAAAACTTTCTCTCCACTGATAACAAAACATAAATCAACAAGCAAATTCCTAGGAGAAATCACAGAAAGTAGAACAGTGACTACCATGAGTGGAGGGAGAGAGGAGGGCTCAATAGGTATAGAATCTGTGTCAAACAATGGAAAAATTCGAGAAAAAGATACTAGTACTGATTGCACAACACACTGAATGTCAACACCAAACTGTAAACTTTGAAGTGGTTACAGTGATAAATTCTATCACACATGTTCTATTATAGTGAACACCAGGAAAACCCTCCAGGGCCAGCAGGATGGCTCAATGAGCAGAGACACTCGCTACGTGTGATGAACTGAGTTTGAACCGCAGAATCCACATGGAAAAGACTCCCACAACTGTTCCAATGTACATATACACATGCATGTGCACAAACACATACAAAACCAATAACTGTTAAAGTATATATGTATTTTTTTTTTGGTAAAGTATATTTTTAAGAAAAAAAAATACAGGGCTAATAAGACGGCTCAGTGAGTAAAGTCACTTGCCACCAACCTGATGACTTTATACACTCCCCAACCCCACACAGTGGAAGGAAAGAACTGACTCAACACGCACGCTACAGCACGCATGCATGCGCACGCGCACACACACACACACACTTACAAAAATAAATGTAATTAAAAAAAAAACATATTCCCTGAGGCTAATTACAGTTAATCAGCATTGAGATAAAATAACATGGAATCATGTGGAAAACACAGCAATATAAGACTAACCAACGTTCACAAAGCAAGCAACTAAAAGAGGAAAGGAAGGCAAGAGAGAAAGACAAACCACAGAAACCAAACTTCTCTGGACGGCCAAGACATAGTATTTGGTTCATTCATCTCCCTAGCATAAGCTTCTGGTAGAACTGAAGTCAGGGCCTCTCGCACAGCAGACAAGTGATCTATCCTGAGCTACATTCCCAGTCATCTTCCTCATTTCTACTTGGAGATGGGTCTTACTAAGTTGACCACACTAGCCTGGAACTCACCCTGCAGCCCAGGCAAGACTTGAACTTATGACGTTCCTGCTTCACCTCCCAGTAGCTGGGATTACAGGCCTGTGCCACCTGGCCCAGCTAAGCCTCTGAGTCTTAAACTTAACATAGTTCAAGTATTCTGTTTAAAAAACAAACAAAAAAAGACATTATATTCTAGACTATACTTTTCCCATATGAATCAGTCATTCCCAGAAATAATGAAGAGTCGGCAGATCAAAGACACCATTCTTGGTCCTGTCTGAAACCAACATTGATTTAGGGCCCACGTCACCCAGTGGTTCAAGTACCATCACAACCTAAGTTCCACGACACTTGGCACAAGCTCAGTCCATGCTTAAGAAGTTACATCTAAGAACTTACAGGTCCCATGTTAAAGAGCAAGCAGGGGAGGGAAAAGGAGAAAGGACAGGAAAAGGTGACAGGGAAAAGTGAATATGATCAGAGTATGTTATAAGCATGTAAAATGACATCACAAGGGTCGGGCGGTGGTAACACACGCCTTTAATCCCAGCACTCGGGAGGCAGAGCCAGATGGATCTCTGTGAGTTCGAGGCCAGCCTGGGTTACAGAGCGAGTTCCAGGGCAGGCACCAAAACTACACAGAGAAACCCTGTCTCAAAAAACCAAACCCCCCCCCCAAAAAAAAACAAAAACAAAAACAAAACAAAACAAAACAAAAAAAAAAAAAAAAAAAAAAACCAAACCAAACCAAAAAACAAAGACATCACAAGGAAATCCATCATTTTGCACAACTGTTATGTACTAATAAAAAAAAATCAGTTTTCTTTTTAGTGTGCTAACTAACAACCAGGAATAAAAATCATAACCTTTTCATAACTAAGGGGGAGAAAAGTCAAATTATCTACTTCCCTTAAAACTTCAGTCTAGGGGCTGGAGAGAGAGATGGCTCAGAGGTCCTGAGTTCAATTCCCAGCAACCACATGGTGGCTCACAACCATCTCTAGTGGGATCTGATGCCCTCTTCTAGCATAAAGTTGTACATGCAGATAAAGCACTCATACATAAATAAATAATAAAATCTTAAAAAAAAAAAGGAATTAAAAAAAAAAAACCTTAAGTCTAAAAGCTAATGCTAGACATGGTGGCTCACAACTTTAAAACCAGCAATCAGGAAGCAAAGGCAAGGGGATCTCTGTGAATCAAGCCAGCTTGGTCTACAAAGCAAGACCTTTATCTAAAACAAATAAATAAAAAGTCAAACATAATTCAACTGGGGGCTGGAGAAATAACTCAGCAGTTAAGAGCACATGCTGTTCTTCCAGAAAACCTAGGTTCACTACCTAGCACACACATGGAACTCCACACAGAACTCTAACTCCAGACCCAGATCTGACACCTCTTTTGATCTCTTAGGGCAACAAGGCATGGATATGGTGCACATACATGCAGGCAAAACACCCATACAAATAAAATAAAAATTAAAAAATCTTAAAAAGCCAAGCATGGATGCACATACCTTTAATCCCTGCACTCTGGAGGTAGGTAGAGGCAGGCAGATCTCTATAAGAGTTCAAGACCAGCCTGGGATACATTCTTTTAAAACGTCTTTAAAAAAACAGCAGTAATTTAAACAAACTGCCCAGTGTAAGCAGAAACACAGAGAAACAGTTACTTGTACTAATATCCACCACAGATACACTGGAAATATCTATGCTATCCACAGAAAGCAATGTTCTCACACCACTGAGACTAGACACTTTGTTTCCTGAAATCTTTTTTAAAAGTTTGGGATTGTTCACAGCTCTTTCCACCCACAGGTACACAACACACACAAAGTGTATTTGTGAGAGCAATTCCCTCTGAGAACGCAGAGACTGTCAAGAGACTCTTGTGCACTGGGTAACTAGAAAACATCTACAGGAGTGGGCAGGAAAAGCAGACACACCCAAGCAGGAAGTCCGCTCTGGGCACTACTCCACACACTGTTTCCTGAGTCCCCCATCCCCAGGTCTTCCCTCTGGAAAGGAGGGTCTCTATTTTAAAAGCTTCCTCATCACTGAGCATTTTAACTCACTAGAAAGAGAAGATTAGACATATTTTGAGTCTCTAGTTCACAGTAGAAAAAGAAAAAAAGCCTAAGATTTATTTATAACATGGACAAGCACTCCAAAAGGCTTCATTTCCTAAGGGTTGTGTAAGGAGGTGTTTAAAATGTAATTCCATTTCCCCCTTAAAATTAGCAGTCCAAATTTACAGCTAAAGTTTATAGACTGCATCCCAACTAAACTACCAAACTGAGGGCAAAAGGGACTGGTATCATCTCTCTCGAAGCCATAGTTCAACAGAACACAAGCTTTCCCAGGAACTCCATCCCCAGAAGCAGAGAAGACACAGGCTTTAAAAACACAAGGCCAATTTCTCTTGGGAAGAGTTTTATACCACACATCAATTGCCCCATCAGGTCTCTCCCAAGAGATTTCATTCTAAATCCCTTAGCTCTGTGAATACAGAAAATCATGCAGGCTCAGTGTTGAGGAACACTCATTACCATTGCAGAGGACCCAGGTGTGATTACCAGCATCCACATGATGGCTCACAACCCTATTGAACGTCGATCCTAAGGGAATGTAAGCTCGTCAGGCCTCTGATGCCAGGCATGTACAGGGTGCACATACATACATGCAGGAAACACACACACACATACATGTAATATAAATATTTTTTAAAAGAAAAAAATTAAAAGCCAGTCTTCTTAGGTCACGGCACAAAGCTGGGCTTAGAGCAGTAGACAAACCCGAAGTGTTCAGATTCTATTCAGAACAGCATGAAAGATTAACTCAGAAGTGAACCAAGCGAGTCTGCACACCGAGTACATTTTGTAATCAAATCTGTCAATGAGAAATAAAACTTCTTTTTGAAAAGGGGCAGCAAAACTGCCTAGCTACCAGAACAGCAATGTTTAAATAAAAACTACCACAACAAACACAGAATCATGTTTTATATTCATCGCAAAAACTAGAGAGAAAACAAAAACCAAAACAACAACAAAACACCACACAGAGGCCAGGCATGGTGGCACACATTTTTAACCCGAGCACTCGGAGGCAGAGGCAGGCAGATCTCTTGATGAGGCCAGAGAGGACTAGAGAGAGACCCTGCCTCATACTTTCCATTGACCATTCTGGTTTACCAAAAAGCACATAAAGGCTTGAGATGGAGTTTAGTGTTCAAACACTGACCTACCTAAAATGCTTGAGGCCTTAAAAACAACAACAACAACAACAACAACAAAAAACCACAGAGGGGAGGAGGTACGCAATAATATGAGTAGAGGATCACCTAAAAAGAGTCGTCCGTCCCCGTCCCCCGTCCCCCCCCCGGGGGGCGCACGCCTTTAATCCCAGCACTCGGGAGGCAGAGCCAGGCAGATCTCTGTGAGTTCGAGGCCAGCCTGGTCTACAAAGCAAGTTCCAGGAAAGGAGCAAAGCTACACAGAGAAACCCTGTCTCGAAAAAACCAAAAACATACATACATACATACATACATAAATAAATAATAAGTAAAGAGTTTTTTAAAGACCTACTTTACTGCTGGGTATGGTGGCCCATGTCTTTAATCTGAGCACTCAGAGGTGTAAGGATCCGAGCATGAAGCTAAAGCGTGGTCTATACAGCAAATTCCAGGACAGTCATAGCTACATAAAACACCCTGCAACCCTCCCTGCCTTTAAAAAGAAAAAAAAAAAAACATGCTTTATTTTAATGTATGTGTGTTGTGCACCTCCATATGGATGCTGGGAATGCCTGGAACCAAAAACCTAAGTCCTCTCCAAGTGCAGCAAGTACCTTTTGTTTGTTCCACCTGTCTGCTTTCCGAGTGCTGGGATTAAAGGCGTGCCCACCACTGCCTAGAGCAAGTGCTCGTAACCACTGAGCACCTCTCTAGCTGCTTGTTTTGTTTTTTGAGAGGTCTCACTACACGACCCAGGCTAGCCTCAATCTCAGAAATCTGCATGCCTCTGCCTCCAGAGCTACAAGGTGAGACCCTATCTCAAAAATAAATAAAAAGTCTTAAATATTAATACAAGCTACAACATGAATTCTAAAATCACTATATTTGGCAGAGTATTGTGACACATGTTTTAATCTGGGCACTCTGGGAGGCAGAAGCAGGCAGACCTCTCTAAGTTTCAGGCCAGTCAAGGGATACATAGTTAGACTCTGCTCCCTGGCATACCTACCCACCCACCAAAAAAAAAAAAAAAGAAAAAGAAGCTAAGCACAAAAAAACTATAGACATGCAGGTCAGTGGTGCCACACATTTTTAATTCCAGCACTTGGAAGAGGCAGGAGGATCTAGGATCTGAGTTCAAGGGTAGCCTGAAGTAAGTTCCAGGACAGCCAGGGAGAGCGACACAGAGAAATCCTATCTTGAAAACCTAAGAGGGATTAAAAAAAAAACCTTGACACAAAATTCACTAATTTATATGAAATGCCCAGAATTGGCAAATCCATCAACAAAAAGAACACTTAGGTGGCCCACACCTATAATTCTTGCACTTGAGAAGCTGAGACAGGGTAGTTTAAGGTCAGGGTGAAATAACGCCTCAAGAAAAAGGAGGAAGAAAAGAGAAGAGAAAATGAAGAGAAAAGTTCTCTTGTAACTGGCAGGCAATTCCAGGAGTGAGGGCTCAGGAAGGAAATTTCAAAAAGTGAGTATTAAACCAAGCAGTATCCCACCACTCGGGAGGGAGGCAGAGGCAGGAGGCTCTCTGTGAGTTCCAGGACAGACTGCTCTAGGCTACACAGGGAAACCCTGTCTTGAAAAACAAAAGCAAAACAAAAAAACAAAACAAAACAAAACCCAAAAAAAGTACTGATAGGTACTGTTTCCTTTGGAGGTAGTAAACACATCCTTAGATAGTAATGACAGCTGCCTGCAAATAAATAACACCTTAAAAAAAAAAAAAAATCGCCGGGGGGGGGGGGGGGGGGGGGGGTGGTGGCGCACGCCTTTAATCCCAGCACTCGGGAGGCAGAGCCAGGCGGATCTCTGTGAGTTCGAGGCCAGCCTGGTCTCCAAAGCGGCGCAAAGCTACACAGAGAAACCCTGTCTCGAAAAACCAAAAAAAAAAAAAAAAAAAAAAAAAATCACTGAACCATACACTTCCAATCACATCCCAAAGTAACAAAGGAGGCCAGGCCTGGGTGGTACCAACACTTAGCAGACAGACATAAAGGATCATGAGTTCGGGTTCAACTCGGGCTACACAGTGAGGTCCTGCCTCAAAACAAGGAAGTCTGGGGAAAAGGAAAGGTAGGACACAGTGTCTAATAAATACAGTAACAGACACACTCAACTACATCTGTATCAGGTCACAAGCTTTACCCATTCTCTTAGCTGAACACCACTAACTGTTCTCACCACTACTAAACAGGGCCTTCTTTCAAGGGCCAATCAGAGCAGAGCTTCTCTAACTTACATCACTGAACTCCAGTGGTAAACTCTCAGTGGGCTGAAGCGCGGCAGCACTCAAGTACAGATCCATGGGGCCGGCTTCCAGATCGTCTGGCACAGACAGTACCTGCTCGGGCTTATACATCTGAGGAGGCAACTGGAAATGCAGTGGACAGCAGGGATCCTCAGAAAGGCTTACAGGAACTGGTTTGTTGCAGGGTACTTCTTCAGATCCCTGGCAGCATTTGAAGAGAACCTGATTTGTATCCTGGCAAATATCTGCAGAAAGAGTTAAGGAAATAGACCCAATCCACTGGAGGTGCACAGCAGAGGAGAGTCTGCCACACTAAACACATACACACTCACTCACTCACACACTCAGAACTACATAATCTTTAGTTCTCTAAGTACGTGTCATTTTGTAACCCATGATAATTTATAGCTGTCCTCCATCTCTTTTCCAGGGTCTGGTCAGTTAAACCAGACACTAAGCCCCTACTGCGTGCTAAGTGGCAACAACACCCCAAGGAGAAAACACACTGACAGAGAACCCACATGGTAACAAATAAAAACAGCTCGCTACAGAAGCACCTACCAACCTCTTCCAAGAGATAACGTTGTTTCTGCTTTTAGACTAAGTCTGCAGAAACATTGATCCTAATAAACAATCGCTTCAAACCTAAGAACTCACTATGTAGCCAAGCATAACCTTTACCTCCTGATTTTCCCACCGTTGCCTCTCAAGTGCTGAGGTTACAGGCATGAGCAGGCATGCCTACTTCATTAAAAAAAAAACTTTTAAGGTAAATTTTTAAAAGGTTGTTTGTTGACATAGGCTTTCTTTACATAGCCTGGCACTCACTAGACTGGTCTGGCCTCAAACTCTGCCAGCCTTCTGCTTCCTGAGCACTCGGATTAAAGGTGTGCACCACCATGCCCAGCTAAGAGGTACTGATCTGTTGGTTGTTTTCAATTAGCTCACAAAGCCCCAGGTTTCCTTAAGTATTTTCATAGTTTGTCTTAGTTGATTCCCGTCCCTCCCCCTCCCCCACTCCATTAAACCTTCTCACTCCAGCATTCTCTGCATTCAAAGCCTCATGTGCTCTACAGGCTCCAATCCCCCACTTACAGCCCCTTCAACCTCCACCCCACATCACAGGCCTCTGCAGCTTCCTGCCCTTTACCTAGCCCGATTATGTTTGAAGCATTCCTCTTCAGAGCTCATTACTTTGCATAAGCATTTATACACTAAAAGCAGTAACTCTAAACAAGGGGTGGTAGTGTACGCCTGTAACCATTCAGACATTCGTGTAAAATTCCACTTCAAATATTCCAATAATGGAACAGGGGAAGGAAAAAAACAAAAATAAAAAAAATCTTTTCCTTTCCTATCAAAGACCAGACAAAGAGCAGGTTCTCTCCTCCTCTTCCCATCTCTCCCCCACAGTCATCACAACTTTTGTAGCCCATCAATCAGCAACGTAGTTCTACACCAGAAAGTGTATCATGTAACAGTTTAAATTTACAAATTACAAAGAATGGGGGAATAGTCCATTATTTGAAAGTTTCTAATTTGAGTTAATTAAAAACATACAAGTTAGAGCACTAACCACACAGAAGGACACTACAGCACAGAATTTCACAATATAGAATAATGTTCTGGGCAGAAAACCCATGGTAATCTTTCTTTCTTGGTAACAGATTCAACATATAACTTTTTTTTTTGGGGGGGGGGGGGGGGGGAGTTCCAAGACAGGGTTTCTCTATGTAGTTTTGGTGTCTGTCCTGGATCTTGCTCTGTAGACCAGGCTGGCCTCGAACTCAGAGATGCACCTGGCTCTGCCTCCTGGGTCCTGGGACTAAAGACGTGCCCCACCACCACCTAGCTTAACATAACTTAATGAGCAAAAGCTAAATCAATAATGTAGAAGTATCATACAGAAATCTTGGAATGTCATTAAGACTAGCAGCCACCCACATCTGTCACCAATGACTCATTGTTTCTTCAGCTCCCCCTCCCCTTCACACACTCCAGACAGGATTTTGCTGTGGCCCAGGGTGGCCGCAAACTCCCAATCCTCTGGCCTAGCTGCCCTCTCAAGCTAGCTAATGCTACAATTATAGAGCTGGATATCACATCCAGTCAGATGTTTCTTTCTAATGAATTGACCATACCATTTTTACATCTCTGAAATGGCCAACAGACCATAGAAAGACATTTATTTAGGCACCTGCTTGAAACCAACAGCTTCAGCAAACTGCTGGTCTTGATTCAGGGCCAAAGTAAACCAAATCTTCAGTTCAACTGACCGACATCATCCCCAACCTGTCTTAACTGGAAATCAGAACCCTAACAAGCAATCTGAAAAGATACGGGTAAGGCAGTGTCTGGTCATTGGAAGAGACTGATTTGAGCAACGGACGTCATCCACAAAGGCCAAGCACCTCTGACTGGAGCGAGTGGTGTGAGCCTAAAAGTGAGAGAACACACACAACTATATCATTCAGTCATAAAGCAAAGTCAGTTCATACAAGGTAGAAAACGCAACATCTAAGAAACCCTTTCACCGGCGGTGGCGGCGCACGCCTTTATTCCCAGCACTTGAACTCACAGAGGCAGGTGGAGTTTGACTCTGTGAGTTCAAGGCCAGCCTGGTCTACAGAGTGAGTTCCAGGACAGCCAGGGCTGCACAGAGAAACCCTGTCTCAGAAACACCCCACCCCCGAAAACCCACCAATATTGTAACAATGAAACCTCATGTATAAATACACCTCTCCAATTGTAAAAGTATGACAAAGTAGTCTGTCCCTTAACCTATAGTCAACCTAGGTCTGAAAATATTAAATACAAAATTACAGAAATAATTTCTAAGTTGTAAGTAGCTTATACTATCTTTATATTGTCATAATTGCCCTATTTTGTTGTTATGAATTAATTAGAAGTTTCACAGGTACACAGAGGAAGTAATATGGCACACCTGCATTGGTACCTATAGTTTCAGGCTCTGCAGGGACCCCACAAACTATCCCTCACAGACAAGGAGGAGTGAGTCTGCATCCTAAATAAACAGTGGTGTTTTTAGCCAGGCATGGTGGTCTATGTCTCAATCTCAGCAGGGGCAGCAGCATATCTCGAGCCAGTCTGGTCTACACGGCATGTTCCAGGCCAACCAGGGACTACATGATAGGACCGTGACTCAATTCCTGGCGATGCTAGGGAGTAAACCCAGAACCACAAGCATACGCTCTAACACCAAGCTAAATCCCCAGCGAAACGAATTTATCTTTTAAGAACAAAACTTTTTTTGGTGGTGGTACTGAGCTGGGCAAATGAAGTAAAAAGGCCCCGGCTTATGACCTACCTACCTCAGCTGCCACAGCTGCATCCAGCCCAGCCAACAAAATCAGTTTTGTGTTTTAAAACTTGGCTTCTCAATGGTTCATCCTAACTGTCAATCTGATGGGACTGAGAACCACGGAGACTAGCGAGTGTTAGAGGACTGAGGAGGAAGGGCCCTGATTGTGGTCTGCACTACTGCACAGACTGAAAGAAAGCTAGCCAGCCAAAATCAAACTCTCTGTTCTTAGCCACCCAAAGGCCAACTACTCTGCTCTGCCATGCTCTCAGCCATGACAGACAGACGGAAACCTCAAAAACTGAGCCACAATCAGCCCTTCTTCCCTTAGGTTGTTGACTTCAGCCACTTTTTCAGCCACACAAACGAACATAAACTTATGTGAGGCTTCAACAAATACAACAAGAAGAACCATCATGTATTACTCTGTCAACCTTACTTTCTTGATATTTAACTGCTACTATTCTATCAATGTTTTTTAACCTTTATTTTTATTTATTTTAGGGGAGGGGAAGGGGTTGGTTTTGGATTTCAAGACAGGAATTCTCTGTGTAACAGCACTGGTCATCCTGGTACTAGCTCCGTAGACCAGGCTGGCTTTGAACTCAGATCCATCTGCCTCTGCCTCCAGGGTGCTGGGATTAAAGGCGTGCGCCACCACTGCCCGGCTACCTTTATTTAATTTTAGGTGTATGAGTGTTTTCATGATGATCCCATCAATGAAGAGAATGTGTGCACCTGAGTTATATAGCAAATTACCTGCTGAGCAGCCCCTTCTGTGGCCAGCATTCTGCGTTCCTTCAGCTGCCTGTGGAGTAAGGCTTCGACGCCATAGCGCTGACGGTATCGCCTGAGACATTTTAGTCGCTTTAAGTTTTCTCTTTCTTTGGCTAAAAGTCCCTCTGGGCCAGTCAGGAGACTACTACCTACGAAGCACAAATATCAAAATTCTTCAAACAGGACGTCAGTCTAGCTTGTCTAGAACTCACAGCAAACTCCCTACCCTCAGCTTTTCAAGTACTAGAATACTTACTACAGTCACCACTAAACAAAGTCAGAGTGCGACTTGTAAGGAAAAGGGACTCACTGTCTATATGAGGCAGACTCAACCACATCACACTTGCCTAGAGCTTCATGTTCCACTTTCCGACTGTGTAAGTAACGGCGCTTCTTCTCTTTGAGTAAGTGTTGGAGCCGTTTAAACTGATCAATGTACAGAGACTGCAAACGAATTAGCTTTTCTCTCATAATAAGAGCCACTTCTTCGGCTGTGTAGACACCAGCATGTCTGGAATAAAACAATAAATTCAGCAAAGCATTAAAGCAGCAGCAATGACCAGCTTGGGGATGCATGCCTATAATCTCAGCACTCAGGAGGTGCAGACAGAGACCAGTTCAAAGCCTGCCTGACTAAGTAGCAAATTCAAGGTTAACCTAGATAAGAAACCCTATCTCAAAAAAAACCCAAAACAACCAAACAGTAGAAGTCTGAAAATAGACTCAATTTGTATTTAACAAAGCCAGTGATGACACATCTTATTAAACAGCAATATTTTCACACAGTGTTTTACTAAGACATTAAAAAATAAAAAGAGCTTGTAGGTACAGTGTAGCTCAGTAGTAGAGTACTTAGCATGTGAAAGGTCCTTAGTTCCATCTTCAGCACTAAAAACAAATAAACCAACAAAACCCACCACAATCCAGTCTTTTCCCCATGTGTGTTTGGGACCTCCATGTGTGCAGATGAAGCTGTCAGGTACCCTGGAGCTGGAGTCAGAAGTGACTGTGAACGTCCCACATGGGTTACTGGGACCAGACCACAGATTTTTTGTAATAGGAAACACGAGGGTAGTCTCTCCACAAAAGGAACCCAATGTATTGTCTCACAGAATGGGATAGGAGGGGAGATGTCTCATTATTTACATATTTAAAATAAATAAAGATGTGCAGCATGAAAGTTATGCTAACTAATCTAGATTCTACTTTACACAGTGATTTAACAGAGAACCCCTGGTCGGAACAACTTAGTATTTTAATTACAAAATATGTCAGGGGCTGAAGATGGTTCATAGTCAAGAGCAGAGGACCTCGGGTTGATTCCCAGCAATCACAACTTACAACCCTTACTCCAGTTCAGGGGCTCCAACACCCTCTTTGGGCCTCCACGTGCACAGACACACATTCAGACAAATACTCACAAAAATATCAAATGACTAATTTTCCTTTAAATACAATCCTATACTGAGACTTTTTGGCCTTCAAAGACTAACTATGGTTCAAGGGATACAGCTCCTACCCTAATAACAAGTTTATTAAAATGAAATTAAACCAGGTATGGGAATGCATGTCTGTCATCTCAGAACTCAGGAGGCTCAGGCAGAAGGAATGCCTAAGCCTGAGGTCAATCAGCACTGATTAGGAAGACTCTGCCTCAAAAACCCAAAACTAAAAACAAATAATCTGAAATTATTTTCCCTCTACCAGCAGAAAATATAAACAACAGTATGGAAGTCAGAATTTATAAAGGAAGCAAGACTTAACCATTATGCTTTGGCTAAAATGTTATAAATGTTATAAACAAGCTTTAAAAATGAAATCGTTAAGATTATGTTTCACAAAGCAATTTAATGGTTACATTGAAGAAAATCCCATCTCTATAAGCACAGTGAGAAAAAACTACAGTCACTGCAGTGTATTCAGTATAATCAACACTATAAATACCGCCCAGCAGCTGTGGCCCACAGCCTTAATCCCAGGACTGGGGAGGCAGAGGCAGGGGATCTGAGTTCCAGAGCAGCTAGGGTTACACAGAGAAACTGTCCCAGAAAGCCAACATATATAATATATATGCACTCTTCTGTAATATCTAAGTGAAGACAAATGTCGTCTAACAGCTAAGATGATCCAAAAACTAGAGGAAACAAAGACTGAGCCAGTCAGAAATACATGAGAACCTGCCTCAAAAAATTAAGAGGGGCAATTCTACAACTCTTTCTTTCTTTCTTTCTTTTTTTTTTTTTTAAGGTTTTTCCAGACAGGGTTTCTCCATGTAATTTTGGTGTCTGTCCTGGATCTGACTCTGTAGACCAGGCTGGCCTTGAACTCAGAGATCCGCCTGGCTCTGCCTCCCAAGTGCTGGGACTAAAGGCGTGCGCCATCGCCGCCCAATTAGTAAGATGACCAGGGGTTACAGAAGACCTTAACATATAATTAAATTTTGGGTTTCTAAATCAGTTTTCCTTTCATTAGACATAAAACCAAAACAAACTACTGAACACTTTTATTTCCCATTTAAAAAGTCAGAACCATAGAATTTTGCAGCAACTGTCCAAGTATAATTAGCTCATTATTTCTGAGATTTAGGACAAGTATCTATTTAAATCCATTCTCTCTTCTCTAGCCAGCCTGCATTTTCTGTCTCCTTTCCACTCCTACGTCAAGAAATCTGCTTTCTTCCCTACAGCATCTCCTGGGCATAACTCAGTTCAAGTCACAAGACTTCCACAGAAGAATCAAGAAATCTTGCCTTGGAGCAAGATGGTGTTGAACCGTGACACTTAACCCACCTCTGTGTATCAACCCCACACCACACTACATTTTGCACACTAACTACACAGAACATGTAAGAGCCTTATGTGGAGTTACAACTTACTTTAGGGGATCTTCTTGATCACTGTCTATGCTATCAGCTTCACTGTCAGGGTCACCTCTCCATGTCTGATCCACAGTAATGGGTTCCTGGTCCCCATCACTCCAGCTGTCTTCATCTGAGGCAAGGAAGGGAGAGCAGCCATTAAGACTTCCCACCTCTGTAACTCCACACATGAAGCTACATTACTTAAGAGATCAACCCGAAACTTTACAATTCAAAATTTTTAACTTTTTAAAGAAGGAAAGGTCACCAGTTTGGGAGAATACATCTAAACAAACTCCAAAGCAAAGCAGCTAACAACTAGCAATAGCAACCCTGGTTTCTGACCAGATCCCCAATAACAACCACAAATGCACAAAGCGTTGCACTATGCCCTTTTGACTCTGGCAGAGAAGGCCCTGACGTCCTTACCCAAGAGTCCTTACCCAGGATCCGGCTAGCTTCACTGCGACTGCTCTCTGGGGTCTGCGAGCCTAGCTCTGGTTTAGCATATGAGCTCAGCTGACACAAGAGGGTTTCACCCACAGGGCCTGGGTTGTTCCTCTTCATTTGAGCATGAAGTGCTAGGGCATTCCTTCGCGCATGCTCAGCACAGAAAGACACCCTAAGGAGACAAACAGGAATATTTAATAGGTTCTCTCTTGAAAGGAGTCAGCAATGTTCAGTCACCAATTAATTTTTTTGTCTTTAGGAAATTTCAAATGATTATGTTCACACCTTGAAGACCAGTGTGAAGGCCAGGTGTGGTGGTGCATGCATTTAATCCCAGCACTCAGGAGGCAGAGGCAGGTGAATTCTCAAGTTCGAGGTCAGCCTGGTCTACAGAGTGAGTTACAGGACAGCCTGGGCTACATAATGAGATACTGTCACAAAAATAAAAAAGAAAAAGGAATTCAAATCAGAAACTTAACTGCCCCCAAGTCAACCCACTTGGGCTTTTTTCTTTTGTGTGGTGTGTGTGCTGCTCAAAGTCAAACCCAGAGCCCCATGCATGGAAGGGCTCTAACACCACTCTACTTCCCCAGCCCACTAGCTGTTACTAAAGGGAAATGCAAGTAGCTTAACCAGTGTTCTAGTCATCGGACAGAACATTCTAACCGTAAAAATGTTAACAGCAGCTCACAGAAAATCAAAGAGATGCTTTTATTTTTCAAAACTAATTCTGGAAACACATTTTACTACCACCACAGATAGGTATGGTTCAATTTTAAAATTGAAAGATGTATACAAATTATCTAGTAAAATCACATTCCTGCACAGGTAAGTACACACATGATAAAAGCTATGAAGACCCTTCCAAAACACACACGTATACATAGTGTGCCTGTTATTTAGCAAGGAACGAGGCTGGGCAAGTGAGTCAGCACTCCAGCATTAAGAATTAACTTAGAAGGCCAGTTCGATGACTCAGCAAACAAATGCACCTCCTGCTAAGCCAGACCACCTGAGTTCCATCCCCACATGGCGAAGGAGAACGAACTCCAGGAGCTGTCCTCTGACCACCTGTGTGTGGTAGCCCCCCGTGTATCCACATAATAAACATTAAAAAAATAAAAAAAATTTAAAGCTGAGTATGGTTGTGCAGACAGTAACCCCTGAGGCAGGAGAATTAGGAGTTCCAAATTAGTCTGGACCACAATCAGAACCTGTCTCCAAAAAAAAGCCACTTAATTTTACAAGTAAGCAATTACCTAAATGACCCTGCCTCAGGTGTCCTTCCAGTTCTCATCACTGGGGAAGGTGTTTCCAGACAGGTTTCTCTGTGTAGCCCTGGCTGTCCTGGAACTCAGATCCACCGACCTCGGCCTCCCAGTGCTGAGATTAAAGGTGTGGGCCACCACCTCCCAGCTTCAGTTCTAATCTTTTAATGTCTGGATCCCCCTCCCAAAGAATATATCCTTAATCCTTCACAGATATGACCAAGCCTACATATTAAGGTCCTCTTTCATTTTAAAACTGAAGGCAGGGGACAGGCGTGCTGGTGCACCCCAACACTCAGGAGATAGATCCCGATATGTTCGAGGACATCCTGGTCTACATAATGAACTCCAGGGCAGCCAGGGCTATGTACACTGACCATGTCTTTAAAGAAAAAAAAAAAAAAACCAAGGCAGGAGAGCAGGACGTGGTCCACATCTATAATCCCAGCACTCTCAAGGCCAAAGGCTGCCAAAATGGAGCTGGAGAGAAGGCTCAGCGTTAAGAGCAAATGGCTGCTCTTCCTAGAGGATCCGGGTTTGATTCCTAACAACCATCTGTAATTCCAGTTCCGGGGGATCCAATGCCTTCGTCGGACCTCTGCTGGCGTCAAGCACGAACGTGGCACACAAACATACATGCAGGCAAAACACCCATGTATATGTTTTTAAAAAAAAAAAAAAACTGTCAGCCGGGCGGTGGTGTCGCACGCCTTTAATCCCAGCACTCGGGAGGCAGAGCCAGGTGGATCTCTGTGAGTTCGAGGCCAGCCTGGGCTACCAAGTGAGTCCCAGCAAAGGCGCAAAGCTACACAGAGAAACCCTGTCTCAAAAAAACAAAAAAAAAAAAAAAAAAAAAAAAAAAAAAACAAAAAACTGTCAAAGATTGCCCTAAGTGTTCCAAGCCAGCCCGGTCCACACTGGGAGTTCCGGGCACAGAGAGATACTGTCTCAAAAAAACAAAACAAAACAAAACGACAGAGGAGCCGGCCCCATGGCTCTGCGAGCCAAGCCTAACGACCTTCTATCTTGGTACCCACGAGGTAGAACCGACTCCAGCCAATTACCCTCTGATCCCCACACATGTGCCGTGACCAGTGCACGACCCCACACACAACACACTACGAACTGGAAATAAATGCTTCAACATGTAATAAAAAAAAACAAAACCCTAAAGGCAGGAGGGTTCGGGCGTTTGGGGGTTTTGCGCGCACGAGCCTTGGGTTCAAGTCTCACACGCATCCGCACATACCCATCTTTCTTCTCGGGCTTGGGGGCAGCGCTGGGACACCGTTTGCCATTCTTCGTCGAGATGTAGCTACATTGTTTGAAGGGTGCATTCTTGTCTTCAAGAATATGCTTAATGCAAAACTCCTGCCCCTCCAGGCGCGGCTGGGAGCATGGGCGGTGAGCGAAGGAACAAGAAAGGGGCTCCTGCGATCTGGGCACTGGGGTGATCCTCCCCCGATTCGTTGGCAAGACGTGAATCCGAATCCTGTTCATACCAAAACCTGCGGGGGTCGGGGGACGGAGGGGGTCACACGAAACATCAAAATGGCCTTAACCTTGCCCAGAGTCCTTGTCTGCGTTCCTCCTCCGCAGGTCGGCCCGCCGGCCGTCCAGGCGAGGGTGGCGCCGTGACTCCCGCCGCCCTCCGCGAGCTTCTGTCGCTAACCCAGCCACCCGCCCGCCGCTCCGGCCCCTACCACGTTGGCCGAATCTCCGCCGCCGCCGCCGCCGCAGACCGGAAGCGCCGCGCCAGCCCCACGCGGCACCACTGCAACGGCGCGCCCCGCCCCCACGCCCCGGCCCGCCGCCGCCTTTGTCCCCGGCCGCCTCAGGGCTCAGGGCCCCGGCTCGCGGCGCCGAGGCGCCCCGCGAGCGCCATCTTGTCCTGCGGCTCCCGGCACCCGAGAACCTGGTTCCCGGACGCCTAGCAATCAAGAGTGGCACCGGCGCGGCAGGAGACGGAGTGGCGCGCTGACCCGACAGAAAGGGCGAGCAGCCACCTAACCGCAAAGCGGAAGCGCCAGGCGCGGCGCCATCTTACCTCCCCGCCGCGCTGCGTCGCGCAGCTCGCCCTCTGGCCGCTCTGGCGGCTCGGAACGCGGCCCTGCGGCCCCTCAACGCTGATTGGCCGCTGCTCTGCCGGTGATGTGCTTCTATTGGCCAAGGCCAACACATCAGCTCGAGGAGGGCGGGACAGTGAGAAACTACGCAACGCGAGTGGCTGAGGTGAGCTGTCTGTCAGAAACTCGGCCCGTGAGTGGACCATCGGAAAGGCGGGCCACAGCCAGACGCCAGGTCCGGATATTTTTCCATCTCGGTGTGGTTCGTTTTCTGAGGGCCCTGGACTCCAGTCCTCCCGGGCAGCTACCTCCTTACGGTCCCTACACAGCAAGTAGAACATTGGACAGAGGCTGACCCTGTTTATACATGAAAAGGCTTTATTAGTTTTCTGTTGTGTACAGTTCAAATCATTTTCTGGTCATTTCATGTACAATACTCGAACATGTTTTTGGCTGTCTGGAGAATACTATGTATGCACTAATTCGTTTTTTTAGAGCAGCCCTAAGAGGTAGAAATTATTTTCTCCGTTTTATGGATAAGCTGACTGAAAACCAAAATGAGTTCTGGTGTAGACCATGCTTCTTATGAACTCTGTACCCTGCTTCTCTAAAATCCTCGATAGTGTGTTCTATCAATGGCAGGCTATTCCGCTTCCATGCTCCTTTAAAGATTCCAACCACACCTCCTACAGAAATCCAACTCTCCAGACATTCTGTTGTAGTTTATTCCGTTTGTACTATAGCCCTCTGTATCTGCTGTCAGATTCATTTAAATAAGGGCTAGCCATGAACCAAAGAGCAGATGTGATTGGAGTTGATCGTAAAGACAATCTTTTGAGAGAATCTGCAACCAAATAAATGTGAAAACCATCTGTAACTCCAGTTTCAGGAGATCTGACGCCCTCACGCACACATATATGCAGGTAAAACACCAATGTACACGAAATAAAAATAATAAATCATTTCTAAGTGTCCTTTTCCTTTTTAATCTTTATTATATTTATTTGGGTGTGGGGAAGTATATGTGTGGACATTAAAGGGTAACCAGTGGGAGTCAATTTTCTCCCACCATGTGGATCCCAGGGATTGTGAGGCTTGGCACTGAGTGCCTTTACCCACAAGGTCATCATCTCATCAGCCCCCTTGTAGAGATCTTCCACTACTGGTAATCCTAAAGTTGGACACACTTGTGCACATTTCTTTTCCTCTAAGTGTGTAACTTGTAAGAGCTACCTTATATAGTGTTCACTGTTTTTCCACATTATCAAGAAATTTAACTTGTCTTCTTCAGAATGTAATTCTACCAGGTGTGGTGGTACATGCCAGTAATCTAGCTCAGCACTCAAGATCTTGGGTGTAGCAAAAGGATGCCCTTTGAGGGCAGCTGGGCTGAACAAAACACACTGTCTATCAAAGACATCCCTGTGGCTATCTTAACTGTTCAGCCTTTCAAAGATGTGAGGTACAATTACGAACTGTATCTTGATGCTTGCTAGATGAGTGCTTTTAGGTGTTGCTATCATAGCAAAGCTGTAACTTTTTTACTCTTCCAGGTACTCATGCAACAGTATAAACCATTTTCCCCCTCTGACTACAACTACCAGGTTCACTGTTGTAGTTAAATCTTAGCTCTCCCAACGGACTCAATGTCCACAGGATACTGTGTGATAGGAACTTAATACCAAAGTGGTAATGATCCAACAAACTAAGTCAAAGACTAATTTAAGGACATGGAACATACGAACAACAATAAGGAGTTTCATCATTAACGTTTATTGATGGGATGGATAAATACAGATTGAGAAACATACTTGACAGCAAGATATCAAACTGAGAGCCAGACTATAAAATGTATACAATATCCTTCTTGAAAATTTTTTTGAGTTTTTAAAGTTTTTTACAAAGAGCCCTTATGATAATGGTCACTTACATCCTATCATCATTCACCTAACAGCAGTAGAGATCCCAGGAGTAGCACCCAAAACTGAGGTGCCCCACGGAGTACAGAGGCAACAGCAGAATAATATGCTGAGCAGTACAAAAATCAGACAAAAAACAAAACAACAAAAAACTCACCACAAAAATTGTACCTGAGTGACATAAACTGGTAAAGTGTGTTACTTTGTTTTTCATTTTATTTTTTCTTTTCGTTCTTTGGTCTGATAAGAAAATGGACAGTTTTATGTGTGGGAAGTAAGATAATACAGCTCAGTTTCAAGTTCAGAACCCCAAGTTACACCTACAGTGACTGTTTTCTTTGAGTTCTTAGGCCAGACAGCACTTCTATTTTGTATGTGACTTTACTGTGGTCATCAGCTCGTCACTCCTCTGCTTCCACGGACATTTCCAGATAACCTGATGGGCGACATACTTGCTCTGGCTTCAATTAACATGCTGTCAAGCATCCCTCTCCACAACTGGCATGGCAACACAAAACCCATGAGTTTCTCTTCATGTAACCAGGAGTACTCACTCATAAAGGGAAAGAGCAGACACTGATTTTTATTAAACATTCTTTTCCCTCTCCTTCCATTGCCAAGTTCATATTAAAAAACTTTAGCTATATTAAAACGGAGAGCTCGCCCACTTAGGAAACAATTCTGAATTTAGACTACTCCATCAAGTAAGATTACAGTACCATTCTTCTTTCAAACTTACATCCACTGAGGAATAAGAAATAAATGACAGCCTGGTGCAAAAAGAATGCTTCCTAAACCATCAAGATCCAAAACTCAATCAACACCAAGACATTTGGGGAGGTATGAGTCGTTGAAAGCTCAGTGGGGGATGGTGGAAAGCTATTTCTCACTAACTGATAGGTTGCATAGACTGCTTAAATTCTCCCAAACTAAGGAGAATAAAATAAAATAGGCATTCCAATCTCAAGATGTCTTAATTTCTCACTTTTCCTAGCATGAGTATCAAAATAACTCATCAACAAAAGAAAAAAATCTTTAAAAAATAATCAGTTCCCAAAATAATGGAAACGCACATATGTAGATTCCAACCATACTAGGGTAGACAGGACCCTCCAACTGCCTTTGTCTAGAAGCAAGGTGTGAGAGGTAATGAGGAATTAGGTTGCAAAGGCTTCAGGAAACCCAGCAGTGATGTTACCATGATTTTGTTTCAATACTCAAATCTACTGCTGTTTGCAATTGGAGATTTCGATTTTTCTATCATTGCCGGTGAACCTAACTATAGAAATATGTGGGATACACTAAACCAAAACACTAAAGTCATTTACGAGAAGGAAAGGTTGCTGAGAGTCTCAGATACAAAAACACAATGATTCATGAATGAGAAAAGTAGACTAGTATTTAGGTATTTTTCTAAACCCAAAGGCATAACTGGATACTTCAGAAGACCACACTGGTTTTAGGTTAATGATTCACCAGAGTTTAGCCAACAACACAGGTATGATTAAAAGCCCTAAAGACAATCCACAGGTATTTATTTCTGCGAACATAAGAGTCAAGCAAATTCTAGGCATGAGATTTACAGAAGTTGAGGCTCCAAGCCTGCTTACCACTGTCACTTCTTCTTGACAGTTTAGATCAAAAGAAAAAACAAAGAGCCAGTTTACAAGGCTGACTTTAGATATACAAATACTACTTCTCAACCTTTGAAGGTCTGAAGGTGGGAGAGACACACATGGCTTAGAAGCCTTATTTATACAGAAACTGCACAATATGCATGCTAGCTGGCAGGTATATCTGCTAACCCAAAAACAATGCAGCAGTTCATGCAGAGCCCATGAGGAGGTTCAGAAACTATACACAGACCTAAAAACAGATATTGTAGCTATCTGGAGACAAAACCAGAAGGAAGTAATACAGGAAAAGTCTATAAAGTAACCAAATTCAGTGTTGATCTACAGTAGAAAGACCAGACTACAGCATCAAGTAGCTCTTTAGACTCTAGTAAGCACTTTTTTTCTAGTTCACTACTGACAGAGTCCTAAGAAATTTAACTACAGTATTACCATGAAGAACTGCTACAACGGCAAATACGACAGTCTTTGTGGTAAGGGAGTGCATGTGATTAGAAAATATGTGACATTAATGAGAGTAATTAAAAGCCAGAACATTTCCCCAAATCACTTATTGTCAATCTCACAGATACAGATGCAAACTAAACGGCACATTCCCTTTTGGGAAGGACAGGATGGGAAACAAAGTCTAAACAAATACCAAGTCTACATTTAGTAATCATGATGACACATCTATCTTGCACAACACAGGAAATACCAAGAAGAAAGAAAATGTCACTTGAAAATTTGCATACCAAGAAATATCACTGGCTTATAGATGAGCAAGGAGCTCCTTGTTTTACACAGCAAAGGCAGGCACTCCGGACAATTCAAACATGCAGATTAATAACCACAAAGTCACCCTAAGATATATTCTTCCTATACATTCTCCTCTACTAGGCCATTACATCAAAAGTAACTGCCTCAGTGTTTTCCTAGTCTGTTCTTGGCAAGCAGCACCTGTACAACTTCTGTTTCCCTATGACTTTCAATGAAAAGAATCTGACCTCCCCCTAAAGACTACTTGGCATGACAAAAGCTTCACTAATTAAAACAAGAGACAAATTATTTTCATAGCACCATCTTTTCCATAGCAAAAAAATGTACACACACATATGCATGTGTGTGCATATATCTATATATCTATATATATATATATTTTTTTTTTTCAAGCAATGAACCAAAGAATAGCAATGATCTGTGGCTAGGTAGCATTTTCAGTTAGATAGCTTGGCTTTGAATTTTTTTTCTAGCCATTATCTCTTCAAAGATTTCCTTCATCAAAAATATTCCCTAACATCTGGAATAATCAAGCCCCATAACAGGATTCCTGATCCACTTTTTTTTAAAACAGGACTCTTAAGAATCTCTGTCTAGCATCAAAAGCCACCCAAAAGAAACAATCTAAACACAAGTGTCTGTTGGCTAGGCTTGCTCACTCATTACACCAGTGCTGTTAAATTCCCACTGTCTCTGAAGTCATACAGGCTGCGATCACAAGTATGCAGTTGTTTCCCATTAGATATACATATAAAAAGCAAGAATTACATTCATAATGTAACTTAAAATGCGAAGTCTTAGAATCCCAAATCACAATTTCATTGTCTTTAGTATCATAACTCAATGGCTTCTCCCAAACCTATCACCACACATGGTCTGGTCCCCGACAGACAGGACATGTGAAGCACACCTTTCTTTCCTTCAGAGACCTGAGCTTTCCCAAAGCCCAACCTGAAAAGGCCCAATTCTGTAGGGCAGAAGCCGGCCTTGCTCTCTAAGTTTCTTCCTCAGTCCCACCTCCATCTGCATTGAAAACACAAAAAGGGGTAAAAGGGAAGTTTTCATAATAGTGCTAGAGTCAGGTCATTGGCTACATCTGTCCAAACTACAAACTAGAGGGCCACTACTCCATTACAACATAAAACACGTGTTGCAGTATGGGGATGATCTACAATATCAATACATGCCTCTTCATGTTTTCAAGGCCAACTATGCTCTCTAGTAGAATGTTGGGATGTGAAAATGGTTAAGAATGGGAAGAAAAAGGTAACATGATTTTTACACACACACACACACACACACACACACACACACACACACACACACTTTAAAGGTCTCAATACTTCAAGTGGCCTGAGCCTATTTCACTCTTGGCCAAAGCCTACCCTCCCACCCACCCTGCACACACTCCCACCCTCCAACCCCACCCCCAGTCATTGCTATGTACCTCATACACACAGCAAAATCCCTTCCCCTTCCCGATTATATAAAAAAACTAAACAGATAACTTACTTTCTTTAAATTACTTTTTAAAAGTCTCTTAAAGATCTGACGTTTAAATACTTCCTCTCTTCTGATACGTTAAACACAATTGCTTGATTACCCCCCATGTTTCAGTTCCGGCAAGAAGAGGGAAGATAACTACTCCAATCAACCCCATCAGGATGAGGAGAGGCCAAGAACAGAGTGTTCTTAATCCTTCACAGCTTCAACATAATCCTACCTCTCTGATACCAGTACAAACTATAAGAAAATAGATGTATGAGGCAGCAGATATAATAACTGAGGCCCTCCACCACCCTCCCACCTGTCTCAATATCAATTTATTCCTTAGTCCAAGGGTGACATATTTCATAAGGGATGTAATTTTCGTAGTCCAGTATCAGTAGTCAAAACAAAAACAAAACAAAACCCCAAAACAAAAGGTGTTTGTTTTTTAAGTTTTCGCCTCATGTTGTTCTCACTTAGGAAGAGGGGGAAGTGGTGGAGGCGGTTCTGATGGTAGGGGTGGTGGTCGAGGTTTGTCTGTATTGCCAGATCTGGAGGAGATCCCACCAGCTCGTGGATTCATATATTCACCGTAAGAATGAACAAACTCAAATGCAGGGGGCTGAGTGGGCTGAACACCTTGGGCACTGAGCAGGGAGTGGAGCATATTCACAGTGTCTTGATAGTCTATTGACTGAGCTGTGTTGTGACCGTTAGCCCCAGGAGGGCCTTTGTCCAGTTTCATATGAGGAACTCGAGTTTTACAGCTAGGCTGTGAGAAGGGCAGGCCACTTGTGTCTGAGCTATGCCCAGGCAACTGGGTCATTGGAGGAAGAGGAGGGAAGGGGAAATTCAAGGAAGAGGATTTAGTACTCTTGGCAATCTTGGCTGAATGATCAAACACTGCTGCCCCCGTCTCTTCCGGGGCACCCCTTTTACGAGCAGAGCTCGAAGAAGACAAAGTACTAGACACGCTATAGGCTTTGTGTACTGAGGTGCTGGTCTGGCTGCTGTGTTTTGGGTCACCTGGACGTTTGCTCACAGTACCAACGGGCAGCTGTAAGTGAGCGTGCTTGTGTGAATGGTGATTGTGATGGTGGTGATGATTGGACAGGTGAGCCTTGTGCTTTTCTTTGTGTTCCCGGCTCTTGGTGATACTGTCTTCTGCGGAATTGTGCTTATCAGCTGCAGAGTGGACTTTAATGCGCATCTTTACCTCCTCTGGTTTGGAGGAGGCTGCTTTGTCTCCACTAGCCACCGGGAGTCTCATTTTCAGAGCTGATTTGTCAGCCTTTTCCAGAAAAGGACGTTCAGGGTTCTCTGAGCCCTCAATGGGCATCTTCAGGATGACCGAAGAATGGCTGTCATGGTGTGACAGGAGATTCTGGGCAGCATATGCATACTGTGACTTCACATTGGCCTCCATATTCTCCAGCTGCCTCTTCTGAGCAGCCAACTCCTCAGCGTGCTTTGCACGGTATTCTTTAAGTGAAACTTTAGCTGATGGCACGCTCTTACTAGTCTGCTTCTGGGAAACAAATGCATTCGAGCCATCATGTTGCAAGGAATGATCAACTCCAATAAGTGCTAAATTCTCACTAGTCCGATGACCCTGAGAAGATTCGAGTTTAAAAGGAGGTTGGGCAGACAGCCATCGCTCGCCCGGCAGCATATCCACGTTAGTTAGACTGCCTGATGATGACTCTTCAGAGACAGGAAGGGAAGGCACTGCACTTGTAGTAGAAGTAGTCGACATGCTCATTAAGCCTGCGATAGTTGTATCTGAGGAGGTCTGAGAAATCATATTGAGGATTGTCTGCTCCGATGTGTTTTCATCTGCTCCTCGGTCATCTGGTTTAGTTTTCATGGCAGCCTGGTATGCCTAAAATGAAACAAATAAAATTTATTCATTCCAGGCAATCCACTAAGTAGAAGTATACTGAAACATCAACTAAGAACCTTTTTTTTTTTTTTTTTTTTTGCTTTATATGTATTGGAGGTGGGGTTTCTTGTTTTTATTTAGAGACAGAATCTCTCTGTGTAGCCCTGGTTGAGCTGGAACTCCCTATAATAGATAGGCCAGGCAAGTCTCTAACTCAGAGATCCACCTGTCTGAACCTCCTAAGGACTTAAAGTCATGCACCATCATCACACCCAGAAAAAAGCCATTCTTAAGCATTCAGTGTAACTATGACTGTAGTTAGCCTTTAAATAAACTCTAGAAAATTTGTTGAGGTTTTATATGAAAATTAAAGATGAAGCACATGCTCTTAAGTCTACTTCTAACCCTAAACTTCTAGAGACAAACACTGATCTCTAATTCCCCAGACTTAGGGAATTTCCACGTATAGTGGCACATGTCTGCAATCCCAGCAGCTAGAAGGTAGAGGCAGGAGGATCAGCAGTTCAAGGCCAGTCTCTACTAACAGCAAGGCTCAGGGACAACTGCAGGGACATAAGACCTTGTCTCCAAAAGGGGTTGGGGAAGGCGTTATTCTTTTTTCTTTCTTTTTGGGTGCAGATGACTGAGTGCAGGGCCTTGTGCATGCTAAGTACTTGGATCCTACCACTGAGTTGTACCCCAAGTTCATCTATCTGATGCTATAGGGAAAAGGAATGACTATTATTCATAAGACTAAAAATATCTGCATTTAGAGAACTTTAGACTGCAACCCATATAGAAAGAAAATCCTAGGGCTGAAGAGATGGCTCAGCAGTTCTTCTGCTCTTTCAGAAGATCTAGATTCAGTTCTTAGCAGCTCACAACCACTTGTAACTCCAGTTCCAGGGGAATGTGACACCCTCTTCTGGCCTCCAAGGCACTGCATGCACATAAATGCAGGCAAGCACGCATACACAAAATACAGTAAATCCCCACCACCACCACAGTCTTACTATGTAACCCCGGCTGGTTTCAAGCTCACAGAGATCTGTCTCCTAAATGTTGGGATTAAAGGCATACACAACCATGCACAAATGTAATGATAAATCTTTTTAAAAGGAAGGAAGGGAGAGAGAATTAGAAGAAGGAGAATAATAAAACATTTTCAAAGTGGCTCATTTTAAGATAAAATTACAATCAACCCTTGTAATTACGAGCATACCACTCTCCTCTCCCAGAAGTCACC
Source organism: Peromyscus californicus insignis (assembly GCF_007827085.1). NCBI lineage: Eukaryota > Metazoa > Chordata > Mammalia > Rodentia > Cricetidae > Peromyscus > Peromyscus californicus. Next base: position 63,288,336 of record NW_026294503.1, read on the forward strand.
ACTGTACAGAAAACACAACTGGAGGCGGCTCTGGGGTGAAGCACTTGCCTTACAAGCCTAAGGGTCTGAGCTTAGAGCCCTGGCATGGAAAAGCCCAGCGCAGTGGCATGTACCTGGGACTCCAGAGTGAGGTGGGCAGAGGGAGACAGGCAGGCAGACACAGGTTGATCCCTGGAGTTCAGGCCAGTCTAGCTCAAACAGTGAGCTCCAGGTTCAGTTAGACAGACCATGTCTCAAAAATAATGGAGAGCAATAGGGGAAAACACAGGGATGAACCTCCAGCTTCCATATGTATGCTCACAGGCATGTGCACCTACATGTGAATACATGTGTGCAAACAAACCAAATAAATAAAACTCAGCCAATGTCACTGACCAAGCAATTGTGCAAAAGGTAATCTGCACAATTTGTACAGGACCCAAAGCAAAGTCCCCTACAGACTGACATCTTAGCTAGTATCCATGTTACCGAGTCACAATTACTGTTAAGTAAGAAAAAGGAAATTCCAAACCTAGTGCACATATCCAATTATGGTATATTCACTGGCAAAGCTAAAGGAAAGAATGAGTTTGTCAGCAGTAATTCTTACCCTCCAGTTTCTAATGCGTTTCAGCCTGCTTGGAGTTTTCTCCAGAATCTGCAGAAATTCATGTGTCAATTCTACAAATGAAACATTCGAGAAATGTTCAGAGACAAGAAGGTAACGAAACAAGAACCACCTCAGCTAACTCACTGTTTTCATTGGAATCTAGTCACATTTGGCCAGACATGTGACAAGGCAAGCAGAGCAGTTCCAGGTCCCTTACACTAAAACTTACCATCTAAAAGTTCCAAGGTCACAGTGGCGTCAACATACTCCCACCAGTGCTTCCCGTCAGTTGAGACTGGGATCTCCCAGTTGGACCACTTGCAAGCCAGATGGATGCAGACACAGGCCACCACAGGAGGTGTGTACTGCAGGCTAAATGTGGTCAAATGCAGGCTGACATCAAAGGGAAGGAAACAGAGAGTGTCATGAGCCCTCAGTTCTCAACCCTAAACTAAAACTCTCCATTATTAAAAAACCAAAAACAAAAAAACCAAAAAACAAAAACCACAGGAGAGTGAGAAGGACAAGAAACATCCTGTGCTCTGATTCAGTACTCATCAATTTTCCTTTCCTTTCTTTAAAAGATTTCATTTCAATAATGTGTACGTGTCTGTGTGGGGGGACATGCACATGAGTGAAAGTATCTAGGGAGGCTGGAGGTGTCAAACCTCCTGGAACTAGAATTACGGGTCGTGGTGTACCTCCCCACAATGGATGCTGGGAGTGGCACTCAGGTCCTCTGGAAGAGCTGTATGTGCTGCTCTGACCCTCTGACTCATCTCTTCAGCCCCTCAGTGTGAGTTTCTATAAAAATACTGCTCAGGTTAACAACATTTCTAAATTTCCTATTACCACACAATCTATGCACTGATTAGTGAACAGAAAACAAAAACAAAAAAAGAAAAAACTAGATAGCCAACTATGGCAGCGCACGCCAGCAATTGGGAGGCAGAGGCTGGCAGATCTCTGTGAGTTTGAGGCCAGCCTTCAAGATTACTGTGACCCTGTCACAAACCAAAAAAAAAAAAAAAAAAAAAAGCCACACACACAATAAAAAAAAAAAAACAAAAAAACCCAAAAAACAAAGCCAACACAGGAGCAGATGCCTAAAATCCCAACACATGGGAGGTCACAGTTCAAGGCTAGCCTGGGCCATGAGAACCTGTCTCAAAAAAATCAAAAGAAAAAATACAATAAAAAACAATTGTTCAAGTATAAATAAAATACCTGATCATTTTTTCCCCAAAAGATGTCATTTGGTTTTTAGACAGGGGCTCATTCTTTGGCTGCCCTCAAACTCACGGCAATCCTATCTCCCAACTGCTGAGAAGTACAGACAGAACCACAATAATACCTGACTCTTATTTCAGAAATGTTTCTCCTCCCTCTCATTTGTGTGTGCCTGTCTGTCTGTGTTTATAAGAAGGGGTCTCACACAGCACAGAATGGCCTTGAACCTGCTATAGTCCAGAGGATGACCATGAACTACTGATTCTCCTGCCTCGGGGCCCTGAGTGCTGAGGCTCACAGACATGGGTCACCATACTCAATGTACGTAGTGCTGGAAATTTAATTCAGGAACTGGTGCACACTAGGCAAGCACTCTAGGAACTGAATTACATCCACAGTGCTCTTTATCCACTTACTAAAACTAAAACTCTTACACTGATGACTGAGGTCATTAGTTTCTCTGGACAAACAATATGGGAAATCAGACATGAGAACAAGCAAGTCACTTAGAACAAGTTATACACTAATAACTTTTTCTAAAAGAAAAACATATTGCAAATCCTTACATACTAAGTGCTCATTGCTTGGGCAGAGAAGAAAATCAACAACCCCTTAAATTACATGAATTTTCAGAATTATGCTCTTGAACATTTTATAGCAAAGTTAGTACACCGAATTGGATAGGCTAAATAATTATAAAACCCTAGGGAATTAAAAGGTTTAATGTAAATGCAAGGCACAAAGAGTCTGCAGAAAAATCCACATTCTCCAGAGCATTGTCTATAATCATTAGATCAAAGTTTACGTCCATGATCTTTGGCTCTAGTTTACTAACTGATCCTATATACCCATCAAAAGGTGACAAGTCCAGCCCGACCAAATTCCAAACCCCAAAACAGAAGATATAAATAAAAATATAAACCTGTTGGTTGCCATGAAGTAAGATGTCTGTGCTAAGTCCTTGCTTGCTAACAAAACAAAAGAAAAAGAAGTTATTAGTTCCATTCTTCTTGAAAGACACTTAGTAAAAAAACACATTATTATCTGTAAGGTACTACAAACAGTGATAAACTAGGCAAAGATAATGCCTGAGTACGTGGTGTGTAAATTCTACCCAAGGAAGCAAGCAGATGAAGGATTTTGAGAAGAGTGAAATGGGATGCTGCAATTGAACCAAGGGCCTTTTGCAGGCTGAGCACACGCTCTACTACTGATTTCCAATCCTTTTGGTTTTTTCAAGACAGGGTTTCTTTGTGTGCACCAGGCTGTCCTCTAAAGGCGTGGGCCATCACTCCCCATCTACTTCAATGCTTTTCAAATGTACAAAACGTACAAACTTGGGCAGGTGAAATGAGGTAAGGCACTTGCCATCAGCCTGGACAGCCTGAGTTCAACTCCCTAGAGCCACATGGTAGAAGAGAACCGACTCCCAAAAGGTCCCTTCTGGCCTCCTCCACACATGCCAATGGCACATAACCATCCCCACCTCCCACCCCAACACATAAAAACAAACTTAACTTCCAATGTACAGAACTTGGGGAAACTGGGAATTTTCTGGAAATTCAATTTTCATGAAATATTATTAATATGAAAACAAGGCTAATTATCAGCTTGATGTAAAAACTCTACAAAACATCTATATGCACAATGATATCCAGACCTTTGTGTCTCAGAATAAAACCCAGGGCTCCATGTATATCAGCAAATGCTCTACCACTGAGCTCTATGCCCAGCCCAACACGTTCCTTTTTGTCTGCTGTTTGTGTTGTTGAGGAGGTCTCATTATGCAGCCCAGGAGAGCTTAGAACTTGGAATAGCCTTCCTGACTCAGCCTCCCAAGTACTAGGAATGTGGGTGTGTGTCACCACAACTAGCACCCTAGATATTATTGATACTACTTAAGTAAAAGGAATCTTTAAGGATTAGGGATGTAACTGGATGGCAGAGCACTTGCCTAACATACACAAGACCCTAGATTCAAATTCTATAGCAAAAACAAACAAACAAACAAAAACCATAAACAGGGCTGGGTATGGTGGTGCACACCTTTAATTCTAGCACTTACGAGGCAGAACTCTTGAGTTCCAGGCAAGCCTGGTCTACTTAATAAGTTCTAGTCCAGCCAGGGCTACAAAGTGAGACTGTGTCTCAAAAATGAAAAAAATTTAAAAATTAATTAGTTAATCATTTAAGAACTAGTTTTTCAATCAGTTATTAAGAGCACTGGCCTTTCTTTCAGAGAACCAGGCCCTGATTCTCAGCACCTTCATGATGGCTCACAACCATCTACAAATCCAGTCGAAGGAGATCTGATGCCCGCTTCTGACCTCCAAGGGTACTAGTCACACATGTCCTGCACAGACACACTCAAGCAAAACACTTACACACATAAAAATAAGTTCAAATAAAGTTTGTATCATTGGGGTTTCCTTAACTAGACATGAACTGATGAGATCATCCACTCTAAAACATAAACTATACTTGGGTGTGTGTGTTGGGGTGGGTGTGGGGCGCTGGAATGCCACAGCATGTGTGGAAGTCAGAGGACAACTTCTTTTGGAAGTCGGCTCTTTCCTACTACTGTGGGATCCAGGGTTCAAACTCAGGTCATCAGGCTGGTGAGGCAAGTGATTTTACCTACTGAGTGAGCCATCTTGCTGGCCCAAGACCACCAACTTCTAAGAATTTCTGAAAAATGTTTTTTTTTTTTTTTTTTTGGTTTTTCGAGACAGGGTTTCTCTGTGTAGCTTTGCGCCTTTCCTGGATGTCGCTCTGTAGACCAGGCTGGCCTCGAACTCACAGAGATCCGCCTGGCTCTGCCTCCCGAGTGCTGGGATTAAAGGCGTGGGCCACCACCGCCCGGCGAAAAATGTTTTAGATACATGTGACTTGGTGTTTTTTCCAAATCTGCCCCTACACTGGCAAATATCCTCAACCAAACAGAAGTTAACTTTGTTTCTTTTCCTGTGGCTCTGATACAACACCCTAGCATTGTGTGGTTTCTTCTGCCCACAGTACAATGCATCACAGTGGGAAGTCAGGTCACAGAGCCCAAGCAGCTGCTCACAGGCCTCCAGTCGAAACAAGCCATGACTGCAGCTGCTGCTTACCCCCTTCTCCACTAGACAGGGAATGGGTCTGTCCACTATGGGTGGGCCTCCCATCTCAATTAACAAAAGAATACCCAGAGGCTTGTCTCCCAGGTGATCCCTGTCAAAATGACAAGTAATGCTAACCTCACATTCTCATTAAATTAAGAGCTTCTAAGGCGGGCAGTGGGGGCACACGTCTTTGATCCCAGCACCTGGGAGGCAGGGGGCAGGTGAATCTGTGAGTTCGAGGGTTGCCTGGTCTACAGTCTGAGTCTGAGGACAGCTAGGACTGTTATATAGAGAAACCTTGTGGGGGAGAGAGCATCTAAAAACACTTTTTTCCAATAGGTCATAACCAAGTGCCTGATTCTAGCCAAGCAGGCCTCTTAGTATGGACAAAGCAGCTGTGCCATGCCTTAGCCCAGAGCCAAGCACAGCCCCAAGTAACTCAACTATTCAAGACAGTTAGGGTTACTTACCTCGAACAAGCTGGGTGCACTTTACCACATGTGTATGTGGGTGATCAATTGTTAATTCAAACCCTTCAAAAAAAAAAAAACAACACATTTTACACTTCTTTTGTCTGAATCATTAATTGCCTGTTCATTTTTCTCTCTCAAAAGTACTGTGCAAGAACTAAAATTCACACACAGTATTCATTACATTTTTCTCTAAAATGAAGACCACTGAAGAAACAAAACCTCTAAACACAACACACACAACGATCTTTTTCAAGTGGCTGGAGAGACGCCTCAGTGGTTTAGACTGGTTCACCGCAACTCCAGTTCCAGAAGATCTGACTCTTTCTTCTGACCTCTGCGGGCCCCAGGCACACGTGTGTGGCACAGACATATGTGCAGGCAAAAGACTCAGACACATAAAATAAACCTAAAAACAGTTTTAATCCTTTTTAGGAAGGAAAGGATAGAGTACAAGGTTGAAGGAAGCAGTCATACAAATAAAGGTGCCTTCCAAAGTGTTCTTTCATTTGGGGAAGTACAGAGTGTGAAGAGACAGCACCATGTACCCAGGCTGGTCTCAAAGTCACCATGATGCTGAGAATTACTCTGAATTTCTGATCCTCCTGCCTCCAGCTCTCAAATGCTGGAAATACAAGCATGTGCTACCACACCCAGTTTGTGAGGTTCTGTGGACCTAGCTATCAAGCCCAGGGTTCATGAATGCTAAGCATTCTACCGACTGAGCTATACCCTCAGCCCCTTAAAGCTCAACAGTGAAAAGAAAACCAAAGTGTGACAGAACCCCATTCTGTGGCTGAGGCTAGCTGCAACTCTTGGCAATCCTGCCTCGGCCTCTGCCACCTGAGAGTTGGATTAGAAAACCTTCAAACTCTTTCCTCTCACCTCACTTTGTTCCTTTTCATCAGCTCCATTTTAATGTATACTGTTTGTATTATCCCATTTCAAAAGTTCATTACCAAAATTACAAAACAAGCTCAGTGCATTGAAAATAAAAATAACGTAAGTATATTTCTTTGAGCACATAAATAAAAATTTCAGCCATGCATAGTGGCACACTCAAGAGGCTGAGGGTATCTGCAAGTTTGAGGCCAACCTAATCTACATACATAGTGAGTTCAAGGGCCAGCCTGGTCTACACAGTAAAACATTGTCTCACAATAAATAAAGTTAAAATGAAAACATAATGTAGATATAATGAACAAGTCACATGATGAAATTATTCTAACAGGATAACTGGTAACTATGAATTAAGACTGGACTTGTTCCTATCTAATAAAGGTATTACTTCACTAGCCAGTTGTGCTTGCACACACTCTTAATCCCAGCACTCAGGAGGCAGAGGCAGGCAAAGTTCAAAGCCAGCCTGGTCTACAGAGGACCTGATGGCACACGCCTTTAATCCCAGCGTGCTCAGGAGTCAGAGGCAGGTGGATCTCTTGAGTCTTTATTTTCTGTCATTATTTATCAGGTTAAAAACTGCCAAAAAGATAAATCTTACAATGAGAAAAATTAAAAACAAAATCCTAGCTAATGGCTGTCTCAAGGGTTACCATACACCTACACTGTGGAAACAGACCAGGGCTAAACTATAAGCTGGACAGCCACTATTACCCAGTAACAGACACTTCCCAAAACCTTCAAAAGATTTCCTCCCAGGTTTACAAATTTTACATAAAATCATTATTTCGCCGGGCGGTGGTGGCGCACGCCTTTAATCCCAGCACTCGGGAGGCAGAGCCAGGCTGATCTCTGTGAGTTCGAGGCCAGCCTGGACTACCAAGTGAGTTCCAGGAAAGGCGCAAAGCTACACAGAGAGACCCTGTCTCGAAAAACCAAAAAAAAAAAAAAAAAAAAAAAAAAAAAAAATCATTATTTCACACCTAAGTTTTCATGCTTTTAAGGAAAATAAACTTACCTAGGGTCTGCAAAATGATACTCTCTAAAATCACCAGGTCTTGAACTTGTTGTAGGTAGGCCTAGGGGAGAGAAAACAGAAATTACATTCCACAAAAGGGGAAACAATTTAGAAAACAAAACAATAAAAGGTATGGATGGAGGAGGCCACTCAAAGATGGCTGAAAAGTTAAGAAGACCTAGGTTCGAGTCCCACCACCCACACGGCAGCTCACAACCATCTATAACTCTAGTTCCAGGGAATCCAATGCCCTCTTCTGGCCTTCACAGGCACTACATACATGTGATGCACTTAATATACATGTAGGCAACACACCACTTCCTGTTCCCTGTAAGCCAAGATGTAGGACACTAAGTTTTTTCTCCAGCACCATGTCTGCCTACATGCCACCATGTTGCACCATGATGTTAATGACTGGACCTCTGAAAATGTAAGCTACCCCAATTAAATGTTTTTCCTTTACAAGAGTTGCTGTGGTCATGGTGTCTCTTCACAGCAATAGAAACCCTAACTAAGATAGAAGTTAGTACCAGGGACTGGGGTATTGCTGTGATAGGCCTGACCATGTTTTTCTTTGGAGCAATTTAGACATTGTTACTTTGGGTTAGGAAAGCAGTGAAATACTTTAAGCATACTTAATGAGCCATACTAGTAGGAGCATGGAAGACAATGATGCTGATAATGATTTGAACTGTTGGCTCAAGAGGTTTCAGAGGAAAAGAATTTTAGTATGTGGCCTAGAGACTGGTCTTGTGATATTTTGGTGAATGTGGGTCCTTTTTGCCCTTGTCTGAAAAGTTTGCCTGAGGCTAAAGTGAAGAGTTTTGGATTAATTTCAATAGCAGGGGAAATCTTAAAACAGCCTAGTATAGACTTTGTTGTGTGGTTACTAGCATTAACTCTAATGAAGATTTATGATGAAAAGGAGCAAGCTGAGCAAGGAAAAATATTTGATGAGAAAAGAAGCACCAGGAAGTGGAATGGAGGTAAGTCGTGTTGTTCAAGGAGATAAACAGATTAAGAAATGGAATAAAGGAAGTGGTGACCTCAGGACAAGATCTCACCCAGCTATGTTTCCAACTTGTGAAAAGGAATTAAAGAAAAGCTTAGAGCTGGGTGTGGTGACACGCCTTTGATCCCAGCACTCCAGAGGCAGAGGCTGGCAGATCTCTGAGTTTGAGGCCAGCCTGGCCTACAGATCCAGTTTCAGGAGAGCCAAGATTAGACAGTGAAGGACAGAAAGCTGGTGAAAATGTAATTAAACAGGGGTCCATGTTCCAGCACCAGTAAGCAGAACAACTTGGCAGCTTTGGCCATGTGGTTCTGGCTTTAGAGTGAAGGATAGAAGAAAGGGGTTATGGAACCTTCTTCTGTGGTTAAGGGCAGCCGCTGAGGCCAAGACTGTGTCAGGGGTGCCCCTGAATGGAGACCCAGAGAGGCCACTGTTGTGAAGCTATGAAGTTGAAGCCAGAATTGCCTTGGAGAACCCAAGATGTTAGAGATGTCATGAGTACCTGCTGAGGAAAGCTACTAACAGGGAGTGGAACCAGCCCAAGAAAGAGAAGTGTGTTGCAGTAAACAAAGCTGAAAGGAGTTGGAGATCTGAAGAGTGTGTTAACATCAGACATGGAGATGCAGAGTTTGGAGTTTGCCCAGCTGGTTTTCAGTCTTGCTTTGATCAAGTATTTCCTCACTATGCTCCCTTCCCTTTGTTTTGGAATGGTAATGTATATCCTGTGCCATTATTTGTTGGAAGTATGTGATGTACTTTTTTTTTTTTTTTTAAAGATTTATTTATTAAGTATACAGCATGTATGACAGCAGTCCAGAAGAGGGCACCAGATCTCATTACAGATGGTTGTGAGCCACCATGTGGTTGCTGGGAATTGAACTCAGGACCTCTGGAAGAGCAGTCAGTGCCTCTAACCTCTGAGCCATCTCTCCAGCCCGTGATGTACTTTTTTAATTTTAATTTTACAGGGGATTACAGTTAAAAGATTCCATATGAATCTCAGAAGGGACTTTGAACTTTAGACTTAATTAAGTTTGAGACCATTACAGACTATGGGGACTTTTGAAGTTGGACTGAATGCATTTTTGCATTATGATATGGCTACAAGCCTTTGGGGGCCAGGGAGTGGAATGTGGTGGTTTGAAAAAATGGCCTCCAAAGGGAGTGGAGATATGATCTTGTTGGAGCAGGTGTGGTCTTATAAGAGGAAGTGTGTCACTGTGGATACGGGCTTTGAGGTCTCATATACTACTCTCAAGCCACGCCCAGTAAGACAGACCACTTCCTGTTGCCTGCTAGGTTCAAGATGTAGGACTCTCAGCTCCATCTACAATGCCATGTCTGCCTGCATGCTACCTTGCTTCCCACAATGATGATAATGAACTAAGCCTCTGAAACTGTAAGACAATCCCAATTAAATGTTTTTCCTTTAAAAAAAAATTATATACATATACATATATATATATATATGTATACACACACACACACACATATATATACATGTAGGCAAGCAGTCATACTCATAAAAATTTTCAATCTTAAGAGGGGTGGTATGAGAGAGAAGAGGTAGAGTTGGAACTGGAATACAATCTTTATCCCTATCTCATTTAGTACAAGAAGGAAGAGCTGGGAACATCAAAAGACAACACTTTACTAGTAGTACAGAGCTACCAAAAAGCACAATTTTATTTCTTTTCAGACTGCTATTTTAAATCTTAAAATCAAATGATTTAGAGATGAGAAATTAACACACCTTTTTAAAAATCATTACATTATTACTTGCAGATCCTTTAATAGCACTGTAAGAATCTAACTGATTGTACTTATTGTCATGGAGCTTTATACTTATGGTTTAACAAAAAGACCTATATTGTAGTTAACTTCACACTAAATTTTTTTGTTGTTGTTGTTTTTTGTTTTTCAAGACAAGGTTTCTCTGTGTAATTTTGGTGCCTGTCCTGGATCTCACTCTGTAGACCAGGCTGGCCTTGAACTCACAGAGATCCGACTGGCTCTGCCTCCCCAGTGCTGGGATTAAAGGCATGCGCCACCACAGCCTGGTCAACTTCACCCTAAACTTTATATTAGCAAAGCAAGTAAGGATATAAACTATGCTAGCTAGCCGTCTTTTCCGTATGCTGGAGAAAACATCTTCCTATTACCACCTCAGATGGGTTGAATACTCAGGCAAGGAATTATGTGAATATGCTTTGGAGAGGGAAAAAAAGTGTTACGGTGTGCATATGAAATGCCTCCCATAGTCTGATGTGTTAAAGGGTCTAGGTGCTAGGCTGGAGAAATGGTTCAGCAAAAGATGTTGTCAAGCAAGGCTGGCAACCCGAGTCCACTCTCAGGAATCCAAGTAAAGGTAGAAAGAGGAAACCTAGGCCACAGAGTTGTATTCTGGCCTCCAGTCTGTGGCCGGCTGGCACACATGCATACAGGCATACAGACACACCACACACTAATATAAATGAATTGTAAGGTCTGTCAGCTCTTAGGAAGTAATTGGATCCGAAGGCTCTGACCTCAACAGTGGACTAATCCGGTGATACAGTCCTAATCTGATAGCATTACGGGAGCTGGGAGACACAAGGTGGGCGCAGAAGCACAGCCCTGAAAGACAGCATCGTGTCTGTCTCTACTATTGCTCTGGCACTACCTGCCAGATGAGCTCTGTGCTCTGCCACTTGCTTCTTCCTGGCCAGGATGCTCTGCCTCAGAACCTGAGCCCAAAGTAATACAGCTAAGTAACCACAGGCTGAAACCTTTGAAAGGTGAACCAAAAGGAATCCCTCCTTCCCTTAGGTTGCTTTCTCAGAGGTTGCATCATAGTGGAAAAAAGTGGCTACCAAAGCTCACTTCAATACAACATATATTAAAATTGGAATGATACAGAAAATTTCAAAAACAGGAAAAATATATATATTAATTCCATAGATATTTTTCATAAAGCATAATTAATAAACCCATAAAAGACTTAAATGACCTAGTAACAGAAATCCCTAATTGTATCTCAATTATAAATGTTAGAATTCTGAACATCTCCAATCATTGACTTCTGAAAGCAGAAGAGCTGGAGAGATGGCTCAGTAGTTTAGAGCAAATAGTGCTCTTGCAGAGGTCAGGATTCAATTCCCAGAGCTCACATTGGTCAGCTTACTACCACCTATATATACCTCCAGCTTCAGGACGATCCAAGACCTCTGACCTCTATGGATACCCACACATGCACAGACACACACAGATGTATTTAATTAAATACAATAAATGGATAAAACCAGGAGAGTCACCCTTCTTTAAGAAAGCCAAGGACATCAGACAGTGGTGGTGCACACCTTATTCCCAGCACTCAGAACAGAGTGTGAGGCCAGCCTGGTCTACACAGTGAGTTCTAGGATAACCAGAGCCACGGAGAAACCATCTTGGGGGGTTGGGGGGAGCCTAGGAATAGGGAGTGTGGCTTTTTTTCTTTCTTTTTTAAGAGACAGGTTCTCACTATGTAGACCAGGTTGGTCTCACACATCTACCTGCCTCTGTCTTGCAAGTGATAGATTGAAGGCGTGTACAAGCACATCCAGCTTCGGGGTGTGGCTTTAAAATAGAATGTTTGCGCCTGGGCAGTGGTGGCGCACGCCTTTAATCCCAGCACTCAGAGGCAGAGGCAGGCAGATCTTTGTGAGTTCAAGGTCAGCCTGGTCTATAGAGCGAGATCCAGGAAAGGAGCAAAGCTATACAGAGAAACCCTGTCTCGAAAAACCAAAAAGAAACAGAATGTTTGCCTAGCATTTTCTGAGGTCCAGATTCAATGCCTAACATCACTAACATAAGCACACACATGAAAGTCAAGGAAGCATGGGGAAAAAAAAAACAAAAGAAATGTGCACGCGCACATATATGCATATGATAAAGATCCAACAGTGCATCTATGAAACATCTATGGCCTCAGAGTTGGAGGCCAGCCTGGGCTACACAGCAAGTCCCAGGCTGGCCAGGGCTACACAGAGAAAACCCTATCTTGAAAAAATAAACCAATGTTTGAACTCTTTAATGACTATAATGCTTCTCGGCCTTTTGCCTAAAATCAAATGTAATAATAAACAGGCATAAATTTTATCTCTAGGCATGTGGTTCATTTTGAGACTGATTTAAGTCAGGCAGTGAACCTTTCCATATACTTAAAAAAATTTCCACAACAAAACTTTACCTTTAAGAATGCTTATAACGGCCGGGCAGTGGTGGCGCACGCCTTTAATCCCAGCACTCGGGAGGCAGAGCCAGGCGGATCTCTGTGAGTTCGAGGCCAGCTTGGTCTCCAAAGCAAGTTCCAGGAAAGGCGCAAAGCTACACAGAGAAACCCTGTCTCGAAAAACCAAAAAAAAAAAAAAAAAGAATGCTTATAACATCAAGAAGCTAGTGTGTGTGTGTGTGTGTGTGTGTGTGTGTGTGTGTGTGTGTGTGTGTACACACACCTTTGATCCCAGAAGGCAGAGACAGGCAGATCTCTAACATTGAGGCCAGCCCGGGCTACAGAGCAAGTTCTAGGACAGCCAGAGTTAGAGAGAAACCCTGATCCCTATCTCAAAAAAACAAAACAAACAAACAAAAAAAAAAACAAAGAAACACAAAAAACAAAAACCCACCACCACAAAGAACACTTATAACATCAATAAAAGCTGTAATTAAGCCAGGCGGTGGTGGCATACGCATTTAATGCCAGCACTCAGGAGGCAGAGGCAGGTGGATATCTGTGAGTTTGAGGCCTGTCTGGTCTAGATATAAGTTTCAGTATATCCAGGGCTACTCAGAGAAACCCTGTCTTGAAAAACAAAAGCTGAAATTGTGTCATGCTTCTTGACAGAATAATTACAGATATAAATATATATAGGTATATGATGACCTACCACATGGACATTTTTTTTTTGTTTTTTTGTTTGTTTGTTTTTCAAGACAGGGTTTTTCTATGTAGTCCTGGCTGTCCTAGAACTAGCTTTGTAGACCAAGCTGGCCTTGAACTCAGATCCAGCCACCTCTGTTTTAGGAGTGCTGGCATTAAAGGCGTGTGCCACCACACCAAGCACTGAACATTCTTAAACAGAAAATAAGAAAAATATTTCAATCTGGAGGGTGGGATGAAAAGAAACCTATACAGATGACATGATTCTTCTTTGCTGTTACGAAGCTTTTAATTTTATGACAATCTTTATTTTAGAGATTAAACACTGAAAAGTTCCAGATTCAAAGCTACAAAATGAAGTTATAACTTTTTACAAGTGTAATTAAGGACCTACCTCACTCCTTGTGTCAGGAAGTGACTCCTGGGGATGGAGGCAAGTATGAGCTACCTTGATGACATGTTCCAGTTTTTTTGGCTGTTCTTCCACTTTCGCTGCTAGAAACAAGGCTGCTGGAGCCATAGACTTCATTCATAGAAGAAAAAAAAAGTCACACATGTTATTGATTTCGAAGTGATAATCCAAGAAGAGCTAAATCACAAACAATCAAGTCTCTTATCTACACTTGCCCTGGACTTTCAAATCACAGACAGCAGTCCCTCAGGAAACACTAAGGATCTGTGAGGAGACTGCAGACATAAGCTGTTTTCCACTGAAAAAAATCACATCATTTTAAGTTTGCTTGCCTTAATTTTTTGGGTTGTTTTTTTTTTTTTTTTTTTTTGGGGGGGGGTGTTTTTTCTGAGACAGGGTTTCTGTTTTGGTACCTGTCCTGGATCTCACTCTGTAGACCAGGCTGACTTCAAACTCACAGAGATCCACCTGGCTCTGCCTCTCAAGTGCTGGGATTAAAGGCGTGCGCCACCACCGCCCAGCTTTGCCTTAGTTTTTTTGGTAGGAATCTCACTATGTAGTCCAGGATGGTTTGGAACTATTTATATAGCCCAAGATAGCCTCTAACTGGTGAACCTTTTGCCTCATTCAGCCTCTTGGATGTTGGGATTATAGGTCTGAGCCACTATGCCAAGGTTCTTCTTCTTTTTTTTTTAATGGTAAATTAAAATCCTTAGAATAAGGAAATCCAGATAAAGTAGGTTAGTGCCAGAGGCTGAGAGGTAGATTGGGAGTGACTGCAGTGACAAAGCACTGATACAAGTGTTCTGAAATCAAACACTGGTAATGGTTGCCTCAGTTTGTGAGCACGGGAAGGGAACATACAGCACATCTACAATACCAGGGCTGAGGGGTACAGCTAGGTGGATCCTAGGGGCTCAGTGGCCACCCAGTTTAGCAGAAATGACATGCTCCAGGTTCAGTGAGAGACCTTATTTCAAAAAATAGAGAGCGATCAAAGACTTGATGTCAACTTTTAGTCTCTGCCCCCTACACACAGGCAAGCACACAAATATATTCAATCCACACACTAAATAAAAATGTTTTTGTTGAGTGTGGTAGCCCACTCCTGAAATCCCAGCACTCAGGAGGCAGAAGCAGGTATATCTGAGTTCAAAGTCAGCCTGGGCTACACAAGACTGTCTAAAAACAAACAAACAAACATACAAAAAAAAAAACCCAGGTGGTTGTGGCCCATGCTTTTTTTTTTTTTTTTTTTTTTTTTTTTTTGGTTTTTCGAGACAGGGTTTCTCTGTGTAGCTTTGCGCCTTTCCTGGAACTCACTTGGTAGTCCAGGCTGGCCTCGAACTCACAGAGATCCGCCTGGCTCTGCCTCCCGAGTGCTGGGATTAAAGGCGTGCGCCACCACCGCCCGGCCGTGGCCCATGCTTTTAATCCCAGCATTTGGGAGGAAGAGGCAGGCACATCTCTTAAGTTCAAGGCCAGTCTGGTCTGAGCAAATTGCAGAACAGCCAAGGCTATACAGAAAAACGCTGCCTTGAAAAGCAAAAAAAAAAAAAAAAAAAAAAAAAAAACTACAAAGTATTAAACTCACAAGATAGAAAATATGTAGGGGAGGAACAATTATACAAGCCAATACACTAGTAGCTAAAGATCTCAAGAGACTAACCATACAAGATCACACAGCAACTGAAACATTGTAATACTTACTTGGAACCCTACTGCCTCCTAAGTTACAATTTTCTACACTAAAGTCTGGCATGCCAAAAATACTTGCACAACCTTCCTTATCCTTCCACGCTTCTTAAAAAGCTAAAATGGAACTAGTCTAGATGTTCATCAAGAGATGAACGGATTAAAAAAAATAAAAGGGCACTAGGAGTATAGCCCAACTATCGGAGTGACGTCTGTTTGTGCAAAGCCCTAGGTTTGATCCCAACAGACTCTGTCCTCCCTTGTAAATTCCAGGAATTGAACTCAGGTTGCCAGGCTTGACAGCAAGCACCTTACCCTTATAAGCCACCTTATTAGGCCAGAATCTTTTTTTTTTTTAATTAAAGACAAGATCTAACTACATTGTCCAATGCTAACCTCAAATTGAGAACTGAGCCTCATACCTAGGCTTGCAGGCACATGTACCTAACTCTTAGGAGGCGTTTTTATACTAGTTTAGAATATAAATTGCACAAAGCCATACAGCTAGTAAGCAGATCATCAGGACTCCAAATCTAGACACGTCTGACCCCAGCAAACATACTTTCAATCACTAAACTTCATTTCTTACAAGTCAACAAATAAGCCGGGCAGTGGTGGCGCACGCCTTTAATCCCAGCACTCGGGAGGCAGAGGCAGGCGGATCTCTGTGAGTTCTAGGCCAGCCTGGTCTCCAAAGCGAGTTCCAGGAAAGGCGCAAAGCTACACAGAGAAACCCTGTTTCAAAAAAAAAAAAAAAAAGTCAACAAATAAGGGTAACTAACATATATCCAAATATGCTGCTATTAAAATATGGGCCTTTTTTTTCTTTTGGTGCTATGGACTCAACTCAAAACCTAACATGCTAAATACACACTGAACTGGGTCATATGCATAGCCCCAAGGATTTTTTGTTGCTGTTTTTTTTGGGGGGGGGTAGTTTTTTGAGACAAAGTTTCTCTGTGTAGTTTTGGTGCCTGTCCCGGATCTCGATCTGTAGACCAGGCTGGCCTCGAACTCGGAGGTCCACCTGGCTCTGCCTCCCTGAGTGCTAGGATTAAAGGCGTGGCCACCACCGCCCAGCTGAGGCATGATCTTTTTTTTTTTTTGTTTGTTTGTTTTGTTTTTTCGAGACAGGGTTTCTCTGTAGTTTTGCGCCTTTCCTGGAACTCACTTTGTAGACCAGGCTGGCCTCGAACTCACAGAGATCCTCCTGCCTCTGCCTCCCGAGTGCTGGGATTAAAGGCGTGCGCCACCATCGCCCGGCTGAGGCATGATCTTTTAACAGAAATCATAAATACTAGTTTAAATCCAGAAGAGGTATAGGATACTGTATATCAAATATTGATCAATGATTACCTCTTCAGGGCACAGAGTTTTCACTTTATATGTTTCGGTGGTATTGTTAGAATTTTTACCATGTGAATTTATTATATTTGTAATAAATAAATGGAAATTCACAAAGCAGCTAGCAAGATGGCTCAGCAGCCTAATGTGCAACTATCCACACTTGACAACCTTAATTTGATTCCCCAAACCCATGATGGAAAAAGAGAACCAAAACTTGTCTTCTGACCAATGTGAGCTACACTCATACACAATCACATCATGCACACACAATAAAATTGAAAAAAAAAATCCACAAGGGCTGGCTTGACAGGCTTAACATCAATGCCATAATGTTTTAAGCCCTCTCAAATCTAATTCTAATTGATCATAGTTAAATCCAACTTATAAAATTAATGTATTAAGAGGGTAATATTTGGGATATGCTAATTATAAAATATACCTAAAATCAATACTCTAAAGAAGATCAACTATAAAAGTCAGAACACCAGCTGTGGTCGTATTTGTCTTTAATCCCAGCACTCGGGAGACAAAGGCAGGTGAATCTCTGTTGAGTTCCAGGCCAGCCGGGGCTACATAGTGAAGCCCTGTCTCAAAACAAGAGACAAATAAAAACAAAGGATATGATATCCAAAAGAATGTCTCTGTAATTAAATAATTATCAGATAATCTGTTAATTCTACCAGCTTACTTCGGGTACGTTGGAAATAAACAGATAAATGTCTGTCTTAACCAAGGTTAACACACAGGCAATAAGAAAGCGTTGTCATTTAAATAAAAAGGACATACATGCTAACCCATAAATGCAGACTGAACAACCTGATTTAAGATTCCACCCTAAATTTCAAATTTTTATTGCAATAAACGAGAAGACTCGGCACCTGTTGCCCATGCCAGTGCTTGGAAATTCAAGGCGCCATGACTACACACTTAGTTACACCCTAATCTCAAAAAAAAAAAAAAAAAAAAAAAAGAATGAATGGAAGAAAAAAAAGGGAGGGAAAGCTGAAGGTAGGAAATCTTCAAAATAACCAAGACAGCTTTGCAATTTAAATTTCACTGATCCACTACTTCTGTTTCAGTGCTATCAAACAGCTTTATAAAGGCTGATTAGAAGTATGGGCGCAGCGGGGTGGTGGTGGGGCACCCCTTTAATCCAGCACTCGGGAGGCAGAGGCAGGCAGATCTCCGTGAGTTCGAGGCCAGCCTGGTCTATAGAGCGAGTTCCAGGAAAGGCTCCAAAACTACACAGAGAAACCCTGTCTCGGAAAAAACAACAACAGAAAAAAAGGTATGGGCACTAAGGGCAGGGACTGACTAATCACCCAAAATTATCAATCCTTAACTGACGATCCTAAGTCTGATTTTGCCAATTTCTTACATTACAGGAATTACATTTAGCTTCACAAAGTTTCTTCTTACAGGATCAAAACAAAACAACTCAAAATGTCTTATCTGGGCTTGAGACGGCTCAGTTAAGTACTCTGACTCCCAGCACCCATCTAGGGTTGCTCAGAGCAGCCTGTAACTCCAGCTCCAGGGAATTCAAGGCCTTCATCTAGCCTCTGTGGGTACTCACACAAACACTCAGAAATAAAACTATGTTTTTGGATTTTTGTTTGTTTGTTTGTTGTTTTTTTTGAGACAGGGTTTCTCTTTGTAGCTTTGCACCTTTCCTGGAACTCACTCTGTAGACCAGGCTGGCCTCGAACTCACAGAGATCTGTCTGCCTTTGCCTCCCAAGTGCTGGGATTAAAGGTGTGTGCCACCACCGCCCCCTTTTTTTTTTAATATTTATTTATTATGTATACAGTGAATTCTGTCTACATGAATGCTTACAGGCCAGAAGAAGGCACTGGATTGAATTATGGATGGTTGTGAGCCACCATGTGGGTGCTGGGAACTGAACTCAGAACCTCTGGAAGAGCAGACAGTGCTCTTAACCACTGAGCCATCTCTCCAGCCCTAAAACTATGTTTTTAGATGCATTATCCTAAAATAAATCCTCAAAGACTTTAAAAAATAACAGAATATTTGATCCACTAATCCACACAATCTGTTCAAGTTAACCTTTATTACCTTGGGTTTTTTGTTTGTTTGCTTGTTTGTTTTAGAAAGGGTTTCTCTGTGTAGCCCTGGCTGTCCTAGAACTCACTCTATAGACCAGGCTGGCCTTGGACTCAGAGATCCGCCTGCCTCTGCCTCCTGAGTGCTGGGATTAAAGGCATGCGCCACCACCGCCCCAGCTTTACCTTGGGATTTTAATTAAACAAAATGCTAAATAGACCATTTCAGTTAACAAAACTGAAAATAGCACTATATTTATAACTTTGTCCAAGAAAAAAATATCCTTTTATTCCTATTCTTCCCCATTCCTAAAAGTCATCGCCCCAGGCATTACCACATAATACATCTTTCCCTCCAGCTAACCACTGAATTTTATCAAAGATTTTGCAAAATCTAACTTACATTTGTCTTCTTATGGCCATAAATTTACCACTTGGAAAATTATACTTAAGTCATGATTTTTTTTTTTTTTTTTTTTTTTTTTTTTTTTTTTTTTTTTTTTTGGTTTTTCGGAGACAGGGTTTCTCTGTGTAGTTTTGTGCCTTTCCTGGAAATCGCTTTGTAGACCAGGCTGGACTTGAACTCACAAAGATCCACCTGCCTCTGCCTACCGAGTGCTGGGATTAAAGGCGTGTGCCACCATCACCCAGCTTAAATCATGATTTTTTTAATCTCAAAATGACCAGCCCTAAATTCTAAAATAAAACCCTAGTCCAATAACAACAACCAATCATAAAATAGGCAGCTAGAATCAAACCCCAAAGGATTACACCACACAAAATTCTACTTACATATCGATGGAACTGTGTAAAAGACTGGATCATGTAGAAGCGGTGCATGTACACTATAGCAGTGTTGATCGTCAGTTGTGAGCTGAGGTTCAAGTTAAGGTGCAATCATCCTTCCCAAGGGAATAAAGCACAGTGGACCATCCTACACAAGCTACCTCTTCAAATCAAAGAGCAGATGTGTTTTCCTTCACTAACTAAATTATTAACTGCCAATTGTCAGTATGTCTTCTACCTAGCCAAGTTCTTATAGGAACTTAATGACTGAATAAACAAAGCGAGCAGCACGGTGCAAATCAACAGACAACGTAAACAAAACCACACAGGGTCTCACACTTTCCCGTCATGCCACTGCCCTCTGCAAAGGTGACTCATTAGCCAAGGATAACTCTTTTCTAATTACGTTTACTTTTGAAGGGGTGATCAGCATGCCACAGCATGAGTGTGGGGGTCAGAGTGCAACCTGCAGGAGTCAGTTATCTGTCCACCCTATGGGTCATAGAGATAGAACGCAGGGCATCGGGTTTGGCAGCACGTGCCTTGACCTGCTGGGCCATCTTGCTTGCCCAAGGATAACTTAAACTCCAGAGATCAGTTTTTCTGTTCTACTTTTTTCTTTCTTCCTTTTCTTTGGGAGGCGGTGGATGGGTGGGTATGGGGGTGTTCTGAGACAGGGTTTCTCTGTGTAGCCTGTCTGTCCTAAAACTCACTCTGTAGACCAGGCTGGCATCGAACTCAGAAATCAGCCTTCGTCCACCTCCTGAGCTCTGGGATTAAAGGCGTGCACCACCATGCCCGGTTTAGTTCTACTTCTTTCTGGAAATATCACATGACTCCTGAACTACAAAACATTTGAAATGATTTGATGGTAATCCACTGAAAATAAACTCCTTCCTCCCTCCCTCTAATCCAGAGTCTTTCATTCGTATGGTTAAGAATACCTCATTCCTACAGACCTCAGCAACAGCCTGTATAGAGATAACAATATGCTGGCAACAAGCTTGAGCACACTTTAAAAAGGTGCCTTAAACATATATAGGAACGTTTAATTGTGCACTGCCTGAATGCTTGGGAAACAAACTGGATTTCAATAGCGAACTGGCCAATAAAGGGAACACCTATTTGGAAGGCCTTACATTATAGTCAGAACTTTTTTTTTTGGGAGACAGGATCTCACTTTGTAGCTTTGGCCTGCCTCTACCTCCCCAATGGTGGGATCAAAGGCATAAGACACCACACCCAGCCCTCAGCATCACTCTTAAGTAAATGCTACATAAGCTGAAGCTGCACCTAAAAGAAAGTTATATGGAAAATAGAGTTTTAAAACTATTAGTTTTGCCACAAATAACTTCATTTTCTGAAGGGAAAAAAAAGGGGGGGGGGGAATCACTAAATTATCTTACCTCTGTAATTTGAAAAGGAATAAATAACCTCTAGTGCCCTGAGAAACAAGGACTTAAAACTCTGCAAACTACTTAAAACATTATATCCATACTTACATCTCCCTACAAACCTAAGGTGACATCTTCCCTTCCTCTTAAATTCTACGAAACAGCTACTAGAACACATCTGAATCTCAAGCGTTGAGATGGACAACAGAAAAAAAAAACCAAGAATTTGACAGGTCATAAACAGCTAGTAAGTGGGAGAAATGGGTTTGGAAGCAAAGCTGGGGCGCCAATTCTAGCCCACCTCCGTAAGCCCGTCGGGGACAGAATTTCCCGAAACCCTTTTCACACACTGGCAGCGTCCTCAGCGAAACCTCTTTAAACGGAGCCTCTCAAATAAAAAAAAAAAAAAAAAAAAAAAAAAAAAAAAAACCACTAGAAAACAGGTCAGAATTCAGAGAAGAGGGGCCGGGAGAGGAGCGGCGACCACACAAAGACGGGAGAGGTCCGAATCCCCAGCCGGGCTGGTGGCACCGGTGAGCGAGCGGGAAATTGACTCCGCCTCACTTCCCTCGCGCGAACAGTGGCTCCGCCAGCGCCATTGTGGGCTCTCCCCCACCAGGCGTCCAGCTCCCGCCACCACCTTACCCACTCGTGTCCCCGCCGGCGTGCCCGGCCCGACGCCGAAGCGTGGCCGGACGGGCTCCAAGGCCGAGAGGCCTAGGCCGCAAGGATACACGTTAAGACGTTGTCCCATGTCCTGGAGGAGGTTGGCCGCCTGCTGGCGGTAAGAGAGTTCTTTATCGGAGTCCACGCCGAAGCGACGCGAGGGGCTGTTTTCCAGCTGCTCCCGAGTGAAATACCACCGTTTGTTGTTGTTCTTCCTCTCTCCCTCCATAGTGCTCCAACCAAGAGGCAGCGGCGGGGGCTGCAAGCACTTCCCAGCGTCACCTAAGCGGCGACACACATCCGCTGTGCCGAGACAACTGCGACGTGACGAACTTCCTCCCGGAGCCGCCGAATACCAGCTTGTGACACACTTCCGCCCCAGGAAGCAGGAGCGTCCCGCGACTACTTCCGGAATGGACCCTGCGACGCCCCGTAGGCGGAATCGACAGCCAGTCCGCCGACGAGGACCGCAGTCCCGGCCCAGGGCGCAGGCGCGAGTCGTGTGACCCGGCAGGGCGCAGGTGGAAGTGGTTCTTAAAGAGAAACGAAGTCTCGCCTTTCCCCGCGATAACTGGGCTGAGGTCGCCTTGCGGGCGGCCCCGGCTTCGCTGCCTGAGTCTTTTCCGAGAACGTTGTAGAACCGGGCGTGGTGGCGCACACCTTTAATCCCAGCACTCGGGAGGCAGAGGCAGGCGGATCTCTGTGAGTTCGAGGCCAGCCTGGGCTACAGAGCGAGATCCAGGACAGCCAGGGCTACACAGAGAAACCCTGTCTCGAAAACCCACCCGCCCAGACTGGGCTTTATGGCCCCCTGGCCGGGAAAACGTGAGCCGCTCAGGAAACCCAGAAAAGACAAGACAGCGAATGGCCCCGACGTATGCCGAGACGTTCAAGCCGCTAAAAGGCTCCCGAAGTGCCTGGCCGCAGTGCCAAGAACCGCAGCCCGCTGGAAAAGCAGCGCCGTGTGTGTGTGTGTGTGTGTGTGTGTGTGTGTGTGTGTGTGTGTGTGCGTGTGCGTGTGCGTGTGCGTGTGTGTGTAGCAGCCCTAACCAACCCGAAGGAATAGAATTCATGTTGCTAATTTCATGCTTCCGTTGTCCCAGGAACACGATGTGTTTGGGGTTTTATATTTGGGGATGGGGCGCTCGCTCTCTCTCTCTCTCTCTCTCTCTCTCTCTCTCTCTTTCTCTCTCTCCTTTTTTTTTTCCTTTTTTGTTTTTGCTTTTTTTTTTTTGTTGTTTTTTGTTTTTTGTTTTTCGAGACAGGGTTTCTCTGTGTAGCTTTGCGCCTCTCCTGGAAATCACTTGGTAGCCCAGGCTGGCCTCGAACTCACAGAGATCCGCCTGCCTCTGCCTCCCGAGTGCTGGGATTAAAGGCGTGCGCCACCACCGCCCGGCTGTTTTTGCTTTTTAAGCCGAGCCTATGTGTAGCCTTGGCAGGCCTGGAACTCACAAACCCAGCGGTGTTCGCCCGAGTGCCAGGATTAACGGTGTGCGACACCGCGTCAGGCTCTAGAACGCTGACTTTATAAATAGAGTTTCACTCCGGTGGGGAGGCCTTTTCTCTGGCTTTCCTTTGGTCACAGAAAGCGATATGCTTGCTGGTGCAGTTTCCAAACGTTCAGTTAGGTCCCAAGGGTGGGCCAGGCGCCAGTGGCGGCCAGATCAATAGTTCTAGGAAACCCAAACCTCAGGGAAAGATTATCAAGCAAAGGAGAACAAGAGATCATTTGTGCGCTGGACCCACTCCTAGGTCCACCGTGTGGGGCTGCTGTCTGCCTCACCCTCCTGTCCACTACTGGGTGTCCCTGTTCCCAGGCTTCTGCCGCTGTGTTCAACTCAGTTCTGATGTTCACACTACCTCAAATCACAGATCTATGACTGGCCCCCACTCTTTGTTTACCAAAGTCCACCGTACACCTCTGGCGCAGGCATTGGCAGCCTATCTCCAAGATTTGGGGCTCTGCTATTTGCCCGAGAAGTCCTCTGGGACTTGTGTGTATGTATGTATTTATGTGTATGTATGTGAATGAGCGGCCCCTGGCTCAGCAGGTAGAAGAGGCTGCTGACAACCTGAATTCCATCCCTGGCACCCCCATGGTAGATGAAAGGAGAGGACTGACTCTGATAAGTTGTCCTCTGACTGCCCCAAATGCTCTGAGGCACGTGCAGAAACAGTAAATAGTTTAGAAGTAACAAAGTATCCTAGGATATGCTAACCGATGAACTAAAACCGCCTCTACAGTGTGGAAAGTTCCACCACCACCATGTGGAAAATTTCTAAGGTCAGGCCTCTATTAAATTGGAGCCCAGCTCCAGCTCTCATAGCTTTTCAGCCTAAGCAAGATAATTAACCCCTCTCAGTCTGCGATCCCTGCGCTTCTCCCTCCAACTCCAATGGAGATTGAATTTAGATCCTTCTGCTTATGCTGGGCAAGTACACTACCACCTAGCTGTATCCAGCCCTGTTGTGACTTTTTTTTTTCCGAGACAGGGTTTCTCTGTGTAGCTTTGCACCTTTCCTGGATCTCGATCTGTAGACCAGGCTGGCCTAGAACTCACAGAGATCCGCCTGCCTCTGCCTCCCGAGTGATGGGATTAAAGGCATGCGCCACCGCCCGGTGACTTGTTATTTTAAATTGGCTAAATTGGTGTTGAACTTACTTTATAGCTCAGGCAGGCACTGAACTTATGAACTTCTGGGCTCAGCTTTGCACCTGTTCTTCCATGCCTGTGGTGATATTTTGTTTGCACTTTAACAAATAAGATTTGTCTAAAGATCAGAGGACAGAGCCAGCCACTACATTAAACATAGAGGCCAGGCAATGGTGGCACACACCTTTAATCCTAGCTAGCACTCGGGAGGCAGAGATCTGTCTGGATCTCTGTGAGTTCAAAGCCACCCTGGACTACACGAGATTAATCCAGTTTAAAAGAGAAACAAAATCAGGCAGTGGTGGCACACACCCTTAATCCCAGTACTTGTGATCTCATGCCTTTCCTCCCAGTATTTGGGAAGCACACACACCATTAATCCCAGCACTAGGAAGGTTGAGACAGGAAATGATATGGCTGGGCAGAGAAAGGCATGTAAGGCAGGAGGAGACAGAAACTCGGTCCTTTCAGCTGAGGACTCAGGGGCATTCAGTTTGAGGATTCATGGAGACAAGAACTTCCCTTTGGCTGAGGAATTGGTGAGGTGAGAAGTGGCTGTGGCTTGTTTCCTCTGATCTTTCAGCGTTTATCCCAATATCTGGCTCCCGGTTTCTATTATTAAGACCAATTAGGATTCGTGCAACACATACCTATCAAGCTCATTATGTCTATAAAATATTAGAGATGTAGGGCAGGGTGTAGTGGTGCACTCCTTTAATCCCAACACTCAGGAGGCAGAGGCAGGAAGATCTTTGAGTTCAAAGCCAGCCTGGTCTACATAGCAAATTCCGGGTGGTGGAGGTGCACACCTTTAATCCCAGCATTAGGAGGCAGAGGGAGGCTGATTTCTGAGTTAAAGGCTAGCCTGGTCTACAGAGTGAGTTCCAGGACAGCCAGGGCTGTTACACAGAGAAAACTTGTCTTGAAAAACACCCCCCCAAAAAAAAAAAATTTAGTGTGTGTACATGTGCTTGTATATGCAGACTTGCACATGTCACAGTGTAAGGCTAGAGGTTGGAGGGCAACTTCAAGGTGTTCTTTCTGCCATGGGATCCAAAGATTGAACACAAAGTTGTCAGGCTTAGTGGCGAGCACCTTTGCCCTCTGAGCCATCCCACTGACCCTCACATGAAACGTATTAAACAAAACTTGACTTTTACCAAAGCCTAACCATGAGAGAAAGGAACTGGCCAACTTCAGTCTTCTCTACCCTTGCTCTACTATGTAAAGTGGCAGAAATAGTAAACACTTCAGGTCACTGCCCAGTGAGGAACAAGCTCATTAGAAGACTGTGAAGTCCAGCTGGAGAGATGGCCAGTCGGTGTTGTCCTTGTGCATAAGGATGAGAACCCAGGTCAGAAAAACTTATTTTTTCAGGGGCATTCAGTCTGAGGATTCGTGGAGACAAGATCTTCCCCTTTTAGCTGAGGAGTTGACGAAAAACTGGGCACCACACCAGTAATTCCAGAACTGGGAAGAGAGAGAACTCAGGGGGTAAAGGCAGGTGGATCTCTGAGTTTGAGGCCAGACTGGTTTGCAGAATGAGTTCCAGGACAGTCAAGGATACACAGAGAAACCCTGTCTCAAAAAAAAAAAAAAAAAACCCACAAAAATAAATAGATGGATGGAGAGATAGATAGATAGATAGATAGATAGATAGATAGATAGATAGATATAGATAGGAGAACAATAGAGAAAGAGAGTAATGTCAACCTCTGGCCTTCACATGCAGGTGCACACACATACTACATACACAAGACTGGGCAGCAACCTAATAATAAAATTACACACTGCTTCTCCCATGCCCTCCAATCTTATGGACATATCATAAAATTCCAGTATATTAACAGGATTGCAACTGAAAGAATTGCAAGACTCAGACCCTGTGGAAGGAGGATCAAGACCGTCTTGTTGCTCGTACACACAGCTCTTTTTGCAGTACGATAAACCTGAAGAAAGTGAGGAAAACCGGAGACAGCAGGGGAGACCAAAGGCAAGGACCTCCGGAGAGGTGCTGGCCCCCAGCGCCCGAATCTGACAGCAAACCGTGAAATCTCTGAAGCCTAGCCCTCCAAAGGTAAAACCTGAGCCTCACATACTATGTTCTGTTCAAGCTTGAAAAACAACAAGAAAAGCAAAATCTGGAAGCATCTGAACCAGGTACTCATGGTGGAATTTTGGAATTTCAGATTAGGAATTTAAAGTAACTTGATAAGCAGGCAAGGCATCTTGGCACTCACCTTTAATCCTAGCACTCGGGAGGCCAAAACAGGCAGATCTCTGTGAGTTTGAGGCCAGCCTGGTCTACAGAGTGAGTCCCAGGACAGCCAGGGCTACATAGTGAAGTTAGATGTGAAGGAGACAAGATGGAGGCCGTTGGGGGCATTGAAGGGAAGCAGCAGAGGATGTTTATGATCAAAGTCCATTGTACAAATGTATGACATTTTCAAAGAATAAAAAAGTACTGTTTTGGTTGTCATTGTTGTTTTTCAGGACGAGGTTTCTCTGTGTAACAGTTCTGACTGTCCTGGAACTTGATCTGTACACCAGGTTGGCCTCGAACTCACAGAGATCCATCTGCTTCTGCCTACTGAGTGCTGGGATTAAAAGCATGAGCCACCACCACCACACAAATACCCTTTTGAAAAGGTAATGATACTTGATTTCTCAAGTTTCTTGAAATTATTTAGCCCACTCAATGCCAACTCCATGATGACCTATAAATCCTGTGCCTCACTGGACAAAGGAAGTGTCAGTCATGGTAATTCTTCAGGACATTACCATGGTTACTAGAACCCAGTGCTCCTGAGTAGACATTCTGAAGAGAAGGGGGCACTGAGATGGCTTTCTTCAACTTGTATCTATTAGGATACCAACAGTCTCTTCGGTCTAAAAAGAGAAACGCAACCAAAGAAACAAGTAAGGAGAATTTAATGCAGTGGGACCGAGGGCCCTGCCTTTCCTAGACACTTCCTAGTCATTCCCTTTCCTCGCAGGCTTAGAGATGTATCTTTCATTATCAACTATTGCCATAGTTAAATATACACAACACAGCGGGGACAGTAGCCATTCAGCTTCACTTTGTTATTTCATCTTCTTCTTAAGATACATAGTTTCAACCAAGCGGCAGTGGTGGCGCACACCTTTAATCCCAGCACTCGGGAGGCAGAGTCAGGCAGATCTCTGTGAGTTCGAGGCCAGTCTGGTCTACAGAGCGAGATCCAGGACAGGCACCAAAACTACACAGAGATACCCTGTCTTGAAAATAAACAAACAAACAAACAAAAAAGATAATAGTTTCTTCAACCAAATAACCTAATTCATTAGCCAGCATTAATTAAGCACCAACTAATCGTGTGTCTGTGCTTTATGTTGGTGACTAAGGGTACAAAGATGGACAGAAGACCTCTACTACTGTATTAGTCGGTGTTCTCTAGAGTCACAGAACTTACAGAATGAATCTCTCTGTGTATACATATATAAAGGGAATTTATTGGAATGACTAGCAGGCTGCAACAACCAATCCAACAATGACTAGCTGTGAATGGAAATCCAAGTAGCAGCTCAGTCCCAAGAGGCTGGGTGTCCCAGCTGCCCTTCTGTGTATGCTGGAATCCTGAAGTAGACTCCAATGCCAGTGAAGGAATGGATGTGCTTACACAGGCTTCCAGCAGAAGGTGTGGCCCAGATTAAAGGTATGTGTTCCCATCTCAAGATCTGGATTAAAGGTGTGTCTTCCCACCCCAAGACCTGGATTAAAGGTGTGTCTTCCCATCTCAAGATCTGGATTAAAGGTGTGTCCCCCAAGACCTGGATTAAAGGTGTGTCTTCCCATCTCAAGATCTGGATTAAAGACCTGAGTCTTCCCACCCCAAGATCTGGATTAAAGGCCTGTATCTTCCCACCTCAAGATCTGGGTTAAAGGCCTGTGTCTTCCAGCTTCAAGATCCAGATCACAAGTGTGCCCTCCATTTCTGGATTGGAGTTCATTCCAGATATAATCAAGTTGACAACCAAGAATAGCCATCACAACTATAGAGTAGGTGACTCTCTAATGAGGAAGATAAGTAGTCATACAAAATTTGTAATATAGTATATGATTAAATTAAATATGGGCTGTTAACCTCAAAGGAGTAAATACCTGATACTATAAGGTTTGGAAAACAAGAGGGAGACTTAAGATATTCCCACAGGAAATGTCTCCAGAACCAAGTGTGAAAGGCTGATTGAAGTAGATCAGGTAAACAAGAAGGGAATTAGCACTGAAAAAGGAATGGAGACTGAGATCCATATTAAGTAAATTCCAAGGACCTGGACACAATGAAGAGTAAAGTAGGCACTAGGAAGCAGACCTTGAAAACAAGGTCAAGGCCAGCTAATTGAGGATGCTACCAACATTGAGAACTATTTTATAGGGAACTGCTGGAGAATTTGAGTGTATATTTGATCTGCATTATATTTACAATGCCTGCCATGCCTCATAGAGATGCTGCAGGATCCTTGATCACACTGTGAACCCCAAGATTGTGTTATTTACTGGAAAAACCTGTTTCTAGTTGTGGTGTGGCTCAGCCCTAGCACACACCTTTAATCCAAGAGCTTTCTGCTTGTATATTGTAAACAGGATTAAATAAAATCAACCATAGGTCAAGAGGTGGAGCAAGCAACCCATTGGCAGGAAGTGAGCACAGGATTATGAAGAAAAAGCCATAGAGAGTGAGAGGGAGTCAGGAGGACGGACAGAGAGACGCACAGGAAGGAGAAGGGAGGGCCATTCAGTTTGAGGAGGGTGATTGAAGAGGTAGAAGGAGAAGGCTTCTGGGACATTAGAGGAGGAGGAAGGTCAGCTGAGTGCTTTCTCTGCCTCTGAACTAGCAGGCTTTCACCCCAGCATCTGGCTCCTGAGACTTTATTGGTAAAATCAAATGATTGAGATTTTGTTAAATACATTTGGCGCTCCATCTCGTGGCACAGACAGAGAAATCATGCCAGCTGTGGACAAACTGAGAAACCATCCGATTTGGTAAGACACCTGGGAAGTCCTCAAGGAGAGAGCCAAGTAATATTAAAAGGAAAAATCTTTCCCATGTTAAGGATGAGAAATATCATAATTAGGACCCTGTATAGTGCTACTTTTAAGATGGCTTAAAAATAGAAGCAGAAGCCGGGCGGTGGTGGCGCACGCCTTTAATCCCAGCACTCAGGGAGGCAGAGCCAGGCGGATCTCTGTGAGTTCAGGCCAGCCTGGTCTCCAAAGCAAGTTCCAGGAAAGGCGCAAAGCTACACAGAGAAACCCTGTCTCGAAAAGCCAAAAAAAAAAAAAAAATAGAAGCAGAAAATGAAAAGATAAACAACTTAGCTGAGATCGACAGAATACCAATTATAATTAATACTAGTCTGGTAATTCATATTTTATCTTTAATAGCCATAGTGGTTTTTTTGTGTCAAACATGAAAAGTGGATTAACAAGATACAAGCCTTAGAAAGACATATAAATGATAATAAGAAAAATACTCAGACACAGAGGAATTTAGACAAGAACCTACTGCGTCACTGCATGATAAAACTGAAGAGGGGTGGCCCAAAGTTGTTAGAAAAACCAACCTTAGTTTATCTAGTTACTAGATAAGAATGACCAGCAGACAATAGGCACCCCCAAGGTTATGAAGAAGTTAAATGGAATCCTATAGAAATATTAGCTTTGAGGAGATTTAAGGAAGCAGTCATTTTTTTATGGTATTCATTCACCCTATGTGGAGCAGATATTAAATTCATGGGCAACTCAGAACAGAATTACCCCACAAGACTGGAAAGATTTGGCAACAGCAATATTGGAAGCTGGTCCTCAGTTACAATGGCAAATATGATGAAAAGAGAAAGCTAGGGCCATAGAACAACAAAATATGTTAACTTGACACAGGCTAGAGTCATCTGGAAGGAGGGAACCTCAACTGAGAAAATGCCTCCATAAGATCTGGCTGTGGGACATTTTCTTAATTAATAATTGATGGGGGAGGGCCCAGCCCACTGTCAGTGGTGCCATCCCTGGGCAGGTGGTCCTGGGTTCTATAAGAGAGCAGGCTGAGCAAGTCATGGGGAGCAAGCCAGTAAGCAGCACCCTTCATGGCCTCTGCATCAGCTCCTGCCCCCAGGTCCCTGCCCTTGTTTGAGTTCCCGTCCTGACTTCCTTCAATGATGGACTATGATATTAAAGTGTAAGCCAAATAAGCCCTTTACTCCCCAACTTGCTTTGGTCATGGTGTTTCATCAGCAATAGTGACCCTGATGAGGACAGTCCTCTATGAGATGCTCCTATTTACCCATTCTGGTGTTGTAGTATCAGAAGCCAGAGCTTTGGCCAAATTGGTGACCTAAATAGAATT
Source organism: Peromyscus californicus insignis (assembly GCF_007827085.1). NCBI lineage: Eukaryota > Metazoa > Chordata > Mammalia > Rodentia > Cricetidae > Peromyscus > Peromyscus californicus. The sequence continues at coordinate 63,318,953 of NW_026294503.1, forward strand.
TAAGGCTAAAGACTGGACTTCAAATATATTACTCCTGCCCACTACTTACTTCCATGAGCTCCAATTTTATACATTCCAGGTACCCCCTTAAGATACAGACTAGGCTGAGGAGATAGCTGACCATGATAAAGTGTTTGCTGTGAAAACATAAGGACCTGAATTTGAATCCTCAGCATCCACATAACACACTGAGGCAAAACACAGCTGTAAACCCAGCACTGGGGGATATGGAGACAAGCAGATCTGCAGGGCTCACTAGCCAGCCCAAACTGGAATGGTGAGGTACAAGTTCATTGAGAGACTATGTCTCAAAAAAACTGAGGGGGGGGGGAGGATATGGAGAGATGGCTCAGAGATGCTCTGCAGAGGACCTGGTTCAATTCCCAGCACCCACATGGCAGCTCACAACCATCTGTAACTCCAGTCCAGCAGATCCAACACTCTTTCCTGGTCTCTGCAGGTGCCAGACACACAAAAGGTGCACAGACATACATGCAGGTACAACATGCATACACATAAAAATTAAATTATAAAAATTAAGACAGAGAGCAATAGAAGAAGATACCTGAAGTTGACCTCTGGCCTTCACACACACACACACACACACACACACACACACACACACACACACACACACACACACACGTATACATATTCATATACCACATACACACAGATGCATGGACATATGAAACCAGGTGTGGCTCATACCTGTAATCCCAGAATTTAGGAGACTTGGCTGGATGCCACAAATTCAAGTCCAGCCTGGGCTACAAAGTGAAGCTTGGCCAACAGACTGACCCTGTCTCAAACAAACAAACAAAAATACAGACAGATGATTTCTACTTAGTAATTGTTTTTAGTTTTTATTTTATGGGTATGAGCATTTTGCCTATTTATAGATTTGTGTGCCAGAAGCCAGAAGAAGGCTTTGGATCCTCTAGAACTGGAATTAGAGACAGTTGTTAGGTACCATGAAGATGCTAGGAACTGAACCCAGGTCCTCCGCAAGAGTAACTAACTAGTGTTTAATAAGTAACCATTTGCTTTATGCGTAAGAGTTATATTTGTGAACATAGAATGACTTTCTTCAAGCCTCATACAGTTTCTCCAGATGTAGAATTCTAGGTGGGAAATTTTGAAGGGGTAGCTTTACTCCTCTAGCTAGATGCCTTTCTTTCTGAAACGTCTTGATGTCTATTCCCTGGTGTTCTGAAATACTGTAATGGAATGTAGTGCAGCCCTTTTGCATGCATTGTGACAGACAGTCATGGCTCTTCCATCCTAAAAATCCATGCCATTCTTTCCTGAGGAACTGTGTTTCCTTTTTATTGTTCCCTCACTCCTTCCTTTTTCAAGTTCTCATTCGTAAGCTATGGAACCTCCCGAGTTGATCATCTAACTTATTAAATCTTCCTACATATTTTTATTATTACTTACTCATTGTCTGGCTTCTTCAATATCATCTCCCAACTGCCACTGTTTACTATCTATTACTGTGTAGCAACTTACCTAAAACATACAGACTTAAACCTATAAACACAATTTCCCCAGTTTCAGAGGCAGCTTAGCTGAAAGGCTCTGCAACAGGGTCTTTCTTAATGGCTGCAGGCAGGATATTAGGAACAGCAATCTTATGTGGCCAGAGTTGGGGCTGGACAGAAGGAGCTATTGCTAAGATGTCTGGAGGCCAAAGCCTCTCTAGCAATTAACAAGACAATTCAGTTTCTCTCCATATGGGCCACACCATAGGCTGCCTGAGTGTTTCTTTTTCTTTTCTTTCTTTCTTTCTTTTTTTTTTTTTTTTTTTTTTGGTTTTTCGAGACAGGGTTTCTCTGTGTAGCTTTGCGCCTTTCCTGGAACTCACTTGGTAGCCCAGGCTGGCCTCGAACTCACAGAGATCCGCCTGGCTCTGCCTCCCGAGTGCTGGGATTAAAGGCGTGCGCCACCACCGCCCGGCTTTTTTGTTGTTGTTTGTTTTTTGTTTTTTCGAGACAGAGTTTCTCTGTGTAGCTTTGGAGCCTGTCCTGGAACTCACTCTGTAGACCAGGCTGGCCTCAAACTCATAGAGATCCACCTGCCTCTGCCTCCGCCTCCCTAGTGCTGGGATTAAAGGCGTGCACCACCACCAGCCAGCTTGCCTGAGTGTTTCTATGGCAGCCAACTTTCCCTTGATATGAGAGAGAGAGAGAGAGAAAGAGAGAGAGAGAGAGAGAGAGAGAGAGAGAGAGAGAGAATTGGATGGATGGATGGATGGATGGATGGATGGACAGATAGATGGATGATAGACAGATGATTAGTAGATAGAAAGAAAGAAAGAAAGAAAGAAAGAAAGAAAGAAAGAAAGAAAGAAAGAAAGGAAGAAAGAAAGGAAGAAAGAAAGAAAAGAAAGATAGATGATGGATGATGGATAGATGGATGGATGGATGGACAGACAGATGGATGATAGACTTACAGTCGAGAGAACACAAATGAGTTTTTATGATCTCAGAAATAATGGTCACATTTATCTTTTCTATCACACTGCTGCTTGGGTCTTAAATGTCCCTCTGAGCTCCATGTGCTTAAAGGCTTAGTTTTCTGGGTGGTACTATGGAGAGATGACTGAACCTTTGGGGTGACTAATAGAAGTCTTTAGGTCATTGGGAGTGCTCAAAGGGATTATGGGATCCCTGTCTCTTCCTCTTTTGCTCCTTAGCAATGAGGTAAGTGGTTTTGCTCCACTCTGTACCCCTGCCATAATGTATTACCTCACCAAGGGGATCCACAGTCAAGTAATCATGGACCAGTACATCCAAACCCAAGAGCCAAAATAAAATCTTTTCTCTTTATAAGTTGATTATCTCGAGCATTTGATGGCAGTGGTAGAAAGTTAATTATCACAACTTAGAAGAGAGTCACCACACCAAGAGGGAGCATGTAGCATGAATCTTAAAGAGTCTTATTAATAAAAACAAACCTGGGGCTGGGTATTGGGGTGAATGCTGGAAGATCAGAGAAGCAGAACAAGCCACAGCTACCTCACCTCGCCAATTCCTCAGCTGATCCTGTTTCCTCAGACTAGAAGCCTCTCAGTCCTTATCTAGAATGAATCTCAGCTGAACTGTTGCTCAGAAGCCTAAAAGCTTAACCAGCTCTAGTTCCTGGTCCTCACGCCTTATATACCTTTCTGCTTCCTGCCATCACTTCCTGGGATTAAAGGCATGAATCACCATGCCTGGCTACTTCCAGTGTGGCTTTAAACTCACAGAGATCCAGATGGATCTCTGCCTCCCAAGTGATAGGATTAAAGGTGTGTGTGCCAACATTTTCTGGCCTCTATATCTAGTGGCTGTTCTGTTCTCTGACCCCAGATAAGTTTATTAGGGTGCACAATATTTTGGGGAACACAATATCACCACAGGAGTAAGTACACCTTTGGGATGGAAGGCAATCAGAAGGCAGCAGAGAACCTTGACTTGGTTATTGCTGTAGTTTCTACTCATCTAGGAGATGGAGTCAAGATCTCCAGGGCAAACCCTACATATGATGCTTTTTCCATGCATACATAAGCTTCACCTGTTATAAATACTTTATAAGTTCGCACAGCACGAGATTAATAATAGCTAACAGGAATCAACATTTATAGCAATATGCTATAATGGTTATTTAAAACTTTTTCTGGGGGCCATGAAATAGCTCAGGCAACAAAAAAAGAAATATAACAATAATAAATATAAACATAATCAAAAAAGCTCACTCAAATGCTCCAGGAGAAGCTGTCAGTCAAGGAGAGAAGGTGTGGAGGTCAGAGGACAGTTTGTGTGGGAGTCCATTCTCCTCCTCCACCATGTGGGTCCCCAGGATTGAATTTAGACCGTTGGTAAGTGCTGGCTGGAAGACGACGCTTCACTGGAAGCACCATCCCATCCCTGAGGTCTCATGGGAGAATGATGTGGTGGTTTTCCTGGCACCTGGTTATCTGCTGAACTATTAGCACACTGGGATGAAGCAGGAGAAGGAAAATTAAGAATCCCACATTGATCCTCTTGCCTCTTATTCAACCATCATCTTTTCAGCCCTGTACCGTGCGCCGGTCCTCAGTGATTACGATCCAAGATCCATGCCCCCACACTCAGCTCCCCAGGAGGAACCTCCTACCCCTCTACAGTTTGAGGGCATCAAAGTGTTCACAGAGTTCCCATTCCTGTCCGTTGGCCTCTTTCACACTCTGCCTTCCTCGGCGGCCATTACAGTCTGAGTGAGTTGGAGTGTTCACATAGCTCAGATCTAGATGAATCCTCCCCTACAGAATCTGAGGTCAAAAACACCTCCCTGCTGGGTGGTGGTGCATGCTTTTAATCCCAGCACTCGGGAGGCAGAGGGCAGGCAGGTCTCTGTGAGTTGAGGCCAGCCTGGTCTACAGAGCGAGTTCCAGGACAGCCAGAGATAACACAGAGAAACCCTGTCTTAGAAAAACAAAAGCAACAAAAAAGTTTCTCATACTCTTTACCCTAGACATTTCTGTTTGTTGTCTTTCTTTGTTTCTCTCTCTCTCTCTCTCTCTCTCTCTCTCTCTCTCTCTCTCTCTCTCTCTCTTCCTTTTTGAGGCAAGGTCTTAATATGTATTCCCAGCTGTTTTAGAACTGGCTATATAAACCAGGCTGGCCTCAAACTCCCAGAGATCCTCCTGCCTTTCCCCCAGAAGCCCTAGGATTAAAGGTGTGGACCACGACACCCTGCCTATTTGCATTTCTTTTTTTTTTTTTTAAGATTTATTTATTATGTATACAGTATTCTGTCTGAATATATGCCTCCAGGCCAGAAGAGGGCACCAGATCTCATTACAGATGGTTGTGAGCCACCCTGTGGTTGCTGGGAATTGAACTCAAGACCTCTGGAAGAGCAGCAGGTGCTCTTAACCGCTGAGCCATCCCTCCAGCCCTTGCATTTCTTAAGAACAGCTATGCACAGCAGAGATATTTAGCAAATTGTAGCATTCCCTATCGTCTATTTATAGTCCAATATTCCTGTTTTCCAGTTGTCACATTATGTCCTTTACAGCAAAAAGTTTCCTCCAGGAGTCTAATCAAGGCTTGAGTTCTGCATCTAGCGAGCACGTCTCTTTGGTCTCCTTCTACGTGAAATGGTTCCACTGCCTTTGTTTTGCGGCACTGATGTTTCTGTAGAGTACAGGCAGGACATTTTGTAGAATGTTCCTACACCTGGGTTTGTCTGATGTTTTTCATCATTAGATCTGGTCTAAGCATTAGGGTGAAGGCTGAGAAGTGACATCAGAACATCCAATCAGGGGCTCGTGATGTTACTTTATCACATTACTAGTGGTGTTAGCTTTGGCCACTAAAGGTGTGCGGTGGTTTTGTCCTGTGTCAAGTCACTGCTGTCCTTTTATGAGTGATAGTACTTTCTAGAATGATACTTAACAATGGGTTGTTTAGGGGATACCCCTGGGGACTTCTCACATGCACTCTAGAGCAGCATCTCTAGCCCTGGGGTGATACCTGGAGGTAAGAAGAAAAATGTCATTTTTTAAAAATTCCCTCAGATGAAAGGGTGAATAGACAGACAGATCGATCTATAAATTAAGAATAAACAAACAGGAGCCAGAAGGATGGTAAAGGTGCTTGCCTCCAGGCCTCACAATATGAGTTTGATGGCTAGGACCCACACAGTGGAAGGAGAGAACAGACTCACCCCATTACTTTTGACTTTTTGCAGTATGTGTGTGTGCGTGTGTGTGTGTGTGTGTGTGTGTGTGTGTGTGTGTGTGTGTGTGTGTATGTGTGCGCACACGTGTGCAAATGAATATTGTTACTGTTTTATTGTCAGTTATGAAGCTCTTCCTGCGCATACTCTGTAAGTTAAGCTTTATTCCAGGGGTGTACCTCCAGGAAAAGCATGGCGGGCACATACAGTGCTGCCACAGCTCCAGGCATTTACTGAGGGACCTAGCGCATACTTCCTGCACATAGAGAGGGACACATGTACTGCCACCCAAGCAGCCTGACTGTTGTCCTGACCTCCTGTACTAGCTCTTCAGTCTGTTCTACAAACTCAGATCAGTCACATTCTGCCTTGGCCCCTCAGCCAGCCCTTCACCAGCAGCGATGTAAGCGAACCTATAAATAGTCACTCCGCTTCCCTAACACTCTTACTACTGTGGTACATTTTTATCACAATTTTTTCTTTGAAGGTTGGATTTTTTTTCCTTTCCTAGTGGGTGTCAGTGTATTAAACATTCAACTCAGAAGAGGTTCCTCAATGTTCCCTTGTTACAGTCACAATGAAAACTCACAGAGATGAGTCAACGCATGCCGTCAGATATTCCCCCAGTCCCTGAATCCTTCCTTTCTTTTCCTCCTGATTTAAAAAAAAAAAAAAAATACAGCGCTTGGAGAGGTGGCTCAGTGGTTAAGAGAACTGACTGCCTGGGTTCAGTTCCCAGCGCCCACATGGCAGCTCACAATGTCTATAACTCCAGTTCCAGGAGATCCAGATGTCCCCCTCTGGTGTCCAGGGGCACCGCACAGTGTCCATACCCTCAGGCACACACATACATCTAAAACAAAAATAAATCTTTTTTTTTTTTTTAAGATATTCAAACCAAAGAGGAAAGGTGATAGGGCGCCTTCTTCCATCTATCTTTAGTGGCAGAGCCCGGGTTCCATCAGGTACCCAGAGTGGTGTGGTGTGAAAGGGCTAACGCTATACAAATTTGCCACGCTTCCGTTCCCTCACCTGTAAATGGAGATAACGTCTGCCTCTTTGTTCTAGAGATTAAACAGTGTGAGCCATGTGTGATGATAACTCATGCCTGTAATCCCAGCGCTTGGGAGGCTGAGACAGGAAAGACTGTAAGGGCAATCCGGCTATGCAGTGAGTTCTAGGACACGTGTAACTTAATTGTTTGCATGTAGAATATAAACGGACTGGGCAAATGGCTCGGTGGGTAAAGCGCTGTGAGGAAAACCTAATGACCTGAGTTTCAATTCCCATAAAAGTCTGCTGCGGCCGGGCACACTCCGATCACCCCGACGGCAGAGACAGGAGAATCTGCGATAGCGTGTGGTTCAGTCAGCCGGGCATATGCAGAGATGTACAAGAGAGACCTCATCTCTAACGAGGTGTAAAGCAAGAACTGACACCCAAGGTGGTCCCTTGAGCCCACACACGCACGCACATGCACACACACACACACACACACACACACACACACACACACACACACACACACAGAGGGGCAGAGGGAAGGAAGGAGACACTTTTCGAATCCTGCCTGCAATGTCCTCTGCTTAATCTTCCAAGCTTCTTGGTCTTTCTCCTATCTTGGTGACGAGATAAACTGGGAGACAAGCTGTGCCAACTGTACTCTCCAGCAGAGGGCACTGTAGCTCTGGCTTGTCAAACATGTATGGCGCAGCTCAGCCAACAATGCACTTGGCCGGAGACCCTCTGCTTTTGTAATGTATAGAACGACTGTATGGAACTGTGTCTTGCAAACCTAGATATACTTGCAACTACTATGGGCCCCACTAAATTTCATCCCCAGGAAACCAGATGGGGAGATGCTCCTGTATTTCCCAACCAGTGTTAAAGCCTCTAGAATGGGCCCACTTCCACGCTGGTGACTTTGTTCTAGGCCACTTTCCCTACAGAGGTTCAACCTTTTCTCACTGCTCTTCCCCGGTGGGGCTGACCCAACTCACTAGGAGAGTGACCAACTCAGTCCCAGTCCTCTCGGCTTCCAATGCTGACTTTAGGAAATTACATCCTACATTCAGAAAGGCTCTCCCTCTGGATCAAGGCCATGATGTCATATCCCCTATCCAACTCAAGTCAGTTCCAGGTGAGTGGACACACTTGCTGAAACTCCCACCCCCAATCAGCTGTGCACATCTGGAAGGGGACCGATAGCTTCCGTCCAAGTTCTCCATCTCTCCTGGAAGCCTCGAGGAAGCTAGTTCAAGGAGCGGTTGTGTATGGTCAGGAAGAGTCAGGTCCCCGGAGCTACTCAAGTTAAACTCATGTTTCTGCCACATGTGAGTTTGTGACCTCAGGCAAATGACTAAACTTCTCCGTGCCTCTGTCTCCTTTTGTAAAATAACGGCTTCTACTTTGCAGAGCTGTGCAGGGTGTATTCGTATTAGCCCTCCTGATCTCTAGAAAATCCACTTTACCTAAGTCGTCTGAAGCACTAAGTCCGTGTACTGCTCATGTCCCATCTGCCTTCCTACACTCAGAATCAGCAGGCATGCCACTAAAGATACAAAGGAACTGGTCCCATATGGCAAACATACCCTGAGGATCTGGTTCCCTGGGCTCATGTCTGCTTCCTCCCAAAGCGCAGACAATTACCTCACATCAGGGAGACAGTAAGTACAAAACAGCCCTCTGAACATACTTCAGCAAACCATCTTAATATGCCCAGGTCAATTCAAGGATTTAATACTTCCATTTGATATGACCTTGTAGATGGGGGTCATTTTTTTCTTTTTTAAAAGTTATATTTTTATTTTATGTGCATTGGTGTATTGCCTGTACATATGTCTGTGTGAGGGAGTCAGATTCCCTGGAACTGGAGTTACAGACAGTTGTGAGCTGCCCTGAGGGTGCTGGGAATTGAACCCAGGTCCTCTGGAAGAGCAGCCAGTGACTCTTAACCGCTAAGCCATCTCTCCAGCCCCCTCGTTTCTCAAATTAAAAAAAAAAAATTTGTGTACCATATGTGTGGTCTAGATGTATATGGTATGCATACATGTATGTATGAATGAGTATGCCTGTGTTCACATGGAAGCCAGAGGAGGGCACTGGATGTTCTATCTCTACCCTGTTCCTTTGAGGCAGGGTCTCTTGTTGAATTTGGAGCTCCCAGTTTTTGATGAGGATTGCAGCCAGCAAGTATGAGTGACCCCATTTTTATCCCCTCAGGGCTGGAGTTACAGGCATGCATGGGGCTATACCCAGCCTTTTGTGAGTGTAAGGATATGAACTCTGGTTCTCATGTGTTCAGCACAGCAAGGGTTAGTACAGCAAGCTAACGCACATAACTGCTGGGCCAGCCAGGCAGCTCAGGAGTCATTGTATTTTATTTATTTGTTTGTTTGTTTTATGTGCACTGGTATTTTGCCTTCATGTATGTCTGTGTGAGGGTGCTGCATCCCTAGAACTGGAGTTAGACAGTCGTGAGCCACCATATAGGTGCTGGGAATTGAACCCGGGTCCTCGGGAAGAACAGTCTGTGCTCTTAACCACTGAACCATCTCTCCAGCCCCTAAGTCATTGGGTTTTTACGTACAATCCCATAGCATTTTCTCTCATTCTGATCTTGTATGAATTTCTAGTCAAGAGGTATTACTGTTTGTAAACCAGCATGCCAAGACTATTGCAAATAATGTGCTGGATACTGTCATCATTATGACCCAAACATCTGGAACCCACCCTTCGTCTATACGTCAGACTTCAAGGAGTCACTGAGTCTGTATTCTTCAACTGAAAACATTGGAGCCAACCAGCCTTGGTTCCAGCAGAGGCATGGAGCCAAGGTATGGATAACTAGATTCTAGGACCATCCCTGGCTCACAGGACGCCCTATAGTACCAAAAACTCTGCAACATTAATTAGGATGAGTACAAGGCCCACCCACATACTCTCATATTACCAAGGATGTCTCCAAAGTGCAGTCAAAGCATTAAATGTGGTTTTTATGGTGACTCCCAACTTATGGCCCAGTTCTAAAAGAAGCTATTTACAGTCATTACTATTTCCCAAGCACCATTCAGGACAGCATCAATTAGCTGTGTGAAGAACTGTTATACCACCTGCCAAGGAGATGTTGATTCAGCTCCCCCATCACAGTGGAGTTTATGCATCATGTCCTTTACAGAGAACATTGCTCAGTAACCATGACATGGTTCTTACCCACCCTTCATCACAGGCGCCTTTTCAAACCTGGGCATTTATGGTGGGAAGCTATAAGTTACCAAGCATATCTCCCAGTTTGACAAAAAGAAAAATGGAAGACAAAATCAAACCAACCCGAGGAGCAAGGTATACTTGACTCAAGTGGCAGGCATCCAAGTGGGTGAGACGGTGGAGCAGACTCCAGACGTAGCTGCCGTCCATATGGGAAGTCGAGAGCCTGCTGCCTGAACTCTTCGAAATCACGGAGAACGTCATCTGGTTGTATCTCAAGAACAGTCTGACGCCTAAGGACCAGACGGCGCTCTTGCTGTCACCTGCATTTAGAACCATAATTTACTCTCAACCCAGATCCCGACACCCACTAGAAATACGCCTGCTATTACTCCTCAAGCCACTGCTATTTGTCCACGGACATATTGCTACTTTTACCTTGCCTACAGCTGAACAACCAGGCTCAAATGATACCATTTCCAGGAAATGACCCCTCATTGCTGGAACCTACGATTAAGTACAGATCAGTGCCTGCTTCAGGCCAGGATCCCCAGAACAACACTCTTTTTTTTTTTTTTTTTTTTTTTTTTTTTTGAGACAAGGTTTCTCTATATAGTTGTTTTGGTGCCTGTCCTGGATCTCACTCTGTGGACCAGGCTGGCCTTGAACTCACAGAGATACACCTGGCTCTGCCTCCCCCCCCCCCCCCCAGTGCTGGGATTAAGGGCGTGCACCACCACCACCACCACCACCACCACCACCACTACCACCACCACCACCACCACAGCCGGCCCGACCCAGAACGGCACTCTTACAAAGCTTTCAGGACTGCCAACCCCTCTTACATCTTCAGCTTTACAGAGGGGACATTTAAATTGGGCCTCCCTCTGGTGGTATCGTCAGTTCTAGAACGTTCAAGATCAACTTTGGAGGACAGAAAGGAGAAGGGAGGAGAGAGAGACGATGAATGAGTGAGGTCAAGGAAGGAAAGAGGGAAACCATCAGGAGCTGGGAAAGAACTCCACAGCAGAAGTAGCACCCTCCCCCTTGAGATGAGTCAGCGATCCTCAACAGTTTCCAGAGAGAATGGTAAATACCGATCTAGTCCCTGACAAACACTAATAAGAAAGAAAAGTAAAAATCCGATGGAGTGGGTCAGAGTCACGGCTCTGTGAAACAGAACAGAGACGCTTAGCACAGAAGATGAAGAGCTGGGTCTTGGGAGCCTGGCTAGGGGAGAAGGGGCCAGGGGCCTAGCCCCTCTTTACGGCTTGGGTGACAACACGGGTGGACATCTTGGAGCAACCTTAGACAGGACCCTTCTTGTTACCCCTTGACCAAGCCGTGCTGTTCCCCATCTTCAAGTTGTCACAACCCGCGCTCCTCTTCAGGGTTCTGAGGTGCAGACACTACCACCCTGGGCATCACGGTGGGCACTGCTGGCTCCGAGGACACAGTTCTGTGTGCCGCTGGGAGAAGAGATGCCATACCACTGCCCCCGGTGGGTGACCATCTTTAGCAAAAGCTCCTTGCAACCTCATCTTTACCTCAAAATAGAGACCGTGCCTTAAATCCCAGCACTTAAGAGGCAGATACAGGCAGATCTGTGTGAGTTCAAGGCCAGCCTGGTCTACAGAGCAAGTTCCAGCCCAGCCAGGGCTACACAGTGAGATGCTGTCTCAGAAGAAAAGTAAAATCCAGATGTGGTTAAGCCTAGCCTGTCTCACCTTGCCTTGAGAGGCCAGGGGAGGTAGAGCTGGTCTTCTGTGAGATGTCTGCTTTATAAGAGCTAATCCCCGAACATGATGAACACCGTCTCCCACTACACAACCTTCCCAGGTCCCCTGAACCCCCGTCCTCCTCCATATCACCTAGCACTCCAGGTTCCAATCAACAGAAAGCTTCCTCACTCTCCTACACTTCTGAAACACTTGCCATCCTGCAGCCTGAAGTACCTTCCTAATTCTGCTCGGGCCAAGGAACTGCTTATCCTCCAGGACTTAACAATAACTTCCCCTTTCAAACCATTTGAAGTTCTATAAACATGTCAGTCTCGGGAGAGTCTGCACCCAGATAAGAAGCCATTTTTTTTCACCTACACTAGTCCTAAATACCAGGCCAGAATCCCAAATCCTGTAGGAAGCCACTTAAAATCTGGGAATCAAGCCGGGCAGTGGTGGCGCACGCCTTTAATCCCAGCACTCGGGAGGCAGAGCCAGGCAGATCTCTGTGAGTTCGAGGCCAGCCTGGGCTACCAAGTGAGTTCCAGGACAGGCGCAAAGCTACACAGAGAAACCCTGTCTCGAAAAAACAAAAAAAAACAAACAAACAAAAAAAATCTGAGAATCAGAGAGAAATGAGGAAGGATTCTTGTAAACACAGAGTTCTTCCCCCCTCCCCCTTATCTCAGGCTTGATAACTTGACTCCTGGGATGCTGAGAATTGAATGTCAGGAGCTAGGAAAGATCCCTGCTCTGCACCTAGTTGGCATGGAGACCAGGAAATCAAAGAATAAAGTAGCCCCATTTGCCAAGTACTCAAGATGAGCCCTCTCATTTCAGACCAGAAGGATGGAGTGTCTAGGTTTCCCCCGATTATCTCAACAGACGGTAATTATTCCATACACCAGAATAGCCACGAGAGGTACCAGGAAGCTGTACGGAAGACGCTGTTAAAAACATGTAAGTACCTTGGCGCGGAAAACACGAAATGAGCCTGAGTCCCTAAAGAGTGACTAGGGTGTCATATGGTTATAGAAGAGGGGATGCTGTCCTATTTTACGTCTTCCCAGAATTGTGAGGACGATGACACAAAGCTGAGACAATGAAAGTACTTAGTTATTGTCACACTGCACCGGCTGAGGAGTAGAGCCAGCACCAGTAATTTGAACTGAGCTGAAACACCAAACAAGTTGGGTGACCTTGGGGACGTTCCTTTGGCCGGTTAACCTCTCCCAAGCACTAGAAAATGGTAGCCCTTTAACTCTGGAAAAGCAAGTAGGGCAGGCTCTCAGTGCACGAAGTCTGATGTAGGAACCTTTCAGGAACTGTGTTCTCTGAAGAAAGCCATTCCTGGGGCTGAAGAGATGGCTCAGTGGTTAAGAGTACTTGCTGCTCTTCCACAGGAGCAGAGTTCAGTTCCTAGCACCCACATGACAGTTCACAACTGCCTGTAATGCCAGCCCCAGGAGATCTGACACTCTCTTCCGGCCTCCAAGGCTCCCTCATGTGGTAAACATTCAACAGACACACATGCATACACAAAGTAAAAAAGACAGACAGAGAAAGCCATTCCCAGGACTCTACCCTCCTTCCCTTACATGCGTCCCTCCCTCTTCTAGTAAATTCCGATTTTGCTTCATTAGAAAAGGACAACCCCTAAAAGGTCACAATCCGCATTCCATTTATGTAATTAATAGTCTTACAGTGACAAGGGTCCAGAAATGAACAGGTCACTGTACCAGAGGCCACAGAACGGCAGCTCTGCATGTTTGGGATCTCTTACAATCCAAGACAGCTTGGAATCCTCTTGTATTGTCTTTGTGTATTAATGTCCCAGTTGTGGCAGGGTACTATGGTCCTGTAAATGTCACCACTAAGGGTCAGGGAATCTCCCAGTAGTATTTCTCATATCTCTGTGACTCTGTAACTATTTCAAATTAGGTCCCCGCAACCCTGTTCTGGGCACGGTCTTTCAATGCATTTCACTCTACCACTAGGCTATATCATCAGCCCTTCTTTATATTTTTACTTTGAGATGGGCTTTCACTAAATTGCTCAGGCTTGAACTTGTGGTCCCCCGGCCTCAGCCTTCCAGGTAGCTGAGATTAGAGGCCTGCACCACAGGTTAGGCCGAAATTAAACTAAAAAACTTTAGAGATCAAAACAGGCAAAGGTAAAAAAAAAGGGGGGGGGCACTTAAGTTGTTTCTAATAGCAAAAAAATCATCTCAAATGTATTATTAACTAATAGGAAAAGAACGAAGTAAAAATGGTACATTTCATCAATGAATTAAGGACTTAAAAAACTCCCAAGACTACAGAGCAAACCAGAAAATATTAGGCCATAATTCAACCTTAAAAATATGAAAATTGGTGGGCATGGCAGTGCATGTCTCTAATCCCAGCACTCGGGAGGCAGAGGCAGGAGGATCTCTGTGAGTTAGAGGTCAGCCTGGTCTACAGAGTGAGTTCCAGAACATCCAGGGTCATGTAGGGATCCTGTTTCAAAAACCAAGATAAGTAAGTAAATAAAATGTAAAAACATTAGGTGGAGAGCAACAGAGGAAGACATCCAACATCAGCCTCTGGTCTCCACACACACAGGAAGGAGTGGGCACACCTGCACACTCGTGCACACACACACAGAGGAAGGAGTGGACACACCTGCACACTCATGCACGCACACACACAGGAAGGAGTGGGCACACTCGTGCACATACACAGGAAGGAGTGGGCACACCTGCACACTCGTGCACACACACACACACACACACACACACACACACACACACACACACACACCCTAAGGAGATTGCTCAGTTAGTAAGGGGTTTATATAGCAAGCATAAGGGCTTGCATTTGATCCCTAACGCCTATGTAAAAAGCCAGGCATGGAAATGCACACTCACGACTCCAGAGCTGTGGAGGGGACAGGGGTATCTCTAGGGCCTGTTGGCTGCCCTGCCAACTTGGCCTAATCACTGAGCCCTGAGTCCTAGTGACGGACTTTTCTGGATGGCTCCTTAGGAACCTCTGGCCTCCATGTATATACCTGAACACACATGTACCTGTATAGGTGCACCTTCACACACACACACACACACACACACACACCTTATAAAGTGTCTTGAGCAGCAGGAACTTGTAACAGCTGTGTGTGGTATCTCAAAGTGGGGTGGTATCATCGGTTAGTTTCAGGGAATGAGCAAAGGAAAGCATTATTTCAGACAAGGGAAATGAAATGGGAGAGAATGATTCAGAAAAGACACTTTGGGCGGTGGTGGCGCACACCTTTAATCCCAGCACTCGGGAGGCAGAGGCAGGTGGATCTCTGTGAGTTCGAGGCCAGCCTGGTCTACAGAGAGAGTTCCAGGACATCCAGGGCTGTTACACAGAGAAATCCCTTTTTGAAAAATAAAAACAAACTAACGAACACCACTTGAATCAGTAGTTCCATCTTGTACACATCCCAGTGTGTTGACTACTTATTTTCCCACCATCTTGGCACATCTTAGAGATGGGCTTACCTAGCAACAGGAAGAACCAAGACTAAACCACCTGACCATGAAGTGTATGAGATGCTGGAATCCGGAAGTGAGGTAGGGTCTGGTGAACACATTCCCAGGACCTCTTCCACCGGTCACAGCAATGTCCTGAGACAGAAGAACAAGTGAATCTGGAGAAATTCAATAACCTGCCTTTCTTTCCACCCAATCAGTCCCCAATCAGGTCTTCAGAGTCCCAGTGACTGATGCTCAGAACTTCAGCTTCTGGCGGCCCCAAAATCCAGGCGTGCGTCCAGAGGAAACCATCCCATGGATGCAGGGTCCACGCCATTGTCTCATTAAGAGCCCAATGACCAGGTTAGGCTGAGAAGGGTCAGGGTGGGAGACTGGGGAAAGTTCTCTCCCCCTGCCCTCACTGAAACCCATAGTATGTTTCAACTCCACTTAAAGAGCTGATAGTAAGCTGGGTGTGGTGATGCACAACTTTAATCCCAGCACTCAGGAGGCAAAGGCAGGTGGATCTCTGTGATCTGTGAGTTCAAGCCCAGCCTGATCTACAGAGAATTCCAAGACAGCCAGAGCTGCATAGAGAGACCCTGTCTCAGAAACAGGGGGGTAGGTATCAGAGAATAGAAGAGATCTGAGGTTTATCAGGGAGCGTGGGCCTCAGACCCTGGGCAGTGTGGTCTCCACGCAGTATAGTTTGAGATCTGTCTGCTTTGCTTGATGGGTGAGAGACTTCTGAACAGGCACAGAATCAACGTCTCCAGCATTCCTGTGGGCTCCTGAGGATGTTTCTACGCCCACCAGCATCCACTAGACTCAGTCCTCCTCGGTAGCCCTACTTCATCCCCCACCCCCCACCCCCGCCCATTCTGCACAGAGGCAGCAATGAGGACCATTTTTAAGGATGCTCCCTTCCCTTTAGCCTGGCCTGGCTGAATCTGAGACACTCTCTCTCTCTTCCAGATATATGGATCATTCTATTCTCAACGATAAGACCTTCACTCTATACTGAGGAGGGCGCACGTTCTGGACGGAGAGCAAGGAGGGGTGATGATGGCCCAGTC
Source organism: Peromyscus californicus insignis (assembly GCF_007827085.1). Classification (NCBI taxonomy): domain Eukaryota; kingdom Metazoa; phylum Chordata; class Mammalia; order Rodentia; family Cricetidae; genus Peromyscus; species Peromyscus californicus. The sequence goes on from NW_026294503.1 coordinate 63,335,161, forward strand.
CTCAGGCTGATGAGAAGCGGGAACGTCAGCGGGAACGGAGGGGGAGGAAGCACAATAAACAAACAGAACTAAAAGGCACCGCCTCACACTGGGTGTGGGAGGCCGGGGAGTTACCCCAGGGCCCCCCGACTCCTGCAAGAGCAGGTGTGTGAGGTTCCCGATGAGGCCAGATCTTGGTCGGAGAGGTGTGAAGGGGCCGGAACCCTGGAAGGACAGCCACACAGGTCTTGACCTAATGCCTGACAGGGGTCAGAGTAAACATCTGGGAAGACACATTTGTCCTCGTGGTGCTGAAAGACCCAGGGTGGTCACGCCCTCTGAAGACACTGCCGCTTTATCCCGACAGGCAGAAAAACCACAGGAAGCCATTAGGTTGCAGATGAGAGCAGCCCAGATAGATATCCCAGGGACGGACAAGAGCTGGCCAGCTGCGCCAGGCTTTGTCGATTCTGACCCCAACCCAGGGCCCAGAGAGTTGCAAACAACAGGACAGTTTCTTTCTTTTTTTTTTTTTTTTTTACAAAGAGTTTGATTTTATTGATATTTAAATATATTAAATATTTCACTGAAATACATGGTACACCACCCTCCCCCACTTCCACAGTGGTTGCATTTATAAAACCAAAGCCCATGGCCTCCCGTTACCCCAACACCTCCACCAACTGGTGAGGAAAGGGGCAACGGTGACTCGGGAAGGCCACGGCTGGCACTGTGGTACAGGGAGCCAGGGTGTGAACAGGCCCCTCCCCCTGGCAAGAAGCAAACAGATCACCCAAAGCTGAGCTCTTCCCATTCTGGCTTACTCACTCCCACCCCGATGGCATCAAGTAGTCCCTTCCTATCCGGGGATACAGCTTGGGGAGACGGAGGAATATTCTGTCTGGACCAGCTAATCCCTCTTCTCTGCCTCAGCTAATCAAGTGCCCAGTGGTCCATCAACTGGAACATGGAGGTTCCCAGGGAGGCAGTACCAAGCCAGAAACCAGGCCTCTGCAGAGAGCTAGTGCCAGAAGCATGAGCAAGGCAAAGCCTGCCCCTTCCATACCCCCACGAAACTCTTTCTGCTCTGCCTTCTCGTCGGCGTCTAAGACAAAGTGATCTTCAATCAGGACTGAGGCGTACGCCTCTGGCTTAAATAGGTACAGACAGACAACCAAGGCACCAACTAATTCAGCCCAGAGTCAAGGAGGCTGCAGGGGTCAAAGGCAGGCAGGACAGAAAGAGAACAGAGTCCAACCCTTGCAGGCTTCATGAGGATGGGAAGCCAGGACTGGAGTCTAGCCATGCTAGATTCAGGCTGAAGGCTTGGGAAAGCCGAGTTTAAATTTCCCAGCTCCATCCCCTAGTACCAAAATCTGGGTCCTCAGAGGGATCCCACACTACCCCAGTCAGAAAGTATACCACACCCCAAGACACAAGCTGAGGAACCCAGGGAGCGCCTGAGCCTCTACCTCAAACTTTCAAGAGTTCAAGTGCAAGACATTAAGAGGTGCTTGGGCCCCTGCCCTAGGCAGGGGGACAGTCATGCTGCACATGTGGCCCCCAAATGGCACTTAGGGATTTGGCACAAAAAGGACTCCTCTCCCCAGACCACTCTTCATTTTGCTACCAAACCCCGTCCCACTCCTGTGCAACCCGGGCATTTCTCTCCATCCCTTGAAACAGGAAACCCCGCCTTAACACAGAAGGCAGAGGTCCCCAGGAGGGAGGCAGCCCCAAGCGGGGAGCTGAGGAGCTGGAGCACACGGACACACAGAGACCTAGAAAACATACACACAAAAAAGCAACATGCACACACACAGCTACACAAATGCACAGGCCCTCCCTGGTGCCAGACTCAGGAGGCCAGGTTTGAGGTCAGGGTCATCTTCCTTGGAACCCTGACCCTTTTCTATTTGGCAATATAAGGGGTAGAGACGCTCCATGCCCCCTTGCCAGCAGACAGCAAGTGAGCATTCGGGCCGAGGGAGCTGACCCTGGCCACACTGGGGCCTCAGGTCAGTGTGGCGTTATCCTTCTTCCCTGGCCACCTGTACTCGGGCACCTGCAGGTGAACGTCCAGTTCCTGATCTTCCGATGTCCTCACACACAGGTTTGCTCTCTGGCTGGTTATTTTCACAGTACCAACGGGGCCAGATACCCCTTTCCCTGGAGCGTGCAGGAACTGAGGCTAAATCTGCGCTATCAGAGGTCCCTTTGTTCCCCTTTGGGGACAGATCACGGGACTAGGATTTGGCAAATGGAAACATTCCCCTGAAATGTGGTCAGAGCTAGGTCCCCACAGTACCTCCTTCCTCTGCCTTGTGCCTAGGAAGGAGACTTGGCTGGGGCTGGGAGTGCCCAGGACCAGTGCTGAGGGCACAGTCGAGCAAAGGCAAGCATGGAACAGGCATTCCTCATGCCCGCCCTAGTCTTCGTACAAAATAGTCCCAGGAAAAACAGGGGAAGGAATGACCCAGTCCTGAGCCTGTCGCCCAGACAGGGAAGCATAGTGAGTTGCCATTGGACCCTCTCATGCAGGAGGGCTTCCTGGCCTCTGCCGCCGCCCTCTCAGCTGTTTCTGCAAGCGAGGACAGCGAACAGCCCCTACTCCAGTTCAGAAAGTCACTTGGATAATCCTCTTGGTGTCCCCTCCTTCGCCATTTTGAAGGCAGACGAACACGGCCCAAGCACCCGCTGGGGTGGTCCCTTTTGCTGTCAGATCTGGAGGCCCAGTGGCCCCTGCGGCAGCTCCACCCAGCGAGCAGGAAGTCCACTCAATACCCACCTTGGTCCCTTCAGCTGAATCTCAGCTGCACTCTGCTAACTGCTGGGACCTCCATTGAGGAAGTAGGTGGTCATCTCCCCCTTACCCTTCACCTTGACCACCCCTCGACACTCCAGTTGGTAGCCCTTGGCAGCTAGAACCTGGTATAGGTCCGTGGTCACCTGGGGAAGTGGGAAGGGAGCCTGCTTAGCCTGGAATCCTCGATGCATTGGCAAGAAGCCCAGTAGGAATTCTCCATCAGGCCAGCTCCCCTCCCGCAGCCCCTACCCCAACAGCCACAGAAGAAAGTCACCCTGCCCCTATCCTGCAGAGAGACTTGTGAAAGCCCTCTAGACCCACACCCCTCCCAACCTGCATCACATCCCCTCACCTGTATTCGGTCAGGAACCCCTGTGCTGTCCATACGACTGGAGACATTCACTGTATTTCCCCAGATGTCATACTGTGGCTTCCGGGCCCCAATGACACCTGCCACAACTGGACCCATGTTCAACCCTGAAGTAGAGATAATAGCAAAAGTCGAGAGCAAGAGATTGAGGCTCTTGCTCAGGATCACTCCGAAATTCATCTTCCCCTGCATCTTGAGAAGGACCCAAAGGGGGAGGAAAAAAACGTGGAAAGGGGACGATTCTTCTGGTGGTTTAAAACAACAAAAGTCTGGGTGTGGCAGCTGAGGTAGCTCCCGAGTCCAGACAACTATTGCTGTACATGCTGGATGCATCTCTGTGTTCACTGCTCATACTGCTGCTACCCTCTTACAGACAAGATGTTGGGGTAACTAACTTCCCGAGCCTGTAAATAGAGCTGTGGGAAGTCAAGCCAGACTCCAGACCTATGCTATTAATCACTGCCTTCCACCAGTGCGTTCGAGAAGTGTCTCTATCAGACTGAGCACACACACAGATACCAGACAGCGGCCTTTAGACAAAGCTGCCTGCTAGTCCTCCAGCCTTCACCAAGTTCATCTCTGAGTGTTATTCTCATCTTAAAGCAGGGAGGAGGGTGCTTAATGTGAGAATTAAAACGCACTCAAAATATCTAGGACAAAACCCCAGCCCATGGAAGACTCAAAATAAATGGTCTTTGTCCTTAGTACCAGTCTTGACATGAGGGTGGGAGGCAAGATCTCTAAGGAATCCTGATGGAGAACCGGGGACCGTACCCAACCCATACCTTCAGCTTTACCCACAAATGTCCCAGAAAAACAGACAGGCCCTCACCGATCTTCATCTGGAAATTGTTGAAGGAGTGTTCGTTGATATGTTTCATCTGCTCCATAAGCCGCATGGCATAGTCTGCCAGGGCGGTGATGTGGGAGCGGCCCACCTGATCGTAGGTGCTGGCATTTAGCCCAGAGGCGGCCATGTAGGTGCTGCCGATCGTCTTGATCTTCTCCAGCTGCCGGAACCTCTCCTCACTGATGATCTGGACAATGGCGGGGGTGGGGTGGGGTGAGGGGGGGAGTGTCTGTCAAGCCAGACCCAGGTCTCTTCCAAGCTCACTCCTTGTCATGCCTCAGCTCTCTTCTCCTCCTCCCTCAATAGCCCCCACTGTCTGGGTGAGCCCCCCTTCCAACTGCTGTTCTCAGTGTAGGTCTGAGAAGCCAAGAAAACAGGGCACTTCAGGACCCTGGGCAAGGAACTGGGTGTACAGCTTCAGAAGGTTAACTGATGGTCCCCTGCAGCAGAAACACTCTGACGTGTTTTGGGGAACTGTGTCCCAGAGGGAGGGAGGGACTTTCCTCATAATAACAGACCATCCATCCCTGACCTGGGTGTTCAGGACAGTTCCTCACATTTTGCTCCCATTCTCACTGTTCAAGAGGTCATCTCGCTTGCTTGGTCTCATATGGACTTTCCCACAGCCTACCGTCTCCCTCTTCCATCACATCACCCGACACCTATCCTGCCATCCTCCTCCTAGACCCTCAAGTCCTCTTCTGATTCTCAACAAGGATGACCCCGCCCCACTGAGGCTGACCACCTTGCTGCCTCTGACAGGGCCAGGGACACTCACCCCATCTAATTCATGGCTTTTTCACCCCAAGTCTGCCCCATTTCCCTGGTCCCCGAATTGTCCCAACTCTGCCAGCACTAGCCAAGGAGCAAGCACCTCATCAAAGTCGGCGATGATCTCATTGAGCAGCCGCAGGCACTCGACGCCCTCGTTGTTGGCCTCCAGCTCCACGTAGAATTCAGAGAAGTTGGCAATGGAGGCGAACATGACGGCCACACATTCGCAGGACTGGTAGTAGAGCTCATCATTGCGGCGCTCTCGGGCCAGGAAGTGGGCAGCCACGTCCTTGGGCAGAATGTTATGCAGCAAGCGTCGGTTGTAGGCCTGCAGCTCCTCCATCTCCTCCTTCTCCCCTGTTGCCTGTGGGCACCACATCCGTCACCCACTGCCCAACATCCACAAGGGGCGGGCGCAGTGGCCAAGGTCTGAAGATGGGCATCAGAGGGAGCCACGTGGAGGAAGAAAGACCCGGGCACAGAAGGCCTACATGACAGGCAAAGGGGTGAAGGGGGCAGGGACAAGATGGGAGAGGGGACAGGAGATGTGGACACAGAGAAGGCATGGAACCAGGGTGGGCTTGGGCAGCCTCAGCCCTAGCCAGTTAGCAAGAGGCGCGTTTCTGGCTTGGCCTAGGCTCTGCCCCCAGGAGCCTCTCCCTCCCGCAGAGGTCCATCCGAATCACCTGGAGTTTCCAGAGGAAGTCCAGGCGTGCGGTTGACTCCACCTGCTGTGCATGCAGATACAGTGCCAGCGCAAAAACCAGCAGAATCACAGGGGTCATAAATTTGAGTGCCACCCTCCCTACAGCTGGGCTGAAAATAACCAAGAGGCCTGCTTGGTGTTTGTAGGAGACACCGACCAGCCCCCTCCATGGCTGTCTCAGAGCCCCCACTTACCAGTCCAGCCCATCAAAGGTCTCATTGGAGGAAGCCCTGGCAGGAAGATACAAAAGTCATTGGCTACTGGCTGCCAAAGGGACACTGGAGGGCCACAGAGACTCCCTCGATGAGCCCAGTCACTAATCCAGCCTGTGGGCAGAGCCTCTGCTCACATAAATTAGCCCAACGAGGGCAAAGGTTAAGCCTTTCCCGAGTAGGTGCTCCTCACCTAGCAGTTAAACAGGCCAGGACAAGTTGCTTCAAACCCTCGTCAGTGAAACAGGGGTCAGACCTAAGTACCACATCTGAAAGGTTCAGCACGTGCCAAGGATGTCATGAGGCTCCAGGAGCATTCGTTACTGTAATAGTCCCCACCGGCCTGAGATACAGGCCGTACTAACATTCACCGAGGAGAAAACTCAGGCTTAGAGAAGTTAACTCACTAAGGTTACAAAGCTAATGAGAAGCAGGCTGAGGACTTAAGCCCAGCAGGCCCCTACCATCCTTACCACAAACTACGGCCACCTATCACAAGGGGCCAGAAGGGTTGGCTTTTAGTCAGAGCTCTGCCCCCATGCAACACTATGAACTACACACGGTAAGACAGTGGGCAGAGCCGGGTGGTCATTGGGGGCACACCTTGAATCCCAGCACTCGGGAGGCAGAGTCAGGTGAATCTCTGTTGAGTTCAAGGCCAACCTGGCCTACAGAGTGAGATCCAGGAAAGGCGCCAAAACTACACAGAGAAACCCTGTCTCGAAAAACCAAAACCAAAACCCAGTGGGTAGGAAAGCACCAGGCAAATATGGGGATTTTTTTTTTTTTTTTTTTTTGGTCTAGCCTAAAGACCCAGGAATTTGTCACAACTGGAATTTTGGGGGGTAAATACCTAAGGTCACGTGCCAGGGGGAACTCTTCCCCCTCCCTTCCCTTTCTCCCACAAGTGAGTTGTACATCCCAAGGGCCTCCGTTCTGGAGACTCTCAGCCCAGAAGGGTCAGGAAGACAGACCTCTGAGGCACAGAAGGGGCTGAGAGTGAACTTACAAGCCATGGACACCAAGCAGCAGGTCATAGTTATCAAATATGGTGGCCGGGGGTCCCAGCAAGAGCAGCACCAAATAGACGAACCCCAAGACAAAGGTCATAGCCAGCTTGCCGATGCTGCTGATGTGCAGGAAGACCGAGCTGGCCAAGAGACTCAGCAGCATGTTTCCGACGAAGTACTGGGGGAGGGGATGACAGTAGAGGCTGTGTTGGGTGACGTCGGAGCGTTGGGCGCCCGGAGCAGGAAGAACCCTGCATCCCCCTGCCTCACTGACCTCCCCCACCACCTTCCAGCCCCAACTCTTTTTACAGCTCATGCCCAGCTACACAGAGGGGGGGCCCTGGTTACTCCTAGAGTTGGGGGAACGCTTTGAGTTCCTGGCTCTGGGGTGCCCATCACCAAGCCTGGCACAGAGGGGCTGGAAACTGTGTCAAAGCAACCCCCTCTGCCTGAACACTGCTCGGACACCTCAGGGAAGCTGCAGGTGGGTGCGGTGCCCTCACACAGGGGAGCATCCAGTCCTAGAGAGTAATTGAGCTGTTGTAGATGGCAGGCGGTGACATCCGCTGGGGTTAAATTCAGCATCCGGGCCGCGCAGGTCCTTATCGGGGTGTGATTGCAGGTGAACTGAAAAAGTTGGGTGTGCGTCAGGATAGCCAACGAGAGAAAGGGTTACAAGGGCTACACCTTATACCTTACGCCTTACACTTCACGGACTAGAATTCTCAGGGGTGACGAAAGAAAGGAGTAACGAAGAGTGAGAACAAGAATTGCCCCCGCCCCTGCCCCGGGACAGCAGGCTCCCCAAAGGCTGGAAACACTCTCAGTTCTCACAAAGTGCCTGGCATAGGGTGGAGATGGGAGAATTACCATGCTGGCGATGGCAGAGATGAACACGAGCAGAACTGAAAAGATGCCAACTGCCGTGCTGTGCGCCCGTGAGCGGACGATACTGCGGGACAGGCGCTGCAGGGCCTTGGGGAAGAACTTCGATAGCAAGAGACCAAGAGTTAGAAGCAGCCTTTGCTAAGAGGGAAGACCAGCCAAGAAGCGGGTCTAACAAGAGACATGCCCTCCTCCTCCTCTTCCTCCTCCTCCTCCTCCTCCTCCTCCTCCTCCCTCTTCCATGGGAACCCCCTCTTCACCCAACGGTCTCGGGGAAGTCCCCCTACTTACAGAGGCACAGGAGCACACGGCACAGATCAGCACAGTGACCAGCAACAGCAGGAAGATGCTGGCGTAGATCCCAAGCATTAGGGTGGAGCTGGAGCAGGACAAGGACCAGGGGAAATCAGCAAAGTCTGGGCATCCTTGTTCCCTCCCCCAGAACAGGTCTCAGAGACCAGTGGCTTGCACAGGGGGTTAGGAAAGTTGGGGATGTAGTGAAAGGGATAGGGGACTCACTGTGGGAATATGAGGAGCTGGATGAAACAGATAAAACAAAACACCAGAAGGGCGCAGGCGACGTAGGCTCCGAAGCGAGGGTCTACCTTCCGTGAATACTGAGGGAAGAGAGGAGAGGGAGCTGGGTGCTGGGTCCTGCCTTGGCAGCGATGGCATGGACAGCAAGAGCAGGGTACTCCCAGGGCCTTGTGGGGAACAGCTGGCCCGAGGTATATGAGCTGCCACCCGTGCGGTGGTCTCTTCCCACCCCCAACACGTCCTCCTGCTCCTTCAACTTGTGTTTAGCCTCCCAGCAAGGCCCTCCCTCCCTCCAGCCCTGTCCTTCGGCCCCTGTTTCCCCCAAACCTTCTTTTCAAGATCCTGTCTCTGGAAGGTGAGCAGGAACCGGCGCACGTGGTCCTTACGCAGTTGGTCGATGCTCCGGGCATCAATGGCACGGCCCAGGAACTCATCCACCTCATCTTCAGGGTTCAGAGCATCTTGGGCACCACGGCTGATAACAGGACACAGGTTTCACCGGGTGCATGAATAATGCCACGTGATAAGCAATGAGAAGGGCAAGGCTCCGGCAGCAGCCGGAGAAGGCGGCTATGTGAGCTATGTGTGTGGCACCTGCTCCTCCTACACACCATAAGAAATGGGAGGTCTCAGCTCCCCCAGCCCATCCCAGGCCACATACGCCTTCTCCCTCCCTCCCTGACCCGCCCCATCCCATAGACTAACTTACTTGTCTTTACTAGAATCATCAATGCCCTGGAAAAAGAAACAGAATGTGTGAGGGAGGAGAGACGCGAACCACGATCACCCCCAGTACCTTTCCTATTCTAATACTAGGTCGGGAGTATCTCCACGCACACTTCGGGAGACTTGTGGCCCTTTGGGTGAAACTATTCCCCCGCTTCCAATTTTAGAACACACACGTGGAGATGACAGCTATAGGAAGAAGGGGAACAGAACCTTCCCTCACTTTGAGGGAAACCACAAAATGAGACACACCCCCCCCCCCCCCCCCAGTCACAGTGCAGAGAGCGAGCCCCTCACCATCTGGCGGAACGCCTTGGAGTCCTTGGTCCGGGAGAAGGCACGGTCAGGCGCCCAGCGTGGCATCAGCCCTTCCATGGAGTTGGCACGTGTCCGCTGCAGCTTGGCCAGCATGGCCTTCTCCTCTTTCTGTGTGACCAGCATGAACGCAGGCTCAGAAGTGGAACCCCAAGAAGGCCTTTGCCAGCACCTCCCTGTTTAATTCTCTCCCTCCAGCCCCTCCCAGCATTCCTGCCCTGGCCCCTGACCCGTTTCTGGCTGGCGCCCAGGATGAGGAAGGTCTCGATGCACTGTTCCTTGAGGTACGCGTTGCGTTCACCACCGCGGCCTGGCTCCACCTCATAGTCCCCATTCAGGTACTGCAGCGTGGCCCGAGTGATGTGGATGCGACTGTATGGGGCCAGGAGGTGAGACCCTGGCTCTCCCACCCACCCACCCCTGCCACCAACTGGACCCTTCCACTTACCCGGCCCGGCCTCCAGCCTCCATGTGGTTGGCCAGGGTCACGTCATTGGACCACACATCAAACTGCCATTTCCTCAGGCCAAGGACGCCACAGTGCACACGTCCACTGTGGATGCCCACACGCATGTTCACGTTTACACCAGTCACTTCACGTACCAGCCTGGGGAGAGGCAACTCCAGATCAGTTCCAAGCTGTCTTCTCGTCCTCTAGTCAAGAACCCACGCTGAGGCCAGCAAGATGGCTCAGTGGTAAAGGCACCTTCTACCAAGCCTGACTACCTGAGTTTGGTCCCTGGGACCCACACAGTTGGAGAAAATTAACTCCAAGTTATCCTCTGACCAACATACATGCACCATGGCAGGTGCATCCACACCTACATACATACACAGAGTAAATAAATAAATGTGATTTTAAAAATTAAAAAAAAAAAATCCAAGCATCCCAGGCAAAGACAGAAGCAGAAGCAGGGGACAGGAGCACAGCTCTGACTAGACATGGGCAGGAGGATACCTGGGACTCAAGGACAAAGGCTTAAGAACTATGTACAACAGGGGCCACCGCTACCCTGTAGGACTGAGCTCTTGCCAGCCCCAGCCTGCTTGGCAGCTCCCTGAACCCTCCAGCAAGCAGGCTGGGGTCAGAAGGAGCACAGGGGTCTTCACACAGACCGGAGGAAGATCCACTCTCGCCCCAGTGCCCAGTGATAAATCCATCTCAAAGATAAAGAGCTACAAAGACAAGGGAAAATTCCTAAAGACACATCAGAGTAGGAGCAGCCTGGGAAGCCACAGATGCAGAAGGCCTGGGAAGGGGCATTACTTACGAAATGGCCTCGATCATGTCCACTCCCATCTCCACACAGCAGTGGGCATGGTCTGCCCGGGCTTCAGGCAGCCCTGACACACAGTAGTAACAGTCTCCTAAGATCTTGATCCTGAGACAGTGATTCTCCTAAAGAGGAAGAGGTGGAGGATCACCTTCACTCTCCTGATCACCCAGCACACCTGGCCCACCACCTTCAACGCAACCTCTGCCCCCCACATACACTCCCCCAACTGCCTCCAGCGATGCTGTGAGGTCATCACGGTTGGCACTGTCCCCAGTCCCCAGCACCCTCACCGCAGCCAGCTTGTCAAACCGGGCAAAGAGCTCGTTCAAGGTCATGACCAGTTCCTGCGCAGTGCACTGGGAGGCCAGGCTGGTGAAGCCCTCAATGTCCGCAAATAGGATGCTGTGGACAACAGCAGAAGAGAGATGGGCCTCGTAGCCCTCGAGGACTCTTTGACACCCGGCAACCCTGTTGGCACTGTCCCCTCTCCCCATTCTACCTGACATTATCGTGCTTCTGGATGTAGATCTTATGGAACATCATGTCTTCTTTTTTTGTGTTGATGTCTTCTTTCATCTCCATGGCAACATGCTGGGGCAACACCGATAGCAGCAGCCGTTCCTAGACCAGTGGTTTCAACCACTACTACCTCTTTGCTTTCCATTTTGATCCTTCTTGTTCCTTCCACATTCTCAGAGCCCTACCATATCTCTGTGACCTAAGCATCCCTTCTGGACCTTGGCCTGACGCTGCCTAACACTGCCCTCAGAAGTCATCCGTCCCTAGCTCTCCAATCTCCACTCAATGCAGTCTCCCTCCCCGCCACCCCGCCCCACCTCATGCGCTCCTGAATACTCCCTCCCACCCTTGAACAGGACAGGACTCCCAGGGGCCTGTGTGATGCACAGTCCTTGGGGACCATTCACACTGCGTTCCATAGCCACAGACAAGGCGCGGGTCTGACCTACAAGGTACTGGGGGGGGAAGAGAAAGGAATGCCCCAGCTGAGGGAAGTGGCCCCCACCTGCTGGCGATTCTCATGTTGCAGGTGCAGCCGAGCCTGGATGTAACCTCGGGTCTCCTGAAAGGCTTGGCGCTGAGACACTTCAGCAGGGTAGTGTGTGCAGATGCCGATGACGTTGGTGCAGAGAAAGAGCACCACGTTAGCACCGAGCTGTAGGAGGGTGGCACAGGTAGATGAATGACCATCTCCCCAGCACCCATGCATCCACACACCCACGCACACTAGCTCCTGGGCTCTCTCAGGACATACGACATACGGTGAGCAGGAAACAAAGCCCTGCACTCTGTTTGTCCCCAAGCTGTGCCATCCCTGTGACACACTGTTCCTCCCTAGAGATCTCCAGATCCCAGCCTGCCTAGATCACTCTTTGACCAGAAAGATGAGCTGTTCACAGCTTCAGAAGCAGGAACACTAACCACAGCCACATAGGTTACGGTCCTAGCCTCAGTACCCTGTAATCTCCTGCCCCACAAACAATGCTGACAAAAGACAAGTGTTCCTTCTGCATGCGGCTCTCCTCATAGCGAAGCACCAAGGAGGTCCGAGCTTCCCATCCACTTCTGGGTAAACCAGGTGAACCAGGACAAGTCACTTCCTCTATCTGGGCCTCCATTTACTCAACTATAGCCCAAACAAGAGGGATAATACCTCTAAAGCCTCCCCTACACCAGATTGAATAATAAGAATGACCACTATTGAGTTTTGTTGTTACTGTTGTTGAATTTTTGAGATAGGGTCTCACTATGTGACATTACAGGCTGGCCTCAAACTCACGGCAATCCTCCTGCCTCAGATTCCCAAGCGATAGGGTCGCAGGTGTAAGCCGCTATTACTGTTGTTATTATAGTTGCCAGTTTGCTGGCCACCTGCAATGTCTAGGATCCTAAGGATGCGTTCCATATATTAACTGATGGATTTCTCACAAGTCTATGAATAAGGTAACAGTATCCTACTTCACAGTTGTGCGAGTCAAACACGAAGGAGCCCAGTTACTTGCCCAAGAGCCCGCAGTTGGTTATAGCTGGCATGAGACTGGAATCCTGGACAATCAGACTCCAGAGCCTTTGTCCCACCCCCACTGTCTGATATAATCCACTCCTGAAGGCCAGTCTCAGAGCACAGGCTTGGCAGCCATCAATTTGACTAGTAGGAAGAACGCATGGCCACCCCTACCACCAAGTATGATTCTCCTCCTCCTCCCTCTCCCCTCTTCCTCCTCCTCCCTCTCCCCGCCTCCAACTCTTACACACATACTCCATCAAGGCCTCATGCCTAAGCCCCCACCCTCAGCACAGCCAGTCCTAAATCAGTCAGCAGAACTGACTGGAGAGCAAGTCCAAGGGAAGCCCGTCTCAGTGTTGCTGGAGACTCAGGGGTTAACGTGGCACTGGGACTCCACCCAAGCTCCACGGGGCAGGGCTATGGTTAGGGAGAGGAGAGGGAATGCACACCAACTGCCCTGAACCAGAACGAGCCCTGCAGACTTGGACAGGACTTCGATTCCTCCGTGTAAAACTGAGGCCTGGCTAACTCCGAGCTCTTAGCCCCAGCACTGACCCCGCTAGCACTGGCCTTCGGCTGCCCTCCCTGTCCACGCAGCTCCCAGAGCGCCTATGCAGAACTTCCCCTCTCGGTAGCAGGGGTGAAGAGGGGGCAGTCTATCTCCCTTGGGGGCTTCTAAGAATAGCCCCCAGTGGGGGAGTAGGAGGGGGCAATCCAGGCAACTTCCCTTCCTGGTCCCAGGAGCCCAAGAGGAAAATGTGAGTCACAGTGGAGGGAAGGGGAAGAGGGGTGAGGGACTGAAATAACTCTCTACACACATATCCCTATCTACCGTGAGAAAAAATGGATGCCAAGGCTCTGGAGGTGACCCTAGCCTAACCAATGTCACTGCTCAGCATGTCTCAACGAGTGGGTCAGGAAGACGAGTTCTCCCTATGAACACGAGTCGGGCTGGATCTGGGAAGGGACTGACCAAGGAGGCTACAGGTCCCTGCTCCATGCAGAAACACAGGCCCCGGTGGGCACATGAGACCCAGAAGCTCTCCGTTCCCAGAAGCTGAATGGGCAGCCACAGCCCCACAGATGGGTGCAAGCAGCACAATTGTCTCTACCATCCCCGGAATGCATCTGCAGAGACCCCACGGGGTGAAACTGAAGCCAAGCACCCTGGGGAGGTAGGAGGCTGGCAGTTCCGGGGCCTCCCAGGCTCAGCCTCCCCCATCAGGCACTGGGCTGGGCCCTGGGCACCAGGCCAGCTGAGAGCAGAGAAGAGCCACACACCCACCTTCTGGCAAGTCCGGCACAAGTGGGGGAAGGGAGGCCCTACTCCTAAGCTTCTCCCCTAGAACAGCAGTTCTCCCCAAATCCTCACTTCACAGGCAGCCTAGAAGAGAATACCTAGGACCTAGCACAGGTAGATAGGTCTGGCCCTTTAAGAGGTCTGACACTGCCCGGTGGGCTCTTGCTGCACCACAAACTAGCTATAAAGGTACTTTTAAAAGGTATGTTCTGTTCTAGGCCAAGAAAGGCATCATGCCAGAGCACCCCAGCTTCTCACCCCAGGAGCCCAAGAAGAACTTGCTCTCTGTTTGTGAGGCCATGGTGGGCTACGGGCTGCAGCCTTTGGCAAGGAGAAGGGGCCTTTGCCTGTGGAAGTGTCATTAACCACCTACAGCTGCTTCCCTTGGGGGGGCTGACACCAACCAGAGCTTGAGTCTCGGGGGTCAACAAGAGGTCAGAGATGCAAGGTCTGCACATAGCCTATCTGCAGACTACACTAATTTTACTGACCTAGGCCAAAGAGGTAAAGACTGGCCTATTGGTGACACACTACGGACCTGTCCAAGCAGAGGCCAACCCCTGAAACCCCAGCCTGATAGATCCAGACATCTCCCAACTCAGCAAGTCCCCCTCCCGCTCCTCCCCAGTGCACCCTACGTCGGCACCTACCTGCTTCCAGAGGAAGGGATCACCACGGTTGAGCTGCCAGGCCAAAATCAAATGCAAGGTGGAAAGGCCCAGGCCACTGAGCACTGCGGCGCGCATGCGGATGGGAAGGAGCGTGTAGGTGATGTAGACGAAGAACACGGGGCACCAGAGGCCTGCTGAGGGGCTGTGTGGGCTGGCCGCGAGGGTACCCCCGACTTGCACAGCTGCTAGGATGCCCAGAACCACGTAGCTCACCACCCACATGGAGTCCTGGCGGAAGCTATGCCGGTTACACACTACCATGAGCGCCACGAAAAGGGTGGCGGCACAGGTCAGCAGGGCCACGTAAGCAGGCTGAGGCTGGGCGGGTGCAGCGTGGAAGGCCAAGAGTACGGCTGTGAGGAGGACGAGCACTGCCATGAGGAGTGTGAGGCTGCTCTGGTTCATCTGGAAGAAGTACCGCTGGTACAGGCGCTCCAGCTTGGCCGAGCGGAACTGCTTAGACTGGAAAACCTGCACCACACGGTGCCAGCAGGACCGACTGCTCCTAGGCGATGTATCTGGTGCCACTTCAGCCATCCCCAGCGGCGGTGACACCTCAGTGTCATCAAAACCCAAGGCCACGGACCGCAGCCCCAGCTCCATCCCCCTGCCTGGGCCAGCCCTCCTGATGAAGGCCTCATCCTGCCAGGGGCACCGAGCGTGAGCCGCAGGAGTGGGGCTGGGTGGCTCTGCATCCTTAAGGCAGCTCATGTAGCGGGGTGCGCAGAAGCCACTGGCCCGAGTCCCATGGCGTGGGCGCTTCTGCCCGTTGCGTTCGCCCCAAGCTGTCTTCCGTTCATCCACTTTGGGAACCAGGAGGCCACTAAACCATGACATGCTGCCGGGAGGAAGGACATGGGTATTAATACCACCGTTGTGGCCACAGCCACCATAGTAGCTTATTCCCTGAGCATTTCCTACAGCTCTGTTCTCTATGCCCCACATCCTGATAAAACTATCCTGAGGTGGCAGCAGCCTTCCCGCTCAACAGGTAAGGAACTGGGACATAGAGAGGTGGAAAAGACACAGCCACCATACAAGTAAAAGAACCAAGATCCTGAGGGTTGGAGAGACGGCTCAGAGGTTAAGAGTACTGTCTGCTCTCCCGAAGGACCCAGGGTTCAATTCCCAGCTCATAGCTGTCCATGGCTCAGTTCCAGGAGATCCAACACCCTCACCCAGACATACATACAGGCAAAATACCAATGCACATAAAAGTAAATTTTAAAAATTAAAAAAAAAAAGAAAAGAAAAAGCAAGATTCTAAGCTTGACTAGCCTGCAAAGCCAGTACACCTAATTTACCCTAATGTTAATACTGTTGTTGTTTTTTTGTTTGTTTGTTTGTTTTTGGTTTTTCGAGACAGGGTTTCTTTGTGCAGCCTTAGCTGTCCTGGAACTCACTCTGTAGACCAGGCTGGCCTCAAACTCACAGAGATCCACCTGCCCCAGCCTCTGTCTCCTGAGAACCGGGGTTAAAGGCGTGCACCACCACCCAACAGTACTGACTTCATCACCACAAACCAGGGTACCCATGTCAAGGACAAAGAGAAAAACACATTTGACAGACAGACATGAGGACAAGAACCATGTAGTACCAGTTGGGCCACTGGTGCCCCAATGGGGCCTGAACTTCTAATTTTTTCTGCAGAAGCCAAAGAAAGCCTTGGATTTCAGTATGACATCTCCCAGTTTTTAAATGTTATTAATTGATGTATGTTTTACAACGTTACATACAAGCCAAATAAATCCTGTCAATGGAATGAGTTCTACTTTGAACTGCCAATTGATGACCTCTATACAAAAAGCACTCTCTTTCCACATCCTTCCTTATCACACACACACACGTGTACATACACAAGCACACACATACACTTCAGCAAGCTAAATTCAATTTCTCCCACAGGTCACAGCTCAAGTGTTATTTCCTCAGGGAAGACCTCCCAGCCCCACCCACCCCTAGACCAAGTTTGGTCTAGTTTCACTTCTGTTCATTTCCTCCACAGTACTTATTGTCATTTATAATTAAATCATTCCTTGTTTAATAGATGCCTCTGTCCCTAGGACTCTAAGCTCTATGAGAGTAGGAACTACACATATTTTGATCAGCACTTTATCTCCAAAGCCAGGTATTAGGTCTGGCTAACAGTAGGTACTCAATAAATATATGACCAAAAAAAAAAAGACAAGAAGAAAGGTGGGCTGGGCATGGAGTGGAGTTTGGTATCAGATGCTTGTCTAGACCGCACAAGGCCTCGGCTCCCATGCTTAGTATGACAGGTAAAGAGATGGGGAGACAATAGGGAAGCTTGAGGGCATGGGCGCTATGGGGTGGCCAACATCCAGTAACCGCTAATAATGACAATCCTCATCTTCCTCACGGCACCTGCTTGTCCGTTGTTCCCACGTACCCGAGCTCAGCCCAGACCAGCATGCTGGTACTCACTGTTCCCATCCCGAACAAGAGCTCCTTCAGGTCACAGCCCAAGTCCCTTATCAGCACGCCTCTTACCACCCTTTGAAAATAGCAACTCCCTTTCCTGGGGCTCCCTATCTCTCTTCCCAGCTTTATAATTTTTCTCCCTCCATGGCTCTTATCAGCAACGGCCATTCTATAATTTTTCTTATTTGTTCAATTGTCTGTCACTCCTAACTGGAATGCCAACTCGGTGAAGGCAAGGATTTGGGCATGGTTTTGTCTTGTGTGTGTGTGTGTGTGTGTGTGTGTGTGTACGCATACTGTGGTGTCTGCCACTCCTACATGTTTGCTGAGTGGATGGACGGCCGTTAGCTAGATTATATTTTCTCTCTGTCACAAACTTTCAAGAGCTTTTCACATGCTTGATTTCATCTGAATTTCCATCTTCACCAAAAGCCTGTGAAGCTGGTCCTAAGACCATGGGCAGAGGGCGAGGGTGGCGGGGTGGGGTGGGGGGGGTGGGGTGGAGAGACCAGGACAGATTTGAGAAAAACGAAAGGTGATGAACAAGACAATTTTCTATGGCCTACCCAC
This sequence comes from Peromyscus californicus insignis, assembly GCF_007827085.1. Classification (NCBI taxonomy): domain Eukaryota; kingdom Metazoa; phylum Chordata; class Mammalia; order Rodentia; family Cricetidae; genus Peromyscus; species Peromyscus californicus. Next base: position 63,352,617 of record NW_026294503.1, read on the forward strand.
GTAGAGACCCTGGACAACCGAATCAGTCTTGGATCCTAAATTCCCGGGAAGGACAAGACAAGCCTTGGACCGGCATGGATGACTCCATAACAACCACCTTACCATGTGTCCTGGCTGAGCATGAACGCAGTGTCATCCATGGATGACACCACCACCCAGGTCATACTCCTCCATACCCGCAGGGCACCCCGAGGGGCCCCTTGTACTTACACCCACTGAGCTGACAGCACTGACATTTGTACTCACTAGGGAACTAGAGAGCTGGCTCACACAGCACCTGCCCCAGGTGGCCACAGAACCAGACACTGGGAGAGAAGAACAACACTCCGAGCAGCTGCTGGGGGGCGGGAGGGGGGGCCGAAAGCAGAACCTGAGCTGGGGACTTCTCTGCACTCCATCTCTGGGTCTCCCTCGGCCAAGTTCTGCCAGGGTCCTTTCTACAGCCACAGGGTAGCATGCCCTTCAACTTCTTAATGCCAACAGCACCATCTTGAAGGACAAATAAATCAGAAGTACAAGACTTCTGGTCAGGCTGGCATTTGGAAAAGGTCACCAAAGAAACCCTATTCAAAACACTTCACTGGAAGCATGATCTTTGGCACAAGACCAGGTTTCACACCGTAAAGGGATTTGCCATCGGGCTGGGACAAGCTAGCCACCTGCCCGCCCCCTGCTCTCAGTCTCTTCCCCTGAAAGGTGGGAGTGGAATGGTCCTGATGAGAGAATCAAACACTCCCTGCCATGTCGTACACTATAAATATTAGTTCTCCCCACCTTACAAACCTTTGAGTGCAAAGCTCCGCCAGTGTCCAAGAGATGGAAAGACAATAGTCATGAGCAAGGAGAACATGTACCCCTGCGGCCAATCAGATGCCTGGTTCTATTAGACCCTATGTCCCCTGCTGTCAGTCTCCAGGGCTGCTGGAGACAGAACACAGAGTGCAGTTTACCACTGTGCACCGCCCCACTCCACACACCATGACATTTTGCTTCCGCCTCCTCCCATTCTCCAGTCCCCTTCCCCGCTCTTATCTACCACCCGCCCAGGTCTCTGTTCCCAAAGGACCTGTTTCTGGCCATGTTCCCAGCCCCTGGAAGCACATCCTAGCATCTGGCTCATACCCCCAGAGGAAGGGGCAGACACTATCAGAGATATGGATGACCCTTGGAGAACATGCTGACTCCCCACGGGGATAGCTTCAGAGCTCTGCAACTGTGCAACTATCCCATCCTGGGCCCTCCTCAGGCACTGCCCACCCTGGAGAACTTGCGGGCTAGTCTAGCAGGAAACCAGAAGGCATTGTTCCAAGCCACAAAATGTCTCTATATGTTTCCCCCCCCAACCCTCCCTGTTCCGGGACCCCTCCCCATGAATTCCAAAAGCGCAGACCATGTCCCTCTTCTGCCCTCGGGCTCTTGAGCCTTATGCCTGGTCCTCTGACCTCCCCGTCCCCTGAGGCCTGGTCCCTCTGCTCTCTCTCACAGATCTGCTGTTCCATACACAATCAGCTCCCACAGCCAAAGTCATGTCCATTTAGCGCCAAGTCCCGTAGTCCCAGGCCCAGCAGCGTCTCCCAGACCTCAAGTCCCTCCCAAATCCTGATCCTTCAGCCTGCGACCAGGGTCTGGAAGCCAAGGCTTCGCCTCAAGAATGGCTCTGCCCACTCTTTCGCCCAACCCTCCTCCTGGCCACCTCTCAGCCACCTCATCCCCAGGGTCTATCTGCCTCTGCCCTGGTTGGCAAAATGGTTTAAAAGACTTCAGAAAGTTCACATAGAAGGATTGTGCCCAGGGGAAGGCCCGACACTCACCATGCTGGAACCCAGCCCTCTCAATATCCAGGCCTTTCCAGATGCAGAGGAACCTCCCCAGGGCCTGTAGGTTCAGCACAGCCTACCCCAGCCCTGGTTCTCCCTAAGGACCAAAGAAGGCTCCCATAGCCAGTTCCAACCATACAATTCCCCCTCAGGCCCTCTGGCTACAGAGACACTCTGGGGACACAGGTACACGGAAAGACTCTGCCACCACCTAGTCCCACCTCTGGCTTTTCAGTCAGGCCGCTGGGCCTACTCTGAATAAAGTCTGCCCACACCACACCACACCCCTGCCCACCCCGCAACAGGCCTTGGGGAAGTAGGCACTGATCCTACCCTCTCATTCCAAAGGTTCAGGGTGAGGGCAGGGAAGGGGCCTCCCTCTCCTCTCAGCGCTGTCTCAAACACTCCAAACTCACCCCCTCCCATCCCCATGCCAACCTCAGGGGGCATCTCCTCCCCTCGTGCATGCCTTCTTCTCCGCTTCTCTGGGCAAGCCTGAAAACTCTGGCGAGGGCAGGAAGGAAAGCTCAGTGGCGTGGGGCGAGGGTGGGAGCCTCCAGCCCGGCCCGAGGAGCCCCAGGTTCCCACCTCCTCCAGCACTTCTCAGGCACCCCGCAAACTGCCCAGACTCCCCTGCGATCGCTTCGAGAGCCTCGCCGGAGCCCGCTCCCCCGCGCTCACCTGCCGGGGGTCGGCGCCTGCCCCGGCTCGCCGCCCCGCCGCGCCCGCGGGCTCCGGCCGGCCGGCCGGCCGTCCCGCCGTGCTGCTCCGTGCCCGCGCGTCCCTGCTGTCCCGCCCGCCGCGCGGCAGAGCCTCCGGCCCTCGCCCCCTCCCTTGTTGTCCAGCGCAGCCGCCCTCTACCCCGGATCCAGAAGTCCCCTCCCCGCCGGCTCCCGGACTCCCCGCCTTAAAGGCACAAGCTCCTTTTGTCTGGGCACCCCCTCCCCCTCCCAGAGGCGGGGGCACAGCTGCCCACTCCCCTCGCCCGGACCCGAGTCGGGTGAGCGAGGCCAGAGCCCCGCGCGCCCCCTCCCCTGTCCGCCGCGTCCTCCCCGGGTCTCCGCCGAACAAGCGGCCACTGTTCTGGGCTCCAGACCCCGCGGGAGGGTCGGTGCGCCCGCCCCGCGCTCCCGCCTCCACCCAGGGCGGCATCCTGCAGGGTGCCCTCCGCCCTCACCCGGGGGTCCGCGGAGGCCGGCGAAGCCACCCACTGGCTGTGAAGGTGCCCGCCCCGCCCAGAAGGGTCGGCTTCTTTCCTGTCGGGGTGCCCTGCGCCCCCTCCTCACCCCACCTTCCTCCCATCCCCAGCCCCCACCGCGCCCGCTCGCCCTCCCTTTCCACCGCGGCCCCGCTCCCTCCGGCGGGAGCTGAGTTTAATAATTAATTAAGATTTCATTCCACAAGGCGCCAGGTGTGTGCGCCTGGCACCCGCTCGCCCGCACCCCACTTCTTTCCGCTTCCCCAACCCTCTGGGGCGCCGGGCCCGCCGCAAACCTGCTGCACCCAGAACCGGATCGGGCCGCGGGCAGGGGCATTCTCGGTGCCGCCCTCTGGCCCCACGCTCTCTAGGGCAGCCCTTCCCCCCCACCCCACCCCCCGCACCTGCCAACTGGCAGAGTCCCTCCCCCGGCACCTTTTACCCAAAGGGTTGTGCTTCTTTGATGTGGGGGGCTGGGGTGCATTGCCAGGTTCATGAACTGAAAAATTGTTCCGGGATGTTTATTTATTTCCCTTGCAAGCAGCTGCCCAAGTTACCTGGGAGATGGGAAAATCATGTGAAAGCTACTTTAACCCTTTGAGGGGTAGAGTGGTGGAACCAGGAAGGAGAGATTCCCGGGATGTAGGTGAATTGGCTTAAGCTTGCCTTTGAGTCCCTCTCCAATCTCTCAGCCAGACCTGTAGCTGCCCCGAAACTCAGGCGAGCTCTCCCTACATTCTTGGTCCTTCAAGGCCTAACTGTCGACCATTCCAGGGAACCATCTGGGGTTCCTAAGCCCAAAATGTTTGCGGTAAGGAAGAGGTCCTTGCACTGATCCTGGTTTAGTGGCACACACACACACACACACACACACACACACACACACACACACACACACACACACATACACACATACACACGCCTTTAATCCCAGCTCTAGGGAGGCGGAGTCAGACTATCACTGTGAGTTCAAGGCTAGCCTGTTCTTACATAGAGAGTTCCAGGACAGCCAGAGCTGCATAAAGAAACTCTGTCTCAAAAACAAACAAACAAAAAACTACCGTGGAAAGAACATCCCTTACTCTCTTGGAGCCTCACCCTCCTGCTCTTTTTCGATCTTTCTCACAGGAGTCTCGGGTTTAGATAGGAAAGTACTGGTTGTAATGTTTGAAAAAGAAGATGAGAGCCGGGCGGTGGTGGCGCACGCCTTTAATCCCAGCACTCGGGAGGCAGAGCCAGGTGGATCTCTGTGAGTTCGAGGCCAGCCTGGGCTACCAAGTGAGTTCCAGGAAAGGCGCAAAGCTACACAGAGAAACCCTGTCTCGAAAAGCCAAAAAAAAAAAAAAAAAAAAAAAAAAAAGAAAAAGAAGATGAGAAGTTGAGGGGCTGGAGATGGGTCAGTTAACAAGCCCTTGCTCCTCTTCCAGAGCATCTGAGTTTGGTTCCTAGCATTTATTCCAGATCCAAGGGACCCAGCACCCTCTTCTGGCCTCACAGGCACTGGAACACTCATACACACAAATTAAAATAGATATTTCTTTTTAATGAGAAAGTGGTTGCCTATTCTGCCATATGTGTTCTCAATTGGAAGGACTGGCCAGTGACTTAACTTTTGAGGTCTCTGACTGACATCAGGCAGCTAGGGGTTCCACCACTGTCAAGATTCACTTCCCATCCGAATCAGGAGGAACCTACTACTCACCTTTTTAAAATAATGTAGCTTGGGAAGTGCAATAGGCATTTGAGATAGAGAAACGTGGTCTAGAGGCTGGAGAGCTGGCTCGGCAATTAGGAGCACTGGCTGCTCTTCCAAAGGCTCCAGGCTCAGTTCCTAACACCTACATGGAAGCTCATAACCAATCATAACTCCTCTCCCAGGGGATTGGAGGGCCATGTGGGCACCAGGCACACATGTTCTATACAGACGTACGTGCAAGCAAAACACTCCTACACACAAAGTAATGTTTTAGGTTTTTTTGTTTTGTTTTGTTTTGAGATAGGGTCTCTCTATACAGCTCAGGCTGCCCTGGAACTTGCTGTATAGACCAGGCTAACCTTGAACTCACCGAAAACCTCTTGCCTCTGCTTCTCAAGTACTGGAATTAAAGGTATGTGTCACCCCACCTGGCCAAAAAATAATTTTTAATTAAAAAAAAAATAGCAGGGTGGTGGTGGCACACGCCTTTAATCCCCGCACTCTGGAGGCAGAGCCAGGCGGATCTCTGTGAGTTCGAGACCAGCCTGGTCTACAGAGCAAGATCCAGGATAGGCACCAAAACTACACGGAGAAACCCTGTCTTGAAAAAAACCTAAACAAACAAACAAACAAATAAATAAATAAATAAATAAAATGTCAGGGGCTAAAGAGATGGCTCAGTGGCTAAGAGCACTTGTTGCTCTTGCAGAGGACCCAAGTTTGATTCCCAGCATCCATGTGACAGCTCACAACCATCTGTAACTCCAGTCCCAGGAAATCCAACACCCTCTTCTGACTTCGGCAGGCACCAGGCACACGTGATATATGAACATACATGCAGGCAAAACACTCATACACATAATAAAAAAATAAATATATTTTTTCAACAGAAAGAAAGGTAGGTGATCTAGAATGGTGGTCGTGCATTCCTGTAACCTGAGCTCTCTAGAGCAGAGGCAGGAGGATCACAGCAAATTCAGAGTTTACCTTGTCTACAGAGTGAGTTCTAAGCCAGCCAGGTCTGTATATTGGAACCCTGACTCAAAAAAAGCAGCAGGGAGCTGAGATGGGCAAAGGCTAAAGGTTCTACCAACAGGCCTGAGGACCTGAGTTCAATCCCCAGAGCCTGCCTAGTGGAGAGAGAGAGCCAACCCCTACAGATTGTCCCCTGACTTACACACCATGTACTGTGGTATACTTGTACCCATACACACACACATTCACACTTAGACATACACACACACACACTCACACACATACATACACAGACAGACACTCACATATACAGACACACACACACACACACACACACACACACACATACACTATAAGACCAAGTGTGTGAGCTGGGACTGGTGAATCCCAGATACTCAGGAGGCTGGGGAGGAAACATTGCATGTTCAAGCCTTGGAGACAACTTAGTGGGACCCAATCTCAAAAAAAAAAAAAAAGAGGGAGAAGAGGAAGAGAAGAAAGGAAGGCAGACAGACAAGATTGGCTCACCAGGTAAAAGTACCTGCTGCCGAGCCTGAGGACCTGAGTTCCACTCCCAGACCCTCCTGGTGGAAGAAAAGAACCAGCTCCTTCAAGTTGTCCCTTGGTCTCCACAGGATGTCTGTCTGTCTGTCTGTCTGTCTGTCTCTCTCTCTCTCTCTCTCTCTCTCTCTCTCTCTCTCTCTCTCACACACACACACACACACACACACACACACACACACACACACAATGAATAAAATGTAATGGATTTGTTTTGTTTTGTTTTGTTTTTCAAGACAGGGTTTCTCTATGTAGCCCTGGCTGTCCTGGAACTCACTCTGTAGACCAGGCTGGCCTCGAACTCACAGAGATCCACCTGCTTTTGCCTCCCAAGTGCTGAGATTGAAAGTGTGCACCACCACTGCTGGGCATATTTTTTTAAGAGAGAAAGAAAAACTGTGTGTTACTTATGCCAAGGGCATCACACCCTCATAATAGCTCAGAGGTGGGACAGACAAGGAACAGAGATTCAATCATTTCTCCAAGTCAGCCAGTCAGTGGTGGACTCAGATTTTGGCCCCTGCATTCCACCTTCAGAGTTTGTGTTTGTCACTGTCCTATACTAATTAGAGAAAGCCAAGCACCTGGGCTGTAAGGTGGCTTGCCCAAGCACATGACTGGTTGTTGCCGGAAGGAGGATTAGAACTCATAGCTACCAGCCCCAATTCACTGCTATTTTTAATGGCTCTTAATTTTTTATATTAGTTTGTGTATCTGGATAGGGGGCGCACACATGCCGTGGCACCTGTGTGGAAGTCAGAGGCCAACTCTTAGGGGTCAGTTCTCATGTCTCATCTCGTGGGTCTCAGGGATCGGGCTCAGTTCCTTGCACTTGGCACCAAGTGCCTTTGCCACTGAGCCTTGTCACCAGGGCTTCCTGCTTCTTTCTTTTTTATTCTTCCCTACTGTGATTACACACAACAGTCATGGAGTATTCTAATCCTTTCATGAGTTTTTCTCAGAAAGGCGGGTGGGCGTTGGCTCCACTTGGTTGTGGGGAATACATTGAGCTGTGCCGCAGAAGGCCCTTGCTGACGGCCAGCCTCCCTGACCAGAGCAGTGTGGGAACTGCTGTTGTTAACCAGTATCAGAGGCAGGGAATCCTCAGACCAGCAGGGTAGAGTCTGAGCCTTCTGCCAAGCCTTTTCACGACAGAGGACTGCCTGCTCCAGACATGCTTCGCTCAAATTATCTGTCTCTAGAACACACCAAGTCTGCAGCAGGATGCTGCTGCATATAAAAGGTCTCTAAGCCTGGCTCCCAGGCTTACCTTGAGCCCTTCTGAGAAGCAGGACCCCTGGGTAGACTAGGACAGAATGTTAACATATGAAATAACCCAGTACAGATGTGTGCTGCAGCAGGTAATAGTCTACAACAGCAGTGTTAGAAAATGGTGGGGAAAACTTAAAATGGAGAACACTCTCCTCCTTTTCCTCTGAGCTGGAACCCATCAGTTATTATTCCACATTCACAGCAGAACCCCGTGACCCAGCTTGTGGACCACAGATCTTGTTGAGCCTTGTAAGAAAAACCTGGGCAGTAACTAAGACATCGGGGAAGGGTTAACCCTGACAACGAGAAGGGAGAGGAGAGAATCGGTCGGGGTGAACTGTATCTAATGCACCAGATCCAGCTGAGTCTCGGTGATCTTCTTGAGTATTATGAGAGGGAGTGACTCTCTACCTCTAATGTTCTGAAAGAGGAAACTCCTGCTTGGAGAGTATATTGTATGGAAATACAAGCTCCATACGGCTGTCAGCGTGAGCACACCTGGGTAACCCTAAATACACAGTGCTGAAAACACCGTAGTACGTATGACACAGATAAACTTTATTTTCTGCACCTTCCCGGTCAACTCAGGTACCAGCCAAGCTCTGGCACCGTAAACACCCATTCTCTATCGCTTCCGGCTTGAAGCTAAGGTTTCTGCACGCTTTATTTTTTGAAAGCCACAGGGGCCAGGGCTATATAGCTCCATGGTAGAGCGCTGCCCAGCATGCACTGGACCTTGACTTCCAATCCAGCGCTGCAAGAAGAGGAAGAGGAAGGGGAGGGGAGGAAAAATACAAAATTCACCCACATTCATTCAGCCCAGCAGACACTCTGGGTTCATTTCACCCACGATCATGACCGACCGGTCAAAGGCTCAGTGCTTCCTATAGTGGCCAGAACTGGGGCAGGTCTTGACTACAGTCAGTCCACAGCCAATATCCATGGGAACAGAATGATTGGCTGTCAGCTTTAAATGAATGTGAATATCTTCCCCTTACCCACCTAGACCCCCACACTCATGCACCTGAAAAATACTTGTTTGCCTCTGTGTGCTTGGCACTGGTTTTTGTTTGTTTGTTTGTTTGTTTTTGTTTTTTTTTCAAGACAGGGTTTCCCTGTATAGCTCTGGCCGTCCTGGAACTCAATCCGTAGACCATTCTGGCCTCGAACTCATGGAGATCTACCTATCTCTGCAGCCAAAGTGCTGGGATTAAAGGCGTGCACCACCACTACCTGACTGTTGTTAGCACTGTGCTATTAATAGGTGCTAGGATACAGTAATTAAACTGGGCAGACAAGGTCAGATTGTTGTGGAGTTTCTTTTCTGGAAGCAAATGAGAAGCAGTCATACTGACAAACTCCTGTAATCCCAGGACACAGGGGGCTGAGGCAAACGGATGGGAAGTCGCAGATCAGCAAGACTGTCAAAAACCAACAAAGAGGTCTGAAGAGATGGCTCAGCGGTTATGAGTGTGGACTGTGTGGACTAATCTTGCAGAGGACTGGAGTTCAGATCTCAGCACTCATGTTGGGAGGCACAACCGCCTGTAACTCCAGCTCCAGGGGGATCTGAAGCCTTTGACCTCCACCTGCATTTACATGCACACACACACACACACAGACACACAGAAATAAAGTCTTAAACGTAAACAAAAATAGACAAGAAGTTATGATAAGTGCTACGATCACCATCAAATGAGGAATGGATTTGATGACGAGTCTAGGGGAAGAAACCTATGCTGTCTTGTCAAGAGCTGTCTCTTGGAGGAAGTGACAATTCCTTTACATGGTGACCCAAATGAGAGGAGGGCCTTCATGCAGGGCATCTGGGTAAAGAGCATTCCAGGCAGGAGGAACAGTTCATGCAAAAGCCCTCTGGCAAGAGCCAGCTCATTGGGCTCTAGGAAGACTAAGAAAGCCAGTGAGGCTGAAGAAGTAGGAGATGAGGTCAGAGAGGCAGGCATGCCCTGGCTGGTGCAGGAGCACACAGGCCAGGGAGAGGAGTTTGGATTTCATTCAGGGGGTAATGAGAAGCCTTTGGGAGGTGTTAAGCTTGGAAGTGGCACACTCTGATTTATGGTTTTAAAAGATCATGCTGGCTGCTGGGCAAAGAATGGGCTGTGGGATGAAGGGATTGGAGGAGAGCCACGTAGGAGGCTGTTACAGTGGTCCAGCAGGAAGAACCGCGGCTTAGGCAAGGACAGCAAGAGGGGCTGTAAGAAAGTACAAAGACGGACGGGGGCTGGAGAGACCGCTCAGCGGTTAAGAGCACTGGCTGCTCTTCCAGAGGACCCAGGTTCAATGCCCAGCACCCTCATGGCAGCTCACAACTGTCTGTAACTCCAGTTCCAGGGATTCGACACCTTTATACAGGCATGCATTCAGACAAAACACTGATGCACATAAAATAAAATAAATTTAAAAAGAAAGAAAGAAAGTACAAAGACTGAAGCAATGTGGAATCGGAGTACCCTATACCTGCTGTGGTTCCTTTGGTAACATTTATTTGTGTCAAATAATTATCAACAAGCAAATACTTGTCGGGCCCCTGCTCTGTGCCAAGCACGGTTCTGAGAACTGAAATACCAGTCCCAAAGGAGAAGCTGCGCTCCATTTCCTTCTGCCCAAGGGCTGGAAGAGCGTGCCTCACCCTGCTGTCCTTGCCCTGCACTCCAGTACTAAACTGGGCTGGATGGGCAGAGGTGGGGAGTGGGGTGTTTACAGTTGGAAAATTGATGCCATAAAAAGAAGAGTTCAAAGTCCTCTCCAGATCTCAGAGCAAAGACCAGGAGAAGCCAAGCTCCAGTCAGGAGAGCCCCCAAGCTCCCACAGCTAGGAGAGTGTGTAACCAGTGCCAAGAAAACAGAGAAGCCTCTTGCTGCTCACACTGCTGTTTATCTCTGAGTTCCCACAGTCTGACAGAGCCCCCACTCAATCCAGATTTTCTCTACCTTCATCACTGCGTTTTGCTGCCTCCCCGCCCTCCCTCCGCCCCATCCCTTTGGTAAATTTGTTAGTCTTTTGTGCCCTCTGGTGGCGTATTGTGGGCACTGCTGCCCACAGCTGTCTCGGTTTCACTATTCAAGTTAATTTGAAGGCCAGTAAGGGAAATTCTGAAAGAGCTGGAATGTCGTTGTACTGGGGTCTACAGGACTACATCAGTTTCCTAGAACTGGAGGCAGGATCTAGCCCCCTGTCTACTCGGGACACGATGTCAGAATCGCCTTTTGCCTATGAGTTGAATAAATCATTTTGAGCACTTGCCAGCTAGTCTCAGTCACCAATGTGTTCAGAGCCAAGCTCTGATATTTGGATGTTCCCACCCAGAGCTTTGAGTGTGGAGCTGATGACATCAAGTAGGTCAGTTGGAACCCATGTGCCGTTGGTCACAGGAGCAGAGGCCCCTGAACCACTCTTCCATCATTCTGTTCCTGCTTGGTTTTCAAACCTGACACTCGGGCTTTTCCAAGCACTGAGTGAGTATCTCACTAGCATCCTGACACTAGCACCCCATCTCCCATACACCCATTAGTTGGAGTCTGCATCTAATTTTCAGCTAAGAAGATGCCTGGGATGTTGGACAATCAGGCAAGTTTCTTTGAGCCTTCAGAGAGGGAGCTATAACCTCCATGTGCAAGGCCATTAAATGAGTGTGTGTTATGTATTGCTGTGCACAAAATCATCACAAATTTAGTATATTAAAACCCATATTTATAGTTAAATGGTCCTGCCTGTCAGGAGATGGAATACGACTTACCAGGATGCTCTGTCTTAGGGCAACAAAGTGACAAGTAAAGGATCAGCTGGGGACTCAGGTTCATTGGTGGCTACAAGGATCCAATTCCATGCTGGTGTGGTGGCTGATAGGATTTAGTGTTGTGGAATATTATCTTAACTGGGCAAAGATGTGCTACATTTGTTTCTGCTGTGGAATATTACTTTAACTGTGTAAAGGTGTGTTACATTTGTTTCTGCTGCGGAATATTACTTTAACTGTGTAAAGGTGTGTTACATTTGTTTCTGTTGCATTTGTTTAATTGTGAAAAGATGTGTTGCTGTTTCACCTTGCCTGCCTAAGGCACCTGATTGGTCTAATAAAGAGCTGAACAGCCAATTGCTAGTCAGGAGAGGGCTAGGCAAGGCTGGCAGGCAGAGAGAATAAATAGGAGGAGAAATCTAGGCTAGAGAAGAATGAGAGACGAGAAAAAACGAGGAGGAGGAGAAGGTGGAGGAGGAATGAGGGAGAAAAGGAGAGACATGCCAGGGGCAAGAAGCCAGGCTGCCACCAACCAGCAGACAGAGAAGCAGTGAAAGTAAGATAGACAGAAGGAAAGAAAAATAAAAAGCCCCGAGGCAAAAGGTAGATAAAGAGAAACAGGTTAAGTTAAAAGAGCTAGCCAGAAACAAGCCTAAGCTAGGCCGAGCATGTAGCAAGCATTTTCTTTTGGTCCACCAACCAGCTCCTAAATCATGACACAGAAACTTCGTTATTAGTTATAAATGTTGGGAGGAGCAGGAAAGAAAGAATACCTCACTTCCTCCTTGAAATTCTTTAAGTTTTTTAAGTCCTTCCCAAATCTAAATCTGTTGTAGTAAGCGTTCTATTGCTGTGAAAAGACACCATGATCAAGGCAACTTATAAAAGGAAGCATTTAATTGGGGATCTTATAGTTTCAGAGGGTTAGTCCATGATCATCATGACAGGAAGCAGGCACAGCCAGGGAGCTGTAATTGAGAGTGTTACATCCTGATCTGAAGGCAGAGAGAGAGAGAGACTGGACCTGGCATGGGCTTTTGAAGCCTCAGAGCTTACCTCCAGTGACACACCTCCTCCAACAAGGCCACACCTCCTAATCCTTCCCAAAAAGTTCCACCAACTGGGGGCCAAGCATTTAAGTCTACGAGCTTGTGGTGGCCATTCTCATTCAAACATCTCAAAACCCATCAAAATGAACCCCTCTTACAAGTGGGAAAAGTTGAAGATACAGTATAGTGTGCTGGGGACAGAGCCCAAGGCCAGGTGCAAGGTAGACAAGCAAACAGATATGAGGTAAGTAAAAGAAGGGGAGGGAGAGAGGGGGAGGAAATTGTCCTGAAACACTTGGCTGGTAGAATGCCACAGGCCTGCATTTTTCTTTAAAATGCCAGGAGCAGTGAGAAGACTACAGACCATTCCCCTTCTGTTTCCCAATCTCCCTGACCAGGAAGCCGCTGTGGGAAAAGTTAACATAGCTTTTTTATCAAAAAGTGATCCAAGAAGCTCGCTTTATATGTAAGAGCCAAAAGAGACCAAAAGGAATGCCATTTAAAAGCCCCAACCCCCACTGTATAAGCTCCAGATCTGAGTCAGGATCTGAACGCAGATACCAGAAACCAGGTGGCCCCTGCTCACATCCAGCACAGATGTTAGAGGGTCAGATACTCAAGACAGGATGCTGTTTTCAATTGCTTTTGACCCAGATGGACCTCAGCCTTTAGTTTAGGACATGAGTTCCCAGGGAGGGCTGGAGAAGGGGAGGACACTTTGTGGCTAGGCTTGGCTCGGACAGAACCGAAGGTTGCTACCTCCTGGGAGGGAGGAATCTTCTGGAGGTGGAATTGTCTGGTGGCTGTTTAGCCCCAGGATAAACTCGGAACAATGGCTGCCTTTCTTTCCCGGGTCTCTCCTAAGTCTCCAGAGGCCCCATCACTCTTCCTGGCAGCTCTCTTCCTCTCTCTCCTGAGAGGAACATCCTGATTGAGAAAAATGCTGCGGGGGAGGCCCTGACCAAAGGATTAAATTCAGCAGCACCCAAACTGGGCAAACGGAAATCAGAGGACCTCAAAGGGATTGAGTGGGAAAGACACAGTGTCACCGAGGTGATATTTGTACCAGAAGTGTTCAGCCTGAATCCAATCATGGGCAAACAGTTGGAGGGGGAGGGGCACGGGCACTTCTAAGGCAGTTGGCTGCACTCTCCAAAAATAGCAGTGTTGGGGAAGAAAAAAAGATGAAGACTAATAGTTTTAATGAAGGTAGAAGGACATCACTAAATGATTACATAACACTTGACCTGGCCCCAGGTTTGTTTACGTGTTTTGGGTGAATGAATGTTTTTGCCTGAATGTCCCTCTGTGTGCCATGTACATGCCTGTTGTCTTTCTAGGCCTCTCTCTCCGGGTGGTCAGAAGAGGACATTTGTGTTCCCAGGAACTAGAATTTCTGGCAGTTGTGAGCCACCAAGTGGTTGCTGGGAAGTGAATCAGGTCCCTCCACTTAGGGGACTGAGGCAGGAGGATCACAATGCCTAAGACAGCTTGGGCTATTTACTGAAACTCTATCTCAAAACAAATTTAAAGTTAAAGAGAAAAAGAAAAGAAAAGAAAAAAAAGGAATGGTCACAGTGCTCTGTAGTAAAGAGCTTTCCTAGCAACATATGTATGAGGCTCTAAATTCAATCAGTATGGTAGGGTAGGGTAAAGTAAGGAAGAAAGAGAAGGGAGGGGAGAGGAGGGGAGGGGAAGGGAGAGGAAGGGAGGGAAGGAAAGGGGAGGAGAGGGGAGAGGAATGGAGGGGAGGGGGCGGAAAGGGAGGAGCCCTCGCTGTAAATGCATGGTGACATTCAGGAACTCAATTGGTGTCTGCTCTCACCAACTGTCTCAACTCATGTGGTTCAGGAGAACCATACACCTGAAAGGATCAGCAAATACTAGAACCCCGACAGCTAGTCTATCTAGGCAAGACGTGTATACATTCACTGTGTTGTTTTGGCCGTTTCTCTGTAGATTTAGAAAAGATCAAGACAGGAAAATGCCAAGTTTCCAAGTTTGGGTACCAGCATGAGAACACTCCAAGTGAGGGAAGTAACAGAGTACCATGGTCTCCCTAAACTTCCTGTTTCCCAGAGAAGTATAACTGGAAGTGTAGGGTGACATCCAGGTACCAGGTACCACCAAACCAGCATTACTGAACAGTGTTTCTTTAGAAACGATCCCATATTTGTCCCCGCCAGACATCAGTTTGTTATGAAACTCTTTGCAATTTTATTTGCCTTCTTAATATTTTTACAATTGAATTGAGTGGTTTTTTTTTTTTTTTTTTTTGGTTTGTTTGTTTTGAGACAAGGGTCAAATAAGGCTGTCCTCAAACTGGCCCTGTTTGATGATCTTGAACGGTCCTCCACCTCCCGAGAGCTGGAGTTATTACAGCCCAGTGCAGCCCAGCAGGTACAGTTGAATTGCTTTTCACTGCATGGGGCCATCAGAATATTTCTGGTGCTTCCTGCATTTCTGAGTCCTAATGTGTCCCCACACCACCCCCAGGGCAAAGGGACAGGAGGAGCTGGGAGTCAGGGGAGCCTGAAAGCCAAACAAGGGGCCTGCAAACCTGTGGAGAAGCCCTTTGGAACTGGCAGCAGTTGCCTGGGAAGCTATCAGGAGGAGGGGCCTCCGGGAGAAGTCGCCAGTGAGAGGACAGGATCCACGCTTCTACCGCCTCTGAGGCGGCGGTTTACTGTTATTTGTTTGTTTGGTACAGGGGGTTAAATACCTCAAGGTGAGTTAGAGTTCATGAATTTCATTGTTTATTTTCATTCTGAACTTGGTGTTAGGTAAAGCGATTTAGCTGTTTATTTCCTGTGTGTTGCAGAAGATACTCTGGACACAAAACAGTGGAGTTGGGTGGGGGAAGGGATGAGCAGGGAAACACAAGTCCAAAACTACTCAGTCCACAGATTTGAAAGGTAAAGATGAGTCCAAACCACAGAGGGCAACATTACTTACAAGTTTTGTTATCTTTAGACTTAATTGGGTGAAGGTGGCCTGTACTTTTCACACCAATTTAGCCAAATAAACGATAGGATTTCACTATGGCATTTCCACACGGGTTTCCAGTGGAACTGCGTGTGTGATGTGGTGATGGGTGTGGATAGTCACATGCAGCACACAGCCTACCCTGAGCGTGAACTCTGACACAAATGTAGACTTTCCAGGAGGAGTGATTTATTGTTGAGTTGTTGGGAGTTAGGGAGGTGGTGCACGGGCACAGGAATACAGGAATTCTGCTTCTCCCTAGTGTTACTGTGAATTTTGTTGAGTTTTGAGAGTTTTTTATATGTACGTGTGTGTGTGTGTGTGTGTGTGTGTGTGTGTGTGTGTGTGCGTTCACACATATATATATATGTACGTGTTGTGCAGGTACCTACCCATGGAGGTGAGAAGGCATCAGATCCTTTGAAGCTGGAGTTGCAAGCACTTGTGAGCTGCCTTGCATGGATACTGCAAACCAAACCTGGGTCGTCCGCAAGAGCAGCAAGGGTTCCCAACCACTGGGCCGTCTCTCTAGCCCTTTTGCTCAGAAGAATAAAATGTCGGGGTTTCTGGTTGGTTTGTTTTGTTTATGTTAGCATGAAGAAGGGTAACCAAGTGATCCATTCCAAGCAGGGGGCAAAGGGAAGCTTGAGGCTGTTAAAAATCCTGGGGAAGACGGAGGGGAGGGGATTTGCCTTCACGCTATTGTTGGTAGTTTGGGTTTTGTTCTTCCGAGCTGGGAGTTGAACTCAGGGCCTCCTCAGCACGTGCTCGGCAAGCACTCCACTACTGAACACCACCCTGGCACTGCAGGGATTTCTTGTGTCTTCCATGCTGGGCAGCTGGAACAGCAGCCACAGCTCCTACCGGTATCTCTACAAGGGTCCCCTCTACAACAGCATCTCTGCCTCCTGAGATTCAGATGTGGGTGTAACCCTATGCTCTCTGTGTTATTTCAACCTAAGGATCACTTCCTAAGGCATATAATGCACCAAGAGATGAGGTAGCCCTTTCAAAATTAGGTTACAAAAACCTTGTGGCTTCTACTTGCATCCACCAGAAACTCCCACCTCACTCCGACCCCAGGAGTAAGCTGCTGTGTTATAGTGAGAACTACAGAGTGATTCAGACAGCGATGAACAAATACATACACCCTGATAACAGCCTACCAGGACCCGAGGAAGTAGATACGCCTGAGCACCGCATGCAAGGGGTATACAATACGTGGTCTTTGACTGGGCCCTGAGTAGATTTATCAGCATTTGTAAAAGACAGTTTGGGGGGAATTAGGTATTGACTAAGAATAGATGTGGTGATATATTGTGTACCCTAATAAAATTTACCTGAAGGTCAGAGAGACAAAGGAACAAGTCACTGCCACATTTCACCTCGCCAACTCCACGAATCCTCTGACTGAATGCCCCTGAGTCCTCACCTGAAAGGCTCCAGCCAAAAAAGCCTCTACCTGAAAGGGCCGGTTCTACCAAAAAGCCTTTAGTTCCTGTCTCCTCACGAATTATATACCTTTCTCTGCCCAGACATCACTTCCTGGGATTAAGGGTGGGTGTGCTTCCCAGTACTGGGAGTAAAGGTGTGTGCCACCACTGCCTGGCTCTGTTTTCTCTCCTAGACTGAGTTAATCTCATGTAGTCCAGGGTGGCTTTGAACTTAAAGAGATCTAGCTCCAGAATGCTAGGATTAAAGGTGTGTGCCACCACTGCCTGGCCTCTGTGTTTAATATAGTGGCTTGTTCTGTCCTCTGATCCTCAGGCAAGTTTTATTAGGATACACAATATATCACCACAAATAGATAAAATAAAAATTAACAAAATGTAAAGGCAAAAATTACTGAATGAGCCGGGCGGTGGTGGCGCACGCCTCTAATCCCAGCACTCGGGAGGCAGAGCCAGGCGGATCTCTGTGAGTTCGAGGCCAGCCTGGGCTACCAAGTGAGTCCCAGGAAAGGCACAAAGCTACACAGAGAAACCCTGTCTGGAAAAAAAAAAAAAAATTACTGAATGAAAAAAGGCAGCTGGGCATGGTGGTGCATGCCTTTGATCCCAGCACTCAGGAGGCAAAGGCAGGCAGATCTCTATGAGTTCAAGGCCAGCCTGATCTACAAATTGAGTTCTGGGACAGCCAGAGCAGTTACACAGAGAAACCCTGTCTCAAAACAAACAAACAAACAAACAAACAAATAAATAAAACAATAAGAGGCAAATTCCAAACCCTGTCTTGAAAAAAAAAAAGGCAAATTCCAAACAGCATTTTTAAAATTTTTATTTTATGTGCATTGGTATGAGGGTGTCAGATTCCTTAGAAATAGAATTACAGACAGTTATGAGCTGCCATGTGGTTGCTGGGAATTGAACCAGGGTCCTCTAGAAGAACAGCTAGTGCTCTTAACTGTATTGGGTAGCCATTCCAGCTTTGGTCTGGAAGTTCCAACCCCCATTGAGGCTTAGGTAACTATTATGCCTACAAGGCAGGGCCAAGGGAGGGCCCTGAAGACCCGAGACAGGACTCGAGGCTCTCTCTCTGTTCCTGGATGGTGGAGGTTGACCGAGCAGAGTTCTCCAGAGAACACCGCTGGACTTGGATACACCTTCCCCAGACCCTGCGACCTACCTATCCCTTCATTTGTAAGTTGCGCCACTAATAAACTTTCCTTTTAACTACGTGGAGTGGCCTTAATAATTTCACCAATACTTAACCACTAAGCCATCTCTTCAGTCCCCCAAACAGCATTTTCATTTCAATCTCATTTTTCTAAAAAATAAAAGCATCAGTGTATATGCATGAAAAGAGATAAATTTTACCCTATAATTCCATTTCTAGGTATATATCCAAGAGAAACAAGTTCATGTGATTACCAAAAGACATATCCAGAATGTTCATAGAAATTTTATTTATAGACCCTTGGGATCATTCTTAACAGAAGAATGGATAGATTAAATTGTGGTATCATCTAAGAACAGTCTACTGCGAAGCAGTGGACCACTCCAAGGTGCTGAGGAGGAACAGTCTCAGAAATAACAGGCTGAAGGGGGTAGAGAGAGGATCCAGCAGGTAGGGGCACTTGCTGCTCTTGCAGAAGGACCCAAGTTCAGTGCCCAGAACCCATTGGGTGGTTCAAAACCTGTAACTCCAGCTCAAGGAGATCTGACTGACACCTTCTTCTGATCTCTGCAGACATCTGTACACATATAGCATGCACACACACATACACAGAAATAAAAAAAATAAACCTTAAAATAAAATGCCACACACCCTGAGTGGATGGATGCTGCTAGCCAGGAAAGGGCAGGAGGAAGCTTTCAACATGAAGTGAATGCCTAAATACTGACTTGGTCAAGGTTACACAGAATTAGATTCATATACATAAATGCAAAAAGCCACCGAATTGTATGTTTAATATTTGTGGTTTATGCAATTCAATTATATCTCTTTTCATTCAATTTTCTTTTTTCTTTCTTTCTTTCTTTCTTCCTTCCTTCCTTCCTTCCTTCCTTCCTTTCTTTCTTTCTTTCTTTCTTTCTTTTTTCTGGTTTTTTTCGACACAGGGTTTCTCTGTGTAACAGCCCTGGCTGTGCTGGAACTTGCTCACTTGCTCTGTTGACCAGGCTGGCCTCAGACTCAAGAGATTCACCTGCTTCTGCCTCTTGAATGCTGAGATTAAAGGCGTGCGCCACCGACTTTCTTAAAAAAAAAAAAAAAAAAAAAAACAAAGTCCGGAGGCTGGAGGCGCAGGTCAGAGGCAGAGAGCTTGGTCTGCATCACCAGAAGAAGTAAAGAGCAAAAGAAGCCAGCCGCATTGAAAGTGTTAGCAGCCGGGCGGTGGTGGTGCACGCCTTTAATCCCAGCACTCAGGAGGCAGAGCCAGGCGGATCTCTGTGAGTTCGAGGCCAGCCTGGTCTACGAAGTGAGTTCCAGGAAAGGCGCAAAACTACAGAGAAACCCTGTCTCGAAAAACCAAAAAAAAAAAAAAAAAAAAAAGAAAAAAGAAAGTGTTAGCAGTAGTCATTTCTGGGCGGTGGGAATGCACGTTTTGATTTGTTTTAGTCCTGATCTATATTTTCTTTGAGGCGAGGCGTGAAACAGGACCCCACTCTCTAGGCCAGGCTGACCTGAAACCCGTTATTTAGCCCAGGCCAGCCTTGGACTCGCCCGCAGCCACTAACCTCAGACTCTGGCTGTCAGGAGCGCAAGCTGTAAAGTGCCCCACCCGCTTCTGATCTCCATTTTCTATTATTTTTTCTTTTGCAACAGATAGGCCACACGTCTATAGTAATCAAAGGTTATTCTGAGAACTACATTCCAAATATTTGATTCATGCAGCCTCAGGGGGAAGTCAAGAAACCCGACTGGCACCGTTCCCGAAGGAGAGAGGGGTGTGGCCTCACAGAATAGGAATGAGGGGCTAATCGCCCTGGCATCTGGCGGGGTGGGGGTGGGGGGGGATGGGGAGCTGTTCAGGGGAAGTCCCGAAGGCTGAGCGAGCGAGCCAGCGCGAGGAAAGTCCCAGGGGACCCAAGTATCCGGCCATGCGCAGTCATGGAAAGTAACCCGGAGATCGAACCGGGAAGATCCGGGTCTGAATCCAGATGCAACTGTTGACTAGCCGTGGTTTTTAAAAGTCATTTACTCTCAGAAGTCCCTCCGTGGCGGCTTAGTCATACGGCAAGGGCTAAAAGCCCCGACGCTGCCCCTGCACCGGTTCTTTCCACTCTGTGCCACTTCTCTGGTTTCTGGAATTGCTGGTCCTGACTCTAATAAAAGAGCAGTTTACACTTGGCGAACCACGGGTTCTGGTTCAGCTCTCACAGGGCTTTGTGGCAAGCGGGCTCTGCTCTTTCCCGTGTCTCCCCTTGTGTGGGTTGTTTCTTGCTCGGCTTTGAGGCAGGGTCTCGCGCTGTTGCCTGGGCTGGCCTCACTCTCTCTAGCCTCCCGACTGGGATTTCTAAAGGCTGGAATTACAGGGATGCCCCATTGTGCCCTTAATTTTTTTTTTGTTTCCAATTTTAATTTTACTTTATGTGTATAAACGTTTTGCCTACATGTACGTTGGTGCCCTTGGTGCTCAGAAGAGGGAATCAGATCTCCTAGAATTGGACTTACAGATGGTTGAGAGCCACCATGTGGAGGCTGGGAATCAAACCCCAGTCCTCTGGAAGATGAGTCAATTCTCTTAACTGCTGAGCCATCTCTGGACGCTTTTTTTCCTTTTTCCTTTTTTTTTTTTTTTTTTTTTTTTTTGGACAGGGTCTCTTGTGAACCAGACCGGTTCCAACTCCCCGTACAGTTGGTGATGGATGATCTTGAACTTCTGACTGTCTTGCCTCCACGTTCAGAGTGCTAGGATTATAGGCACGTGCCACCACTTGATTCTTTAGGGCTGAGGATTTAACCCAGGGTTCAGAGTTCCCGTGTGCTAGGCAAGCACCCCTGCGGCTGAACCACATTCTCGGTCGCTTCCTTTCCCTTTCATTTATTTATTTCTTTGTTTATTTATTTATTTATTTTTATGTAGATGTGTGCTTTACCTGCACATATGTCTGTGTATCATGTGCACACTTGGTGCCCAAAGAGGTCAAAAGAGCGTGTTGAATCCCCTGAAACTGGAGTTACAGACAGTTGTGAGCAGCCCTGTAGGTACTGGGAATTGAACCCAGGTCCTCTGGAAGAGCAACCAGTGCTCTTAACCCCTGAGCCATCTCTCCAGGCCCTATTTTCCTTTTTTGTTGTTGTTGTTTTGTTTTATTTTTTGTTTGTTTTTTCAAGACAGGGTTTCTCTATGTAGCCCTGGCTGTCCTGGAACTCGCTCTGTAGACCAGGCTGGCCTTGAACTCACAGAGATCCACCTGCCTCTGCCTCCCGAGTGCTGGGATTGAAGGCGTGCTCCACCACCATTGGTCCCTTCTTTCCCTTTTTAAAGAGAAGTCGCCGAGGCAATAAAGAGTTGCACACAGTAGTAACTGGTAGAATTAGGCCCTTCTTCTGGTCTTGGTATTCCAAAGGCTGCCTTCTTCCCAAGACTTTCTGGGTGGCCTTTCAGAACCCGATGTTTAACTGCCCACTCTCCACACACACACACCCCACACACCCACAGGCTCTTGTGTGTAGGGAGGCACTGAGGTTCTGAGTAGTGATATGTACTGTAGGTGAGAGAGGGGTCTCGGTGGGTTTGGAGACAAGATGCCCCAGGGCAGGTGGGAGACAGAGACACCACGCAGACAGGGCTCAATGAAGAGTTTTATTTGGTGGGGGGGAGAGAGAGAGGGGAGAGGGAGAGGGAGAGGGAGAGAGAGAGGGAGAGAGAGAGGGGAGAGGGAGAGGGAGAGGGGGAGAGAGAGAGAGAGAGAGAGAGAGAGAGAGAGAGAGAGAGAGAGAGAGAGAGAGAAAGTGGAGGTGTGCACACTTCATGGCAGGAAAAGGGAGGAAGGGAAAGAGGAAGAAGAGAAGGGGTCTTTCCCTAAAGGAGGCCTCATGTCAGGATGCAGGGCGGGTCCCCAAGGGACAGGCCAGCGTGCCAACACTCTGCCCATAGCCACCCTCAACCTCATCACTGTGCTGACTGCATGTCTTTCAAAGACCCAGACTCCTGGCTCCACAACCCCAGGGGCCCATGGGAGTCCAACCCTGCAACTCTGGGCAGCCACTAGGCACAGGGTCTTCCATTCCTAGTCCCCAGCCTGGTTCAAAGATGACTATCAGCTCTCTCTATCCTAAGAGTAGCCTCCTCATCTGGACGCTCTGCCGGCCGGCCGGCCCACCTCTTTCCTTTCCGGGGAGGTTCTCCCCCCAAGCCCAACACCTCGACTCCCCCACCCCTATCCAGGTCCTGCTCTCCCTCACACCCTTCCTCAGGCCTGAGAGTCCCTCGCAGCAGTGAGAAGCAGAGGGAGAGGCAATGCCGGGCCCAAGAGGCGGCAGCTGCAAGCAGCTCGCACTACACTCTCTTCAATAATTCATTCTCCGGCAGGCCGCAGGCACCATGCCCTCCTTCTGAACCAGAGATGGCTGCCACCGCTCAGAGCCCTCTGTGGGGTGGGAGAGGGAGGCTGACAGCCGCAGAGAGCCGGACAATGAGCAGAGAGGGTGCCCAGCCTCCCAAGCCTAGGCTGCACATGGCCCACTGTTTCCGGTGAAAAGGGTTTCAGTCTGGGCTGACGCCAGGGGGCCAGGGAGACAAAAGCCACATTGCTGTGAGCCAGGGGGAAACAGAAGGATCTCAGAGAGCGCCTACCCCCGGCTCTCTGGAGTGCGTGTACCAGGGTCAACCCTGTGACCTGGCTGAGCCTCTGCAGGCAGGCTACCTTTCTAACGGATGTCCACACCCCTCGGTCGGTCGGTCCCCTGACAGGTCTCAGCTGTCCCCACCTCAGGAGTTCGGCTCTGCTGGATCTGTCATCTTAGTCTACATCCCCGAAACCTCTTCTTGGGGTTGCCATGCTGCCCCCATCTCTCCACCCCCCAGCCTCTCTGGCTAACCACTGCTAGTGTTTACGGAGCTTGTCGACCGTGGGGGTGGATGACCTGAACCGACCCTGCGCGTGGCAAGGGGATTCAGAATCCTAAACATTAGGAGTGTGCCAAGCCGTTCTTTGTCTGTAGCGAGGAGGAGGAGTTATGGTGGTAAGGTCTAACCCGTGGCAGGGCCTTTGCGTCCCCTCTCCTTCACCGGGACACACTGGACTCTACTCCTCTGCTAGCCCTCTTCCTCCTGTAATCCACTCTTTGCCACTGGTCACCTAGTGCAGGGGGACTGGGATCCAAGACCAAAACAAACATTCATGGAGCACCTCGATTGCACCAGGCTGAGCCAGACCCTGATAGGCAGAAGTCTGGAGCCACGCATCTCTGGCTACTCAATGCTCCTCTTCCAAGCAAAGAGGGACCCCCCCCCCAAATGTACAAAACAGATCCACTGTCTGCCCCAAAGTGGGCAAGAGTTGGGTCTGGAAGCCATAGCTCTTCTTCTTCATTCCCTCTCAGGGCCTGGTTTCTGGGAGGTAGGTGCAATCATTCTGGGCACTGTCAGCAAGAAACTCTTCAGACATATTTATAGCAAATGCTGCATCAGGGGATGGAGTCTGAAAGTGCCTCAAGCATCAAATAACTCTATAGGCCCTGAGGCGGAGCCCAGGAAAATAATACTGATTGCAGCAGGAGAGACTGAGGTTTGATGATGGAGGAACTTCCCCACAGCAATATTTGGAGCTGACAATGGGAATTCCCTATAGAAGTTACTTCCACATAATTTTCTCAGGATTAGGCATCTTTTTTGGTCTAATAGGTACAAAAGGATGGATATGGTAGACTACCGATTCTGTCCTAGTTATGCCCAGACTTCCAAATACCAGGGCCACTGGCTTAGTTGTCCAGATTACACCATTCTGAAGAGGCAAGTGGAGATTGAAAGCAGGGCAGACTAGTCAGGATGGCTGGCAGGGGCCCTGCCCAGCACCCTGAGTCCTGACAGGGTGAGCTGATGAAGCCTTGGGGGCTCTGTATGGGAACCTAGATCTGCACAGCCAAGCTGGGGCCAGAGCCCCAGAGAGGTAGGCATGCTTGCTCGCTAGGTGCCTCTCTTAGGTAATCTGCCCAGAGATTCAAGGCACAGTTACAGATCAGTCTTTAAAGTGGGGAGGTAGAGAGATTGTGACCTGCCAATCACCTCACGGGAGGGCCTTTGAAGGGAGTTCTGGAGTCTGGAGACTGGGCTCCCTAATCCAGTTCTGATACCTGCCTTCTTGGCATAGCAGAGACCAGGTATGAGACCAGGCATGTGACCAGAGACCAGCGTGGGTGAAAAGGAACAGGGAACGTGGGCTGCCCCTGTGCCTCTCACTCGGAGAACTGATATTTATGTTTTAAAGAGGCGGCCATGGCTTCGGGGGTGTAGGTTCAGGCAGAGGGAGGAGGGAAGCCAGGCACAATTGCTTCTCCTGTGAAAACTGAAGCGCCCCAAGGCCCAGAGGAGCTAGTCCATTAGCTGTGGTCAGCAGGGGAGGCAAGGAGGGAGGGGGGGTGAGCGGTGTGTGTGTGGGGGGGAGAGACTTCTCTCCCTCCAGGTCTTATTGCCTAAGATAAACTTTAGTTCCCTCTATTACAAGCCCCAACAAAAACAAAATGCAAAGAATGAACACCCTCCTACCTCTCCTCGGCAGGCTTGAAGCTGAGTAAGTTGGGGTGGCCACATTTGTGGCAGGAACAGACCACAGAGGAAGGGCAGGCAGTGGCTTCCCCAGGCGCTTTCCAGGTTACAGCCAGCCCAAGAGGAACCTGGAATGGAGTGCTCTGAGAAAGGGTCCTGGTCCACCTCAGCTCTGGGATGGGACCAGTGGACAGTCAGCTGAACAGAGAGGGGAAAACAGTCCCCAGAGATCTTCAGAGAATAGCGAGGTGGAGAGGAGGGGTCCCGAACCCCCTCCACCCCGAGAAAGTGGGTTCGAAGAAGGGTTGAGAAGGGGAGTTTTCCCCTTGATGCTGAGGTGAAGTTGGAGACTCGCCCAGGTCATTAAGGTCTCAGTTCTGTCGCCGTGAAGGGGTCTGCTTCCACTCGCCCCAGGCCCAAGCGCAGCCACTGTCTTAAGAACCAGGAAGGGTCCAGTATCGAAGGACCAATGACAGGTTGGTCCGCTTAGAAGGGTGTAGGAAGCCAGCGAACTGGGATCACACCCTCGCTTCTCCCCCCCTCCCCCCCGCCAGAACTTGGGCTTGTCCGCTTTGACGTGCCCGCCCGAGGGGACGAGAAGGGGTACTGACCCGAGAAGCCAAAAGCGTCCTAGTCCTGCGACTTTGTGCTCTCTGCTGCCCAGACTGAGCTGGGATGCTGCCCGGCTTGCCTGGGTTCCCCCCGAGACCAGGATGGAGGTAAGAGCGGTCTGGGGCTTTGGAGGGGTCTTGAGTGTCTCAAAGGAACTCCCCACAAGGGTGGGGACAGAGTGCAGCCTGGGGTTCTCTCCCGGGGGTGGGGGGGGGGGGGGTGTCTGGAGATGGGATGTGGCTCCTGGAGAGGGGGGAAAGGCTTGGCTGGGTCTAGATCCAGGCTGCGCCCTCTGCAGCAGCGCCTCCTGCTGGCAGGAGACAGCACGTGCGGCGGGTGCTGCCACCTGGAGGGCGGGTGCGGACAGCGGGCCATCGAGTCCAGGGGGCGCTACCGCGGGCAGGGAGGCCGCCGCCTCCCCTCGCCTTGACCTTCCCCGAGACCTGCGGCGCACTGACTGACACGGGGAGGCGTCCCCGCTGGGCTGCCTCCCCGAGGATTCTGCAGAAGCCTCAGGGTCGGGACCTGGAAAAGGGTGGCTGGACGTGGCTTCCCCGGAGCTCAGAGGGGCGTCTTGAGGCTTGGGCAAGCGAACTGAGCACCAGCACTCTTCCTTCTCGGTCTGTTAACCCGGCTGAGGTGGGGACGCAGGAGGGCCTTTCTTCCTGGGGGCGCTGGGGCGCGCGGCGGTGGGGTGGGGTGGGGTGGGGTGGGGCACTAGCTGCACCGAGCTGGGGGCTGGAGGGAGCCGAACCTCCTCCCCTTAAAAGCCCCGGTGCCGCGCCTGCCTTTGAACCTTTCCCGCCCTCTGCCTGCGGTGGCTGGCCGAGCTCCACAGACAGACCCTGTCCTTCCCGGAGACCTGGGGGAGGGGGGAGGGGAGGGGATGGCTTGGGGCGGGGGGAAGCAAGCGAGGTGAGGATGGAGGGGCGGTGGGAGACACCCGATGACTAGGGACCTGGGGGTGGTAGGGAGGAGGGACTGACGTGGGGAAGAGACCGGACTGAGAGGCCAGGGGAGTGAGAGGAAGATTGAAGGAGGAGGTTAGAAAGGAGGGGGTGGGGGGGGAGAGAGGAAAGGGGTGGAACCACGAGCTAGGAGAGGGAGCGGGCGGCTGGAGCTGGGCGGGGCGTGGGGCGAGGCCAGGCGTGCAGCGGGCTGGAGCAGTGTGCAGAGCCGCGGCTGGGTCCTGCTCCCGCCTCGGAGCCCCTGGCCCGGGGGAGGGGGAGAGGCCGCTAGCCCGGTCTATGTCTTTTTCTGACTCCAGTGCAACCTTCCTGCTGAACGAGGTAACCGCCGCCGGGGCCCCCTCCCCAGAGGGGTGGGAGGAAGGCTCCGGCATTTGGGAGAAACTGCAGCACCCGGAGGGGAAGCGGGGTGGGGGAACGGGAGGCGAGACCTCTGGGCGAGAGGAGGGGAAGGCTGGAACTGGCGGCTCCTCCAGCATGTGCAGACTGGGGGCCGGGAAAGGGGCTCGATTGGAAGGGGGGCTGTGCCAGGCTCCCTCTGTGACCCTCTCGGAGTTCCTGGGCGGGGCGGGGCGGGGCGGGGGGGGGGCGCAACCTTAGAGCTGGGATGCTAGGGGCCTCCACCTGGTGTAGCGCTCCCAGCTCCTGCCTCAGTTTCCCCACTTGGTGTCCAGGAATTTGGATCTACCCAGCTCCCTGGCACACTTGAGGCTTTCCTCCTTGCTCCTGCTTCCGTAGCTAGATTAGCACGAGAACTGGACTCGGCAGGTGTGACTGACGGTGGTGAGACACGAAGCGGGCATTGGGTAGCGACTCAGGGGTAGAGGTGCGGGGGGGCGGGGGGGGAAAGGGAAGACCCAAGTGCCGCCGCCTGCAGGACCCAAGGGATGCCCGTCGGTATGGGGAACTTGAACCCATCTCCTGGGGAGGTGGTTGGCATGGCAACGCATTTCTCAGAGGCCGACTTAGACACACCATTGTCCCAGCTGGGGATGGAGACAGACAACAAGGTGTGAGGAAGGGAATCTATCTGTTGGTAGCGGATCCACAGCTACCTGCAGTCCCAGGACCCTCTGTGGGTGAGGAGTCAGTCCTCCGATGAGAGGCCATCTCCCAGGAGAGAGCCTGGGGGGGGGGGTCTTCCCCCTTGATACCGACCTCTCCACCCTCTGGAAGGAGGGGGCTAGAGAGACAACGCGAAAGGAAGGTACAGGGCGAAGGCGATGCTTGGGAACGCAGACTGTAATGTCTCACTAACCCCTCATCATGCAGACTTCGAGCTGTGAAAGCAGGCTCCCCCAATCGCGGCTGCTGCCCTCAGCAAAGTTGCCTGCCAACCCTGCTAGTAGAAAGAGGCAGACTAGGGTGTCGTAAGATGAGCCCCCTACCCCCCTCTTTTTCTTGCCAAGGAAACAGGAAGCTGAGACAGAGGTGAGGAGGCATTTGCCTTGGGTGGTCTTCCCCCCCACCACCACCACCACCACACACACACTACCTTCTAATAGGTCTCATGAACTCTTGCAAATTGTGGCTTTCTGATTTCCTTCTGGTCCAGGAAGGGAAAGGGACGGGCAGAGTGCTGAGCTTACCCTCCTGGGTGTGAGGAATAGGAATGGAAAGCAGCTGGGTTGAGAGAGCAAGACACCAGGCATGGCTGATGTCTGTCTGTCTCACGTCCTCTTGGGGTGCCCAGGCAGGTGGTCAAAATTCAAAAGGGAATTTTTGGTCAGGGGATGTAAGAAGGAGGGAGCTCATGTGGGGAGAGCCCCCGGAAGGTTTCTCCCATTTTCCTCCAATCTCAGCAGCCCTTTAACGGGGGCTGAGTGGAGCGAGGTGGCTAGGAGCATCCGACCCACCATACACCCGGCCTTTTGCCAAGCGAGAGACGTGCCCCTTTTCCTTGCCAATCTCAGAGTCGGGATCCCACCTTCTTCTGCTCCACCTGCAGCCATCCCCGTGCCTCCACCCTCTTGGCTTCACCCGTCCCTTTAGGCTCACCTAAAACAGCCCCTTTCTGCCCCAGTTCCCACGGATGCCTTGGCAATGTCTGGCACAATCCTTGGCAGGGAAGTGAGGAAGAGACTCTCCATCCGGCTTTAAGTTGGATGAAATCTGCCCGTGCAACAGGTGTGGGGAGGCCTAGCCAGCGTACCCGAACTTCCCCCTTCTCAAGGGTCGGCCCTTTGCTGCAGCCCGGTGCCCAGAGGGCCAAGCACCTGTTAGGGCAGGAGCTGCTTTCATGGTCTGGGATCTCCAAACCATTCCTCCCTAGTACCTCTGCGGGGTTCGCTTCGGGCGTCTCCTGGAAATGCAGGGAGCCGACAACGCACTATATCACCTGAGACCTCTCCCCATCCGCTGCCCGTCCCCCTCTAGCTCTCCATTTTCCTGTCTTGCGCGTCCTCTCTGCCTCCAGCCCTCCTGTCTCTCCATCCAGCCTCCCCGCCGCCCGCACCCTCTCGGTTCTCCGCTGGGGTCGCGTCTCTGGGCAGTGTCTCGCCCCTTCCCCTCCCCCGCGCCAGCCCTTTGTTTCCCGGCGGAGCAGTTCCTGGGTTGCCCAAGTCCCTGTCTCCGCATCCCTCCTCGCCCCGCCTCCTCCCCGCCGGGATCCGCCCCGCCTGCAAGCCTCTCCGCCCTTCTTCCCAGTCGCCCCGGCCCCAGAGGTGCCGGGGACCCACCTTCCCGGCTCGCGTGCGCCCGGTTCCGCGGCCCCGGCGTCCCCGGCGCCCGCGCCTTCCCGGGAGGGGGTCCGGTGGGCGGGCACTATTGTTGTGGGAGCCGGTGGCAGATTCCTGAGCCGCGCTGGCGCGCTCGGGGTGGGACCGACGGGGCTGGGGGCTGGGGAGGGGAGCGGGGATCTGAGCGGCGAGCAGCTGGTCTTCGCGGCTCGCTCCCTCCTTCGCGCTCGCGCTCTCCGCCGCCGCCGCCGCCGCCGCCCGCCGCCCGCCGCCGCCCGCAGGGCTGCGCGGCTCGGTGGCATCTCGGGCGCGGCCCGCCGTCCTCGCCCCCGGCGCCGCTCGCTCTCCCCCCCCACCCACCCCGGACTCCCCCATGTATGACGACTCCTACGTGCCCGGGTTTGAGGACTCGGAGGCGGTGAGTGCCCACGGGGAGGGTGGGGGTGGGGGAGTTGGGATGACACCTCTCTCTTCAACCCTTCCCCCCCCCCCCCCCCCCCCCCCCGGTTCAGGACTTTGAAAAAAAAACGCCTTGACAGCGGGGCAGGGCGCGCAATGGGGGCGGGGGGCTCTCTAGGAAAGTGGGGATATGGGCTTTCAAGGCCAGGTCTCCTGGGTACTCGGGTGTGTGCACAGAGGGACACTGTAGGGAGAAGGCTCGAGCAGGTGGCCCCAAAGCTCAGGACATAAGGGGCAGAGGGAGGAAAGACCGAAGGCCCTGGCACCGAGGTTTTAGAGGGAACACGGACTGTCTGGAGTTCCAAATTCTGGGTTTATGGGGTCTGAACAGAACAGGAGGAGCTGATCTTTAGGGGAGTCGCTCGGACCTGTGCCTCAAGTAAATGACAAATTGGGGAGCTGGAAGAGTATTTAGAGAGTCGGGTACCAGTCTCTGCAGATAGGAATTCTAGGACTTGACAAGGGCTGTTATTCCTCTGCCCACCACCCCTGTGCGTAGCTTTGACCCCTCACCCTCACTATAGCCCAGCTTCTTCCAAAGGCCACCCACCACATGGGTGGGCCCTCAGACTGAGTTCCGTCCACCTCCCCAGGCCCCTGCTGAGGATTCCTCTGAGCTCCTGCTCAGCATGGAGGACCTGGAGGTGAGGCCAGGGGATGGAAAGGAAGATCTTTTCTCAGAGAACCAGGCAACCAATAAATATTTAATTCTCCTCTTTGCTTTTATCTCCTGACCCACTGAGACAAATCAGCTCATTAGGCTGTGATTCCCGGAGCTCAGAAAGCAGAAAGAATGCCTGGAAAGAAGGGACAAGAGTGGGGAGCAGTTTCAGAGCCCCTTGGAGTTGCCAGACTTTCTCCAACATGCCACACCAGGGCCTTCTTGGGAAAGGACCACTTACATGGCTTGAAAACATCCCTTGATAGGGTTAGGTCAAGTCTGCTGTCTTGTGAGGCTCAGAACAGGCATGTGTCAGTCAGTTCTGGGACCAGGCTCCTTCCGGGCCCAGTTTTCCGTGGGGCTCTGGGGCTAATTACGTTGCTGTGAGAGCAGAGAGATGATTTTCAGGCCTCTCTCTGACAGTCGAAGGGACAGCTGGTGTAGCCCAGGGTTCCAGGAGGCGCTGGAGAACGGACCTCTCTGTGGGGCCGCAGGGCCTTGGGTGCTCCCTTCTCATCCCTGGTGAGAAGTCAGGCCAAAGACACTGGCCCATAGGGATGCTGCTTGAGGGTGGCCTGCTGACCTATGGCTCCCTCCTGACCCTCTCTGTTTCTTGGCTCGCTTCCCCCCCACTTGGCTTCCTCCTGCTAGCTCCTTGCTCTCTCTGAGGCCCCCTCTGAGGCAGGAGGAGGGAGAGCAAGCTCTAAATAAATCCACTGGGCTCATCTCCCTCCTCTTCTTCCCCCGTGCCAGGCAAGAGAGGAGCTGCAGCCTGCCCACACACTCGCCAGGCAAGGGGGGCAACCACCAGGGCACTGCGCCAACTCGGGAGTACTGAGACTCTGGCTGTTTGGATATAAGGGGGTGGGGGAGATAAGACCCTAACGGGCTCTACAGGGTGTTCCTACCTTCTTAATTGATACCAGAGTAGCCCAGGCAATACCCGAGGACACGGGAATTATGGAAAGTGACTTTACCATTCAGAACACAACTCATTGAACAATTTAGGGGGAGACCTGTCGTTCTCGCCCAGTCAGGGTTAAGAGGTCTTCTAGCCTAGATACCCCAGATATGGGCAGTGAGGACTAAATTAGGCTGAGCGCTAGCATCTGTAGAGGTCAAAGCCACACTTCTCCCAACACCTGCTGGGTACCCAGGAAGTATGTGATACATACACAGTGGGTGGTCATCCTGCCTGGCCTCCAGCCTTTCTCCCCTGCCGGCCTCTATCCCCTTAGCCACCCACACCCTGCAGCTAGCACTTCTGTCCTGCCAGTGAGGTCCCTCACTCCATGTCAAGGCTTTTTTTTTTTTTTTTTTTTTTTTTTTTTCCCCAGGGACTCAGCCTTGCTCTGCCTTGGCTGGAGAGATGGGGAGCAGCAGAGAGCCTCTCCTTGTGCAGAACAAAAGGCGGTACCACTCTGGTGCTGCCTTGAGCCTTTGGTTTACAATAGACATAGTCTCTAGCCCAGATTCCAGGACTGACACCAAGTGACCAGCCCTCCGCACAGGCAGGGCTGGGGCAGAGGCATGGTCAACAGGGTGTGTTTCGTTAGGTGATCAGAGCCAGAGAGTTCTAGGGTCTGTTCTTCAACCTGAACATTTGGAAACCGCTTTCCTTACACACATCCTGTTTTTACCTTTTCTGTGCCGCTGGCCATCTCAGAATTAAGGGAAGAATCCCTCCAGGCAGCTGCATGTAAGGAAAAGAGTCGGAAAAGATTCCCTGTTCCCTAACGCAGTTAGTTACCTTAACTTTCAGCTGCTTGTCTCAAAGTTGAAGTTTCCTTATTTGATTGGCATCTTCCTTGTGGCCTTGAAGGTGAACTCCCTCCGCAACCCTTCAAGTGTACACTCCTTACCCCAAGACCCTACTAAGGGCAGGACTCAAGGACTGTCCTTGTTCACATCACCAAAGGCACCCCATTCCCCAAGGCCCTGTATCGGCTTGGTTGCCTGGCACCAGCGTACCCTCCCTCCAGGGCCTCATATCCCTTGGGCCCAGGGGAAGGCTAGGGAGGTACAGCCAGGTGGTGGGTGTGTGATGGCCTCGCCTGTACCCAGGAGATGGCTTTGGGTTGCTCTCTCTTTCCCGGCTTCTTGCTGCTTACACCCGGCCAGTCCTAGCAGGTGTGAGAGGAAAGTAGTGGGTGGGGAGAGCAAAGGAGACTTCCAGGAGTCTGCAACTTTGGGCCCAATCTTCACACCGCAAGGCAAATATGCATCCATTTAACAGATCCCAAAACCTTGTTAGAAGCCTGCTGTGGTGGCACACCAGCATCTGGGAGGTAGAGGCAGGCAAATGTCTATGTTTGGTCTATATGGAAAATTCTAGGCTAGCCAGTGCTACATGGTGGACCCTGGCTCAAATACGAACAACAAAAAACTTGGATAGAGTCTTAGTGGTCAAATGGTCACATTGTGACAGGGCCTACCAGAGTGTGTGTGTGTGTGTGTGAATTTACTGTGTGTGGGTGTGTGTAAGCTCACACACACTACTGTGTGCATGCATGCACGTGTGTGCGTTTTCATTTACTGTGTGTGTGTGTGTGTGTGTTTTCATTTACTCTGTGTGTGTGTGGATCAGAGGACAACTTTAGAGATGAGTTCTCTGCCTGCACTGTTGGCCCCATGGATTTCACTTAGGTCACCCTCTTAGAGCAGCAAATGCCTCTTCTTCACTTGCTGAGCAGTCACACCATCCCCTCTCCCTACCCCATCTGGCTTCTTTTTTTTTTTTTTTTTTTTTTTTTTTGAGGGAGGGTCCCGAGTAGCCCAGGATGGCTTTTAACTCCCTCTCTAGCTGCAACTGAACTTGAATTCCTGCTCCTCCACCTCCCAAGCGCTGGAGTTATAGGTGTGCGGCGCCATGCCCGGCTCTGACCCGCATCTCTTGGCTAGCTGTACTCTTGCCAATCGTCTTAAAGGGATCATGTCTAGGCTGCTTCAGGCTAGCGTGGATAAGAGGACCTGGTTTCCTGGATTCCACAGCATCTCAGAGACATCATCTGTAGTATTTTTCCCTTCCCTCTGCTCCATAGGACACGGTAGAAGGGAAAAGGAGAGAAAAGGGGTGAAGATTATTCGGAGTTAAGGTATTGATAGGTGTGCAGCAGAGGGGCCCCATCTTTACACTGTGGACTAGGCCAGCCTCTCTGTAACCACAGAGACACTGGGAGGTACACAAGAAGCAGCTTAGAGGGTCAGATCATCCCCTAGAAGGTGGAGAAGAGGCAATGAGGTTAGGAGAGGCCTATACAGTCCCTTTACACAGACTCTCCCATCCCAGGGTTCAGCCGACTCCTACACCAGCCGCCCCTCTCTGGACTCAGACGTCTCCCTGGAGGAGGACCGGGAGAGTGCCCGGCGGGAAGTGGAGAGTCAAGCTCAGCAGCAGCTGGAGAGAGCCAAGGTATACCTGCCGCGCCGCCGCCAGCAGGGGGCCCGGCTGGGTGCAAACCTGTGCGGGATCTTGGGTCCCCAGGGTCATGTTAGGGGGTACTTACGTGTGGAAAAGTGTGTGTGGCAGGCAGGAGGCTTCTCGTCTGGGGCCTCTGCCGTCCCCCACGAGATGTCCCGAGGTGTCTCTCACTGCCCTGACGATCAAATTTCCCAGCACAAACCTGTGGCATTTGCTGTGAGGACCAATGTCAGCTACTGTGGGGTGTTGGATGAGGAGTGCCCAGTCCAGGGCTCTGGAGTCAACTTTGAGGCCAAAGATTTTCTGCACATTAAAGAGGTAATCCACCTTCTACTCCTCCGGTTGCCGTCCCAGGCCCCAGTGCCTCTTTAGTTCTAGATCTAAAATGAGTCCCCAACTCCTTCACTTTCCTCTGTGTGTACTTCTGTACTCCTGTGTACTTCTCAGCCCTGCCTTGGTCCTCACTTCTGTTAAGTGGGAGGTTAACCAGTAGTCTCCTGTGACACCCGTGACGCCACACGACTTGAACCTGGCTGCACTGTTCTGTGATGCCATCATACTCTCCTTGGCCCCTCCTCTGCCTTCCTCACACCAGCTTCCCAAAGTCTTCCCTGGCTCAGAAGGGGCCTGGGCAAGCGCCCCTCACAGCTCCTCCCCGCTCTCGTCCACTCCCAGAAGTACAGTAATGACTGGTGGATCGGGAGGCTAGTGAAAGAGGGCGGAGACATCGCCTTCATCCCCAGCCCCCAGCGCCTGGAGAGCATCCGGCTCAAACAGGAACAGAAGGCCAGGTGAGAACCGTGCTGCAACTCCATACACACACACACACACACACACACACACACACACACACACACCCCAGACACAGAACACCCCAAATACCTGACCCACAGAACACAGTAACACACGCACACCATGCACACACACCCCAGACACAGAACACCCCAAATACCTGACCCACAGAATGCAGCTCCACAGTGCTGGGACTCCATACACACACACACACACACACACACACACACACACACACACACACCAAATACCTGGCCCACAGAACGCAGCTCCACATGCACACCACACACACACACACACACACACACACACACACACACCCCAAATACCTGGCCCACAGAACGCAGCTCCACATGCACACCGTGCAAGTGTACACACACACCACACACATGCTCAGCTGTCCTAAAGGGAGTTACTAATTTGTAAAACATTAAATAATGCATGGAACTGACAGCCCCCTTCTTTTCTGTCAGGAGATCGGGGAACCCTTCCAGCCTGAGTGACATTGGCAACAGACGCTCTCCTCCTCCATCTCTAGGTACCCCCTACCCCCGCCCCCTCAGCTTACCCACCTTGGGTAGACGGGCAAACAGGACACAGTGGAAGGGGTGGGTCCTCCTCAGTGAAGGGGCCCGCCGGTAGAGGGATCGGAAAAGCAGGGAGAACCTGTTATCTCCCCTGGGGAAGGAACTGCCACGCCCCCACGGCCTTTTCCCTTCAGCAACTTTAACCTTTTATTTCCTTTTCCAAAAAGCCAAGCAGAAGCAAAAGCAGGTGAGTCAGAAAGGGACCTGGGCGGTGGGTGAGGGGCAGATTTTGGTTCTGGGGACCCTTCTGGTTAGACAGTGCAGGACAGAGGGGAGGGAACCCAGCACTCTTGACTCTGCCCCCAGAGCAATCAGGCATAAAGTGGGCACCAAGACCAAGATTTTTGTCTTGACCTCCTGGCCATTTTGCAGGCGGAACATGTTCCCCCATACGATGTGGTGCCCTCCATGCGGCCTGTGGTGCTGGTGGGACCCTCTCTGAAAGGTTACGAGGTGAGGAAATGCCCAACCTGAGTCCCGGGAAGGCTTCAAGGACAGTGGGAAATGCCTGTGTGGAGGGTGTGAACTCCTCTTAGGGACACTGCCTGTCTCCTGGAGCCCCCTGTCAGTGCCACACCCTCTCCTCCAGGTCACAGACATGATGCAGAAGGCTCTCTTCGACTTCCTAAAACACAGGTTTGATGGCAGGTAAGCTACCCTGGCCTGGAACGGAATGAGAATCGGGAAGAAAATAATTCCCTCCTCATGCCCAGAGCTAGTCTCCTGTCAAGGAGGACTGGGTAAAGAAGGCCTTGAGTTTGAAGGCAGCTGTGACCCTCCATACCAGGATCTCCATCACGAGAGTCACAGCTGACCTCTCACTGGCAAAGCGGTCTGTGCTCAACAACCCTGGCAAGAGGACCATCATTGAGCGCTCCTCCGCCCGCTCCAGCATTGGTGAGAACTCCTTTGCTCCTGCCTCTCTGCCCTTTTGACGCTAGTCAGAACTTCCCCCTTTTTTGACCATGCCCCACCACCGGCCCCAGGACTGTCCTCGTTTGCCCAGTCCACTGCCTGCCCAGGCTGTCGGGTCCTTCCTGTCCACTACGTAGCCGCCCTCCCTCAAAGCCCTGGGTTAAGCAGTGGGCAGAGCCCCTGGTGAGCTCCTCCCCTTCCTTAGCTGAAGTGCAGAGTGAGATTGAGCGCATATTCGAGCTGGCCAAATCCCTGCAGCTAGTGGTGTTGGATGCCGATACCATCAACCACCCAGCACAGCTGGCCAAGACCTCGTTGGCCCCCATCATCGTCTTTGTCAAAGTATCCTCACCGAAGGTAAGTGAAACTGGGGTGACTGGGGGCCCACAGGAGACGTCCCCTAGAAGATAGTGACCTTTTCCTGCCGTCCCGCAACGCCACACTGAGTCACCCT
The DNA here is from genome assembly GCF_007827085.1 of Peromyscus californicus insignis. NCBI lineage: Eukaryota > Metazoa > Chordata > Mammalia > Rodentia > Cricetidae > Peromyscus > Peromyscus californicus. Next base: position 63,388,628 of record NW_026294503.1, read on the forward strand.
CACCTTGTACTTACTAATGCCGTATCACAAGTTGGGAACGTGCCTAGTTCCTTCCAGGCCCAGCTCTGACCAGAGCCCCAAGAGACTCTAGGCCCTGTCTCTGCCTTTCTGCTTCAGGTACTCCAGCGACTCATCCGCTCCCGGGGGAAGTCACAGATGAAGCACCTGACTGTACAGATGATGGCCTACGATAAGCTGGTTCAGTGCCCGCCCGTGAGTGCTTGGGTCCGCCGCTGCAGCCACACCCGATTGCGGGGTGCAGGAGATGGAGAGCTGGGAGGTTGCCGCGAGACGCCGACCTCCCTGTGTCCTTTCTGTCCAGGAGTCGTTCGACGTGATTCTGGATGAGAACCAGCTGGAGGACGCCTGCGAGCACCTGGCTGAGTACCTAGAGGTTTACTGGCGAGCTACCCACCATCCAGCACCGGGCCCTGGACTTCTGGGTCCTCCTAGTGCCATCCCTGGACTTCAGGTAACCATTTCCAGTGGGCACAAATGTGCAGGCTTACACAGTCAAAGCCAAGCCCCTGCCCTGCCCGAGGATTGTCCTTGGCCTGCACGTGAAGCCAGGGATGGTTGAGCTGTCAGCTGTGTTTCAGCTCGCTCTGCAGACCTAGGGCAGAGAGGTCAAGGAACTTCCTGATTGAAGAGCACAGTGAATGAGATGAGTAATCAGAGATGGGCCTTCCAGGGTCAGAGGAAACGTTCTCTCCACACCTTTCTCCCAGTCACTTCTTAAGGGAGAGCCTGAATATGCAGGAGCCCAAACTCCAGCTTTCTACACCTGGCCCAGAAGAACACCCCAGCTTACTTCTTCCTCGCACTGTTTAGAACCAAACCTGGGAATTGAGAATAGAGGGGAAGAGCCCCACCTCCCTGCCAGAGTCCTAGGAGGAGCAGAGGCCAGAACTGCCTCACCTTACTTAGAGCTCTTGTGTGGCCCCCAGAATCAGCAGCTGCTGGGGGAGCGAGGTGAGGAGCATTCACCCCTGGAGCGGGACAGCTTGATGCCCTCAGACGAGGCCAGCGAGAGCTCCCGCCAGGCCTGGACCGGCTCTTCACAGCGCAGCTCCCGTCATCTGGAGGAGGACTACGCAGATGCCTACCAGGACCTGTATCAGCCTCACCGCCAACACACCTCGGGGCTGCCCAGTGCTAATGGGCATGACCCCCAAGACCGGCTCCTAGCCCAGGACTCGGAGCATGACCACAATGACCGGAACTGGCAGCGTAACCGGCCTTGGCCTAAGGACAGCTACTGACCACCTCCTGCCCTACCCTGGCAGGTACAGGCACAGCGGCTGGGGTGCCCACCTCAGGCAGGTTGGAGTTAGACTGGCATCAGGCTGCCTCTAGGTTCAGCTCTCACAACCCCCTGCCCAGCCCCTGGTCCAGGGCTGACTGTGGTCCCAAGGTTCTGGGAGAAGCAAGGGGCCCCCTCACCTCCTGGGCACAGTGACCCCGTAGGTTCTCATCCCAGGTACTAGCTGTGTCCTGCATCCTTGGCACCTTCCTTTACCTGCACAAGAAGCTGCCCAAGTGGGCGATGATCTCAGGCCAGGATCACTTAGCAGGGGACTTCCCACCAGAGTGGATGCCCCGCTAATAACGAGGGTAGGAGTGTGGGCAGTACAGCGTAAGTCCTAACAAAGCACTCCGTTGTGCTTTGTGGTCCGAGGGCCTCCACTCACCTCACTGCCACACATCAGAAATGAAAGCATCAGAGCTCAACACGGTGTCTCTTCTCTACCGTCAGCTGGGGTGGGCATTTACACCCAAGACGGGCACGGTGCGGGTGAGACTGGACAGACACCTCACAGCGGAAGCTCTGGTAGGAAAAGGCCCTCCTCTCCAAACCAGGAAGCTTAGCATCTGGCAGGACTAGGGAACTGGAGCGTGGTGAAGCAGAAGCCGGCCTGGACTGCGGGGGAGGAGGAGCAGCTTCCGGCCCCCTTGCCTTTCTCACTCTTTCTCCCCTGCATCTGTCATTTCTGTTCCTTCCCTCCATGCCTCCTGCAAGACCAGGGCTCCCTGACTCAGCTGCGCTTGTTAAGTTAGGGTTAGATGAGGACATTAGGACCCAGGGGACGGCCCCCAGAGGCTGGCCACCTGGCTACCCTTGCCTTATGGCTCTAGTGTGTGACCTACAGAGCATGCTCCATTGAGAACCTGCCCCACCTCATTGTCATCTCCAATAAAACACCATGCACAGTCCCTCCGGTGTCTGTGGCTCACGTGGCTCTGTATTACTGTGTGGCCTAAGTCTGCAGAGGTGAAGTAGTCTGGCCCTTTCTCTCCAATGATGCCCGAGTGGGAGGGGAAGCAGCAGCTGCAAAAGGCATGTATTTGTGGGTACACTGCACCCCAGGCCCCATGTCTGGAGAGAGGGAGCTGGCAGTACAGAAGGGACTTGCTCTGAGGAGCAACATAGTCAGAGCTTCCCACTGCGCCCGCCTCGGGCCAGAGGGCTCCACAGGTAACTGCAACTTGAATTCACATGCTTGCCTACCTTTGAGGGGCAAAGAGAGCGTGTGCCTGAAATGGAGGACAAGATCTGTGGTCCTCCTCAGACTTAACTCAGCTGAACCCAGCCCTCGAGACCTCCAGTGCTGGAGCAAGGGAAGCCAGGTCAGGCACATGGTGGCTGAAGTGCAGCTCCAGCTGCTTCCTTTCTCGTCCTGTGCAAAGCTGGAAGGGAGCCTGGACAAAGCCCAAGTTACAGAAAACAGGAGAGAAAAGACACCGATCCTGCTGCCGTGCTTTCCTATCTCGGGTGTCACCCAGACAAATCTAGGTGAGGAACTAGGCCTTTCTTCCAGCGTGGCTGTCTTTCATTTTCTCAGCTAAGCCATGTTCAGCCAATGCTGTTCTTGCTGACTTCTGTGGTTCCCAGAGAGGGGAGTTTAGCCAGAACCAGACACAACCTTAATATTCATGTATTTATTCTCAGAACATACAAACTTATCTTCTCAGCGAATAGAAAACAGAAATTTCACTCAGTGACTTAAAGATGGACACAGTCAGCTCACCCTGTCCCCACATCTAAAAAAGATTCCCTGGGGGGAGGGACGCCTAGAGTGCACAGCACGCTGTGGCTGTGCACAGCTCTAAAGGCTCTCAACCTGTTGTCAGAGTGACAGAGAGTCCAAGGTCCACAAGCCTCACGATGCCAGATCCCCTGGGTCAGTTAGGGCAACATGGTACTGCAGTGCAGTCACACGTGCTGAAGGAAGTCCCCTCCAGGTGGCCAGGTGTTTGTTCAGGTTGGGGGACAGTGCTAGGCAGCCGCCCTGTGACCAGGACAGCGGCGATGCTGCAGGGGCTGAGCTGGGCCAAACCTGACGTAAGAGGCTCCTCCTGCCTCCTACAACATCTTCCTGTTCCTATGGAGCCCACCTCACAGGCTCCCAGTCCAGGGAATCGGACTGTTTCCTAAACCCAAGAAGGAGAGCCTGGAAAGAGGGATGTGAGGGTTGAAAAGAACAGGCACCCGCTTCAGAGTGTGTCTTTGAATCCCATCAAGTGCGTCAAGCAAAGATGGTCTCTTCCCTGCGCTTCTTGGTGAGGATGGTGCCTGGCTTGTGCTGGGCGTCTGGGTGGTTTGCTAGCTCTGGAGGGCAAGACGACACTGGGCTCTCGAGGATAGCTTGCTTCAGTTCATAGAACACAGCTGAGTCCTCTTTGGTGAGGAAGGTGATGGCGACGCCACTCTTGCCCGCTCTTCCCGTGCGGCCAATCCGGTGAATGTAATCTGGGGAGCAGAAGGATGTCACTCCAGACCAAGTCAAAGATCCTGGTGAGTGGTATCCACTCCACCCCACCCACTTCCGTGGGCAAGCAACCCACCTCCTGCTGTCCACACCTGGTGAACCCACAGCATTTGCCACTCTGCCTGTCTCCCAGTCCCACTGCTGACTCATCACACGGCAACACTAAGGGTCTCCTAGCTCCACTCTTCCCACGCCAGGAAGTGTCATCCTAGACACTGGGACAGCATTGTCCCAGACTACAACCGTTTTTCACTGCACCCTGACTCTGGGAAGGAGGATTAAGTAGTCTTTCCTTACCCTGAGATGAAGCCACCTTCACAGGCACTCACCTTCAATATTTTTGGCCATATCATAGTTGACAACCATAGACACATCTTGGATATCAATACCACGACCAGCCACATCTGTAGCCACCAAAATGTCCTTGGCTCCAGCCTTGAGGTTGGACAGTGCAAACTCCCGCTGCTCCTGGCCTTTCCCGCCGTGCAGTGTGCAGGCATTGTACTGTTGGGAGAGCAGTGGGGACAGCAGTGGGGACAGCAGTGAGCTCGTGACACAGAAGGAAAGAGGGGGAAGGAGAAGGAGGGCGGGAGCAGAAGGCAGGAGAGCGCGGGAAGCAAGAGAAGGAGCTCAGGTGGGGTGAGGAAGACCATGTGAGCTAGAGCAAAGACTGCAAGAAACCAAGGAGTGCTGCAGAGGGGCAGACAGGCTAGGTCAAAGGCCGCGATCTGGTGAGCTGAAGAGCAGGCAGGTGACAAGTTCTGAAGGAGAACCAGGGCAAGGGAATCGGCATGGAAACAGGACTAGGACGGTAAGAACACTGAGAGCGGGGTGGTCCCCAGCACCTTCTCCCCTCACCACACCATCCTAGACAGTACAGACCACAGTCCCAGAGACACTGCCAGGATGTGTCTCCCTGGCCCCACCCCCGAGACGGAGAGCCCAGAGGCTCTGGCTGCTGTTGCTGGAATAGAAGGGATTCCTAGTAACTGACCAGTTACTTCCTTCCTCAAACTTAGGTGCTGCGGAGACTGAACAGTGAGTGAGAGCTGACACTCCCCCACTCCATCCCTAGCTTCAGAGAGCAGCAACACAAGGTTAGCCTTTGCTCAGCCTGCCAGACGTACCCCCATCTTCTCGAGAGACTTGGCCAGCACGTCACAACCCTTCTTCTGGTTGACAAAAATGATGATAGGTGGATCAAAACCTTGCTCCAAAATTGCCAGCAGCTTTTTCCTGGGGAAGGAAATGAGATACACAGTCCCAGACACAGGGAAATGCTCAGCCCAGCAATGAACAGACTCCAGGGTCCTCAACAGACAGAAGCTTCAACAGCAAAGCAGACACCCCACAGCCGCCCCACAAAGACAGAAGCTGAAACAAAAGCCCTCTTTCCACCCAGGGTTCCCAGCTTAGCTGCCCCATACCTCTTTTCTGATTCTGACATGAGGAAGACCTTCTGTTCCACTCGCTCATGGGGCTTGCCTGCAGAGCCAATGTACACCACAGCAGGTCGCCGAAGATAGCTCCTGGCTAGACGCTCCACCGCTGGGGGCATAGTAGCCGTGAACATGACTGTCTATAAAACAGGAGGTTCAGCCCTGGCCCAGGCAGAGGGAACTACATACCCTTCCGTCACCACAGCAGCTCATCTCAGGCTAAACCATTCAATGAGTCCTGCTCTAATCTGTACTTGTCACCCGGGGAAACAGTGATCTACCTTCTCATCTACGGCAGGAAGGACGGGAAGCATTTGCTACCACCTGGGATCCAGGCAACGTGACTCCTTACTTTTGCTTAGCTTTTTTTTTCCTTTTTTTAAAAGACAGGGTTTCTCTGTGTAACAGTCCTGGCTGTCCTGGAACTCGCTCTGTAGACTAGGCTGGGCCTTGAACTCACAGATCCACCTGCCTTTGACTCCTGAGTACTGGGATTAAAGGTGTGGGCCATTACTACCCAGCTGCTTAGCTTTTTTTTTTTTAATTTTTTTTATTTTAAGATTTATTTATTTATTATGTATACAGTATTCTGCCTGCATGTGTCCCTGCAGGCTAGAAGAGGACATCAGGTCTCATTACAGGTGGTTGTGAGCCACCATGTGGTTGCTGGGAATTGAACTCAGGACCTCTGGAAGAACAGCCAGTGCTCTCAACCTCTGAGCCATCTCTCCAGCCCCAGCTTAGCTTTTTTTTTTTTTTTTTAAAGATTTATTTATTTATTATGTATATGGAAGAAGGCGCCAGATCTCATTACAGATGGTTGTCAGCCACCATGTGGGTGCTGGGAATTGAACTCAGGACCTCTGGAAGAGCAGTCGGTGCTCTTAACCTCTGAGCCATCTCTCCAGGCCCAGCTTAGCTTTTTTAAGACAGGATCTTGATATGTAGATCTGGCTGTCCTGGAACTCACATGTAAGACAAGCTAGGCTCAACCTCGAGCCATCTTTCTGCCTCTGCCTCCTAAATGCTGGGATTTTAGGTGTGAGCCACCATGCCTGGCACTTTCTTCCTCTTTTCTAAGTAGCATGATTCTCCAGAATCAGCTTTCCAGGCTAAGCTAAACAGCTGCACCCCTTGGACCGTCAGAGGACTGTACCCAGGCACTGTTAGCATGCTGGAAGCATGTGCACTGGGCTCACCCTAGACAAGGAGGGTCTGAAGACAAACCTGGGAAGTGGCCCCACTTCTCCCAAGAAAGTTTCCTTACTTGGCGGTATTTATGTTTTCCTGACTCAAAGTTGGCCAACATCTTCTCCGGGTCCTCAGCCTCATCTGTGTCCGGCTTCTGGTTGCTGACAGGCATGTGTTCCAGGATCTTCTGCACGTCTGGCTCAAAGCCCATGTCAATCATCCTGTCTGCCTCATCGAGAACCACATAGGTACAGCGGCTCAGCACCAGGTAGCGGTTCTCCAGCACATCAATGAGACGTCCTGGGGTGGCGATCACAATCTGGGAGATACGGTATAATCATACATGGCCTTAGCAGGCAACTTTCTTCCTTTTTTCCTCTGCTGTGAACTATCAACCCACTTAGCAACAGGCCTTCAATGATAAGGAACCTGAACCCCAACCTCCAGTCAGATTTGGTACTTAAGGTTCCTGATACCTGACATGAAATCATCCACTACCTTCCGTTTCCATCAGGAATGAATGGGTTTCTGAGGACCAGCCAGAGGCTAGACAGGGGGCATAATCAAGAGGTACTTCCTTAGATGGAGAAGCAGCTGGCCTCGTGGAAGGGGCCACATGGAGGGATTGCACTGAGAAGTCTACAGGAGAATCACTCTCTCAGCAGACTCCTTAGCGAGTCTCTTCATCTATAGTTCATAGTAGTAAGAACACAGCGTTTGGCGAGGAACTGCTCCCTCTCCATATGGCCTACTGACAGCCATGTGTGGCTGTAGACAAGTTATTAACCTCATCTTCATCTATGAGAGAGTGTACAATCTATATCACTACCTACTCTCATAAGGCTGTTGTGATGCCCATTAATTATTAGCATTACTTAGTATATATTACTATAATTAATTGATGCTCATTGGAAAACAAACCTCACAACCCATGCGTAGCCTGAAGCCTTGGTCTTCTCTGGAGATGCCACCAATGACAGCCACAGTGCGGATACCTAGTGGCTTTCCAAATTTGATGGTTTCTTCCTCAATCTGCTGAGCCAACTCACGGGTGGGGGCCAGAATGATGGCATAAGGGCCCTGGTCTGACTCTTCGATCCTGTGGTAAATGGGATATCCCAGAGCTTCGTAAGCCTTGGTCTCATCCAACCACAAGCAGGAGCAAGATAAAGTCACTCTTAAGGGCAGCTATGGGAATGGGCAGGTTGGTGGTGACTCCATGTAAAAATCAGACTACAAAATAACCAAGTTCTCCAGGGAGTGACCCTTGCCCTGTGATGAGATCTAATTATTTCCTAGTATCCACCCAGAATAAAGAGCTTCTGATTACAAAAACTTAAAACTTAAAGGTAGCAGTTTGGGGAGGGGAGGCACGCTGAAGGCATCGGAGGGAGAGCCCTCACCTAACATGTCTGAGGTTCTAGGTTTACTCCCAGAACTGCACAAGCCTGGGTGTGGTGGGTCACACCTGTAAGTCAGTGCCAGGGGAGGGAGAGGGCAGGACAGTCAGTTAAGACCATCCTGTGACAAAGGGAACGCAGGCCTCTCTCACCCCCACTGGCTCTTGTTTGCCTCATCTTTCCTACCCACCAAATCCGCCCAACGGGCACCGGCCGCCCCACCTGTCAATCTTGGGAAGGGTGGTGATCCAGACCAGCAGCGGGATAAGGAAGGCTGCCGTCTTGCCACTGCCAGTCTCAGCCACACCAATGATGTCTCGGTTCTGCAGCCCAATGGGGATGGCCTGGCGCTGGATAGGTGTCGGCTCCTGCAGTGACCACAACCAAAGCAATGGAGGAGAGTCACATGACCCAGAATAGTGCTAACACAGTGGGCACGCACGCTACTACCATGTCCCTGAGCCACATAGGAAAGGGGACCCACGGAGAAATGCGATCCCTAAAGGCCCATCCATCCACCAGCAAGTGTCTGCATGGTAGTGTGGTGCCCACGGAGAGAAGACACTAAACAGTGAAGGAACAGAGGTCTCCAGCCCCAACTGCATTTACAGTCCTAGACTGTAACCGAGGCAGCAGCACATCTCTCGGGCCAATCTGCCCCTTTACCTTGTAGCCACACTTATCAATGACTTCCAGGATATGTGGGGGCAGAGACGAGTCTTTCCAGGACCGGATGGGGTTGGGGATCTTGCCACCTTTGGTGGTGATGCTGTAGTCTTCCCGGAAGATCCGCCAGTCCCGGTCTGTCATCTCATCTAACTTCTTCTGGGACCAATGGCGGTCGTCCCAGCGTTGCTTGGCTTCCTTCTTACGAAGTTTGCGGAGTCTTGCCCTGAAGCGAGACGTGATGAAGATGACGAAATCAGTCAATCCTTTCTGGGGGTCTGGGCTCCGCCCGGCCACCCCACAGCACTCCTCACTCCTCCTGCTCCTTCTCTTCCAGGGTCCGCCTCTTCTCCATTAGGTCTCCATAGAAACGGGACTGTTCCCGTTTCTGCTGCTTCAGGTCAATGCCTGCAATGAAGCCTCGCCCCAACAACTGCACCTGGTGCCGTTCTTTGTACCTGCGATGGAGACGGGGTAGAAAAGGAGCTGTAGGAGGCAAGGGCAGACTGCCAACACACACCAGTCCTCCACTCCAGCCAGCATCTTTCTCCCCATCTCCCCCCAGCCCACCTTCCTTTTCCTGTCAACAACTCTTTCTAGGACCACCCAGTGCCGGCGACCCAGCTTGTGGGCACAAAGCTACTCACAGGGGGTTGTAGTCAATGGAGGTGTCTTCAGACGCGTCCCACTCAAAGACAAACTTTCTGTCGTTGAGATGCCTTGTTCGGCGCCGTTTTTTGATGCCACCCAGGTAACGCTCCTGCTCAGGGAGAGAAAGCGAAGCCGTCAGTGCCGAGACTGACCCGAGACCAGAGCGGCAGATACCTAACGCCGGTTTTGGGGGGCCGGGGCCGCACCTTAATAGCGGCAGATACCTAACACCAGTTTTGGGAGCTGGGGCCGCACCTTAATAGCGTGCAGTTCCTTGCTCTTATCCTTCTCTTCCCGGATCTTCTGCCGCCCCTCCTCATCCTCGTTCCCATTGGTCTCCCGCTCCATCCTCTCTCGCCGCTCCCGCCGCTCTCGCTCCTGAGGATCTTCTGCAGATCAAAGAAGGAAGAGCTACCAAGTGCTGGGGAGGAAGCAGTCCCGGAAGGGGTCCAGTCAACAGGTACAAATGAGGAAAATGACTGGATACGTGAGGACAGGGGAGCCAGCAGAGAGTCCCATAAACTTTTACCGTTTTCTCCTTCCAAATGCTGGAACAAGCTCCTACCCTCCACCCTCCCTTTTCTCTTCTGCAGTGGTTGAGGATCAAGCCCAGGGCCTCATCACCACTGAGCTACAGCTCCAGTCTAGGCCTCTAGCTCTCCATAATTTCAGCCTACCCTTTCTGCACAGGATAGAAAACAAACCTAGCATCTTCCTGCCCAAATCCTGGAACTGTTTCCTTTTCTTCCTCTCTTCTTCCAGCATCTTCTGGCGCTCTTCCACCTCCTGCTGCCGCCGCTTCAGAGCCTCTGCCTCCCGCTCGGCTTTGGAGAGGAACTTGGGCTTCAAGACAGACGGGAAGGATTACCAAAGAGCCCGGGGCGGGGACAACCACAGCACTGCTGGAGACCCCAGACACTTGCCTAGACAGTATACATGCTGATCAAAGTGCAGAGAGGCCGGGGACTCTGCTATGGGCTAAAGCTTTCCCTCATCATGATAAAAAGTAGAAAGGGGCTGCAGACAGAGCAGGGTGCCGTGGCGAGAACAGCAGCTGTTCAGCACGGTAGTGAGGCCTGTGTTCAACCCCCAGTTCCATGACAAAACAACGGAGGACTGTGTCAGGAGAGAAAAGACACCGACAGCTGGGAACAGGGGCCTCAGCGGAAATCACTCCTGCCACTGCCGCTGAGACTTCTAACTTCTAGAAGGCTCATGTTGGAGATGCCCAGCCTGCGGCAGCCAGGAGATACTAATACAGACCCCAAATTTACCTTAGCCTCAGCCTCCTCCTCAGCCTTCTTCTTGGCCAGAAGTTCCTCCAGGGACAGGGGCTGGATCTGAACATAAAACATAGGACCTTGGTTCATAAAGATTCTCTCCCTTAGCCAGGGGGTGATGGCACACACCTTCACCCAGCACTCAGGAGGCAGAGGCAGGAGTATCTATCTCCATGAGTTTAAGGCCAGCCTGGTCTATAGAGTGAGTTCTAGGACAGCCTGGGCTACAGAGAAACCCTGTCTCGAAAACCAAACATAAGATTCTCTCCCTTGAGCTGAGGAAGACAGACTCACGAGTCTTCTTTACCTTGGGTTTCTTGTCACCATGCTCATCCTCATCACCCTTCTTGGAGTCTCTGTCCTTCCGAGATTTGAAATCTTTTCCCCGACCAGGAGACAAGCTTTAAAGAAAGAGAAGGAGAAGGGTCCATCGCTCTCCTACCCTAGCCCGTGGATGAGATTCAGGCTGAGCCCCCAAGAGTATAGACGTTTTCCTATTACTCAAGACTGGCCCGTGGTCATCCATCATGTCCTAAAGCTCTTGCCTGCTCTGAAACCTAATTGTGCCCTATCTTGTCCCGACTCTACCTGAATCTCCTGACTAATCCCTTCAGGGAAGTGGACCTTCGCGACTGTCATCAAAAGTTCTAAAGAAGTCAGGGCATGGTGGCGCACACCTTTAATCCCAGCGCTCAGAGGCAGAGGCAGCTGGATCTCCGGAGTTTGAGGCCAGCCTGGTCTACACAGTTTCAAGACAGCCAGCACTACAAAGGAGGGCTTTGTCCTAGGAATTAAGTCACACCCATGAAGTCTCACAACATGACTGCGTAATGTGAGCAGATCAAGGACGACAGCAACAGACATACTGACATGGACGGGGGAAAGCCTGGCCTCAACCCGACACAGAGAACTACAGGCAATTCAGCAATGCAAAGATCAGAAGAAATAGTGCTCTTCCAGGAAAGAGCACACCAATGTTTATCCAAGACCAAGTGGCCAGCCCTGAAAACATACACACAAGTAACAGGATATGGACTGAGCAGAGTGTACTAATGTACTTTGGAATACACACACATACACATATGTAACAACAATTACAAGAAAATGAAAAGTGAGGTCAGGATTTGAAAGAGAGCAAGGAGGGTATATGGGACAGTTTAGAGAGGAAAGAAAAGGGGGAAATGATGTAATTATAGTATAACCCCAAAATATACATTTTTTTTTTTAATTTAAGAAAAAAAATCTAAACGGCAAGAAAGGCAGGTGTAATGGCTCATCCCTTTATTCCAGCACTCAGGATGACAGGCAGGAGGGCTGAGACAAGTTGGAGACCGTCCTGGCTACTAAGTGGGACCCTGTATAAAAAAATAACAAACAAACAAACAAAAAACCTGGCAGGGCAGTGGTGGTGCAAGTCTTTAATGCCAGCATTTAGGAGGCAAAGGCACGTGGATCTCTGAGATCGAGGCCAGCCTGGTCTACAGTGTGAGTTCCAGGACAGCCAGGGCTACATGGAGAAACCCTGTCTTGGGGGGGGGGGACGGACTCAAACAGTAGTTGCACATAGAAAAAAACAAACCAATCCTGAACTATAAGAGTGAGATGAGCACACATGGCTGGCCTCCACAGCCGAGGAGATACTGTTATTTACACCCTGACCCATCGTACCCCTGAGCAGTATTCCCAGCTCAGGTGTCTTCACATCTGCCCTATGTTAAGTGAGAAGAAAAGCACCCTACAGCTTCTATAGGCATCTGTCCTCTCCCTTGACTTTTAACCTACACACCACAAGCCTGCTGAGAGCTTTGCAGGGAAGTGATGCATTACTCCATGGGACCCTATCCCACTCTCAATTCTTTTTTCTTTTCTTTTCTTTTTTTTTTTTTTCAAGACAGGGTTTCTCTGTATAGTTTTGGAGCCTGTCCTGGATCTCACTTTGTAGACCATGCTGGCCTCAAACTCATAGAGATCCGCCTGGCTCTGCCTCCCGAGTGCTGGGATTAAAGGCGTGCACCATCACCGCCCAGCAAACTTTTTTTTTTAAAGATGTATTTATTTATTATGTAGACAGTGTTCTGCCCACATGTATGCCTGCAGGCCAGAAGAGGGCATCAGATCTCATTATAGATGGTTGTGAGTCACCATGTGGTTGCTGGGGATTTAACTCAGGACCTTTGGAAGAGCAGCCAGTGCACTTAATGGCTGAACATCTCTCTAGGCCTCAATTTTTTTTTTTTTTTTTTTTTTTTTGACGCAGGCTTTCTCTGTGTAGCCCTGGCTAGCCTGGAACTCATTCTGTAAACCAGGCTGACTCGAACTCACAGAGATCCACCTGCCTCTGCCTCCTGAGTGATGGGATTAAAAGTGTGTGCTACCACACCTGGCCCTTCCTTTTTTTTAATTAAACTGTTTATTGCTACACTGTGCATGCTTGTGTTTGTGTGTGTGTGTGTGTGTGTGTGTCTGTGCGCGCGAGCACCTGCACATTTGTCCAAGGTCAGAGGACAACTGGTGGAAGTCAGTTCTCTCCTTTCACTCTGTGGGTCCTGGAGATCAAACTCAGGTCACCAGACTTGGTCAGCGAGTGCTTTAATCCGCTCAACCATTTTGCCAATCCTCAGGAAATTTCCCAGCACCCACATGATGGCTCACAACCATCCGCAACTCCAGTCCCAAGGATCCGATGCCCTCCTTTGACTTCAGAGGGCACCAGGCATACAGTGGTACACACACACACACACACACACACACACACACACACACACACACTCATACATACACACATAATAAAAATAAATCTAAAATGTTTTAATTAAGAATATATTTTCGCCGGGCGGTGGTGGCGCACGCCTTTAATCCCAGCACTCGGGAGGCAGAGACAGGTGGATCTCTGTGAGTTCGAGGCCAGCCTGGTCTACAGAGCGAGATCCAGGAAAGGCGCAAAGCTACACAGAGAAACCCTGTCTCAAAAAACCAAAAAAAAAAAAAAAAAAAGAATATATTTTCTTTTTTTTTTTTCCCTGAGACAGGGTTTCTCTGTGTAGCTTTGCAGCCTGGTCTGGAACTCGCTCTGCAGTCCAGGCTGGCCTTGAAAAGAATATATTTCTATTTTCATTATGTATATGCGTCTGTGGGGTGTGCAGGGGAGTACAGGTGCTCAGAGGCCAGAGATGCTGAGGCTACGGGTAGTTGTTAACCACCTGATTTGGGTGCTGGGATTTGAACCTGGGTCTTCTGCAGGAGTACTGAGTACTCTTAACCACAGAGGCATCTCTCCAGCCCAAATTAAAACTTTTAAAAGATATTCTATTAAATTTATTTGTGTAGCCTAGATATAGATAAACAATTGAATGATATAATGGAGCTAGAGGAATGTTTGATTAACTGGTAAGCTTTTCAAATTAATTTATAAATTCCAAGAATAATCTGAACCTCAAAATGTGACCTTAATCCTTTTACTTTCTGGTGTTTTATGTGTGTGGGGTGTGTGTGTGTGTGTTTGAACGTGTGTGCATGTGTGTGCAGAGGCCACAGGAAGAAGAATCCAACTTCCACCTTTCAGTTTTACAGCAAGAACATCATGTCATGTCCTCTTTATTTTCTTTCTCTCTTTTCTTTTTTGTTTTTAAGACAGGGTTTCTCTGTGTAGCCCTGGCTGTCCTGGAACTCGCTCTGTAGACCAGGCTCGCCTCTGCCTCCCCATGCACCGCCACTGCCTGGAAGCACTGACTTTCATTTGAGGTCCTGGGATCTGAACTCAGGGCCTTGTGCTCTTACCACTGACCCTCCCTACCCCAACTCTACTTTCTTTCTTACTTCTATTTGTGTTTACTTTATGCTAAATGATCCCTGTGCCGTAAGTCTTTGCTTCTGGGCTATCTTTTCCTTTTGTTTAGCTTCTGACTTAGGAACCAGTTTGTTTCTCTTCTGTGAGAGTCATCTTACTGCGGAGGGAAGCTCACATGAGCTCTCCAAGTGACCAGCACATCTCAGGTGCTCGCTGTATGCACCTGGCTGTTCAGTGACTACAAACCAACATCTAAACCCTTAGGTTCAGCACAGTTCTGCACTTTTAAGCATGGGCTGCAAAAGTTCAGCACTGTTCTAGGGACCAACGCTGTGTCAGCCCCACCGTTTTAGGGGTACCAATGCTGTGTCAGCCCCACTGTTTAGGGACCAATGCTGTGTCAGCCCCACTGTTTCAGGGACCAATGCTGTGTCAGCCCCACTGTTTCAGGGACCAACACTGTGTCAGCCCCACTGTTCGGCTTGGGCACTTCTACGGACTCTATCATCATACTGCTGGTACGGTACATTTTAAAGTGACATCTTTCAGGTACCAGTGGCTTTCTAGATATGCACACCCTTGACGGCATGGGCAATTACACAGGTATTCTTAAAGCAAACGTGAAGATGTGAACTCCTGGTTGACTTCATTTTGTAGGGTTTTCTGGGTCAGAGAGCGGTTAATCATTTCCACAGGTCACAGGCTGCTTAAAGGAGAGCCGTTTTACTTTCTAGGGAAGATATATGCTGAGCCAGCACAGTGGCTCACACCTGCAATCCCACGCTTTCGAGGCAGAGCAGGAGGAGCAAGAGGTTAAGGCCATCCGTGACTAGACAGTAAGTTCAAGGCAACCTGGTCTATGTGCCAGCTGCAGACCACCCAGGGCCATGTAAGAAAACACTGATTAAACAAACAAGTAAGTGGAAAAAGACACAGCTTTCTCCAGAAGTTCATTCTGCAGAAACGACCAACAGAATCTGCTAAGGAAATCTCCTTTCCCCGTGAAGCTGAGCGCAGACAGAAAAGCCGGAAGCGTCGCCGCAGACCCTCCCTCCCCGCTACCTGGATCTTTTCCGGTCCTTGTCCCGCCTGTGTCCATCCTTGTCTCGGTCCCGCTCCTTCTTGTTCCGGTCCCGCTCTTTATCTCGCTCTCGTTCTTTGTGTCGTCGTTCTCTGGAAGATAGAAAATTCAAGAAATCATTGCTAGTTCTAGAACTTCTTCCTTCACTGAGGACCTAAGAAGGTTCCCATGCTCCTTTCTCCTCAAAGTAAAGTTGAACACACTGGAAAATCGTTTTCTCAGGGAAACAGTGAGGAAACTCTAGCAAGATCTGTGTGTGTGGTGTGTATTGGTGTGTAGATACACATACCCTTGTATACATGTGTGGAGGCTAGAGTTAACATCCAATGTCTTCTACCACACTCCATTTTATTTGTGTGTCTGTGTTTTTGTGTGTGCATGGTATATATGTGCATGGTGAACGCACGGTAGTGCAAGTGGAAGCACCACGCATGTGCGTGCAGGACATCCGATGTCTTCCTCCACAGCTTTGAGCCTTAGACAAGGTCTCTGTGATGGCTACACTTGGGTGTCAACTTGACTACATCTGGAACTAAAACCCAAAGATGGAGGGCACACCTATGAGGGAGTTTTGCTTAGTTTGAAGTAGGAAGATCGACTTCTAATCCAGATCTTGGGAGGTGGGAAGACACACCTCCAACCTGGGCCACACCTTCTGCTGGAAGCCTGTGTAAGGACAAGCAAGAAGGAAGCCTTGCTCTTTGTCTGCTTACCCTCGCCTCGCTAGCAAGTCCACTCCTTCATTGACATTAGAGCCGACTTCTTCAGGACTCCAGTGCATACTGAAGACCAGCTGAGACATCCACCCACATGGACTGAACAACTATTGGATCTTGGACTTTCTGGTCAAGCCAGCCATTGCTGGATTAGCTGGACCACAATCTGTAAGCCATTCTAATAAATCCCCTTTTTCTATATATATAGAGTTACACTTAGTAAGTTCTGTTACACTCAGGAGACCTGGAGCCGGAAGTGGTCACTGAGCGGGGTGTCATGGAAACACCTATAACCACAGCATACAGGAGGCTGGGGCAGACGGACACCATAAGTCCTGGTCCACCTGGGCTACACAGCGATACAACACGTCAGAAAAGCAAAGGCAACAGGAAAGAGAAAGCGTAAAGTGCTTGCAGGTCCACCTGGGACAGGGTAGGCTAGCACATGACAAGCAGCGGTGGCTTAATGCTGGCGACATCAATGTCCCCCCATCCTTGTGTGACAGACCCACAAAATCACTTTACCTCTCTGTAGACTTGGAACGGGACCGAGAGCGTGAACGGCTACCTCCTCGCCGCCTCTCCCGTGACCGATGCCGCTTCCTATCTTTAGATGGGGAGGACTTCCGGTCCCGGTCTCTATCTCGCTCTCTGTCAGGAGTCCGTGATCGCTTCCTTTCCTCCTTGGGTGATGTGTCTCGGTCCTTTTTGTCAGCCAGCTCTCCTGCCATCTGTGTGTGAAAGACAAGTACTTACTATGCACAGCTCAGTAAATATCAAAACAGCAATGTATTAGCATACCTACTTCATAGATGAGAAAACTGAGGGACAGGTATATATACTAATTGCTTGAGGTAACACAAATTCTAGATAGCAAAGACCTAGTAGTCTGGCTTAAAAAGTCCATTCTTATGCTAGGAAGGGTGGTGCATGCCTTTAATCCCAGCACTCAGGAGGCAGAGGCAGGCAGATCTCTCTTGAGTTCGAGGTCAGCCTGGTCTACAGAGTGAGTTCCAGGATAGTCAGGGCTACACAGAGAAACCTTGTCTCAAAAAACAAACAAACAAACAATAAATAAAATTTAAAAAGCCCATTCTTATTCACTACACTCTATTGTCTTCCTGTGATTCCTTTTTATATATTCCCTTATTTGCTTGTTGAGACAGGGTCTTACACAGCACAGGCTGGCCTTTAACCCATGGTGATCTCCCTGCCTTAGCTTCCAAAGTGCCAGCATTAGAGGCCAACCACAAAGCTGGGTGTAAACTCACTTCTAAATATACACAATGGTATACCCTGTTTTTGTAATTAAACTACAAAGAATTATTGTTAAAAAGATGTGTTAGAAGCCAAATGTATTAGCTTACATTCCCAGCACTTGGAAAGCTGGTGCAGGAGAATAACCACAAATTCAAGACCAGCCTGGGCTAAGTAGTGAGTTCTAGGACAGCCTGGGCTACTCTGGGGTGTGTGTGTGTGAAAAAGAAGTGCTAGTAAACACTACCTATTTCTTCTTTTTTTTTTTTTTGGTTTTTCGAGACAGGGTTTCTCTGTGTAGTTTTGGTGCCTTTCCTGGAACTCACTTGGTAGCGCAGGCTGGCCTCGAACTCACAGAGATCCGCCTGGCTCTGCCTCCTGAGTGTTGGGATTAAAGGCGTGCGCCACCACCGCCCGGCTCTTTCTTTTTTTTAAAGTTCCATGTGCATTGGTGTTTTGCCAACTCCCTTGGAACTAGAATTACAGACAGTTGTGAGCTGCCATGTGGGTGCTGGGAATTGAACCCAGGTCCTCTGGAAGAGGAGTCAGTGCCATTATCCACTGAGCCAGCATCATCTCTCCAGCCCAACACTACCTATTTCTATTTCTAGGTGTCTAGGAGATAACTAGCCTACCATGATCAGCATAAATTTTCTGGGGCTAGCAAGATGGCTGGGAGGGGAGGGGCAAGGCTGGTGACTTGTGTTGATGCCTGGGATCCACATGGTAGACAGAGAACCAACCATGGGCAATTTGTCCTCTGACCTCCACACATACTCTATGGTGTGTATACTCCCTTTCTTTCTCCTTCCCTGCACCTATCTTTTACGCCACATGCCACACACCATAAATAGATATATATTCTTTTGGAGGAGAAACAGAATCCGTTTACTCATTAAAGAAATGAACCTCTAGAGCAGTGGTTCTCGACCTTCCTAATGCTGTGACCCTTTAACACAGTTTCTCACGCTGTGGTGACCCCCACCCATACAACGGTTTTGTTGCTACTTCGTAACTGTATTTTGTTACTGTTATGAACCCTAATGTAAATATTTTTGGAGACAGAGGCTTACCAAAGGGGTCTCAACCCACAGGCTGCGCACACCGCTCTAGGGCTGGGGAAATGACTCTGTCTGTAAGGTGCCCACCGTACAAGCACAAAGATCAGCACCTGGATCCCACTGCCACATGGGAAAGCCAGGGCTGGGGCATACACCTGTGACCCCAGTGCTATGAGGAGACAGGTGGTCTCTGGAGCCAATGGCTGGCCAGCCTGGCCAAGCTGATGAGCTCCAGGTTCAATCAGAGACTTTGGTTTCAAAAAATAATGTGAGATGGTTCTGTGGGTACCAGTGCTAGATGCCAAGTCTGAGCCCAGAACCGACAGAACCCACATAGTGGAAGGAAAGAACTGACTCCTACGTTGTCCTCTGACCTCCACACGTGCACTATGGCAAGTGAGCATGTGTACACACACACACACACACACACACACACACACACACACACACACACGAGAAATTAAATAAATGTGAAGCATCAAAGATTTAAAAATAAAGTAAAATAAGTGACACCTGATGTCAACCTCTGACCTATGCACACAAACACCTACACACACCGCAGAAGGAGCAGCAGCAGCAGCAGCTCCAGTTAAGCAATGGGAAAACACTGTGAAGGGTGCACAGCAACTCCAAGCACATTCCAACTTCCCAGGAAACTGGGGTTATTTCAATACCAAACATTAAACAACAAAAGTGTCCCAACCAGAAGTCACAGAAACACTGTCTGGCATTCTCTCCTCAGACCCTCACAGCCTGGTTGGTGACTGTCTTGTCGACCCACCTCCCGAGAGGTCTGAGGAGGAATCTCATCCAGTCCCCCACCTGGGGTACAGTGCACAGCACACCACACTGCCGACTGTTCTTGGACTATAAAAACTAATTCAGCTAGGCACCAAAGAGACACTCAAGTCTGAGACTGCCTCGATTCCATCATCACCCCTGACTTGGCACATTATCTTAGGAGTTCATTCCCAAATGACTCAGCTGGAATATCAGAGGCCTAAGCATTTTGTTACAATCCCCTCTTCCCATGCCAGTAACTGCCTTATGCTTAGGAAGGGAAAATGTTAAGGATGAGAAAACCAAAATGAACAAATAGCACTTTCTAAAGGTGAAGGCAACCTATTTTTATCTCATGATTAACTAAAAAAACAACAGAATATTCCAAATCAGCACATCATACATTTCCCAGTATGTCTCTCCTACTTACAGCCCTGAGGAAACAATCCAAAAGAAAAGTTCTTTTCTCTAGAAAGCATCCTGGACCTTGTTCTTTCTTTGTTGTTGTTTTGTTCTTGTTTTAGGATGGGGTCTTTCTATGTGGTCCTGGCTGGCTTGGAATTCACTCTGTAGATCAGATGACCTCGAATTCCCAGAGATCTGTCTGCTTTACTCCCCAATGCTGGGATAAGTGCACATGTATGCACTGAGCAGCCACTAGTGCCAGAAGCTGCTCTGGGTCTTGGGAATGAGCCGGTAAACAAGCAAAGCCCCCGATTTCATGCATTCTAAATTCATTGTAGCACATCACTTCAAATACTCAGAATGCACATCAAAACTGGTAACAAAAAAAGATAATATGAGAGGGAGACATGAACAAGAGAATGAATGCTCAGGAAGAATTTTTAGGTTGACATTTACACTGAGAATGATGATGGAAGAAATAGCCATGGAAGGATCGAGAAAAAGAACAGACAGACAGATAGACAGCACCAAGGTACCGGGGCAGCAACCAGCTTAGCATGTCTGACACTTCCAAGAGACTGTGACTGAGTGGGTACTGACCCAAAGGGAAGCTAAGTCCAGATGAGGTCAGTGTGGGGTCCACAAGATGGCTCAGGGGAAAACATGCCTGCTGCCAAGGCTAACCACCTGAGTTTGATCCCTGGGACCCATACAAGAGAAAGAGAGTCGGGCAGTGGTGGTGCACGCCTTTAATCCCAGCACTTGGGAGGCAGAGCCAGGCAGATCTCTGTGAGTTCGAGGCCAGCCTGGACTACCAAGTGAGTTCCAGGAAAGGCGCAAAGCTACACAGAGAAACCCTGTCTCGAAAAACCAAACCAAAACAAAACAAAAAACAAGAGAAAGAGAAATGATTTCCACATGCTCTGGCCTCTCCATGTGGCACTGTGGCACACACTCCCCCTACATCACACAATAAAGTAAATACACAAATAATTTTTTCTTTCTGGTTCTTTGAGACAGGGTTTCTCTGTGTAGCTTTGCAACTTTCCTGAAACTCACTCTGTAGACCAGGCTGGCCTCGAACTCACAGAGATCCACCTGCCTCTGCCTCCCAAGTGCTGGGATTAAAGGCGTGCGCCACCACCTCCCGGCGACACAATTAATTTTTTACAAGGTAAGATGGAGCTTAGAGAGATGACTCAGTGGTTAAGAGCACTGGCTAGTTCTACCAAAGGACCTGGGTTTGGTCCCCATCATCCACATGGTGGCTCACAACCACCGGTAACTCCAGGGAATCTAACACCCTGTTTCGACCTCCTCAGGCGCCAGGCACTCAAGTGGTGTACAGATATAAATGAACCCAAAGCATCCATACATACCAAAAACAGGGAAAAAAATTAGATTAGTGAGTAGAAGTCAAATCATGAAATTGCTAAAAATCAGGGCAAAAGCACTGGATTTCAACTTAAAAAAAATGGAAATGCTCGGAGGGAAGGATTTAAACAGGGTATAAAACCCAATATTATATTAGAAAAGAATTACTCAAGTGACTTAGAATGCTACTACAATAAAGTGAGCCCTGTGTACCCATTGGCACCCACAGATTGAACCAATCATGAATCAAAATTATTCAAGGAAATTCTATATACTCAACTTGTAGATTTTTAAAATTCCTATTCCCCAAACAATGCAAAACAACAATTTACATAGCCATTTATCATTTATAATTACAATCTAGAAAATCTCTTAAAATATGCAGGGGGATCATGTGGGGTATATGCAAATACTGTTACATTTTATAGAAGATACATGAATATATGCAGATTTTGGTATTCACCTAGGGTCCTAGGACCAATTCTCCTCAGATAATCACAAGGGGTAACTATATCTAAGCAGGAGATGACATTGGCTTGTTCTAGAAATGTAAACAGAGCTGACAAGACATATTGATAAAGGGAAGATTGGTCAAGACAGCTCTTGGGGCTGGAGAGATGGGTCAGCAGGTACAAGTGTTTGCTGTACATGCTTAAATTCCCAGTCCCCATGTTAAAGCTAGGCATGGTCAAACATGCCTGTAACCCCATGGCTACGAGGAAGGTGGAGACAGGTCATCCCAGATTCAATGGGAGACCCTGTCTCAAAGGAATGAGATGATGGAGCAGGACACCCAGTGTCCTTCTCTGTCCCCCCACCCCCAACACATATGTATTCACCACTCATACACACACATACACACTTTACAGAAACAACTTCTTTTGCATTCTCTGCTTGATGATAAAATAAACATGTTACTGTCAAAGTTTGGGGAGGGGTGAGACCATGGGAAGACAGTTCCTAATATACAGTTTGAGCAATCTATGTGTTTTGTTGCCATTAGTGAAGCAGCCAGAGGAGACTAGGGAAGGAACAGAACAAAAGTGCTATTTTTGCCAGCTTGTGAGATATCAATAAAACTGAAGAGAGACTTTAGAAAGCAAACAGAAAAGAGAAATCTGGAACTCAAAAGAGACGTGTAAAGACAAAAATATGAGTCACTAATACAGAGACAGCCGTTTAAGTCATCGTGTCTTAATATCACCTAAGCAGGCAGCAGCGTAAATAAAAAAGCAGAAGAGGAGGTCCACAGCCCAGCTCTGGCTCTCCAACACTGAAAAGTGCCTACAAGAAACCAGAGAAAAGACCAGGAAAAAGCAGAAGAAGGACGGGGGTGGGGTGTCAAATGTAACAATGCAGAAACCAAACACATTTCAAAGAAAGAGCCACTGAAGATTTGGGAGGCGTGAGGATGACTGTGGGGACAACTGGTGGCCTTCACTACAGCTGCTTCCACAGTAGGAAAGAAAGGGGACAGACACAAACTTGAGTGGAGTGTGTCTGGAAGAGAACTGCAACTGACTATAAGAACAAAATAAACTGTGAGGGGCTGGGGCAAAGGCACCCAATTTTCAACTTAATCTCAATGAGAAGATTAGAAGAGCTTTAAGCAGGATATGTTACAAACAAAAATTACATTATATTTTGCATTCCACAAAAACTAAATTGTCTTAACTCTGCTTGTGAATACATAAAAATTAAAAAAAAGAAAACTGAAAAAAAAAATTACATTATAAAAGAATTACTGTGGTGACTTAGAAGGAAATGTGTGTGTGTGTGTGTGTGTGTGTGTGTGTGTGTGTGTGTGTGTGTGTGTCCTGGAACTCCCTCTATAGACTAGGCTGGCCTCGAACTCGGAGATCTACCTGCCTCTGCCTACTGAATACTGGGATTAAAGGCGTGCACCACCATCATCAGTCTGAAAATATTGTTTTTCTTCTCTCTCTCTTTATTGATATCTAACTACAATAACATACATAATATATGTAATACACACACACACACACACACACACACACACATATATATATATATTAAAAACTCGGGAAAATGCTAAGTAATCCACGACTGTAATCTTAGCACTAGGAAGGTGAAGACAGGACTGAGAGTTCAAAGACAGGACAGGCTAAGCTGCAAATTGAGTTGAAGGCTAGCTTGAACTGCAAGAGACCCTGTCTGCAAAACCAAAAATGTGAACATAGGCAATAATGATTACAGAAGACCTTGGCTGTGCTTCCCAGTTCTGATGTAGGGCAAAGGCAAATTATTTTCATTTAATTGTTTATCAAGAGCTACTACAATGCAAGACTAGGTTCTAGGCCCTGTGGAAGTTACAAAATGAAATTCTGTCCCCAGGAAGCAGCCAAGGTGAAGAACGCTCAGATGAAGTATTGCGAGAATTCAAAGGAGTGATCTCTTTCCGTTTGTAAAGGAGGATACGGAAAGATCCACGGAAGAAGTGGCTCCTGAGCTTTTTCAAGCATGGGTAGGATTTGAAGATGTGTAATTTGGGGTGAGGGTTGGCACTAATTTCCGGCAAAAGCAGTAACACTGGCGACGCCGAAGCGGGAAAGCACAGGCTGGTTTCTACAAGTACATCAGAGTTCCAGTCTGGCCGAAGTAAGGCAACAAGAATGAAGTCAGACTGAGGTACAGCAAATGAAATGTCCATGGGCCAAAGCCTGGGCTCCTAGCACCGTCCTGGAGGTGGCCTGTGCCCCAGGCAGCCAACACTGCTCCCGAGGCCCGCGCCCCTTCGCTCCTGCCCGCCAGAGCTGCCCTGGCTCGTGCCCCTTCCCCGAGGCACTCTTCCCCGTCCGGTCCCAGAAGCGGAGGCCACGGCTATCTCCCCGCTCTCGCCCACTCTCCAAATTCGCGGGAGCCGCCTCCACCGCCCGAGACTCACCACCCCGCGCCTGAACCGCCTAACGCGGCCTCAACGTCGCCGAGCAGTCGCCATCTTTCGCGTTTCCTGATCGCGGAGGAGCACCTTGGCCGCGCGGGTAGCCGGGAAGGCGAGTTCCTGGGCCAGCACGGCGTGAGCTGACGAAGAGGCTCCCCAAACTACCAATCCCGGAATGCACGGCGCGAGGGCCGGCCGGGCCGCAGGGTCTCCTGGGTAATGTGGTTCGCCGAAGGTTCGGTTTCTGTGGGAGAAAGAATTTTCCCAAGTGTTGTCTTCCCACCTGCCAGGTTCTGCCGTGGCTCAGGCTCTCTGGAATCTTCTCATAGACACTGCATTTAATGATCGCAGTCATAGCTAGCGGCTTACAGCGAGGGGATTTTTACGGCAACAAAAAGTTTACTGTTTTTGAAAAAATGTTTTTATAAAAATCATGAGAGAGATTATTGCCTCCCTTTTACAGCTGCATGAACTAAAGATTAGTTAACTGGAGTAACCTAATATTCCACAACGAAGTGGTACAGTTTTCACAGTAGAACTACTCCTATCATAGGAAGGTATTTTAGCAACCTTGAGCCCCCAGTACGGTGAACTCCTTAATACCCCAAACCTTTCTCCAAGAAATAATAAGCCAACATTCAAAAGGCTTCCCCGGAAGGACTTTCCCCTAAACTCTTTTTCCTTTTTTAAAGACTTTATTTATTATGTATATAGTGTTCTGCTTGCTTGCACACCTGAACACCAGAAGAGGGCACCAGATCTCACTATGGATGGCTGTGAGCCACCATGTGGTTGCTGGGAATTGAACTCAGGACCTTTGGAAGAGCAGCCGGTTCTTTTAACCTCTGAGCCATCTCTCCAGCCCTCCCATAAACTCTTATTACTGTTGACTCAACATTCCAGATGGGACCCTGGCTTCCTTATTTTCTTGTTCTTTAGGATCTGCCCACTTGGGCTACTTGTTATCGTTGGTTTCTTTCTTCAGGCTCTCCCCACATCAGTCTGCTTAATTCTTCTTCTAGTCACATACCCACTTTCTCTTTGGTTCAAACTGCACCATCAGCACCTGCCAAAACAAAATGAAAATTGTACCTGCTAGGATGGCTGAGAGTAACTGGGGTACCCAGTACTTCCTTTCACAACGTTTCCCCACCATCAACTTTGTTTTGATCTCACAGAGTGGTTGGTCTGGTTTTTTTTTTTTCTTTCTTTTTTATTTTACTTTTATTTCATGTGCATTGGTGCTTGGCCTGCATGTATGTCTCTGTGAGGGTGTCAGATCCCCTGGAACAGTTGTGAGCTGCCGTGTCGTGCTGGGCATTGAACCTCGGTCCTCTGGAAGAAAAGCCAGTGGTCTTAACCTCTGAGCCATCTGTCTCTCCAGCGTCCAGTCTGGATTTTCACTCTATGTATTCTTTTTGTTCTCAAACAGGGTCTCAGAATATACCCCGATCCAAAATCTCAGCTTCATGGACAGTGGCTCAGTGTAGTTTAGGAGACTCTAGGAGAGCTCTGGTCGCCTTTGACATCACTTCTAGCACAGGGAAGTCTCAGTCAGTCTGAGAGCTTGGGCATAATCAACACTAGAGGGCGCCCCACTCACAGACTGAAACCTTAACGGGGGGGGGGGGGGGGGGGGGGGGGGGGGGGGGGAGCCCCACAGACCACAGATGGGTGGGAACTTAAAAACCTCCAGCTATTGATTGACAGTCTTCCTAGTGTCCAGCTCTGGCTAGACACTTAGGCTAATGTTACTTGTCTTACTTAGTTGTCATAGCAGTATGAGATAGGCATTCCTTGATTTTATTGTTAGGGAGAATGTATCCTAATACATATGCCTTCCAAGCCCAAGTTAAAACAAGGGGATCTGACTTCTTCAGGTTCGTTTGATTTGAGAGTCCCTACCTCCCCCTATTTTCAGAATTCTATAATAATAATGATTTATTTAGATTTATTTATTTTAATTTTATGTGTATGGGGTTCTGTTTTGTTTGTTGTTTGTTTTTTGTCTGTATCCATGAATGTGTACCATATGGTGCCTGGGGCATAAGGAAGCCAAAAGAGAGTGTCAGACCCCTGGCACTGGAATCACAGAGGGTTGAGAGCTGCCATGTGGGTGCTGGGAGTCAAACCCAGGTCCTCCAGAAGAGCAGCCAGTGCTCTTAACTGTCGGGTCATCTCTCCAAGCCCTAAGTGAACAATTTTTTTTAAAAGAGTAAATTGAGACTCAGAAAGATGAAAAGTCTCGTCCAAGTTCACAGTGACAGTCCCCTAGGACTTTGTACTTCTCTCAACACGTGTGAGAACGACACGGAACGTCAACACACACACTTGTTGACTTTGCTCTCCTGGCTCCCTCCCAAACATTTATTCCTGTGATTAAGGACATAAAGACTATTACTGGTATGTTTGTGTTGGTGCATGTGTGATGTGCGTTCATGTGTGTGGCACAGGCTGGCCATTTTGTGGAGGTCACATGACAACCTGCAGTCTCCGTCCTTGCCTGGCACCTTCTTCCTGCCTCCCACCTTGCTGTAGGAGCCCTGGGATTACAGACATGAGCACATGTAGCTTTGTGTGGGTTCAAGGATTTGAACTCAGGGCCTCATGTCTGCAAGACAAGTACTTTAACCACTGAGCCACGCTCCAGCCCCCAAGATTATATTTAGTAAGGAGCAAATCTGGTCTCCTACTTAGCCACATGGCTAGTCATAAGGAATATGTGTAATATAGTTAACAATGAGACTTGGTTTGGTTGCTAACTCAGTCACTATCAGTATGCTCTTCTGCAGGTTATATAGTATATACGCATATATATGATATGCATATGATATGATATAACATAATTACATAATATATACTATATAATATGCATATTGTATATTATGTAGGCTTTTCTATTTTCTCACTTGTAAAACCAGAATAAGAATACTCTTTGTCTTACAGGATGGGCTAGCAAAGGCACATACTCTGCCAGGCGTGATGATACATGCCTGTAATACCAGTACTTGCGAGATGAAGGTATAAGTATCAGGGGTTCAAGGTCACCCTTAGCTACATAGTGAGTTCAAGGTCAACATAAGCTATATAAGACTCTGGTGGTAGTGGTGTACGCCTTTAATCCCAGCACCCTGGAGGCAGAGGCAAGCGGATCTCCCAGTTCAAGGCCAGCCTGGTCTAGAGAGTGAGTTCCAGGACAACCTGGGCTACACAGAGAAACCCTGTCTTGAAAAAGCAAAAACAAAATAAATGACTCAGTTTCAACTCCTGCCCTCCCCACAAAATAAATAAAAAATAAATAGAGCCGGGCGGTGGTGGCGCACGCCTTTAATCCCAGCACTCAGGAGGCAGAGGCAGGTGGATCTCTGTGAGTTCAAGGCCAGCCTGGTCTACAGATCGAGATCCAGGAAAGGCACAAAGCTACACAGAGAAACCCTGTCTCAAAAAACCAAAATAAATAAATAAATAAACATATTACATTGCCAGATACAGTAGCAAGTGCCAGCCACCTCAGGAGGCCGAGGTGAAAGGATCACTTAAGCCCAGAGTGTGAGTCCATCCTGGGCAATTGAACACGGCCCTTCCTCAAAGAGAGAGAAAGAGCAAGACTGAAATCGAGCAGCTGGGACGGAGGAGAAAGGACAGAAAAGAAGTAAAACAAGGGCTGGAGAGCTGGCTCAGAGGTTAAGAGCACTGGCTGTTCTTCCAGAGGTCCTGAGTTCAATTCCCAGCAACCACATGGTGGCTCACAACCATCCATAATGAGATCTGGTGCCCTCTTCTGACCTGCAAGCATGCATGTAGGCAGAACACTGTGTACATAATAAATAAATCTTTAAAAAAAAGAAAAGTAAAACAAGTTTCAAGTGAACATTGAAAAGCCAGGCTTGGTAGCCAGACATGGTAGCACAGCCCTGTAATCTCAGCACTTGGGAGGTAGAGGCAGGAGGATCAGCTCAAGGTCATCTTCTGGTATGTAGAAAGTTTGAAAGCATCCTGGGCTACAGCAGCCAGGCGTGGTGGTACACACTTTTGATACCAGCTCTCAGGAGGCAGAGGTAGGCAGATCCTTGTGACTTTCTGGGTCACCTGTGGTTATATAGTGAGACCCTGTCTCAAAAAAAAGTCCTAGAGCTAGACTTTCTGGATTTGTATCCATAGTTTTGTTTTGTGTGGCTTTTTGGTTTTTTTTGAAACAGGGTTTCTCTGTGTAGCCCTGGCTGTCCTGAACTCACTCTGTAGACCAGACTGGCCTCAAACTCACAGAGATTCACCTGCCTCTGCCTCCCAAGTGCTAGGATTAAAGGCATGTGCCACCACTGCCCAGCATATCCATGTTTTAATACTCCATAGCTGCATGGTTTGGGCATGTTAATCTCTCTGGACCTCCTTGCCCGTATAATGAAATAGGTAGTCCCTGAAAAGCTCATCACAGAATATAAACTGCTCTAACACATAGCAAGCATATAACAAATATCAACTAGTTTGTTTATGAGGTTAAATTTGATGATTTAAAGCAGATGCATAGAACAGGGCTGGAGAGGTGGCCCAGCAATTAATAGTATCTATTGCTCTATCAGAGGACCCGAGTTCAAGTCCTACCACAAACATCATAGGGCAGCTCATAATTAACTGTTAACTCCGGTTCAAAGTGGCCTGATGCCTCTGGTCTCTGAGGCCACCTGCATCCACACATGAACACACCTATACACAGACACACAGACACACATGATTAAAAAGAAAAAGCAAAAAAATTTTAAAGCAGATGCATAGTAACTTTTCTTTTAGAGACAAGGTCTTGCTCCACCATACCCCAGACTGTCCTGGAATTCACAATTCTCCTTGCCTCAGCCCCCCAAATACTAGGATTTCAAGTGTGCACCATACCTCGTCATAGTAACTTTTCTTTTCTTTTTTTTTTTTAAATTATTTATTTGTTTTTATTTTATGTACATTGGTGTTTTGCTTGCAGGTATGTCTGTATGAGGGCATTGGATCCCCTGGAACAGAAGTTACAGATATCTGTGAGCTGCCATGTGGGTGCTGGGAATTGAACCTGGGTCCTCTGGAAGAGCAGCAGTGCTCTTAACTATTGAGCCATCTCTCCAGCCCCCCATAGTAACTTTTCTAAAAATGATTTTTAAATTTAATGTATATGGGTGTTTTGTCTGTGTGTGCACCACATGCATGAGTTTCCATGAGGGCCAGAAGAGGGCGTAAGATCCTCGGGAAAAGCAGTTACAAACAGTCGTCAGCCACAGAGTGGGTGCTGGGAACAGAACTGGGGTCCTCTGCAAGACTAAGAAGTGCTCTTAAACCCTGGGCCATCTTTCCAGTCCCCATAATAACTTTTAATTTCTCTTACTATTCTACGAACCTTGGGAAACAAGAGCTATGAGTCACTGAGGAAGAGATGTTAAAGCCCCTGAGCTACCATCAATACACAACAGAAATGGAAAATCAATAACCAAGGTCACCTCTCCTTGAACTCAGGAAATGGGAATCCTAGGAGCTTTTGATGGGCTTTGAAGGAGTCTATGCAGCACCTACTGGGGTGGGACTCAGCATCTTGAACCTCTATCTGAGGTGAGCTTTCTTTCTTCTTCAGTCTCTGCAGGGCAGTGGTTCTCAGTCTGAGGGGTGAGACCCCTTTGGTGGTTGCACATCAGTTATCCTGCACATCAGATATTTACATTAGGATTCCTAACAGTAACAAAATTAGAGTTGTGAAGGAGCAACAAAGTAATGCTGTGGTTGGGGGTCACCACGACATGAGGAACTGTATTAAAGGGTGGCAGCATTGGGAAGGTTGAGAGCCACTGATCTAGGGCCATTGTTCTCAACAGGAAGTGGTTTCATCCAAAGAACATTTAGCAACATCTAGAGACATTTCTGGCTGTGACAACTGGAGCATGCTACTCTCACCCGGAACCAGGGACACCAGAGACATCACACACTACAACGGACAGCCCCTCAGGAAAAACCAGTCTCCTGTCCACAGTGTCAGCGTTCTGAGGGGAAGAAGCCCTGATCCAGGCCTAAGGAACGCTTCCTCGGCTTAGCAGGATGTGAGTGGGACTGGGAGAGGTGGAACCATGGAGACAACCCCTGGAGCCCACAGAAAGGCGTCCAAAACGGCATTTCCCTGATCATCAGCTGCCAAAAATCAAAGAACGACAAAAACAACTGACTTCTTCATATGTTATATTTCATTAATAAATAGGTTTTCTTCTTTAAACACAGAACATATAACAGATTGAAACACTCCCCCCTCCCCCCAGTTCCAAAGACAAGAGTCTATAAAACAAACGCCAACTGTACCGCCCTAAGGGCAGGAAAGTCTGGTAGCCACCATCAGTCCTTCCCTGCAGCACCACCACCCCCACATTCTGCAAGAGAAGGGGGTCTGGGGCTTCTCCCTCGGGCCCTGGGGACTTCAGTGAGAAGCATGTGAATGTATGATGTCACCTTTCCACGATGCATGGGCTATGCGAAGATGAGGTTTTCCCTACCAGCTCTCATCAGCCCTTGTCCTTCTGGTTTCAGTTATAAAGCACCTGGACTAAGCCCCCAGGGGAGCTGCCTCCGGGCCTTCCCATTGTCCAGCCCCCTGCCGCCAGCCACTTCTTAAAGGGGAAGGGGAGGGCTCAAGGACCCCTCCCATCCCCAGCCTGCATGGGAACGCTGTGTGGAAGAGGCATGATGCTGAAGGTGAGGCCAACGTGTCCCCGTGCCCCCAACACTCTTCCTTCCTCTGGCATAGAGGGATACTGGGGCACCTGCCCCCTCCACAGCCTAGTGCCTGGCTTGGGGTGTGATGGTTCTTGCTTAATGTCAGGCCCTC
Source organism: Peromyscus californicus insignis (assembly GCF_007827085.1). Taxonomy (NCBI): domain Eukaryota; kingdom Metazoa; phylum Chordata; class Mammalia; order Rodentia; family Cricetidae; genus Peromyscus; species Peromyscus californicus. The sequence goes on from NW_026294503.1 coordinate 63,419,232, forward strand.
CTGCCAGGCCTGGCTTCTTCTCCCGTCCCCTTCCTGTCTCCTAAGCCCCCACTGTGGCCATCTGAAAAAGTCACATTCAGTGTCATCAGCTGTCTCCTCCTCCCTCTCCCCGTGCCTCTGCACCCCAAGGGAGGAAGTGGGGGGCTGTCTCCCCCGCCTCCGGCTCCAACTTCACATGATGGAACAGCTTTTGGCCTTTTCCTTCTTGAAGGTAGAGGAGATGAGTTCAGAGCGACTGGGCAGGTGCAGAAGCCGCTTGGAGAGGCTGCGGACAGGGCTCTTCGGGGGCACTGGGCTAGGCTTGTTCAGACACACCATGGATGCCATCCGGAAGATGCTATGGATACTCTTCTCTGAAGTAAAAGCCGAGCCCTCCAGGTAGATCTCTGCGCCCAACTGCTTGGCTATTGCACAGCCCTGTGGGGAGGGTGCGGTCATTAATGCAGTGGTCTAAAGTGCCTAGGAAACACCATGGCATTCCGTGTGTCACTCCTCAGCGCTGTTCCAGATGACACCCCACCGCCAGGGCTGTTCCAGATGACACCCCACCCACCGCCAGTTTTCTACCACCCATCTCTGCCAGTTATTCATAAAAGTGACTCCACACCAGAATCACCTACAACATTTTAAAAAGCTAACTGATGCCGAACCGGGCATAGCAGGATGTCTGGAGATGACAGAGGCATTAGGTCTTAGGTTTTGGTATTGGTGATGGGACCCAGGACTTCATGCATGCTAACCATGCACTCAGCCACACCCCAGTCTCAACATTATCATAAAAAAAAACAAACAAACAAACAACAAAAACCCAAAAAACATTTCAAGCCGGGCGGTGGTGGCACATGCCTATAATCCCAGCACTCGGGAGGCAGAGTCAGGTGAATCTCTGAGTTCGAGGCCAGCCTGCTCTACAGAGCGAGATCCAGGACAGGCACCAAAACACCACAGAGAAACCCTGTCTTGAAAAAAACCAACAAAAAAACCCAAAACATTTTATATGTGCTTATTCCGTGTGAATGTGTGTGTCTGTATGTGTACTCATGTCACAGCATGCATGTGGAGGTCAGGGGACAATTTGTGGAAGTCAGTTCTCTCCTCCCACTACGTGGGTCCTAGGGACCAAACTCAAATCATCAGGCTTAGCGGGGAGCACCCTTCCCCCGCCCCCAGCCATCTCACCAGCCCCCTGACATTAGTGTTTTAAAGAGTTCTCGCAGGTGACTCCGATGGGGAATCTTAACAGACATTCTTACACTCCTGTGGACATTAAAAGTTATCCTTGTGGCCAGTGAGGCAGCTCGGCAAGGAGAAGCAGGTGCCACCAAGCTGGACAGCCTGAGTTCAATCCCAGAAACCCATGTGGTGGAAGGAGAGAGGAGAGAACCAAGCCTGAAACTTGTTTCTGATCTCCACCCATGGGCATGACATACACCACAGACACCCAAATTAAATAACCAAGTAAAAATCCTCCTTGGGTCTTGTTCTAAAAATGCAGATGCCCATATCTTTCAACCAGAGTTATTTTATAGGCATGGAGCTTAGGATTCAAAATCCAACAATTATTTCTCTTTGTTTGCTAGTTTTGTTTTTTTTTTTTTTGTGTGTGGGTTTTTTTTTTTTTTTTTTTTTTTGAGATGGCACCTTATTATGTAGCCAGGCTGGCCTCAAACTTGGAATCCTTCTGCCTCTACCTCCTTGAGTTCTGGGAAGACAGACTACATCCAGCGCTAACAAGCATCTTTAATGAGTCTGATGCATATGGTTTACCAAAAAAAAAAAAAAAAGGAACCTTAAAAATGCTGGCACACACACAGGAGAGGCTCACGAGCTAACCTACAGCAGAATCTAAGTTAGGTACCTGCTACCCCAAACCACGTGATGGTCTGCTATTTATAGATAGCCCCCCAATACCAACTCTATCTTGTCACATAGAAAGAGTTTAATCCAGAGCCATATCTAAGCCCTCCACCATAGCCTTCTTTCTCTACCCTGCCCTCCAGCACACCACACACATACACACACACACACACACACACACACACACACACACACACACACACACCTGCTCATATGAGATGGGTGCCTGCTTCTGGTGGGAAAGCTCCATTAGCGTGCTCAGGTCTGTTCGCAGGTCTGTCTTGCAGCCAATAAGCAAAACCCGGGTGCTGGGACAATAGTCTAGGATTTCTGTTCTCCACTGAGGGTTGGAGAAAGAAGGGGAGGGGAAGGGGAAGGAAAGAAAGTCAGTGGCGGATACCAGGACAAGTCCGGCCGGCAGCGACAAGCACATCACTCAGTATCAAAGCTCAGTCCTTCCTCTGAGTCACAGTATCCCTGCTGCACTAATTACATCATCTTCCTGCCCATGAGGCCTTGGGTGGCACCAGTGTGCTAACCCAGGAGCCTGTCCCTTCAGTCAACAGCACAGTCACTACGGCGTGGGGGACATAGTCTCCCACCCCCTGCCACACAGAGGAGACATGGGTCTGTCTTCTTTCCCCAGTCTTGGGGAAAGAATGCCAGTTGCGGGGTGGAGGGGGCAAGGCAATTTCTCCCCTGAGAAGCTAGGCTAGTCCCACAGCACTTCCTGCAGAGTCTCAGATCTTGCCAGTCAGATCCAGAAACTTCCACCAGCTGTTGAGTCCTGGCCTGCCTGACTCTGAGCCTGGGATCACAGTCCACAAAGCTGCTCCCAACAGGCCCCATTCCTCACATCCCCAGAAGGTTCTGTGAGCCTCCAGCACCTCCCTCTCTAGCTGGGTCTCTGGGAAAGTAGTACAGTAAGGAAAAGGCAGAAGACCGAGAGGCAGGAGACCCGGATCAACCCAGAGCCACAGCTAATGGTGAGACTTCAAGCAAAACAGTTTTCCTGGCTGATGGACAGGAGGACTGGAGGACAGGAGGACTGGAGGACAAGGCTCCCTCCTGTTCTTCTGGGGAGTAAGGAGAAACTATGGATCTGATCTGCACCCCACCCCAGGCCTTGCTTACTAGGGAAGCACTCTCTACCAGCCGAGATGCATCCTCAGTCCTGTTTTATTTTGATTTGGAGACAGGGTCTCACTAAATTGCCCAGTCTTGAACCTTGGTCTCTGTAGCCCAAGCTGAGCTTGAACTTAAGATCCTCCTGCTTCAGCCCCCTCCAGTAGCTAGGATGACGAGCATGCACCCCGCCTCAAGCAGACACAGCCTTACCTTTTTGAGCGCGCTGTCCACAGTCTCTGGACGGCTGATGTCAAAGCACAGTAACACTGCATCTGAGTCGCTGTAGCAGAGCGGACGGACGTTGTCGTAGTAAGGAGACCCTGGTGGAGGGGAGAAGAGCCAAGAGTGAGCCATGGCGGCGGCGGTGGCGTCTTCCCTTCGCTACAGGCCTACACCCAAGGATCCCTGGGGAATGTGGTTCTGGATCTCTTAACATCCAGCTATGTCCCACAGTGCTACTGAGTGGAAGCTCGGGACGTGACCACCTGCCAGAGGCTGTTCAGGAAGACCACTTCCCTTGGTCCTAAAAGAGAGGAGAGCAAATGGGTAGAGCATACTCGGACCCTGTCTGGGTTTGCCACAGTGGGTTTAATTTAAGATCTACTCCTAGTCAGAGTCCCAGAAACTGCCGGTACCTATGGAAAGACAAGGGCTTGTGTCAGGTATCCCTCCTGTCATCTGAGCCTGCCTGCTGCCAGGCCTCCGCTCCATCCTTCTACTCAAGGGTCTCCCCGTGAGGAAATAACCCTGCCTGCCGGTTACATAACTGACCGCTCTGATTCCTTACCTGGGGGTCAGAACTTCAGGAGTTCGATGGGGGAAGGAAAGCAGCCAGGATTTGGTGTTTGACCCCTTTTCCCAGCTTACGGCGAAGAGGGCAAAGGGAACCCTGTGGCCCCCACCCCTCAGATCTCAGGGAGGCAATCTCAAAGACAGGAACACCCATAGCTGTGAGGTCAGTGGCGAGAGCAAGGATCCTTGGTGGAGGGGAGGAAGGCAACTCAGGCCCCGGGTCTGATGGGGTGAAGACAAGGAGCTGAGCCTGGCCCCCCTCCACCCCGAGGAAGGAACAGTAGCAGATTTGGAATCCAGACAATCCGTGCTTAGAATAGCAAGCAGCCCCTCTCCCTGTACTGCAATCACCATGGAAACTGGGGGGAATCCAAGCTGAGGTGGGGGTGTCGGTCATAAAAAAAAAAAGAAGTAAGGGGGAGTTGGGATAGCTGCCTGCTCCTTCAGCAATCCACCCCCATCTCTTTCTGAGGTGAGGTGGGGGTTGGACCACAGCAGCTCAGAGGCAGGGGAGTGCTGCGGTACTGGGGGAGAGGGAGGGGAGTAGGTCTCCATTTTGGCTCCCAGCAATCCCCCTCCCCTAAGACCAGCAACTGAGTAACAGAAACAGGTTCAACCCTGGCCCAAATGTAGGGACACTCCATCCCACACATCACTGTCATTTCCTCTGTCCTTACAGGAACCTGCTCAGAAAGAAGAGTAACTGACTGCCTACATCCTTTCGAGATGAGGGGGTAGGGTGTGACCCGGGGCAGAAAGACCACACTTGCTGATATTCCATTATCTGGGCTCGGGATTTCAGGGCTGCATGAAAAGGGGGAAGCAGGGGGTGGTGGTGGTAATGAAAAGAGATGAGCCGCAGCAAGGTTCAGGGACGACTGGGAGGTGGGAGGGGAGAGCAGGAGAAAAACCATACATCACGCAGCCACGCTGCATTCTGGTCCCAGCCAGCCAGCATAGCACAGTCCAGGATAACCAGAACCCTGCCTCCCTCTCCAGGAACTGCAATGGAGGAACGTACCAGCCTGAGGGATTTTGTTTGTGGAGAGAGCTAAAGAAGTCTCTGTCATTTTCTGTTTACCCATCCCTTATCTCCAGACCTCAAAATTGGAGAACAGGAACAAGATTCCTTCAGAGAGGTAGGGTGGCATATTTCACACACATAAGAAAGTCTTAGGGATTTACAGTTAGTTCTCTTTAAACTCAGCTTGAACACGTTAAAAAAATATTTATTTTTTTGGTAAAGCATGGATTTTCTTTTCTTTGTCATATTGCTAGCTCTTACTCCTTAATTACATCTGAGACAGACCGTTAAAAAGAGGGCCTGGGGTAGACCAAGTGGGATTGGCTCAGAGGCAAAGCAAGAGTCAGCTGAGCTCTAAGGGCTGGGGCAGAGAATGGGGGAAACACTGTTTTCTACGCGTTTGAAAGTCGGGGTATCTCCATCCTCATTCCAGTACAGGGAGAAATAGCAACTGCTAAACCCATGCACTACTGGACACTAACCCCAACGTGGCCATGCCCTACATTCCCGTCTTCCCCACCCTCCGAACACCGATGATGCATCCTTCATGTGTGAGCTGCAGCCTCTGATGGGAAGGGCTGAGTTGCGGCAAGCAGACACCAGGCGCCTGAGAGGGAATGCAGGAGAGCCAGGTTCCCTCCAAAGCAGGCGGCTCTCGGCCCACTACGGCTGCCTCTAGCAGAACTGTCTCCTACCACTCATGTAACTTCGCTAAAGGCAGAGGGAGGGGGGAGGGAGGGGAGGAGAGAGAGAGACAGACAGACAGACAGACAGAGACAGAGAGAGACAGAGAGAGAGAGAGAGGAGGGAGAGGGGGGCGGAGAATGTGTGTGTGAGAATGGGGAAGACCTGCCTAGTGCTCCCAGGAGTACTCAGGGGTCCCTTCCCCAGCCCTCTGGAAAATGGAACTAGACCAGAGGCCTGAATGGCTCCTGAGGGTTTGTTCACCACTTGCCCTGCTCATCTAAGAGAGTCCATGGCCCCAACCAAAGGATCTTTCCATTCCTTCTCTCTGTTTCCTGGCAAGCACGTCTATCCTCAAAGAGGGATCCCCCCCACCCCCCAAAAAAGCAGCAGCTACAGCCAGCCAGTGGAGGTAGGATGGCGCGTTTGTGGCCATAGTCTTACCTGAAGTATCCCAGAGACTAAGCTCCACTCGCTGCCCCTCGGTCTCCAGACAGGCTGTGTAATTCTCAAACACGGTAGGCACATAGGTCTGTGAGGAGAGAGGAACCGTTCACACCTGGCCTTGCCTGCCCTCGGAACCCCACACCTAGTGCTGGCCACACAGGAAGCCACTCACACACACATGTATTAGAACACTGAAGTGTCAGGTGATAAGGAGCCAGAGGAGGGGCTACATGGGGCAGGAGGAGCCGTGAGACAGGAGGAAGAGACCGCAGAGATGCTGGCTTCTGCTCCTCGGCCTGAGACAAGCCCCCCACCCAGCTCCCGGCTGGTCAGAGACACATACATTCATATTTTCTTCTCATCCCTAGATTCGTGTCCCATTTTCAGAGCCACAAGCCCATTCTAACCCCCGCCTTCTGCCCTCTAGTCCCTCGGCATAGGTGATTGGCGTCGGAAAGCAGAAGCGTGCCCAGGGCCACCCTCCTAAGAGCCTCCCAGGAGGGCCTGGCAGGTACTGCGTCAAGGATAAAGCCCAGGCTCTCCAGAGCCTCCGGGTCCCAGGAATGAAGCAAAGTGGGAGGGGATATGATGGGGAAAGAGGTGAGGAGGAGCCGACCGGGCGGCAGAAGTGGGTCAGCTCTCGGGGGAAGCAAGGTAGGGCAGTCCTCCAGCCAGAAGGCAGGCGGGCGGGCAGGGTGGGCCGGCCTGGGGGTGGGGGACGGCTCCCCCGGGCAGGTGGAGATGGACCCCGCGGGCGGCGGCGGCGGCGGCGGCGGCGGGTGGCTCACCTCGGGGTAGCAGTCCTTCGCTAGCACCTGTAACATCGCCGTCTTCCCGCACTGCACGTCCCCCACCAGCACGAGCTTACACCTGACCACCACCGGCTGCGGCGCCCGTCTCTCCTTCATGGCTGCAGCCTCCAAGGGACTCGGACCCCGGTTCAGCGAGGAGGAGGAGGAGGAGGAGGAGGAGGAGGTGATCGCGTCTGAAGTAGCCACAGGGACCCTGGATGCCGGTTCCCTGCGTGCCTCCAACTGAGGCGGAGGCCGATCGGCCCCGTTATATGTCCCCAGGCGGAGCCAATCACAAGAGGAGGCGGGCTCCGTCCCGGCCAATCGCTAAGGTGGGATCCCCAGCAGCAGGATAGTAAGGGACTCTGAGTCAGCGCCCTCTTCCTCGCGTCCCTTTCTGTTAGAGCGGCACCGTTGCTTCCTTCTGGAAGGGGGATTCCCACGCTTTTTGTACGGCCCTTAGGAGGTCGGGAGGGGACTGGGACAAGGCTAAGTGATCTTGGGATGTCCATGAATTAGTGTCAGACCCATAAAGGATCCAGAAAGCGAGGGTTGTAGGGTCTGTCCCAGGAAGGCAGCAGGATCTGTCTAAACTATGGACAGGTGGCATCTCTCGGGGAGAGGGTGGCCCTAGGGACCTGTGACTCCTTAATTCTATATACTTCCTATCCACACGGGTCCCACATCTGGAATCTCCTTCTAATGGAAGTCGGTACTGACGCCCTTTTACAGCCCGACTCCCTCCCTCGGCAACTACCTTCATCAAAACAAGTCAGGGAAACAACAGTTCCCGCCCCAGAGACAGGCAAAGGGAACAAGTGAAGGAATCCCTCAAGGAGGAGTGGGAGAGAGACCAAACAAGCTGCTCTCTGCTTTCTGCTGGCCAGGGGGCTTCTCACTCCAGGCCTAGCACCACGGCGTTTTGTTCTGTGGCCTGGCTTCAGATTCCCGGATGAATCAGGTGCAGGGCTAGTTCCAGGCTGCTACCAGCTGACTCTGACGCACTAACGTGTGTCACCGGTGAAAGTCCAGCCTGGAAGACAAGGAGGTCTGGGCATTAGGGATAAGAAACTGGAAGACAGTCTAAGATGCGGATAAGCTATGGAACTGCCCACTGGCCCTGCCTTCAGCACCTCCATGGCTTCCGGGGACCCCTCTACTAAATAGAACTGTGGGGTACACAGCTCGTATAAGTCCCTGGCCGTCTGGCAACCAAAGAAGTTCAATAAGGCCTCCAGAGAACTGGGGACCAATTTGGGGCAAACTTGAGAGCAACCTGGGGTCTGCCCCCACCACTTCTTGTTTTGTTTGTGTGGTTTATTTTTGAGACAGGGTCTCACGCTGGAACTCACTCTGTATCGCCCAGGATGCAAATCCTCCTGCCTCGGGCCTCGGGCCTCGGGCCTGGATTTACAAGCATCAGACAACAGCCTGGCTCAGGGTTGTCTTGAAGCTCCTTCCAGCTCCTTCCCATGACAGATCCACCACTTCTGGGATAAACCTGGGTCTGTCATCCGTCTGTCTGTCCATCCGTCTGTCTGTCTGTCTGTCTGTCTCTCTCTCTCTGTCTCTCTGTCTCTCTGTCTCTCTCTCTCTCTCTGTCTCTCTCTCTCTCTCTCTCTCTCACACACACACACACACACACACACACACACACACCTTGGCCTTTAAGCCACAGTCATTGCTGCCCACCCATTTTCCCTAAAGTAAAGGGCATTTCAAAGGCTTCTCAGGCTGTCTGGACAGATCTTTCTAACAGGATAGATCTTCTCAGGCTCACTGGAACAGAGAATGGAGGTTATCTGGGAAATGTAGCACAGCCGATAGATAACCCTCTTGTCTCCTCTGTGGTTTCTAGGCTTCTGGGTAGACTCACGGGCTGGGCTGCAGTGCCCTCTGCCCATGTCCCACCCATCACTTCCAGGGATAGGGTCACCCGAGGGAACCTCCAGGGCAGAAGGCGTTTCCTTTAGGGTATCCTCTTCTCCCAGGCTCTCTGGAAGTTTCTTCACCTTACCTTCCCCCACACCTATCCTCAGTCTTCATATAAGTTTCCACCTATGGAATTTTCCCTCTTTTGCCCCTTTCCAGCATCCTGACAGCTTCCCCGAGCTGCCCATTAGTGTGGTTTGGAAGAGTTCCAGGACAGTTGGAAGGACTGTTGTCTGTCTCAACCCAGAGTCCTTCCCCACAGCTTGACCTACCTTTTCCACACTCCAGCTCTAGACACAGGTCTAGAAGTGTCCGTCAGGTCCCTGTGTGTTCTCCTTTTTAATGACTTATTTATTTTAAGTACATTGGTGTTTTGCTGGCATGTATGCCTGTGTGAGGGTGTCAGACTCCCTGGAACTGGAGTTACAGACAGTTATGAGCTGCCATGCAGGAGCTGGGAATTGAACCCAGGTCCTCTGAAAGAACAGCCAGTGCTCTTAACCACTGAGCCATCTCTCCACCCTCTCCACCCCCTCCATCCCCCTGACTCCCCCCACCCTGCCCCCACAGTGTATTCTCTTAACCCCTAACCAGGTTTCCTCCAACTACAACCTGGAAGGTTTTGACCTTCTCTCCATGTTCTTTCCCGGCCTCTACACACACACACACACACACACACACACACACACACACACACACACAGAGCTTAGTGAACAGGGTGCTTGCCTCTAAGATTCCCGGCACGGAGCCCCAGGTTCAATCCCTGGGCCTGTGTGAACAGGCCACAAACTAGTTATGGTGATACACATCTGTAACCCCATTCCCCAGTGCTCAAGGAGGTAGAGGCAGGAGGATCAGGAAGTCTAGGTTATCCTCAACTACATCACAAGTTTGAGGTCATCCTGGGGTACATGAAAGCCTGTCTCAAAAACCAGACAAACCAGGAGTTGGAAAGATGTCCCAGTGGGTGAAGGTACTGGCCGCCAATCCTGATGCTCTTAGTTCAATCCCTGGGCACCCCACATGGTGGGAAAACCGACTCCTCAAGTTACCCTCTATTTCCACTCACATGCGTTCAAATGCAGTAAATAAAATGCAATTTAAAACTTTTTTAAAGCCTATGAGATACACAGATGACTTTGAACTCCTGATCCTCCTACTTCTTCCTCCCAAGTGATGGATTATAGGCACCGACCACTGCAACAGTTCATGGCTTTGATCTTATTTATTGTTCTTATCTTTTCATTTTCTCCTTGAAACTTTTTTTATGTTCTGATTTCCCTTTTTTTAGCATTTTTTTTATTTTACAATCTTTATGATTAAAAAAAAAGCTTAGCCAGGCAGTGGTTGCACACGTCTTTAACCTCAGCACATGGGAGGCAGAGCCAGGCGGATCTCTGTGAGTTTGAGGCCAGCCTGGTCTACAGAGCGAGATCCAGGACAGGCACCAAAACTACACAGAGAAACCCTGTCTCGAAAAACCAAAAAAAAAAAAAAAAAAAAAGCTTGCCAAAAAAAAAAAAATTACACACTAAAATTAGCCAGACCAAGCAGACCAAGGCTGGAGAGTTGGCTCAACAGTTAATATCACTTGTTGTTTTTAACAGAAGACCCAGGTTTGATTCCCAGCACCTGCATGATGGCTCATAATCATCTGTAACCCCGGTTCCAGGGGATCCAATGTCCTCTTCTGACTTAGGTGGGCACCAGAGACACATGTAGCACACATACATACATACATACATACATACATACATACATACATACACATACACATACATACATACATACATACATACACACACATACATACATACATACATACATACACACATACATACATACACACATGCAAGCAAAATCCTCATACACATAAAATGAAATAATTTTAAAAGTCAGCCAGACCCAAAGTCTGTACGTCTTAGTGAACTTCTAAAGAGAGTAGCATTTAGGGTGGAAGCTGTGGAACTTTACATTGGATTTTACACTTTCACTAGTGAATGTATTTTTAGACCCTCTCCACTAAAAATGAAAAATCCATGACAGAGTTAGAACTGGAAAAACAATTTAGCTTTTTATCTTCTCTCATACCTCCTGTCCATTACGTATCCATATATGTGTGCATATATATTATATATTCTGCTACGTTCTGCATATGAGGGAGAACATGAGGTTATTTTTCTTTCTGAGATTAGGTGAACTCAATATTATACATCCTAAGTCCATCCATTTTCCTGCAAATTTTGTGATTAGATTTTTCTTTAGAGCCGAATAGTATTGGAGGTGGGAGGGGGGTATCACAACTCCCTGTGGAGGTCAGAGGACAACGTATGGGAATTGGTTCCCTCTTCCCACCATGTGGGTCCTGGGTATTGAATGCAGGCTTGGCAGTGAGTGCCTTTATCTGCTGAGCCAGCTCACCAGCCTGCAACTTGTTGCTTTTTTGTTGGTTTTTGTTGTTGTTGTTGTTTTGGGGGGGTTGTTTTGTTTAAGAAACCAGGTTGCTGCCAGCTCCCAAATAATGACATGGAGATTTTTTATTAATTGTGAAAGCTTGGCCTTAACTTAGGCTTGTTCCCAACTAGCGCTTAAAATTGAAATTAACTCATCTATATTAATCTATATTTTGCCACATGACTTATTATCTCTCCTCAGTACTGTAAGTCCTACTTCCTCCAATTCTCAGTGGTGAATCTCCCACACCTCAGATTCTTTCCCAGAGCTCCTGTCTCTCCCTGGAAATCCTGCCTATCCTCTCTTGCCTAGCTATTGGCTGTTCAGCTCTTTATTAAACCAATCAGAAGATGCCTTAGGCAGGTGAGAAAGGACAGAGACACTTCTTCACACAGTGTACAAAAAAGATTATCCCAACAACAGATAGAGTCTTGATACTTCTTGCCAAGCTTATGGGCCTTAAGTCTTTAGAAAGGAAGGCTGCAGACATCAGGGGCTGTGCCATAGGAGGAAATGTAAATGTCAAGTTGTCACAGGTCTGAGGATTCTCTGCCCCGAACGTTCAACTTCTTGGTGAGAGCAGCCTTCCTACAGATTTACAGGAGACTTGAACCAGCATCTCTTAGACCTGGAACTGTTTCCCAACTGGACTCCAACTCTAGATCCCCTTTGCTTCTGTCTCTGCCTTTACTACCTAAATGCTGGATTACAAAACACGTGTGACCACGCCTATCTCAGAATACTTTTCTTTCATTCTTTTTTTTTTTTTTTTTTTGAAAAAGGGTCTCTTTGAGTAGTACTGGAACTCACTGTATAGACTAAGTTGACCTCTAACTCACAGAGATTCTCCTGCCTCTGCCTCCGAAGTATTGGGATTAAAAGTGTGCACCACTATGCCTGGCCATAGACACTTTTCTAATATTAAATAAAAGTATAGGCTATTGATGAGGATCCAGTATTGACTGACTGACTGACTTCTTGAGGCAGGGTCTCATATAGCCCAGGCTGGCCCGGAACCAGTTATGTAGCAAAGGCTAGTTTGTAATAATCCTTTTGTGACTACTTTCCAAGGGCCAGGATTACAGGCATGTGCCTCTTTGCTTAGCTTCAGATTCCGATCGCGAACTCAATAGGCATTTACTCATGCTGAAGTTTCGGGGAATAGGGCCCAAAATAAGCATCCAAAAAAACCAGGAGGGAGAGAACAATAACAGCCATACGTCCAAACTGCTGAGCTCCAGCCAGTACCACAACGATGCTCACCCCACTTCAACCCTTACAAGGATTCTGAGAAACCGTCAGTCCAACCTTTTGTTACTGCTTTCCTTGACCATCACTTGTCTATAAAACCAATATCTGCTCGTCCTAAGACACATTCTATAGAAAGTCAGTGTTGCAGATAAAAGCCAACAAAAATCTTTTAGCTGGAAAAAAAGAAAGAAAGAAAGAAAGAAAGAAAGAAAGAAAGAAAGAAAGAAAGAAAGAAAGAAAGAAAGAAAGAAACGAGGTTGCTCATTTCACAGCCTTTGGAATTTTACTGATTGCTTCTCCAACAGTGTCGTTTACAAGTTCAGGACACTTTTACCCCGGCCCTGCGCTCCTCACCACTTGAACCCACACGCTAATGCTTTAAAATGAATCTTATGAAGAGCCTTGAAACATAAAGATGGAAATGAAACTTCCCTTAGCTGAATTAGAATTGGGGTGTGCGGTGGGGCTCCTTCTGCCCTCACCCCCCTCAAGGGACAAGGCCCCCAGAGAACACAGTTTAAAAGCACTAAACTGAGTAATATTTCTACAGATAGAGAGAGAAGGGGGGGGGAGAGAGAGAGAACCACATGCTCAAAGCTCAGAACTGTCTTTATCGGTTTTTTTTGGGGGGGTTCTGATTACCATGATAAGCTCCCATTCTGGGACAGAGGCGTACTACACAAAGATGTTCCGGGCAGTAGCAAATTAAAATTCACCCTGACTCCTACCAGAGAGTTCACAAGCCCAGCACCTTCTCTGTCCTAGGGACTCTTGCCAAGAAGCCCCAGGCACCTTGCCCCGCCTCCCCCCTCCCCCGGCCTCCCCCCCCCCCCCCCCCCCCCGTGTCTTCCAGGTGTCTGCAGAGCCATGTCCCTGAGTAGAACTCAGGGGCTACACCCCACCATGGGAGGTTGTCGCTTTTCCTTATCCCAGAAGTCTCTGCCCTTTCAAAGAACGAACATGCAAGCGTTCTGCTGGGTGTTTAGACCGTGAGAAGAGTGAGTGTCAGGGGTCTGGTTAGAGGACATCAAAGCTGTTTACCTGGGCCACAGTTCTGACTCCGGACAGGCAGGGGGTGAGGGGGGGGGGTGCGGAATTTGGATGTTCTGAAGTGCTTGGGCATGGCTGAGGACCGAAAAATCCTGTCAGAAATAGTCAATGCAGGGTAAGGAGCGGAGAAGTTTGCCTAGGAACATAATTTGGAAGGAAAATCTGCTGCTTCAATACCACAACATGCATTTCAAAGGCAATGACAGGGGAGTTTGCTCCCCAGAGAAATGTATAGAGTATACCTACTCTTTGCTTCCTTCCTTCCTTCCTGCTTTTCTACCCATTGTTCTAGATTGTGAATCACTTCTACCCAAAGGCAACCAGCAGACACCAGCAAAATGAACAAAATCGGGTTTATTGACTCATTTCAACAAGGGCACACACCACGGCAGAATGTTCGCTGTAAGGGGGTGGGCGTGGGGGTGGGGTGGGTTAAACTTAATTTTAATTATCTGAGAGTGAAATCAAGACAGTGGGGCTTTGCTCTGATTGGACTCTGTCGGAAAGTGCCACGTCGTGCTAACTGGTATTGAGAAGGTGGTGGTGTGAAGCAGGAGTAGTGGCCATACTCGCCAGGGTGGGCCCATGTTTGCTTATTCTTGTGGCTTGTTTGTTCGTTTTTGTTTTTTGAGACAGGGTTTCTCTGTGTAACAGCCCTGGCTACCCTGGAACTCACTTTGTAGACCAGGCTGCCTCGAACTCACAGAGATCCGCCTGCCTTCTTCCTGGGATCCAAGGCGTGCGCCACCACTGGCCTTGATCATGGTCTTATTTTTGTTTCTATTCAGATCTGATTACAGAGAGGTCATTTTCTGTCTTCAGCTATCATGGCCATAGACTGGCCTTGCTTGATAATGGTCTTGTGAAATGACTTACGTTCAACAGGCGGAAAGCAAAGCATTTGTGTGGGCCCAGTGCCCAGCCAGGGACTGCACTTTTCCCCTCAGCCACTCCCCTGCTTCTCTTCCTGGGAGCTGGGCCTATTCCCGACATCTGCTGAATCAGCAGGAGGGAAACTAATCCGGAGGAGAATCTCCCAGGAAAACACCCTGAGAGAAACCCCGCTGAGCTATGATGCAAATCAGTGATGGCATGCTGGGAGCTGCTCAGAGTAGAGGGAACGTTCTAGACGCTAGAATCCAGAAGAATAACATGGCTTGGAAGTAAAAGATGGAGGCCTGGGGAACAATATGGGGAGGGGGTGGTGGTAGAGGTGGTGGTGGTGGTGATGGTGGAGGAGGGGGAGGAGGAGGAGGAGGAGGAGGAGGAGGAGGAGGAGGAGGAGGAGGAAGAGGAGGAGGAAGAGGAGGAAGAGGAGGAAGAGGAGGAGGAGGAGGAGGAAGAGGAGGAGGAGGAGGAGGGGGAGGAGATGCTGGAGGTGGTGGTGGTGGTGGAGGAGGAGATGATGGAAGTGGAAGTGATGGTGGTGGTGTGTGTGTGTGTGTGTGAAGACAGGTGTAGGAGGAGGGAAAAAATGAAAGTAAGAATTGCATGTGGTGGCTTGCGCTTATAATCCCAGTTACTCAGCAGGCTGAGGCAAGAAATTAAATGCCCAAAGCCAGCTTGAACTACAGAGTGAGTTCAAGACCAGTCTAGGCAAGAGACCTAGACTTTGTCTCAAAAAAAATTTTTTTTTAGTGCTGAGGATGTACCTCAGGTAGAGTGCTTGTTTAGCTGTGCAAGGCACTAGGTTCAATTCCCCGTACCAGAAAACGAAAGAAGGGAGGGGAGGGGAGGGGAGGAGGGGGAAGAGGGGAGGGGAGGGGAGGAAGCCTGCTGAGGCTGACTAAGAACTAGTGGGGAGGTACAGAAGGTTGAGGATGGGGCTGGAGCAGAATCAGGGCAGTGCTGAAGAGAGTGGCCATGGAGAAGCCTGTGTCCTGTCCCGCTGGAGCTGAAGAAGTGGGTGGAGCAGAGGCAGAGAGGGGTGGAGGCAGCTGAAGGACTCTCGGTGGTGGCCATCTCTCTGGTAGCACATGTGGGAAGGAGACTGGAGGATTGCCACAAGTTTGAGGCCAGCCTGGTCTACAGAGCAAGTTCCAGGCTGGTCAAAGCTACGGAGTAAGACCCTGTCTCAAAACCAAAGCCAAAGCAACTTCACAAGAAACCTTTGAGCATCCACCGGGATGATAGATGTGCCGTCTACCCTAGTCTGATCACTCCATGCCGTGTGCGTGTGTGGAAATGTCACACCACACCTGTTGGCCAAGCCCTGGAGTGGAGGCAGGAGAAGGCATCCTGTGGTCTCTCCAGTCTGTCCAGGAGGGCTTGGTCCTGGAATCCAGACTGGGCCCACGACAGAAAAGCTGGGGGACCATGTGGGTCATGCTCTCTCTGATGGAGTAGTACCAACCATAGAAGAACCTCAGTGTGTGTTATATACAGCATGAGAAAGAGGGCCTGGCTAGTTTCCACGGGAGGCCTCTGTAGGGGAGCAGTCTCAGGCTGCAAACCTCCTGGAGGGAGAAATCTGCAGGAGATGATTTCTGTATCCTCTGTCAGCATTCATACTCGGGCCCCGTGGAGGAAGGTTTTCCCAATTCCCATGGGTCTGAGGCACTGTGTCTGTCTTAGTCAGTGTTCTATTGCTGTGAAGAGAAACCATAACGTTGGTAACGCTTATAAAAGAAAGAATTTAATTGGGGCTGGCTTACAGTCTTAGACCATCGTCATCATGGTGGGAAGCATGGCAGCAGGCAGGTAGACATGGTGCTGGAGAGGTAGCTGAGAGTTCTACATCTGGACTGGTAGGCCGCAGGAAGAGAGAGGTCCACTGGGCCTGGTTTGAGCATTTGAAACCTCAAAGCCCACCCCCAGTGACACACTTCCTCCAGCAAGGCCACACCTCTTAATCCCTCTCAAGTAGTACCACTCTCTGACGACCAAGCATTTAAATATAGGAGCCTCTGGGGAGTGGTGTCCCTATTCAAACCATCACATTGTCCACGACACCATGTGCTCGGGACTTCCTCCCTCCTCACACATTCACTCAAGGCTTCCTCCCCTCCCTCCTCTGCACTCTGTACTGTTGTTTGATCATCTGCCTCTTGCCCCCTAAGCCCCAGACAGCCACCACGCTTGCCCCACCATCGTCCAGGCTGTACCAAACTTGCCTGTCAATTCTCTCAGCTCTAGGACCTTAGTTACTCAACCCTTTTATCCCCTGGTCCCTTCTTTAAAAATGTTCCCTGGGGTCAGCACCCACATTTACATTGTTTCCACAAAGCACCCTACTGGGTGGAAAATAGGTCCATAGAAGGAGAGAGGAGAAAGGGTTTCTTTCTCAACCTGGAACCAGATACATTTCTCTAGGAAACAGTATTCTTATTTGAAGCTCCAGTCTAGTCCTGGACTAGCTGTACTGCAGTCGATTGTATTCTGGGTCAAGTGGCCTTTCTGGGTCCATTTAACATTTTTTTTTTTTTTTGCCTCCGAAATATGTGTTTTTCTTCCAAACAGTCAAGTTATACATAAACTCTTTAAATAACCAGCTTAGAATTGGGAACTGCTTCTCCAGAAGTATTTAGGTAACACTGAGTGGGAGATGAAGGGTTCAGAACAGAGTGGGCCTGCTCAGAAGTTTCCAAGGCGCTAGCGAAGGAAAGACAGAAAAATGACCACGTCAGACAAACCTGGCTTTAAACCCCATCTTTTCCACTTTCTGACTGGAGCGCTGCTGCTTGCCAGACCTAGCATCCTCTCAGGTTCCTCTTTCTCGTGACAAACACGCTAATAATAAAAGCAATGATGGAATGTGGCGGCTGCAGGTGTAGTTCAGTGGACAGAGCGCTTGCTTAGCAAGCGGGAAGCCTGGGCTCCGATCCCAGTAGATGTGGTGGCTCATAGGTATAACTTCAGTACACAGTACGCAGGAGGACCAGAAGTTCAAGGTCATCCTCAGCTGCATATAGAGTTTGACGCCACCCTAGACCACGTGAGACCCCGGGTGAAGTACAGGTGGAATATAATTCAACATGGGTTCTCTATCGAGGTTCTTCAATGAGTGGGCTTTTAAGAACCCCCACATCCAAATTAAACATAAAATGTGTATGTAAGTTCATTAGAAAACAAGATAAAAAACAAAAGGCCATGTAGCGCCGTTAACCTCACCGGGCTACCTGTCGGGGCCTCAGGTAAGAGGCTATTTCCTGTGGGCACTGTCCTGGCACAATGGCACTGTAATGTTGTAGTTTCCAAAGTGAGATCTTTCCTCTCCGACTGAGGTAAGAGCACCCATGGCCCACTGAAGTCCTTGAAGTTCTGTCTGATATACCCAGAGTCAGAGCTCGAACTCGGTGACGAGAGGACCACCTCAGCCTTTAAAAAGAAACTCCAGACAGAGAGCAAAGAGGAATTCTAGGAGAAGTGTGGATAACGTGAGGGCCTGAGTGTCCCTGAAGAGTCCAGCTTCTGCAGAGGAGTGTGTCTGTCACCCATGGGTATCCTACGTGGACAAAGTATGCTGGTGTGCTGTAGTCCGCCAATCACTAGGACTCAGGAGAGCCCTCCTCTCCTGGGCTGTGTTACTCAGCTCTTTGCAGTCCCGGGCCTTATCGCTTTGTGTCTACCCTCTGGCCTCTTCTCTTTGTTTACCAACTTGGCAGGCTTTCTCTAGAAACAAAAGAGGTGTTCAGTTCTGAAAGGTGCTGGACCGCAGCTCACCCTCCTCCCCTTCCCAGGAGGATTATACCTCAGACAGACCCCTTCTTGGCCCTCAAAGGCCTCTTCCTACACTTTCAGGTAGAGGGGAGAATGGTGTTGTCTTTTTTTTTTTAAGTTGGCACCCCCTTTTATTCCTCACCACGTGACCCCCCACCTCCGTCACCTAGGAGGCCTCCCGAAGAAGCTTCACTTGTCTAGGCCGGAGACAGCTCCTCTCCCCATTGTCTGACCAGGATTTGGAAGCTCTGGTTTCCATAGCAACCTCTGGGCATTTAATTAAGGGAGGAGGCCCTTCTCTCTTCTAGGCTGGGCAATTCCAAATCTCAGCCGGAAAAGGATAGCCTGAGGGGGCGAGCGAAGAGCGCTGGCCTCCAGAACAGCCCAATTCAGGCTTCTCCCCAGAGCCCAGAGCGGCTTTTCTGGCCCACTCTCTCCCTCCCAGCTGCCACTCCTATCCCTGCCTCACCCCAGCCAGGAGACCTCTCAAACCTACTTAGCAAAGCCTTGCTCCAGGATGGCAGAGGTTACCAGGGGTGACAGGCAGCCGAGAAGACCCCTGTGCGAGTCTACTGTGAATTGTTTCCTGGGACTAGGGGGGGAGATAAAGTGGGGGGAGGATAATTCAATGGCCTTTCTATACAGGTTCCTTAACTAATGGGCTTAGGAACGCTTGAAAAACCCCCTCCAAATAAAATATAAAATGCTTATATAAGTTCATTATAATCCCCCCCTGCCCCCCCCCCCCCCGTTCCGGGTACCTATTTGACCCTCAAAATGGATTGCCGTCTCAGCAAGGTGCCCAGGGCTGTTGTTTGCCAGACCTTGGGCACTTTTTAAAAGAACCTCTCCGAGCCTCTGTGTCAACAGTAAATGTTGATGATATTTCTTCATGAGACTGTTGATGTTGGACGAACGCGTAGTAAGGGGTTGTGGTGGTAAAGCCAATTATCGCTGTTCACAGTGGGCTAAATGCAGGGTTGGGCACCGGATCCATCCAGTGCCTTGAGCAGGCCACAGGGTTGGCTGCTGGTCACCTCTCCCACCTCCCTGTTCCTTCCCTGCCCTGCCCAGGCTGCTGGAAAGTGCTTCTGATGCTGATGGGAAGTGTGCAGCTTCAAGAGCTGGGTCACATACACGTCACAGTGGAATTTCCAGGCTCAGGTCACCGAGTTCCTGAAATTCCTGAATTCCTGTCTCATTTCTCAGCTGTTGCTGTGGCCACTTCTCCCCACTTCTGGTCAGGTTGGCTCGAGTGAGTGTGTGCGTTTCCTTTTCTTGTATTTTTAGACTTTGGAAAGAATAAACACAGCTCACACAGTAGCACCTTCCCGGCTTCCACTTCTCAGGCGTGGGTGTTGGGGCATTTCTTCCCCTGACCAGACTTTACCCCTGCTACCCCCATGACACACTCTTACATTCTGTTGAAAAGTCCTGTTTATATGGGCATGGTGGCCCAGGCCTCAAATCCCAGCACTCCGAAGGTGGAGGCAGGAGGGTCAGATGTTCATGGTCATCCTCAGGCCAGCCTGTCTCAAACAACAACAAAAACAAGCAAAGAAAGAAGTGGAAAAAAAAAAAGAAAAGAAAATTCCTGGGGCTTGAGAGATGGCTCAGTGGTTAGGAACACTGCTAAGAGGACCTGGGTTTGGTTCCCAGCACCCACATGGTTGCCCACAACTATGTGTGATTCCAGTTCCAGAGACCCAACACCCCACTCCTGACTGCCACAGGCAACAGGCAAGCAGGTAGTGTATAGAATACAGATAGGCAAAATGCCCTAACGCATGAAATAAATAAATCTAAACTTCCAGTTCACTCCCCACCTCCAGTCTCTGCCTCTCCCAGCAATCAGCACTGAGACTGAGCTATTAATGTGACTGCTTGTCTCTGGGTTTTATACCTCATATCCCTAGACTGTCATCTTGTTTCACTCCTAGAAACTCCCCACACTTTGGGATTTGTCCTCCCTTCAGAAAAGGCCGCTATCTCTGTGGTCTGTGGCTATCTCTGTGGTCTGTGGCTATCTCTGTGGTCTGTGGCTGCCTCTGTGGTCTGTGGCTGTCTCTGTGGTCTGTGGCTATCTCTGTGGTCTGTGGCTGTCTCTGTAGTCTGTGGCTGTCTCTGTGGTCTGTGGCTGTCTCTGTGGTCTGTGGCTATCTCGGTGGTCTGTGGCTGTCTCTGTGGTCTGTGGCTGTCTCTGTAGTCTGTGGCTGTCTCTGTGGTCTGTGGCTGTCTCTGTGGTCTGTGGCTGTCTCTGTGGTCTGTGGCTGTCTCTGTGGTCTGTGGCTGTCTCTGTAGTCTGTGGCTGTCTCTGTGGTCTGTGGCTGTCTCTGTGGTCTGTGGCTATCTCTGTGGTCTGTGGCTGTCTCTGTGGTCTGTGGCTGTCTCTGTGGTCTGTGGCTGTCTCTGTGGTCTGTGGCTGTCTCTGTGGTCTGTGGCTATCTCTGTGATCTGTGGCTATCTCTGTGGTCTGTGGCTTGCCTGCTGCACCACTATCCTTATTCGAAGCCAGTGCTGTGGAGTGGGATGAAGAGAGGATCTTACACCCATCAGATGAAATCAGGTGTTATCATCAATAAAACAATATCAAAGTCCTAGAGTTAAAAAGGTCTAAGTGAAGTCATCCAGGAGAACACCTAGCCCAGGCTTGCAGGGGCAAAGGACGTGAAAATAAAACATTACCATCCGAGTCTCAGGGTCCTTGGGACACAAGGCTGTTTCTCGGCTCTGTTGCTCAGTCTGTTTAGGCAGGGTCATGGAGCTGAGCCCAGCGTCACAGTGTTAGGGGAAGGGTGGAGGTGGTGGACGGAGAGCCCTGTGAAAGCACAAAATGGATTTATTCAGTCTGGAGGAAGCTGGATGAAGGAAAGAAAGCTCTCAAGGGCTGAGGCTGTAGCTCCCGTGGTGGCGTGATGGCCTGATGTGCACTAAGCCCCGGCTGGATCCCTTCTGTAAATCGGATGAACGACTGTGATCACAGCACTTACGAGATGGAAGCAAAGGGATTGGAAGCAGAAGGTTACCTTTGGCTACGTGGTGAGTTTGAGGCCAGGCTGGGATACATGAAATGAAAAGAAAAGGAAAAAAAAAACAACAACAAAAAACAAAAACAAAAAACTCTTAAGAGTAATGAAGTTATTTGTTAGTCTGGAGAGATGGTGCAGTGGTTTAGAGAGAACTGGGTTCCATTCCCAGCACCCACACAATAGCTCAGAAGCATCCATAACTCTAGTTCCAGGGCATCCTAAGCCCTCTTCTAGTCCACAGGCACCAGGCATACGCATGGTTCACAGACATTCACATAGGCAAAACATGTATACATATAAAATGAAATTGTTAAAAAGAGTAACAGAAGGCTGGGCCGTGGTGGTGCATGCCTTTAATCCCAGCACTCGGGAGGCAGAGCCAGGCAGATCTCTGTGAGTTCTAGGCCAGCCTGGTCTACAGAGCGAGATCCAGGACAGGCACCAAAACTACACAGAGAAACCCTGTCTCGAAAAAAAAAAAAAAAGGAACAGCAGAGTTGTGTCTGGGGAGAAGGCCTGGCAGGTGCCAGTAAGCACAGGAGATGTTTGGTTCCCAGAAGCCTCTTGTCTGAGTCAGGGTCACTATGGCTGCAACAAAACACCATGACCAAAGCAACTGGGGAGGAAGGGGTTTATTCGGCTTACACGTCCACATCACTATTCACCATCAAAGGAAGTCAGGAACCTGAAGGCAGGAGCTGATGCAGAGGCCGTGGAGGGGTGCTGCTTACTGGCTTGCTTCCCATTGGTTTGCTCAGCCTGCTTTCTTACAGAACCCAGGACCACCAACCCAATGATGGTCTCATCCACAAAGGGCTGGGCCCTCCCCCATCCATCACTAATTAAGAAAGTGCCCTATAGGCTTGCCTATAACTTAATCTGATGAGGTGTTTTCTCAATTGAGGCTCCCTCCTCTACAGTGACTCTAGCTTGTGCCATTGACATAAAACTAGCCAGCACACCACCTAAAACTCATATGTGCACCTGCACATACTTGAACATGCATGTACAGTCACATGTGCACACACACACACACACACACACACACACACAAGATAACAGAGTTGGACACAGGCCCTGAAAAGGAGGCCCAGCACGCAAAACGAAGCCAAAGGAAGTTTAGAACTCTCAGGAGCAATTTTATTTCCTCTCCTTCAGGTTGGAGAGACTGAGGCTGGCCACCTGAACATTGTCCCTGTCCTGAATCCAGCCCTGGCTGCAAAAATCCAAAGAGTTCTGCTGAGGAAATAGAGGAGTCCAAACTGTGGCTTGTCTAAAGTCACAGGTTAGCAAGGCTTGGCCCTCAGCCTGCTGAAAGCGGAGCCAGTCATCTCTCCCCTGAACTTGGGCCAAGAGGAGAAGGAGCCAAATGGAGAGTCCCAGTTTGCTTCAGATTCCCAATCCCCAGGAGGGCTTCCTAGGTCATATGGGGAAAACATGAAGTAACATCAGAGACAGCAAGAAGCAAAAAACTCCAGGAGTGGGAGAACAACTTATCCAAGGTCACCCAGTTAGTGGTCCAGAGGGACCGGATTCCAGGGAGACCACTGGCTGGCGCGGGTTCTCAGCCTGTTTCTCTACAAGTGTCATAGTCAGGGTTTGAGTCCAATCTGCCGCCTCAGGAGCGAAATTCGCCATCGCGCTCTGAAGCATCGTTTCTGATTCCAACCCCACCCCACCCTCATCCCCAGAACTGAGGGGTGGTGCGCGATACAGGCAGAGTATGCCGCACCCAGAAAGTCCACTGGTGTGGTTTGTCTTCCCTGTGTCTGGCTGGACCTCAGTCAGCCAGTCCAGTGTTTGTTCTCTGCCCTCCCCCGGGATCTGGTGCACAGGATTGTGGGTAACTAGCCTGACCTCTTTGCCCTTCCCACTACGCTGACCCTAGGAGTCTGGAGTACACGCTGTGGTGTCCAATCAACCTGGACTGACCGTGTTGTTGGAGGGGCTCCCGTCCGACACTGAGGCCCAAAGAAGAGTCTATCGAGGCTCACTTCTTCCCTCCACCAAGTCCCTGAGCTCCTGTTATGTCCCGAGTGCTGTTCTAGACACGATACTGATGGGTCCCTGTCCCCGTGGAGTGGGGTAGAAAGACAGTCCATAGAGCTGGCGAGGTGGCTCACCTGGTAAAGGTGTCTGCTGCCAAGCCGGAAGACCTGAGTGTGATATCTAGAGTCTACTTAGTGGAAGGAGAGAACTGATTCCGGAAAGTTGTTCTCAGACCAACAGGTGAGCACTGAGGCGCTGTGTGCCCTCCCCCACCCCACAACATCCATCCATTCATCCATCGGTCCGTGCATGCATACGTACATTCAGTGTAATAAAGCACTTTAAAAACAGAAAAACAGTTGATAGAAAATAGGTAAACAAAAGACATAAACCAGTCAGGCGGTGGTGGCCCACGCCTTTAATCCCAGCACTCAGGAGGCAGAGCCAGGTGGATCTCTGTGAGTTCGAGGCCAGCCTGGGCTACCAAGTGAGTTCCAGGAAAGGCACAAAGCTACACAGAGAAACCCTGTCTTGAAAAAAACAAACAAACAAAAAAAAACAAAAAACACGTAACCCAGAGAAGACAGTGACAAAGGTCGTATTGAGTACGTGGGAGAGAAGAATCAGCTGGCTCTTTGGCCTGGGTGACCTCTCTGGATAGGTAATGCTAGCCTGAGTTCCAAAGGATGCAAAGGTGTCAACAGGGCACAATCGAGGAAAAGGACATTCCTGGTAAGAGGGATAGCCTGTGACACTCTCCTGAGTATGCGCTCCATGTGTCAGAGCACATTGGACAGGGAAATCTATTTAGTGTATCCTGATAGGATTTTTTAATTTAGTTAAATTGAATTTTATTTTATTTGAATGGGAGTTTTGTATCACTGACTTTTTTATTTAAATTTAATTTTGTATATTGGTGTTTAGCCTGCGTGTATGTCTGTGTGCCATGTGCATGCCTCGAGTCCATAGAAAACAGAAGGAGGCCACCAGAGCCCCAGGAACCAGAGTTAGAAATAATTGTGGGCTGCCATGTGGGTGCTGGGAATTTAATCTAGGTCCAGAGCAACAAGTGCTCTTAGCTGCTGAGTCAGCTCTCCAGCCCTGACATTGTTTGTTTTTCGAGACAGGGTTTCTCAGTGTAGCCTTGGCTGTCCTGGAACTCAACTCTGTAGACCAGGTTGGCCTCGAACTCACAGATCCATCTGCCTCTGGCCCCCGAGGGCGGGTATTAAAGGTGTGCACCACCATCACCCAGCTCACAAGCTTTGAGTGCCTTGCACTTAGTGTTTCGGGGCACTTTGGAAGATAAATGCACACATCTAGTTCTATACATCTGTGTCTTATTTAGCATTGAGGCACACTTTGGGCTGCAATCTAACATATTCATGGCCTGGGGTGGTAGCTCTATCCGTAAAGCGCTTGCTTACAGGCATGAGAACCTGGGTTCGATCCTCCAGGACTTGAGGATCCCTGGGACTCTCTGGCTGAGGAGCCTCGACCCTTCCTGCTGAGACCAGACCAGTGTGAGACTGCCTCAAATCCAGGTAGAAAGGGACTAGGGGATGACAACTGAAGTTGTCCTCTGCCTTACACACACGTGGGTGCACAAGTACATTTAACACACACACACACACACACACAACTTCTGAATTAGTCAGAGCTCTCTAGAGGGACAGGACTTATAGAACGAAGATGTCTGTATGTAAATATTGCTATATCTATGTATAGGTATACATGGAAATTTTTTAGAATGGCTTACAGACCGTGGTCTAGGTAGTCCAATAATGGCTGCCTACCAATGGAAGGTCCAAGAACCCAGTAGTTGCTCAGTACACGAGGCTGGATGTCTTAGCTGGTCTTCTGTATAGGCCAGAATCTCAAAGAAGTAGGCTCTAATGCCAGTGAAGAAATGGACTTGTCAGTGAGAACAAGCAAAGAGCAAAAGCTTCCTTCTTCCATGACCTTTATATAGGCTGCCAGCAGGAGGTGTGGCCCAGATTAAAGGTGGATCTACCCTTTAATCTGGATTAAAAGTGGGTGTTCCCGCTTCAAGTGACCTGAGGAAAAAAGTCTCTCACAGGTATAAAACCCACTTGAGTTTTAGTTAATTCCAGATGTACTCAAATTGGCATCCAAGAATAGTCATCACAAGTCCCTCCCGCTAGAAATCATGTATTCCTGTCTGCTGCTCTTGCAGAGGACCTGGGTTTGGTTCTCAGCCCGCATGTGAAATTTTTTGTTTGTTTTCTGTTTTTTTTTTTTTTTGTTTCTTTGTTTTTTCCAGACAGGGTTTCTCTGTGTAGTTTTGGTACCTGTCCTGGATCTCGCTCTGTAGACCAGGCTGGTCTTGAACTCACAGAGATCCACCTGTCTCTGCCTTCGAATGCTGGGGTTAAAGGCGTTTGCCACCACTGCTCGGCCCATATGACAATTTATAACTACCTTCAATTCCAGTTCTAGGGGATTCAATGCCCTCTCCTAGCCTTCATGGATACCAGCCTTGCATATGGTATACATACTCACATACATGCAGGCAAAATACTCATACGCGCGCGCACACACACACACACACACACACACACACACACACACACACACACTAAAAAAAAAAAAAAAGCCAGGCCCAGCACTCCAGAAGCCGAGGCAGGCAGATCCCTGTGAGTTTGAGGCCAGCCTAGTCTACAGAGCAAGTCCCAGGCTAGCCAAAGCTACGGAGTAAGACCCTGTCTCAAAACCAAAACCAAAGTAACTTCACAAGAAACCTTTGAACATCCACCGGGATGATAGATGTGCCGTCTACCCTAGTCTGATCACTCCATGCCGTGTGCGTGTGTGGAAATGTCACACCACACCTGTTGGCCAAGCCCTGGAGTGGAGGCAGGAGACGGCAGGAAGGCTCACACATTGTGATCTCTCCAGTCTCCTTCCCACATGTGCTACCCAAGAGAGTCCTTCAGCTGCCTCCACCCCTCTCTGCCTCTGCCCCACCCACTTCTTCAGCTCCAGCGGGACAGGACACAGGCTTCTCCATGGCCACTCTTCAGCACTGCCCTGATCCTGCTCCAGCCCCATCCTCAACCTTCTGTACCTCCCCACTAATCCTTAGTCAGCCTCAGCAGGCTTCCTCCCCTCCCCTCCCCTCCCTTCTTTCTTTTTCTGGTACCAGGAATTGAACCCCATGCCTTTAACAGCTAAACAAGCACTCTACCTGAGGTACATCCTCAGCACTATAAACAAACAAACAAACGAACAAACAAACATAAAAAATGGAGACAGAGTCTAGGTCTCTTGCCTAGACTGGTCTTGAACTCACTGTAGTCCAAGCTGACTTTGGGCATTTAATTTCTTGCCTCAGCCTGCTGAGTAGCTGGGATTACAAGAACAAGCCACCACATCCCATTCTCCTTTCCTTCTTTTTTCTTTTTGATTTTCTTTTTAAAGAAAAGTCCTGGCTTTTCTGTGTAGCCCTGGCTGTCTTGAAACTTGCTCTGTAGACCAGGCTGGCCTTGAACTCAGAGACCAACCTGCCTCTGCCTCTCAAGTGCTGCGATTAAAGGTGAGTGCCGGGGCTGGAGAGATGGCTCAGAGGTTAAGACCCTTCCAGAGATCCTGAGTTCAATTCCCAGCAACCACATGGTGGCTCACAACCATTTGTAATGAGATCTGGTGCCCTCTTCTGGCCTGCAGACAGACATACATGCAGGCAGAACATTGTATACTAAATAAATAAATCTTTAAAAAAAATAAAATAAATAAAGGTGAGTGCCACCAGCCTGTAGTTGTTTTTTTTTTTTTGTTTGTTGTTGTTGTTTTGTTTTTTTACTCTTTGGGATCCACCACCAACTCCCAAATAAATACACAAGCACTTACTCTTACTTGTAAATGCTCAGCCTTAGCTTGGCTTGTTTCTAGTCAGCTTTTCTAACTTAAATTATCCCGTTTCTCTTTAGCTACATTTTGCCTCTGGGTTTTTCACCTTTCTTTATTCTATGTATCTTTCTTTCCTTCTTACTCCGTGGCTGGCTGTGGCTGGGTGGCTGGCCCCTGGCGTCCTCCTCGCCTTCTCCTTTTCTCACTCCTCTCTCTCTTTCCTAGATTTCTCCTCCTATTTATCCTCTATGCCTGGCAGCCCTGCCTATCCCTCTCCTACGTAGCTATTGGCCATTCAGCTCTTTATTAGACCAATCAGGTGTTTTAGGCAGGCAAAGTAACACAGCTTCACAGAGTTAAACAAATGCAACACATCTTTGCATCATTAAACGAATATTCCACAGCATAAACGAATCATAAATACATTTTAAAATAATATTTCACAACACAACCCATTTTCATTGTCTTTTCTCCTGCTACACCTACCTTCACACACACACACACACACACACACACACACACACACACACACACACAGAGGCACACACACACAGAGGCAGCCAGGTACTGGGTGGGCACTTACAGCAATACTTTATTTTCTTTATATTGAACATAAGCCATTTCATACAAGATAGGGAGGGGCTGAGGAGGCGTCCAAAGTCATATGAAAAAAAAAATTTTTTTTTTGAGACAGGTGCCTATTCTGGCTCTCGCTCTGTAGTCCAGGCTGGACTCAAACTCACAGAGATCCGCCTGGCTCTGCCTCCAGAATGCTGGATTAAAGGCGTGTGCCACCGCCACCTGGCCAAATGAAATGTTTTTAATTTCATGGTATATTCTTTCTGGGGGAGAATCTATATGCTTTTTTATCATGATCTTAAAAGATCTCCAGAGTCTGGCATCTTGCTCGTCAGCTAAGCACACTGGCTGCTCTTCCAGAGGGGCACGGTTTGGTTCCCAGCACCCACATGGCAGCTCACAACCATCTGTAACTCCGATGTCCTCTTCTGTCGTCCAAGGCTCATATGTGGTGCACACACACACACACACACACACACACACACACACACACACACACACACGCAGAGGTTAAGAATCCTTGTGCATTCTATACTTGTTCTGATTGGCTGTATCTATCTGTAACAGTTGTATACTCAATAAACACTTACTGAATGAATGAGTAAAGCCTCCCCCTCATTAGGATGTTTTTATCAATGGGGGAAAAACCAGGCCAATAACCAAAAACAAAAAATATCAAAAGAAGACTGAGGGAGAAGTTAAGCCTTGGTTATTCCAGCCCCCCATCCTGTGACCCCAAGGACCGTCTTCTCAGTGGGGCCCACTGCTTAAGACCCACACTTCGGTGGCTCCCAGCCCCTGCCAGCACCCATCTCCTGTCCTGAAATCCACCGACTGCGCCTTTGCAGCTTGTCAGCTGAAAATAACCCTGAAGCTGGGGGTGTGAGCGCCTTCCGCAGAGGGAGACTCTGCCCCCTGCCGGCTGCTCAGCTCCGTCGACCCCGGGGAGAGCCAGGATGCTCCGAGACCGAGGTCCCCACGCGGGAACCGAGGGCTGCGAGGCAGAGGGGCGGTGGAAGGGACGGATCCCCCCACGGGACAGGCTCCCAGCCTGCGACCTGGCTTGAGTCTGGGGCGGATGGGCTTCCTTCCCAGGGTTCGGGTCTCCCAGGTTAACCGTTCGGGAGGCAGGGACGAGGCGGCTGTGGAGGCGCTTCTGGAGCTCCAGGGAGGTCCTGTCTCTCAGAACTTGGTTTCTCATCGATCCCTTTTCCCTGGGCCCGGCTGCGACTGCGGCCGACACCTTTCGATCCTGAGCCAATTCTCTGCGTCGCCTACACTTGGTGTGCGGTGTACCAGCCGCCCCATCACCATGGAAACAGGAGCCTCTGCATCCTTCCTAGAGCAGATCTGTGAAGCTATGAGAAGAATCTGGGTTTGGGAAAGAGAGATAGAGAGAGATGGTGGGACGGTCACAAAGGTTATTGAATATGTACCTTGTGAAGATGGTTGACTTTCCTGATGTTAACGCTGCCCCCTCAGGCCATCCAAACTGACCAACTTCTGACGTAGCCTTAAGCTATACGCCTCTAAGCATCACTTTTCTCATCTATTAAATAAAAATAATAGCCACACTTACTTCACAGGGCTGTTGTAAGAATCCCATTAGGTAATGCACACCTAACACTTAAGTCAGCGCTCAGCACGCAGTGAATGCTCAAAATGTAGTTATTCGACATTATTTTTGCATATTTATTATTTAGGTATTTGTTATTTCTGCCGCTAAATGGCTAGTCCCTTGATAATAATGCCTTTTGGGCCAGGCGTGGTGGTACACACCTGTAATCCCAGCACTTGGAATGTGGAGGCAGGAGGACCAGGATATTGAAGGCTAGATTCAGCTACATAATGTGTTCAAAGCCAGCCTGAATGTGAGACACACACCCCCATCTCAAAAAAAAAAAAAAAGAAAAAAAGAAAACAAAAATGGAAAATCATAAATTTCCTTTTTGGTCTGTGTGTGTGTGTGTTGCACAAATATGAGCACGTGGATCAGATTGTGTACCTATTTTCAGAAATGCAGAGGCCAGAGCAGGGCATTGGGTGCCCTCCTTCACTCCTTGCCTTGAGACAGGGTCTCTTGTGAGCTGGAAGGCCAACATGTTGGCTAGGCCAGCTGGCCAGTGAGATGTGAAGGTCTTCCTGGCTTCAGCCCACAGTGCTGGGGTTACAGACCCAGCACAGCCCTGGCAGGCTTTTTACCTGTGTGCTCTGGATCCGAATGCTGGTCCTCATGCTAGCAGAGCTGCGCTCACTCACTGCCCTCTCCCTGCCCTTTGCTTCTCTTCCTGTCTCTTCTTTGGATACCAAAATTCTAACCATGCTTGCCCCTCCACCCTGGGCTGCCACACCGTCTCTGAAGACTCCCCCCCTCCTCACAGAGTAGAGACTCCCCCTCTCCACAGAGTGGAGACTCTCCCCTCCATACAGAGTGGCCTGCAGTCTACTGCTGAGGCAGAACAATAAAGCCTCTAGAAAATACGTAGGAGCCAAGTTTACTGTCTTTAAGAAAATGCTCCTCGAGTGCTATCCAGAAGGGTTATGACTCAGGCTGTAACCCTTCTCGAGCAAATGCTGGACAGTCCTGGCTCCATCCCCAGTACACACGAGCAACCAAAGGTGAAAACAGAATGGCTAACTATTGTGGCACATGAATTAAAATTGGTAGTTAACAGTGAAAAAATGAAAGTGAAGAGGTAATTTAGGAGCCGGTGAGATGGCTTAGTGGGTACAAGGCGCCTGCCGCCAAGCTTGAGTACCTGGGTTCAAGTCCTGGGACTGACTCCTGAAAGCTGTCCTCAGACACTCACTCCTGTGCAGTGTGTAGCATACACACACACACACACACACACACACACACACACACACACACACACACACACTACATAAGTGTTTACAAGAAAGCTTTAGTCTGGGAGGAAAAAGTTGGGACCTACACTGATAAAGAACCTATCATCAGACCGTGAGATGAGAGCTGATGATGTAGCTCCGTGGAAAAGCACTTGCCTAAAACATTCCAGGCAGTGGGTTCAATCCTTTAGAAAAGAAGAAAGATAGAAAGGCAGGTGGCAAGTTGTCCTCTGACCTCCACACGCCCCCTGCAGCCTGCATGAGCAGGCACACACACACAAATAAATACAAATAAAGAGTAAAGCAAGCAAGACAAAAGATGCAAAGAAAGAAAGTGAACAACTGCAAGTCTAATAAATGTAAAACTTGCTATTAAGGTGGGCAAAAAGCTTGCACAGAAAAGATGTCCAAACAGCAATAAACACGGGAAAGAGCATGCCCAGATCTGCCTTCCCTGCTTCTGCCAAAACCACCAGCCTCGACTCAGAGGATATCACATCCATAGTGTCACTTCTGATCGAGGTATTCACCTCACAGTAACCAAAGTATGATAATGGACCAATGCTTATGATATTAACTGGCCTCATAATGTTCCTTAATGGTCTGAAGTTGCTGGCTTGATAAAAGCCTTTCTGGTCTTTGGAAGACACCATTACGATACTAGATAATTTTGCCTTGCAGAGCTGAGGCAAAATTCCCCAAACGGCTGTATATGCTGGGGATCAGTTGTCAACACATGTGCTGATTCTCCCAGAGCCAGGATTGATGGGTCAAGAAATGAGGAGCTAGGACTGGGGTAGCACTTGGGAGGTGGAGGCAGAAAGGTCAGGAGTTCAAGGACATCCTTGGCTACATGATGACACCAGCCTGGGTTACATGAGACCCCATCTCAAAAAAAGAGAGAAGGAAAGAAATAAATGAAGAAAGGAAGAGAGAGAGAGAGAGAGAGAGAGAGAGAGAGAGAGAGAGAGAGAGAGAGAGAATGTATGAGGCAGGGAGGCAAGGGAAGGGAAAGTAGAGAGGAAAGAGAAGAGAAGAATGAAGGAACTAGGCTTGGGAGGAGTGCTTCTACTCACTGTCACCTCCTGATGCCCTAACAAACACTTTTCTGTTCTGCTTGACTGGCCTAGCTCTCTCTAGGGAGGAATGCTCCCCCTGGGGGATACTCAATGATTTTATGGAACTGGAAGTTGAGACTAAGCCTTGGCCACCTTGGGCTCTTCATGACTTTGAATCAACAGACCAAGAATGGAGTTAGAGGGTTGTTGGAACTGATTCATCTTCTCCACCAAGGAGAAATTGCTATCCTATTCCATGATGGAGGTAAGCAAGAAAGAGTACGTCTGGAGTACAGGACATCTCTAGGGCCTCTCCTAATCCTGCCTTGTCTGCGACTAAGGTAAGGGAGAAAAGAACAGCTTATAGGCAGGACAATGAATAGCCCAGATCCTTCAGAAATCTCACCAGATAAAAAAGCACAGCCTGCTGAAGTGCTTATTATAGGCAAGGGCAATGCAGAATGGGCAGGAGGAGGAGGTACTCACACCAAATGTGGCCATAAGACCATGGAGAGAGCAAAGGATCAAAAGTATTACTGTTGTAGTTTGCTATGAATGTTTGTATATAAGAAGACTCAGTTAGGTATGATGGTGCACACCTTTAATCGCAGCACTTGGGAGGCAAAGGCAGGCGGATCTCTGTGAGTTCAAGGCTAGACTTGTCTACATAGCAAGCTCCAAGCCAGCTAAGGTGATAATAATAATAATATTATAATTATATTAATAATTATAATTTTATTTTATTTTTACATGTATGAGTGTTTGGCCTACGTACATGTATGTATACCAAATGCATATAGTGCTAGAAGGGGCCAGAAGGGGGCATCAGATTCCCCTGGAACGGTCATGTGGTAGATAGGAACCCAGCCAGAGTCCTCTGCAAGAGTAATAAATGATCATTAGTCATTTGCTCCAGCCCCTCAATGACTTCTTGTTGTTGTTGTTTGTTGAAACCAGGTTTCTCTGTATAACTCTGGCTGTTCTGGAACTCACTCTGTAGACCAGTCTGGCCTTGAACTCACAGAGATTCACCTGCCTCTGCCTCTTGAGTGCTGAGATTAAAGGCATGCACTACCATACCAGTCCTCAATGACTTTTCAAACCCAATTTATGAGGCTGGAGAGATGGCTCAGTGGTTGGGAGAGCTTGCTGCTCTTCAGGAGGACCAGTTCAGTCCTCAACACTCATAGGTGGCTCACAACCGCTGGTAATTCCAGCTCCAAGGGATTCGATGCCCTTTTCCAGCCTCACACACACACACACACACACACACACACACACACACACACACACACACTAAATATGTCTTTGTTTTTTTAAGATTTATTTATTTATTATGTATACAGTGTTCTGCCTGCATGTATGTCTACAGGCCAGAAGAGGGCATCAGATCTCATTACAGATGGTTGTGAGCCACCATGTGGTTGCTGGGAATTGAACTCAGGACCTCTGGAAGAGCAGCCAGTGCTCTTAACCTCTGAGCCATCTCTCCAGCCCCTAAATATGTCTTATTTTAAAACCTACTAAATGTATCAAGCTGTGCAGCATAACTCAGTTTCAGAAAGTTTCCACCATTCCATATGATCCTTTGTGTACATGTACTATTAATCTCCCTTCCCCTGACCTGACCAAGGACGACTATCTTAGTTCACACTGTTACAGCAGAACACAACAACACAGTGTGGCTGAAACAACAACCACTTGTTTCTCACTGTCTGGAGAACAAGAGGTCTAAGAACACAGTGCTGCCGGGCGGTGGTGGCGCACGCCTTTAATCCCAGCACTCGGGAGGCAGAGGCAGGTGGATCTTTGTGAGTTTGAGGCCAGCCTGGTCTACAGAGCAAGATCCAGGAAAAGGCGCAAAGCTACACAGAGAAACCCTGTCTCAAAAAACCAAAAAAAAAAAAAAAAAAAAAAAAAAAAAAGAATTAAGAAAGAACACAGTGCTGACAGAGCTGGAGTCTAGGAAGGACCCGCCACCGTCTTGGAAGGCTGTCTTCCGGTATATTCAAAGGCCCCAAAAGATAGCACTTGTCTCTTTCTCTTCTTCTTGAATTTATTTAGTTTTTTTTTTTTATTTAGGTGTGTAAGTGTTTTGCTTACATGTATGTCTGCACCACACGAATGCCTGGTGCCTGAGGAGGCCTGAAGAAAGTGTCAGATGGTTGGGAGCACCCATGAAGGTTCTGGGAATTGAACCTGGGTTCTCTGGAAGAGCAGCCAGTGCTCTTAAGCACTGAGCCATCTCCCAGTCTAGTCTCTTTGTCTGCTAAGGACACTAATCCAATTAAAGGAACTCAACTTCACGACAGTCTAAACAACCTCGATTCCCCAGGGCTCCACCTCCTACTCTTCTTGTTAGCAGCAGTTAGGGATGCAATTGTTGTCTATTTTCTGTCTTTGTAGCTTTGTTTTTCTGAATATCTCATATAATTTTCAGAATGACACTGTCAGTGCCAGCAAGAAGTACGACTCAATGATGTCGGCAACGCAGCCCGAGCAGTCTCCAGCAAAGCCATAGGGACTTCTGCTGCGGGTCCTCTTGGGTACATTTACCACAGAAAAGAATTCCAGGATGAGTCAGAGTGAAGCAAAGATACTTCACGGATGTAACAGGAAAACAAGCCAGCTTGGAAGGCTGAGGTGTGGACATGGAGAGAAGAACGCACCTGACTGCCTGAGCTGTGGCAGTGTGTGACTTGAGAACTTTGTTGCTCCTTCGGCTGCGGGTGTTTATATAAGAGAAAGCATGCCCTGCTATATTTCTTTTTGTTATCCACAGAATTTTGCCCTTGAAAAGTAGGCTTTGAAAAATTTTTTAAGCTGCAAGTGGTAATGTATACCTTTGATCCCAGCACTGGGGAGGCAGAGGCAGATGGGTTTTTATGAGTCTGAGGCCAACCTGGTCTATAGAGTGAGTTTCTGGTCATCCAGGACTACACAATGAGATGCCGTCTCAAAATATTTTTTAGATTTATTTGTTTTACATTCATCTGTTTTGCCTGTGTGTATGTATGTGCACTGTGTTGTACCTGGTGCCCACAGAGGTCAGAAGTGGGAATCAGATCTTCTGGAACTGGAGTTATGGTCAGTTGTGAGCTGCCATGTGGGTGCTGGGGACTGAACCCAGATCTTCTGCAAGAGCAGCCAGTCCCTTGTCCTCTGAGCTGTCTCTCCACCTTCAAGGAGACCATTTTAAAAAGATTTAAAAATTGTTATGCATATGTCTGTGTTTGTGCACATCAGTACAGTGTCCACTGAGGCCAGAAAGCTAGATTTTGATCTCCTTAAGCTGGAGTTACTGGTGGTTGTGATCTCAGGTCACCAGGCTTGGCAGCAACTCCCTCATCCACTGAGCCTTCTCACCGGCCCACCTGTTGTGAAATAGTATTTTAACTGTGTAAAGATGTGTTACATTTGTTTATGCTGCAGAATATTGCTTTAACTGTGTAAAGGTGTGTTACATTTGTTTATGCTGCGAATTTGTTTAATTGTGTAAAGGTGTGTTACATTTGTTTATACTGCAGAATATCACTTTAACTGTGTAAAGGTGTGTTACATTTGTTTATGCTGCAAATTTGTTTAATTGTATAAAGGTGTGTTACATTTGTTTATGCTGCAGAATATCACTTTAACTGTGTAAAGGTGTGTTACATTTGTTTATGCTGCATTTGTTTAATTATGTAAAGATAGGTTGCATTTCTTTCTCCTTGCCTGCCTAAGGCACCTGATCGGTCTAACAAAGAGCTGGGTGGCCAATAGCTAGGCAGGAGATGGGATAGGCGGGGCTGGCAGGCAGAGAGAATAAATAGGAGAGAGAAAGCTCGGCTCAGGAAGAACAAGAGAAAAGAGGAAGGAGAGAGGGAGATGCCAGCGGCCAGCCACCCAGCCACGGAGTAAGAAGGAAAGAAAGACATATAGAATAAAAAAGGGTAAAAAGACTAGAGGCAAAAGGGAGATAAAGAAAAATAGGTTAAGTTAAAAGAGCTAGCCAGAAACAAGCCTAAGCTAAGGCTGAGCATTCAAAACTAATAGTAAGTCTCTGTGTCATGATTTGGGAGCTGGTTGGTAGCCCAAAAGAAAAAATCTGGTACACCTACCCACAAAAAAAGATTGTGTGTTAAGTGGTCTTGACCAGTTCCAAGGAATCCAACACCCTCTTCTGGTCTCTACAGGCACCAGGAATGCCCATATATGCAGACATACATGCAGGCAAAACGCACATACACAAAATAAAACGGTAAAATAGAAAAAAAATATTTGAAGGCTTTTTTTTTTAAAAAAAGGGAGGGCTAAAAGGCCCTCTCCACAAGAACTGACGGCGGTCCTCCAGCGTGCAGGGGGCGCTTCGAAATAAGGCCTCTGGATTTCTCACGCGGGCCGGGTCTTAGCGAAGGTCCTTGTTGCTAGGAGACAAGACGCATCTTTCCGCTCCCAAGCGGGGTGTCGCCGACCGCCTGAGCTCTCTTGGCGGAGGACTGAGGTCTAAGGCTCCATTGCCTTAATTCCAGAAGGTCCCTGTCTATGGGAGCGTTTTCCTTCTAATTTCTCACAAGTAGGTCGTGGCGGCAGGCAGAGGCTCTTTGCCTGGACCCAGTCCGCCGCCCAGCCATGCCTAAAAAAGGAAAAAAGTCCAAGGCACCCTTGTCGGATGAGGAGCAGCTACTTCTGTTTCAGCAGAGGTTGCTGGCAGAGGAGGAGGCGGCCAAGAAGAAAGAGAGGCTTCTCACCCAGTTCTTGAAGGTGATGCTTGTCTTCAGTGTGTTTTGCCCAAACCCAGCGCCCATGAGCTGGCGCCGCTGCCTGGGTCGCCGTTGCCTGGGTCCTTGTGGCCCCACTCATTTTTACCCCGCCCGTGCCTCCTCCGAAGTCCTTGGTCCTAAAATACACGGGTTACAGGCAACGTTGTTTTCGGCCTAGGGGGTTCTCTGTGAAGCATGGAAGCGGGGGATAGAGCTCGGAGTATCAACTGAGCTCCAGAATGAGGACAGTAGATGCTGTCAAGTGTCCAAATTCAGCTGTCTTGAAATTTCTGATGTTCTGTGTGGAGTGGGGGGTCATTAGAAAGTCTACTTTGACGTTTCACCTTGAAGGAAACTCATCGAAAAAAACACAATCAGGAGCCCCTGGGTATCGGTTGCCAAGATCTTTGGTACTTAACTTCAAAAAACACAAGGGCTGGTATTTTTCAGGGTGGTATCCACTGTAGTGTGGTAGACCCTTGGCTGAAACGGATGTGTTTATTCCTCACACAGGACAAGCTGGCCAAGGAAGAACACAACAGCGCCCTGAATCTTAATAAGATTAACACGCAGTGGAGAACTGTCCTTAGGGAAGTCAAGACCAGAGAGCTTCACAAAGACATCGAGATCCTCAGCCAAACGTTTGAACGCGTGGTGGACTGCAAAGACAGTGTCATCAAGGTATGGCTTTCTCCCAAGAATGCTTGAGGATGGCTCCCCAGACCTGAGTGGGGTGTGCCTAGTGAATTAATATTGGTTTTGTAGGACAAGGTTATGTCTCCCTGTACTGGTCCCAGACTCATGATGTAACTGAGGAAGAACTTGAACTCCTCACTCTCCTGCCTCCACTTCTGGTATCGCAGGTGTGGGCTGCACAGCCAGATCTACCTAACTGGGCTTTAAGCCTTCACAAGGCGTGGGCTCTGAGAAATCTAGCTTCTTGGTTCTAATTGTTGTCAAACAAGAAACGAGATTTTGAGCTGTCACCATCCTCTGCTTCCTTAGAGGAACGACTCTCCTTGGTCGTTTGCTGCACCAAACAAGTAATGTAGAGCTCTAAAGTTGTGAAACAGCACACCAGCAACTTAAACTTAGTCCCAGCCTTTTTTTTTAATGATTACAGATTCTTTTTTTTTTTAAACGATTTATTTATTTATTATGTACACAGTGTTCTGCCTGCATGTACGTCTGCACACCAGAAGAGGGCACCAGATCTCATTATAGATGGTTGTGAGCCATCATGTGGTTGCTGGGAATTGAACTTGGGACTTCTGGAAGAACAGCCAGTGCTCTTAACCACTGAGCCATCTCTCCAGCCCTAGTCCCAGCCTTTATATCAGCACCAGAAGGCTCAGTTCCAGAGGGGGGGGGGGCGACCTGGCCAGGGTTGCCAGGCACTAGTCAGAGGGCTAGGACTAGAGTGTGGGTATTTTTTTTGTGAAGGGTCTCACTCTGTAGCTCTGGCTGGCCTGAAACTTGCTATGTAGCCCAGGCTGGCCTCAAACTCACAGCGATCCACCTGCCTCTGCCTCCCAGATTCCAGGGTTTGAAGGCTTGCGCCCCTGAGCCTGGCAAGGTATCGGTATTTTGGCTCTTATTCTGCTGTTTCATTCAACCAGTTTGGCCTCCTTGATGCAGCTTGAGTAGCCCTGGATAAGGCTGGGAAGCCTCCGTAGGTCAGGGCAGTTCTGGATTTCAAAACCAATCAGCCGGAATCCTGATGCTCTTTTGGAAGGGAGAAGAAGATAGAAACAGACTTGTGTAGCCCAGGCTAGATGTCAATCAGCAGCCCTCCCATTTCGGCCTCCCAGGCACTGGAATTATTGGCAGGTACCATCAGTGGGGCCCATCCTTATGCTCTTAAGAAGTTTTTGAATCACTCTCATCTTTTAAAGGATTTTTGATATACTTTACAAAAAACCCTGTGGATGATGTGTGTGGCTGTCCATGCCATGGAGGTCAGAGGACAACTCTGTGGAGCCCGCTCTCTCCCTCCCCCATATGTGGGTTTAACCATCTCCGTGGCCTTGTACATCCCCACCTCCCACTCTTTAAGTTTTTGTGGTTTCATTTAAGTACAAAGAAATGTGCACGTGAGCCATTTCTTCACTGTGCTGCCGGCTTTGGGACTGGTGACTTGATGGCCTCCATGCTGCCCTTTCCCATGCTTCCCTTTCCCATACTGCCCTTTCCCCCACGGCTTTGGGATTCTGGGAGGACACATGAACAGTCTCAGCGCAGTGAGATTTGTTAGACACGGACAGCACTTCCAGCTCCTTGACACTGTGGACCAGGAACTTACAGGGCCCCATGTGTTTGGTTTTCTTGATGCTCTCATGACCAAGGCTGGGCATCCGAGTCTGGCTCTCAAACCTTCTCCACAAACTATTGACGCCTCTGCGTTTCTGCTTAGTTCTGACAGACTGGGCTGACTCTCGCTGGAGGAATTTCTTGGTCCTTTCCGCCCACACACACCGACCCCCCCATCTTTCGAGACTCGGTTTCTCTGTGTAGCCTTGGCTGTCCTGGAACTCACTCTGTAGACCAGGCTGGCCTTGAACTCAGAGATCCATCTGCGTACTGGTATTAAAGGTGCAGGTCCAAAAAAAAAAAAAAAAAACCCGGGCGGTGGTGGCATACACTGAACATCTTTTTTTTGTTGTTTTTTTTTTTGTTTTTTTTTGTTTTTCGAGACAGGGTTTCTCTGTGTAGCTTTGCGCCTTTCCTGGGACTCACTTGGTAGCCCAGGCTGGCCTCGAACTCACAGAGATCCGCCTGGCTCTGCCTCCCGAGTGCTGGGATTAAAGGCATGCGCCACCACCGCCCGGCAACACTGAACATCTTTAATCCCAGCACTCGGGAGGCAGAGGCAGGTGGATCTCTGTGAGTTCGAGGCCAGCCTGGGCTACAGAGCAAGTTCCAGGACAGGCACAAAAACTACACAGAGAAACCCTGTCTTGAAAAACAAAAACAAAAACAAAAAAACAAAAAGGTACAGGCCACTCCTGCCCAACTATGCTGCTCCTTTTTTTTTAAATCTCAGGCTTCACTAAAGATCCGAGGGGAACCAAGATTCACACAGGAAGTGGCAGCTGTCTTAAAGTAGCACCAGGGAAGAGAGAGCTGCAGTCCCTTTTTGTTTTTTGAGACAGGGCCCTCACTGGCCTGGAACTCACTATTTAGATCAGGCTAGCCTCAAACCCAGAGAGCGCCACAAGCCTCTGCCTCCAAGTGCAGACATTCATAATCAAGCCCTTGTTATCCCTTTTTAAATCCACCTTTGACCTGTTTGCCGATCCTTCTTTAGTCTTTTCTTCTCAAACAAAACTCCACAGTAACAGCGATGCCCACTGCCACATTGGCATCTCCCCTGGAGAAGACACACCTTCCCTTCTGCCTTAGCCTTAAAGGGCAGGGTTTCTGCAGACCCGGGCAGCTTCACGTTCAAGGTTACAGCTTAAGTAAGGCGTTTTCCCTCTCTCTCTTTAAAATGATTAATTTATTCCTATTTCATGTGCATTGGAGGGTGGTTTGTTTGCCTGCGTGTCTGTGTGAGGGTGTCTGATCCCTGGAACTGGAGTTACAGAGATCTGTGAGCTGCCATGTGGGTGCTGGGAATTGAACCTGGGTCCTCTGGAAGAGCTCTTAACCTCTGAGCCATCTCTTTAACACCAGGCTTCCCACCCACCCCCCACCCCCAGTGCTGGGGAGCAAACCCAACACCTTTTACATGCTAGATAAGCACTTCGCCACTGAGTCACACATCCAGCCCTGGAAGGTTTTGGATCTGGTGTGTGTGTCGTATGTACACATGCCAGAGGTTGCTGCCAAGTGCCTTTCCTTAACTATGGTCCATCGTTTTGTTTTTAGAATACGCTACACTTGGGCAGGAGAGAGGCTCAGCAGCAAAGAGCACTTGTTCTTGTAGAGGACCCAGGTTCGATTCCCAGCATCCATATGGTGGCCTACCATCTGTAACTCCAGGAGATCTGGTGCTCTCTCCCGACCTGTAAGGTCACCAGGCACACACACGGTACACACACATAATATGCAAACACTCATGAAATAAATCTAAAACAATCATTAAAAGAAGTCATCTAGGCCTGGTGTCACATGCTTTTAATCAGAGCAGAGGCCGAAGGATCTCTGAGTTTGGGGCCAACCTGGTCTACATAGCAAGTTCCAAGCTAGGTAGGACTCTATTGTAGTGAGACCCTGTTTTAAGGAAAAAAAAAAAAGCAACTTCACAATTTTGCATGTCCCCCTTGCTCGGGGTCATGTTAATCTTTGCTGTATTATTCCAGTTCTGGTATATATGCTGTCAAAATGAGCACTTTCTTCTTTGAGACAGTCTCACTGGACCTGAAGCTCCTCAATTGGGCTAGGCTGGCTGGCCAATGAGCTTCAGGTATCCACCATGAATGAGTGGCGATCTTCACTCCCTATCCCAGCACTGGGGTTATAGGTGTACCACCAGCCCTGGGGGTCTTTGTGTGGGTTCTGGGGCAGGAACTTTGTCAACTAAGTCATTAGCCCACCCTCCTTTTTTTTTTTTTTTTTTGAGTCCAGACTGATCTTGAAATTGATGGCAATATTCCTGCCTCTGGCTCCCAAGTGTTAGCTGGGCAGTGGTGGCGCACACCTTTTAATCCCAGCTCTCGGGAGGTAGAGGCAGATGGATCTCTGTGAGTTCATGGCCAGCCTGGTCTACAGAGCGAGTTCCAGGACAGCCAGAAGAGAAACCTTGTCTC
The DNA here is from genome assembly GCF_007827085.1 of Peromyscus californicus insignis. NCBI lineage: Eukaryota > Metazoa > Chordata > Mammalia > Rodentia > Cricetidae > Peromyscus > Peromyscus californicus. The sequence goes on from NW_026294503.1 coordinate 63,460,169, forward strand.
AAAAAACCAAAAAACAAAAACAAAAACAAAGATTCACAAGGCTCCTCCCTGAAGTTGTACAGGTAGAGATGACTGTTAGGGAGAGGACCCTCAGACCAGCTAAGCTGTGGAGCTCAACGACGTGGTTTGTTAGCCATCACCCAGCACCTGTAAGTAACCGCAATAAATTAACCGGTTCACCAAGGTGGACTGTAGTGGTATCATTAGTCTGTCTCTATCTCTTCTGGGGAGAGTGGATATTTGTCCCTGTTCTCCAGGAAAGCTACACAACACATCCTTAGCCCCGTGGCAACTGTCCTCCATAGGCAAGAACAGCCTGTCAGTCAGTCACCTCGGCCTGACTGGACTCCATCCAGCTGTCAGCCAGGAGCTCGGCTAAGCCGTTGACTAGAATTCACATGACCTCTCCCTGCGCTCTGGGTTTCTCACAGCACGCGGGCTCAGTTCCTGGAGGAAGCATTCCCAGGAACAGGCATTCCAAGAGGCGGGAAAGGGAAGCTGGCAGGCCAGAGGAAGGGCGGTGTCAGAACCGGCCCAGTCCAACTGTCCTCTTCACCTCCTCTGTGGATTCCGGTAATCATAAACTCACTCAAGTTCAAGGAGGTGGAAAGAGAACTCTTCTCCTGTCCTCCTTCCCTCCCACTCTCCCATCTTCCTTTTTCTTTCTGGCCTTTCTCTTGAGATGCGTCTTGGTGGCTTCAAACTCATGATCTTTTTAAAAAATACTATTTTTAAATTATGTGTATATGTCGAGTGTGTGTGTGTGTGTGTGTGTGTGTATGTATGTATGTGTGTATGTATGGGGGGGGATGTGCATGTGAGTGCAAATGCCCACAGATGCCAGAGGAGGGTGTCAGATCCCTTGGAGATAGTTACAGGCAGTTGGGAGGCACCTGACTTCCATAGCAAATGCTCTCAACCTCTAAGTCGTCTCCCCAGCTTCCGTGCGCCCAAGCTCCCAATCTTCCTTCCTCCCAAATGCTGGCATTGTAAGCATGTGTCACTATCCAAATGAGGAATGACAGAATCCCATTGCAGAAGACTGCAGGATGGGAGTGTACCTGTCTCTGCAATGTAGTGTGCCACAAGAAGCCACTTCCCAGTGGCCCCCAAGTCACTCTGACACGGCTTGACTGGTCTTCCATAGCTCCCTTGCTTTTTGTCTAGTGCAGTGATAGAACTCTGGGCCTCATCCATGCTAGGCAAACATTCTGCCACTGAGATACATCCCTGGAAAATGTTTTTGCTGCCTGTGGTGGCGCACACCTTTAATCCGAGCTCTAGGGAGGCAGAGGCAGACAGATCCCTGTGAGTTGGAGGCCAGCTTGGTTTGCATAGTTAGTTCTAGGCCAAATAGAGCTACGTAGTGAGATACTGTTTCAGCACATACACATGCACACGTGCACACACACACACACACACACACACACACACACACACACACGCGCGCACACACACACACACACCTTGTTAAGTACCCAAGCAGGCTTCAAACTCATTATGTAGTCCAGGGAATTTACAATGCTCCTGCCTCAGTGCCCTGGTATTATGGGTGTGCATTACCATGGCTACCTTACTAATTTATATAAGAAGACAAATTAGGTTCAAGTTATTTTCTGCCCTCAGACATCCAGTTCTCCACGGATACCTGGCTTTAATGGTCGCTCCATCAATGTAAATGTTTGTGATCCAGCCGGGCGGTGGTGGCGCACGCCTTTAATCCCAGCACTTGGGAGGCAGAGGCAGGCGGATCTCTGAGTTCGAGGTCAGCCTGGGTTACAGAGTGAGTTCCAGGAAAGGTGCAAAGCTACACAGAGAAACCCTGTCTCGAAAAAGCCAAAAAAAAAAAAAAAAAAAAAAGTGATCCACAAGACGCTGGCTCGCTTCACTTTTTTTTTTTTTTTTTTGGCTTTTTGAGACAGGGTTTCTCTGTGTAGCTTTGGAACCTGTCCTGGAACCACTTCACACTTCTTTAGGAAAAAAAAATATTTTCATTTGATCTCTGTGAGTGTCTGCATACATGTTAAGTACACCATATACATGCAACGCCCATGAAAAGGGCATTGGATCCCCTGGAACTGGAGTTAGTTGTGGGCCTCCCTGTGGGTGCTGGGCATCAAACCCTAGTCCTCTGGAAGCCCTCCTAATTGCTGCACCAGCTCTCCAGCTATTTTTTTTTTTTTTTTAAGACAGGGTCTTATGCTGTATCCCTGGCTGGCCTAGAACTCCTAGTGTGGACCAAGCTGGCAGTGAACTCACAGAGATCCACCTGTCTCTGCCTCCTGAGTGGTAGGAATAAAGGCGTGCGCCACCAGGACTGGTCCCCACACTTCCAGATGTCATTCTTGCTTTGCATCAAGTCTCAATGGAAGGGGCTGGAGAGACGGCTCTTACGGTTCTTTCAGAGGACCTGGGTTTGAGTTCTAGTACACACGGCAGGTACCTCACAACTGCTTGTAGCTCTCATTCCAGGAAATCTGAGGACCTCTGGTCTCTTCTGGCCTCCTGGGGCACCTACAGTACACAATAACATGAACTAGAAAGACATGCATACGTACACACAAATCATAAGTAGATTTTAATTTTTAAAGATTGAATAGGAGAACCAGCATTCCTAAATCCATTAGGAAATAAGAGGAAAATGCCATTGTGCCATCCACCTAGCCAGATGGCTGTGTGTGTGTGTGTGTGTGTGTGTGTGTGTGTGTGTGTGTGTGTGTGTGTGTGTGTATATGTATGTGTAGGCCAGAAGTTGTCATCAAGCGTCTCCTTCACTTGCTCTCCACCTTACATTTTGAGATTGGAGCTCATTCACCAAATTGGGTAGGCTGGCTGGTCATTACGACCTAGGACCCCTCCTCTCTACTTCCCTAAACCCAGGATTACAGGAGTGCCGTCATACCAGACTTCTTCTGTGGGTGCTGAGGACCCAACGGATCCATCTCCTCAGCTCCCTGAACCCATTTTTACTGTCTCTCGGATGCCACTTGGCCAGAACAGTAATTCTCTTCCTTCTGCCTAGTCTTTGGCTAAGGACTTGACGGAAGCCGAAGAGCAGTATGCCCATGCTCTCCGCAGCCACTTACACAACGTTGACCAGCTCTTGACCCTGCAACGACGCCGTCTCAGCCTCCTGGAGGAAAATTACAACATGGAGCTGGAGGTCCTAACGAAAGAGTTTGAGACAGAAAGGTACGGGGCCAGAGAGTCAAGAGACTGGATCCAGGGGAGTTCCCAGAGCCCATCCCGAGTACCAAGGAGCCTCCTTCCTATTCATAATCCCAGGCAGAGAGGGTCCAGAGTTCCTTGTACATGAGTCTGGGTTTAATCTTACAGCCTTAGCTTACCTTGACCCCTGCCAGGTCCTTGTCTGTACCTCCTAATTCCAACTATCAAAATTCTATCCATCTAGCAGTACATAGGGATGGGAGAGATATTTCACTATAAACTTACATTTTTGTTTTTGTATCATATGAAGGTATTACCTATTCAAAAATCAAAATATTCTTTCTGGGAAAAAAAAGAAAAAAAGACAAACCAAAACTTCCCCTCCCTGCCTGCCAGTGCCTAAAAGTTTGTACCATCCATAGTTTTGGTTTTGTTTTTTAAGGCAAAGCCTCACTGTGTATCCCTGGCTGGCTTGGAACACATTATATAGACCAGGCTACCCTCTAACTCACAGATATTTGCCTGCCTCTGGCTCCCAAGTGCTGGGACTAATGGAGTGTGCCACCACACCTGTCCACTCGTAGTTACAGTACAGATTTCTTTGTTATTTTTGGTCTACATGCTGTATCCATCATGTCTCCTATAGGAAGACAATCATTGACCAGCATGAGAAAGAAATTCACTACCTACAGGATGTCTTCATGGCCATGGAGCAGAACTATATAGATTCTGAGTATGAGAGCAAGCTAGAGTTCCAGAGCATGTGGGATGATCTGAAAAACAAGGTACAGGGGGAGAAAGGAAGGATGGGATCTGGAGAGACATGACGGAAACTGTTCAGGGCAAGCTGAGCTGGATGAGATCCCCAAAGCCAACAGTCAATAAAAGTCTGTTGCCCTGAGGGGGCCCCATGCTTCTTTGTGATCTTGTGAAAACTGCTTGGGAGGCAGGACTGGTCTAAAACATTCTGAGAATGTATTTTAGGCCAAAACAAAAAACAGAAAAACAGCCGGGCGGTGGTGGCGCACGCCTTTAATCCCAGCACTCGGGAGGCAGAGGCAGGAGGATCTCTGTGAGCTCGAGGCCAGCCTGGACTACAGAATGAGTTCCAGGACAGGTTCCAAAGCTACACAGAGAAACCCTGTCTCAAAAAAAAACCCCCAAAAAACAAAAACAAAAAAACAGAAAAACTAAACAAACAAAAAAATCACCACCATGACCAACAACAAAAAACCAAGAGATCATCTGGCTTTGTCCTTTTGAGTTGTAGATGAAACAAAGACCCAGAGTAGCCACATGAGCAACTTGATTCCACTGCTGGTTTGTGATTGGTTCAGGACAATCTAGGTCAGTAGAATTTTGATCCATAATTCCATCTTTCCATCATAGTTTGCAGTCTAGTCAGCATGCAGAAGTTTGGGTATAGAATTCTTGGTTATCAATTAACTTACTTTTGAGACTGCATCTTCCTTAGCCCAGGCTGGCCTCGAACTCACAGAGATCCACCTGCCTCTGCCTCCCGAGTGCTGGGATTAAAGGGGTGCACCACCACCACCCGGCTGTTACCTTAAACTTCTGATCCTCCTGCCTCCACCACCCGAGTGGGGTGACAGGCATGCACCCTCATATCCAACCCGATTCAATGCTAGGCAGGCACTCTAAGCTCCACCCCCAACCCTTGCTTTTACGTTAGTCAGTGTTTTATTTTATTTACAAGTTGAGTAATTTCCTACATGTGAAAATTGAAAATCAGATTTCACATGAAAATCCCAACTATCAGTTTCCCTTTAAAAAGTCAGGTGGTGGTGATGGTGCATACCTTTAATCCCAGCACTATGAAGGTAGGAGGTAGTGGCAAACGGATCTCTCTCGAGTTCGAGGCCAACCTGGTCTACAGAGTAAGTTCCAGGACAGCCAAGGCTACATAGAGAAACCTTGTCTCGCAAAACAGAGAGAGAGAGATTTGGAACACGGGGCCTTATTCTTTTTTTGTTTTTGTTGTTTGTTTGTTTGTCTGTTTTTGTTTGTTTTGTTTTTTTCTGAGACAGGGTTTCTCTGTGTAGCTTTGAAGCCTGTCCTAGAACTCGCTCTGTAGACCAGGCTGTCCTCGAACTCACAGAGATCCGCCACCACCTCCCATCTCCTCATTCTGTTTCCAGTTGGCATTATTCTCATGGAGCTGGGCCCATGCCCACACTCTCCTGTCCAGGTCATCATGCACTGCCCTCGGAACGTAATTCACTAAACGCTGCTCCCCACAGTCCCTGAGGGTAAGGCTGCTGGTGGGGGTGAACGGGCACTCCGAGGGTAACTCTAAGCAGTTGGTATTTGGGATACATTTCCTAGAATTTGGAAGAGAAGCACTTTCTTCGTCTACAACTGGAGAACATAGTGGAGGATCTGTGGAGAAGGTTCCAGGACGCACTCAAGAACTATACCGAAGCCACGGAGGACCGGAAGGTCGCCTTTGAGACTCTGAAGGTGAAGGATGAGAAAAGCTCCAAAGAGATTGAAATGCAGATGAAGAAAATCCAGAAGCTGCAGGTCAGCGCTCAACAGGAGACACTTCCCGGTGTCTCGCGTGTTCTTTTGGGGGTCTCGCTGGTTGGGTCAAGAAGACAGACTCTGCTCTTAGCCCCTAGTCTACCCACTGTCAGTGGCCCCTGCTGTCCCTCTAGGAGGCCATCGCTGCCTTGAAAGGGAAGATCGTAGCCTACGGCCGTGAAGGTGAATGGCAGAACCAGTGTATCCGCACCGACAAGGAGCTGGTCCACGTACAGCTTCGGAAACTTAAGGCCCAACGGATGCAGGCTCGGGGCAAGTCTCAGGAGAACTTAGTCAAACTCACCCTGGAGAGCAATGCCGCCCTCAAGGGCCTGAAAAAGGTCGTGGAGAAGGTAAAGGGGACAAACCAAGAAACCTGGCTGGAGGCGAAAGGGATTCGGGGAGACATGGGGCGGGGCTCCCTCCTCCTCCTCCATCAAGTGGTGGATGTCTGTGTTAGCTTTTCTTTTAATTCTATTCTCTTTTTGAAATGAACAGGGATTCTTCAGCTTCCTGAGTCCCCACTTTGCTTTGCAGAGAGTCTTTTTCTCTGTGTGTCTGATGCATGAATGTTTCCTCACGCCCCAGTAAACGCCGCTGTCTTCCAACTGGTGATTCTGCATGCAGCCCGGAAGCTTAAGATCTCTCTGCTGCTACCTGCTCTGCTGTGCTTCAGATTTTTTCTGCCTTTAATTCTTTAACTGGCAGAGGAAATCAAGACCCCTGGACTGTATTATTTCTAGACTACATCATTTTGGGGGGCTTGTCTCTGGATTTCTTCTGAAGACAATATCATTTTGGGACCTAATCTACAGATTTCTTTTGAGACTACTGACTCCTCAAGATGGCACTTGCAGTCGTATGACATGCTCCAAAGACAGACACTGTCACTAAATGGCTGTCTTATGCTCTGGATCATTACCATTGGTTAAGTTTTATTATGGCCCCTTGGACAGAGTCCTCTTAGGCTGACCCCCAATATCAACCTTTGGTCAGCTAAAAGCAGCTAAGAGCAGTGGTCATCGCCCCCAAACACCCTAAGAGCAGTTAGGGTGACCTCTGAGATGGGAGCCAGAGAATGACAAGAGACCAAGAGTTGGACAGACTTCCCGGTAGGCAGACAGATAGGGAGAGGAGGAGCCACAGCTAGGTAATAACGGTGGTGAACTTTCAAGATGGTCACTTCTTCCTCAACCTCCAGACTTGAGAGAAAAGCCTGGCAGCTTTTGTGTCCCACCAGCAGGGCACCTAGCTCAAGAAGTTCAAGGCCTGCTCAGGACATGTCACACATGGTTGCAGACCAATCAACCCTCCTATCTGCTTCCAACTGACCAGCTCTAAAGTAGGGAAGGAAGACTCTTCAGAGCTTTATAACCAGGCCTCCAGAAGGGACAGGACTTTCCAGCTTCCCCAGCTCCCCCTCTGTGTGTCTGCTGCATGTGTTTCCTCGTCCCCAGTAAATGCCTTTCTTTTTTCTAGTTTTTCGAGACAGGGTTTCTCTGTGTAGCTTTGGTGCCTGTCCTGGATCTCGATCTGTAGACCAGGCTGGCCTTGAACTCACAGAGATCCACCTGGCTCTGCCTCCTGAGGGCTGAGATTAAAGACATGCACCACCACCACCACCTCCCACCCCCCACCCCCGCTCGTAAATGCCTTTCTTAACCGAAAAGAAAAAGAAGTAATAGCTGCATTTGTGGTAAGAATGTGAAATGCTGGGCTAGTGCTTGGCCCGTGCCAGGCGCTGCATCAACCGGGCGGGCTTCCTACTGACCGAGCTGCTTTCCTGGGCTCAAGCAGGGGGACTATCTTGTTTTTCCTAAGACATCTCTTCATACTCCCAACAGGGTGAAAAAATCCTTAAGCTTGCTGAAATATGTAGGAAATTTGAAACAGAGGAAGAAAAGGTGCTGCCTTTCTATTCCTCAGTATTGACTCCCCAGGAGCAGGAGGAGGTGGAGAAAGAGAATCCAGAAGAGCTCACTGAGGAGCTTGCCAAGGTAAAGGAAGGGGCAGGTGGGGGCTGGGCAGCATCTGCCAAAGGGGACCGTCACATCCCTCCGTCCTGTCTCCACTCTCAGGTTATGGTGGACTATTCAGGGATGGAGAACTTCTGGAAGAGATACAACAAGGTGAAACTGGAGGTCCTGAGTCTGGAGCACAGACGAGGGCAGTTGCTTGACATCAGCGGGAAGCTGAGGGAGATGCTCAAACAGTACCTGGACGGCATCTCTGTGAGCGACGAGGTGCTGAGCCAGCTGAACCCGCTCTTCATCGTGAACCATAGAAGCAACCTGCCCCAGCTGCCTGCACCTGCCCCGTCAGGGGACGGAAAGCCTCCAACCACTTACAACATCATTGAAGCGGCTCACGTCATCTCCCACACTCTGTGATCCCAGGAGGGGCCTCTTCCCAAACCTCGGAGACTTCTTTCTTGAAACCTGAGTGCTTTGCTGTTACAAACGTAGACGGAGGATCCAGACAGTACTCTAGTTGTTGACTACCACTACCCTCTGCAGCAGAATCAATACATTATTCTTTTTTAAATACAACTTTCTTCATGATTTATTTTTATTTTTGCGTGCATTGGTCTTTTGCCTGCATGTGTGTCTGTGTGAGGGTACCAGGCCTCCTGGAACTGGCGTTACAGTTAGGAGCAGCCACGTGGGTGCTGGGAATTGAACCTGGGTCCTCTGGAAGAGCAGTCAGTGTTCTTAACCGCTGAGCCATCTCTCCAGCTCCAGTAAATTCTTAAAAAAATTATAAGTTTCTTTAAAAAAAAAAAAAAATCTCATGCAGGCCTTAACTCCCTGTGCGGCTGAGGATGACCCTGAACCTCTGATCTCTGATCCTCCTGCTGCCTCTGGGATTACAGCTGAGTACCACCACATCAGTTTTGCTGGCGCTGTGGACTGATCTCGGGATTTTTGTTTGCATTCTAGACAGGAATTCTACCAACTGAGCCCTTATTCTCAGCCCTTGTAAGATTTTTATTTTCTTTGCCGTCTTCAAGAATACGAACATTCTGGTCTAGGGGGAGAGTGCCTAGGGGCCTACTAGGAGGGGAATTGTGCCGCCGCCTCAGCATCACCGCACCAAGGGAGCCAAAGAGATACCCCAAAGACCCAAGGCAGCTTCAAGACCAGTTTCCGGGGGTAAATTAGGACAGCGTGAGCAGGCCAAGGTGTGCTCCAAGGCCTCCAGCCCCTCAGCCACAGGCAAGATCCAGCTTCACAGTGCTCTGTTTTCTACCCAAGAAAAGCAGCCTGAAAGCATTGGGTGCACAGGATGTGTTGGTACACATCCGTATTTGTAGCCTAGCCAGGAGGCTCACGAGTCTGAGGCCAGCTTGGGCTACAAATGCAAGACCGACCCCATCTTCGAAGGAAAGGGGAACCAGAGAGATGGCTCAGAGGGTAAAGCACCTGTTTCTGAAGTCGGTGAGCTCAGTTCAATCTCTGGAAGCCGCCTACAGGTGGAGGGAGAGAGCCAGCTTCACAGTGTCCTCCGATTCCACATTCAAACCAGCGCACACACACAATAATAAGTAAAAAAACAAAATGGCCGGGCGGTGGTGGCGCACGCCTTTAATCCCAGCACTCGGGAAGCAGAGCCAGGCGGATCTCTGTGAGTTCGAGGCCAGCCTGGGCTACCAAGTGAGTTTCAGGAAAGGCGCAAAACTACAGAGAAACCCTGTCTTGAAAAAAACAACAAAAAAAAAACAACACAACAAAATCACTAAAAGAAAAAGGGGGTAGTCGTATCAAGCGAAGAATACAAAGTTTCTTAACGATCACTGTTTATTTCTTTTTACTCTTGTTCCGTTTCTCTTCTTTCAGCTTCTTTTTGGAGACTTTGGGTCTGCTGGCCTTTTTGTATAAGTGATACCCAATCAGGCCCAGGAGTGCTGGCACCATGGCCATGCCCACCAGGGGCAAAACGCCCTTCAGCAGCTTTTGCCAGTAGTTGGCTCGAATCAATGCAATCAGCTCCACATCATACTGCACCACGGCATCCGCTAGAAAGGCAGAGGGCAGGGGTGGGGGTCAGAAGCTGCACCCCTGCACCCGCTGGAGAGGCTCTGGGGGAGGGGTGGGGGTCAGAAGCTGCACCCCTGCACCCGCTGGAGAGGCTCTGGGGGAAGGGTGGGGGTCAGAAGCTGCACCCCTGCACCCGCTGGAGAGGCTCTGGGGGAGGGGTGGGGGTCAGAAGCTGCACCCCTGCACCCACTGGAGAGGCTGGGGAGGGGGTAGAACTGCTGTGATTTATCCAGAGCTCTGAATGGGGATTAAACCAAGGTAGTCCGCAGAAAATAACTGTGATTCTGGCCATTTGAACTGTAGGGAAGGCTCCCTCAGAAAAGGCGGAAGAGGGTTAGGAGCAGGCTAAGGACACTCATGTCGATCTTAACTACAACTAAACACGTGGCTTGGAATCAAGGACAGATCTTTGACAGCACAGGAAATCTGTGGATGGGAAGCATGCGGGCTCTTCCATATTTACAAGTGAGCGTTTATTTAAAGATTTGTTTATTTTTATTTTAAGTGTTTTGCCTGATGCACCAAGTGCATGCTTGGTATCCTTGGAGTAAGGAGAGGGTGTCAGATTCCCCCAGGAACTGGAGTTACAAATGGTGGTGAGCCACCACCTGGGTGCTGGGAACTGAACCTGGGTCCTCAAGAGCAGCCAGTGCTCTTAACCACTGAGCCATCTGTCTGGCCCCACAAGTGAGCATTTATATGTGTGAGAATCCTCTGTACCAAACAGACCCCATTTCTAAACAGCCACATGGATAGGATTTTGTAGGACTATAATTAACTGGAATAAAAGCAGATATCCTTAAAAAGTCCACCCACCGATGAGCACATACAACACGACTGTGAGAGGATTTTCAGAAAAGGTCTGGGAAACAAGAGACGCGCTGAAGGAAGTGGTGGGCAGGGTCAGGCAGCTTCACATACAAGCCAATGAGGAGCACTGGGATGGGCGGAGACAGGGTCTCGCTCTGTAGACCAGGCTGGCCTCGAACTCACAGAGATCCGCCTGCCTCTGCCTCCCCAGTGCACCACCACGCCCACTTGATAAGAGAGATTTTGCTGGGCCCTCCCCACCCTCTTCTCAGGGCTCCCTTTAGTCTATCACGTTGCCAGAACTCTGTGGAGTAGATCACATTTTACCCAATAGCAAAGAGATGCCCATCTTGGAAAATCTGTCCTGTCTGTCTCCGCCCTCAGAACAGGCATCAGCAGTAGCACATGAAGGTGAATCCTAGGAACCGGTCATCGGGGTTACCTCCTTACCAGGGGGTTACCTCCTTACCAGCTCTATGTGAGGGCTCTTACTGTTGCCTTTTGGTTTGTTCTTACTTTAGTGCTCTGAGGTAAGTAGTGTAGCCAGCAAGACCCACACAGCTTGAGCAGGTGTCAAAAGTCACCAGCTGCTTGTGTCCAGCCAGCGGGCCCTAACAGGTTGTCTGCGGTCTCCAGTGGAGAAAAAGGGTAGGCCAGAAGGAGGGGCCCAGCTACTCCTTTCCTCAAATTTGATCTGGACTTTCTCAAGTTCTAGACAGGGCAGAGTGTGTGGCTCTGCTTTGATGGGTGGGAGAAAAGACCTACTCAGTTACCTGGGATAGATGGCGGGTACCCTCGCTTTCCATAGGCCAGGTGAGAAGGAATGATTGCTCTTCGCTTCTCTCTGAGGGAAGGAATGAGTCCCAGGCAGTAGAGAGGTGAGCTGGCAGCCCCGGCCAGCGCCACCGGAAGCACCTCCCACCTCAGTGACACCAAACGTGAATTTTCCCACCTAACAGGTTGACCAGCCAAGGTACCAATAACCTACACACCTCAACTGGCCCCAAAAAACCGACAGCCAGAGAGGTGCCCTCTGCTTTGGATGCCCTCAGGGGTTCCACTGACCTTCACCTTTCCAGTATGAAGGCAGGGGCCCTTTATCCTACAATGTCCTGCCTACTGGAGATGCGGAGTGGCAGAGAAACGTCCACCCAGGCAAAGGGGAGGTCAGGCCCGCCCCTGTCCAGATACTCACCCCACACACATGTCCAGAAGGCTCTGCTCCAGACCTTGAGGAAGAAAACAGAACTGAGCCACACACCGCCCAGGAGGGAAATCAAAGGCTCCCCATCGATCTTGACAAGTGAGCTTTACTCCGCTTCTCAAACTCAGGCCCCAGTGAAAAGAATTAGAACGCGAGGTAGCCAAAGATCCTTAGGGTCTTACTCATTCTAGAAGCCTGTCCAGCATAACTTTGACGTCCAAGACACTAAGCCAGGGCTTAGGTTAGGGAGAGGACAAAAGGCACAACACAGGTCACATACCTGGAATCACCTGCTTTTGGCCAAGTTCTATAACCAGAGGATCTCTGGTCAGAGAGGTGTCAATAATGCGTCCATCTACCAAGCTGCCCTGAAGACAAAGAGGAAGAACTAACGCCACCTTTCCTCCCACCAGAGAGGCCACACACACACTGGGACCGCCCAGAGGGGATGGCAGCAACCCTCGGCACAGCCTTGCACTGTCCCCGTTTCCCACCCCCACCCACCGTGGGGCAAAAAGGAAGAGGAAGCCCCAAAGGGCTGACACTTCTTGGAGATCTCTCCACCCTTCATTTCTCAGTGCTGGAGAGAAACTGGCGGGAAAACAGGGCGGAGAAAGGAGCAGACAAGAGTATACCCCCACTCCCGTCCCCACGTGCTAGCCGACCCTAGGACCCTAGGAGTCAGTTCCCTCGCACAGCTTGCCACGTGTCCAAGCCAAAGCTGACGTGTTTCATTCGGGCACCGCCCCCTCCCAGACCACGCCCCGCCCCCCCAGCCCCTCACCGTGTAGTGTATGTGCAGCGTGTCTCCAAAGGCAGCGAATTCCGTACACGACTCAGGGGGCTGTACCTATGATCAGACTCCAAGGGTCAAGGCTGCTCTTCCTAAGACCCTGTTACTACATCGAGACCCAGCACCTTCTCCCCCAGCTCAGTTCCAGCACTTCCTCTCCTCTTCGTTCTCAGGTTCATTCGAGCCCCATGCTCCCCCGCGATCCCTGGCCTAAAAGGGTGGCGGCGGCGGCGGCGGCGTGGGGGAGGGGGAGGTGGCCCGACAGTGTCCTCACCAGGGTCTCCACTTGGAGGGTCCGGAGGGGGCTTTCGGTTTCTGGCTCAGCCTCAGCCCGGCACACCGCCCCACCGAGCAGCAGCAGCAGCAGCAGCAGTCGGAGCGGCCAGAGCAAGGGGCGCAGGGACATGACCGGACGAGGTCGGAGCACCGGGGCACCAGGGCAGGCAGGCTGTTCGGGTGCAGGCGACCAGACGCGTTGCCTCAGCTCCAGGCCAGACTGGTGTGGGCGGGTCGCAAGGAGCGAGCTCCTCCTCCTGCCGCCCTCCCTCCACCTTGTCCCCACCTCCTGGAGGGAAGAAGCTGCAGCATTCATTCCCTACCCAGTGATCCCAGGTGGCGGATTCTGACCCGTCCGTTAGCCGTTCGGTCCCATGACGAGGGTTGGGCCATGTGACAGCACCTATTTGCCATTACCCACTGCAATGGGGGCGTTAGTCTCTAAAACCTTCGAATCACGGGAGGCACAATTGTTCCCATTTTACAGCTAAGGCACTTGCCTAGGGTCATCATGCTAACTGGTGAGAGACAGGATTCAAGCACAAGAATGCATTTGTCCTGTTCTTTCTACTTCTTCTCCTCCTTCTTTTGGCTTTTCTAGACAGTTTCTCTGTGTAGCTTTGGGGCCTTTCCTAGAACTCACTCTGTAGCCCAGGCTGGCCTCGAACTCACAGAGATCCTCCCAAGTGCTGGGATTAAAGGCGTGCGCCACCACTGCTCTGTTCTTTCTTCTAAGACACGTTCCCTCCCACTAAGCTGGCAGAGGCAGGTGTTCAAGACAGCCAACTCTTCACCTCACCCGATCATTCTTCCCTCAGTTACGACTAGAAAGAGTAACTGCCCCGCCCCCCCACACCTTGGAAGGGTTTCTTCCTGTAAAATGGGATCAGTCGCTGACCTTTCCTGGTTTCCCTCAACACCCTTTTCACAACAGCAGAATGTACAATGGCCTTGTGTTTGTGCAAGGACTTCCGTGTTTAGAAGGGTTTCAAGTAATTTTAGGTGGTCTTACCAGTTTCCTTTTTCATAATTTGAACCCTTCCTGAAAACTTAAGCTGTGGTCCCTAGATCCCAGTTCCTGGTCACTCAAAGGCTGTCACGGGGCCGTTTCATGCCATATACTCTTAGACAGTTTCTTGGTTCATGGTCATTTTTTATAATTTATTTGTATTTTATGTACATTGGTGTTCTGCCTGCATGTATGTCTGTGTGAGGGTGTCAGACCCCCTGGAACAGGAGTTACAGACAGTTGTGAGCTGCCATGTGGGTGTTGGGACTTGAACCCAGGTCCTCTAGAAGAGCAGCCAGTTCTTCCAACCACTGAGCCGTCTCTCCAGCCTTGGTTCATGGTCCTCTTTAGCACGGATATTATTCTTAGACACAACTCCACCTGTCTGGCCAGCACCTCGGTTTACACACACCCAACACACACTTGCTCTCATGTGAAACGCGCTGCCCTTCCTGCTCTGACCTTTCAGATGGCTCTCCTCTATCACACCGAGACTTCTTCACTCCCATGTCGAACCAGTCTCCTCCGGGTTCTTCTTCCCAGCCTCCCCAGTGCCTCCATCTCTAGGACAAACACTCTAATTAGGTTCTCATTTTCTCTGTTTTGTGGTACTGAGGATCCAGTCCAGGCATGCACCACTGAGTTGATGTTCCTAACCTAGGATTTAAAAACAAAAACAACAAACAACAAAAACAAACCAACTCATTGTCAGGGGCCAGACACTAGTGCTTCAGAGCACTTGCTGTTCTCCCAGAGGACCAGAGTTCAATTCCCTGAACCTACACCAGATGGCTCAAAAATGCCTATAACTGCAGTTCCTAGGGCCCCAACACCCTCATCTGGCCTCCACAGGTACCCAAACATGTGGCATACAGATATACATATATACATACACATAAGTATAAATAAATCTTTTAAAAAAATAACTCACGGCCAGCCAGGTGTGGTGGCGCACGCCTTTAATCCCAGCTCATGGGAGGCGAAGGCAGGCAGATCTCTGAGTTGGAGGCTAGCTTGGTCTACGGAGCAAGTTTTGAACTTGGGATCATCATGCCTCAGACTCCTAAGTGCTGAGATAATAGGTGTGGCCAACCACTCTTGACTCTGAAGAGTGAGCCAAGAGACAGAGCTTGTGCCTCGCGTTTTTGTTTCTTCAGTGCTCATGCCTGACACGTAAACACTTCATGGGTATTAACTGCATCAGATTTCCCTGCTGCTGGACTATGGTCTGGGTTCAGATGATCCCCCATACCTGTTCTGTACCCTCCAGGATGTTCAACTCTTTTCAAGCCCCAATTCTAGCTAACAGTGACTTTCTTCCCCTACATCTGAATGAAGCATACACCTACTCTCTTTTCCCTTTGTACATGCTTTGTCTCTCTCTCCCATTTCCCTCAAAGAACCAGCACACTGATGATAAGGAGCAAGCATGACATGCCTAAAGTCCCCTAGGTCCCAGCTGCATGATACTGGACAAATGTTTTGACTTTTCAAACAGGGTCTCTTACAGCCTGTACCGGTGTCAAAGCAAAGTTGCCTTAAACCCTTTTTTAAAATTTATTTATGGCATGTACTTACAGGCAGGCATGTGCCATGGTATGTGTGGAGAATTACTTGTCCCATGTGTTTACAGGCAGGCATCTGCCATGGTATGTGTGAATTACTTGTCCCATGTGTTTACAGGCAGGCGTGTGCCATGGTGTATGTGGCATCAGAAGACAGCTTGGGAGAGCTGTTCCACTACATGGGATCCCACACAGAACTCAGGTAGTCTGGCTTGGTGGCAGGTGTCTTTTCCTGTGGAACATCTTACTAGCTCAGCCTTGAACTCTAGTTCCTCCTCTACATCCCAAGTGCTGGGATTACAAGCCTTCAAACCAAATCCAGCCAAATGTTTTATTTTTAATAAACTGTTGAACTATTAAATGAGAAACCATTGAAATATCAAACTATACTTTGAAAATCTCTAAGACAAATGTATATGCTTCAATTTAAGAAGTAAATTAATACAAGTGATGTGAACTTGTATTGTAACTCTTGCCCAT
This sequence comes from Peromyscus californicus insignis, assembly GCF_007827085.1. NCBI lineage: Eukaryota > Metazoa > Chordata > Mammalia > Rodentia > Cricetidae > Peromyscus > Peromyscus californicus. The sequence goes on from NW_026294503.1 coordinate 63,476,055, forward strand.
ATATTCAGGAAAAAGTGCAAGGGCCGGATTGGGGGCTGGGGATGCAGCTCAGTAGAGTGTTTGCTTGGCATGCATAAAACCCTGGGTTCAACCACAGCCCTGCATTAACTGTGCTTGGTGGCACACATCTGTAATGCACAGCCCTGCATTAACTGTGCTTGGTGGCACACATCCGTAATGTCAGTACTCGGGAGGTGGAGGCAGGATTAGGAGTCCAAGTCATCCTCAGCTACATGAGCTCATAGGCCAGCCTGGGATACACAAGGCCCTCTGTCCACCCATTTTCAGACAGGAAGTGTGAGCCTGGCAACTTTAAGAGCTCTCTGCGCTTCACTGTTTACCTTCGCCCTGCCAAGAAGCAATGTCAGCTCTGGTGGTTTTGCTCTGACAGGGTCTATGAGCTGGCTGGGAGCTCCAGCTATGTACACCAGGCTGGTCTTGAACTCACAAACACCTGCCTGCCTCTGCCTCCTGAGTGCTGGAATTAAAAAGTCACATGCCACTCCACCGGCTGAGACCCTGTCTCTTAAAAACAAAAATCAAAGGAACCCGAAGGATGCACCCAGTGGCTGAGGCTGGTCAGGATTTCGGGTGGGAGTAGGAAGAGTGCAGGCGCAGGCGCAGGCGCAGGCGCAGGCGCGGCAGGCCGTTCTACGGGATGTCCACCTAACATCTGTGCACACTTACGTTGTCGGGATCACTGACAGGAACAACTGCTTGTTATAAAAATATGGGAGTGAACAAGATCTGAATCAGTGAGAGCCAGTGGTTCTCCACTTTCCTAACACTGCAACCTTTTAATACAGTTCCTCATGCTCTGGTGACCCCAACCTTCAAATCATTTCATTGCTACTCCATAACTGTAGTATCTGATATACAGGATGTATCTGATATGCGACCCCCGAAAGGTCACGACCCACAGGTTGAGAACTGCTTATGTATGAACCTGTGTAGAGGGTGTTTCATGAGTGAACCAATGGAGCCTTGACAGGAGAGTAAAAAGACTGTAAAGGTCATGAACTCTGTGGAAGTTGAGAGTCTGAGGAAGCTGAGTCAAGCCTGAGACTTGAGCTGCATCTTAAAGGAATACCTGTTTTGCTTTTCAGTCTCATGTTGCCCAGGTTGGCCTCAAACTTGTTATGTAGCCAAGGCTGACCTTGAATTTGAACTCAGCTCCTCTTGCTGTCACAAGCACTGAGATTACACCATCTGTTTTTCTGCAGCGCTAGGGCAGCATCCCAGGACCCTGCACACCAGGCAAGCACTCCACCACCTGAGTACATGCCCAGCCTACTGCGGATTTTTCAGCGAGGAAGGAAAGAGGGCTAAAGGCAAAGAGCCCGATGTCCGGAGGGAATGCCTGGGCCAGTGCGGCTGAAGCAAAAGGAGAGAGAGGCAAGTGGAGGGAAACTGAGGGCTGGTGCAGAGGACCTGGAGTGTGGAAGGTGGGAACGCGGAGTGTGAGCACAGCTGTCCTCCGCAGCACACACAAGCAGTGGCACACAGGTAGACAGACGGCTGTCTAGGTTCTGAGGCTCTGTAGGGCACATGACTGGAGGGAAGTGGGTAGGGTAAGGGAAGGCAGTAGTGGGAAGAAAAGGGTAAGGCCATCTCCAACAGTAGCCCACTGATGGGCTTGGGCAGGTGGTGTGCCTTCAATCTCTGAAGAGACTGGCAGAGAGGCAGACATGCTAGGTAGCAGGTTCCAGGCCAGCAGGGCCACAAATGAGACCCTGGCCCCTCCCCTCAATAGACCCTCTGAGGGCAACTGACTGAAAGGCCCCGGCCAGGGTCAGGGAAGCATCATTTCCATTAGACTGGGAAGGAACCTGAATTGTGGTTCTGAGAAAGGCAGAAAAGCTGCCCAGTGGCACGAGTGGACAACCACATCCAGAAATGCCTGAGCCTTGCAAGTGTCCGCTCAGTTCACACACAGCTGCCAGGTGTGAGCCGGGCACCGCTTCCCACGACCCCCTCTGCTGCTGGGGACTGAATCAAGGACTTACTTTGTTGTTTTTTTCCTGTACTGTGAATGGAACCCAGAGCCTCGAACATATGAAGCACACTCTCTACTGGCCCCCTTTAGGTGTGGCTTATACACTCCATCATCCAGGAATGATGAAGTTAGCGCCCAAATCCTGCAGCTGCTCTAACCAAGATCACGAACGCTCCACCCACACAAGGTGTGGCACACAGAACACTCCCCTTTCATCTGGAATCGGACGCAGTAAGGTCGACCTTACTGCCGTGTTTAGAAACCAGAACCACCCACTCAGCCTTCTATCCCTTAAGTCTCTGCAGCATTCAACTGTCCTAGGATAGCCCCTGCCAAGATAGCTGGGTTTTGTGTATGCAGTACCAGGGATCAAACCCAGGGCCTCCAAGCACGTGATCTCCACAGAACGGAGGAGTGGAGGGAGGAGGCACAGGTCAAGACTTAGTCCAAACCTCCCGTCTTGCCTGACCGCCAGGCAGCTCTCAGGAAGCAGCCTGCGAGGTGGGTGAGTGGGAGGAAGCCTGTGGAGAACTGCTCAGCTCTATCCACAGGGCACAGCAGTCTTACCTTCAGTATCCTCTCCACTTCTATACCCAGCTTAGAAGCCGCGCCGGCTCTAACTGAAGCCCAGATGCTCCCTCAGCGGACGGCTAGAGTGACACACACAAGCAGACACTCACCTTCTAGCCTTTTTTGTTTTTTTTTTTTTTGGTTTTTCAAGACAGGGTTTCTCTGTGTAGCTTTGCGCCTTTCCTGGAACTCACTTGGTAGCCCAGGCTGGCCTCGAACTCACAGAGATCCACCTGGCTCTGCCTCCCGAGTGCTGGGATTAAAGGCATGCTCCACCACCGCCCGGCCTTTTTTGGGTTTTTTGAGGCAGGGTTTCTCTGGGTAGCTTTGGAGCCTTTCCTGGAACTCACTCTGTAGCCCAGGCTGGTCTCTGCCTCCCGAGTGCTGGGATTAAAGGTGTGTATCACCACCACCAGGTTCACCTTCTACCTTTGACATTCAACCGTCTTGATTCAGCTTCCTCACTTCCGGACTCTCACTGCCTCCACCAACTTTGCTCACGTGACCATGCTCAGGGCTCCCACTTCCTTGGCCCTAACCCTCTGCACCTTTCTCAAGAATCCAGGGTCATTCCTACCCATTCCAGCAACTGGGGTCAGGAAACCCAATTAGAGAAACCTGCAAAGGGTTGATTCCATCATTCCCAGCGACCAGTGAGCTCTCCAGCTATTGAGTTAGAGTGAACCAAAGACAGTGCTTACTGTTTTCATAGCCTGCCCAGGGACATCACTCCCTATACTGACCAGCAGGAAGGAAAGAGCATCCTCCTCAGCCATTCCCAAGATTTCAAGATTCCAGAGCATCCTGTAGTGGATGCCCAGCTCCCCCTAATACAGTGGTGTAACCCATCCTGAACAAATGCCCAAATACAGAGGAAGCACTACATTTCTGCTCACTTTCTATTCTAACTGCATACATGTGCTTGAACTGGAGGTTAGATGCCAGAGCCTCCAGAAACTCACACTACACTCAAGGGCAGGAAACACACCCCTGTGAAGGGGATGGTTTTGCCTTTCCTCTCACCTAGGCTCATCTAAGCCTGCTTCCTCCAAGTTCATTTTGGAAGCTGCCTTACCCAGATTATGCTGAAGCAAATAAATCACTTGGATGTGGATCCTTTGTCAAATCATGACCCACAAGCCATGGGAGGCTATCCGCCCTGTGGTACCCAGACTTACCTTCAGGTTCCCTCCCCTCATCCTGCATCCCCTCAAAGCTGACAGGTTTGGGCAAGAGCCACAGAGGGCTCCTCTACCTCCCGTGAATCCGAGTGACTAAGGGACAGGGAAGAGCCAGTTGCCCGCCCGCCCGCGTCTCCAACTTGTCCTGGTGTCACCAGCCTGTCATCTACTCAACTGCTTGTTAGTACTTGCTGTTCTGTGGGGACAGGGAGGAAAGACAAACCCAGACCAGGCTGGCCTCCAACCGTCGGAGATCTCCCTGCTCTGCTTCTGAGTGCTGGGATTACAGGCGTGTACCACTACACCCAGCCTCTAGTGTTGTCTTATGACAAGGCTGAGGCTAGGCTCACAGGCTCACACCTGCAACCCAGCACTTGGGAAACAAAGGCAGGAGGATGCTTACAAGTGTGAGGTCAGCAAGCCACGTAGTGGCGACACTCGATTTTAATCCCAACACTCGGGAGGCAGAGGCAGGTGATCACTGTGAGCGATTGTGAGGCCAGCCTGATCTGCAGATCAAGTTCCAGGAGAGCCAGGGCTACACAGAGAAACTCTTTCTCAAAACAAAATTAAAATAAAAAGGAAAAGAAAATGCAGTTCAGAAAGTGATCTATTTATTAATAAATAAGGAAAGCACTTGAGAACGATGTTCCTAACTTATGAGCTGAGGGAGCCTGCAGGAAGGAAAGGAAGTAATGCTTGAAGACAGAGGGTTGGTGAGGGGTTGTGTGGCTCAGTGGTTTGGAAGCCAGAGACATGGGTGAAAAGCACTGTTCCTGAGGGCGCTGACTGAATGGCAGGAGAAAGGCTGAACGGAGAACTAGCCAGGAAAGAAACGGAGAGGAAATGGAATGACAATGAAAACTTCATAGGAGTATGTGGGACTCAAACTCAGCACTGAAGCAAGGAGCTGGGATGTGGGGTGTGGGGACTTCCCTGCTCATCACCCCTTCTCTCTGTGGAGTTGGGCAGTGGCAGCAGCAGAGGGAAGGAGAGTGGAGGGGCGGGAATGTAAGCTTCCCAGAGAAGATGCATCCCTCAGGACCCCTGTGGAGTCCCGGATGAGGGTGCACTGACGATGGGAAACCACGCCCCCAAACACAGCCAGCTGGACGGGCCACTGCACTGAAAACAGATCGCGGTCGGTCTACACTGCACTGAAAACAGATCGCGGTGGTCTACACTACCCAGCTGTGCCCTCTGTGCTCTCACTGCCCAAAGCCAGGCCCACACCGGCGAGGAGACGCCAATCTATGTACAGGGTGGCCATACTCAGGCTACTGTCACCTCATTCCCAGGGTTGGAAAGACCTAGGACCAGAGGAAGTAAGGGCCAAGTTCGGACCCTGCAAGAGCTTTAGTCCCTAGAGCAGAGGTTCCCGACCTTCTAAGGCTGCGACCCTTTAATACAGTTCCTCATGCTGTGGGAACCCCAACCTTAACATTATTTCGTTGCTACTCCATATCTGTAATTTTGGTACTGTTATGTATCACAATATTTGATATGCAGGATATCTGATATGTGACCCCTGTAAAGAGTCATTCAACTCCCAAAGGGGTCTCGACCTAAGTCTATCAACAGGTGGTAAATACAGCTACCTTCAGGGTTGAGCCTTCAGAAGCTCGTCAGTCACACAGCCCTCATACCCTGGTGCTTGACTCATTGAGACTTCCGTCCGGGTATGACAGAAGAAGAGCTCACAACCAGTGTTCCCAAGCCTGAGCGCCTCCATGACTTACTCTCCGCCCACTCAAGCATGTCCTCCCACCTCTGCAGAGAAAGAACAGTGTGGAAAGGGGCCGTCACAGAACGTCCCCGTCACAGAACGTCCGTCCCCACGGCCGCGTAGCTGCTGCACAGCATGAAGATCGCCTCCAAAGCTGCATAAGACAAGTTTAATTTCCAACCAGGGTCACAGTCATTGCATTATCCCACATTTTTGAGCAAGGATAGAGAAGGTGAGTTATTAAACATATACAGTCTACATTCCAGAGAAAGGAAAAAGAAAAAACCCACTTCAGAACCGCAGATACCACTGTAACACCACAAACTTCGGAGGCAGAGGGAAGGGGGAATCCCCAGAAAGAAAGCTGGAACAAGGAAGATCAACAATTAAACCAACTTCAGAAAAGCAGGAGAGGGAGTTTACAGAAATGGAATGGAACACGTAACCCCTAAGGACTTGTTAGGTGAATGGGAATATAGAAAGGCCCGTCCCCCACCTCCCCCCAGGAGCCAGAGATGTTACCAAGATGTTACTGCCCCCTGCTGGACATATCCGGAGCAGCATCAAGGCAACATCTACAGCTGCTTCCACCTGCTCAGCCTCAGGCTGGTCCCAGGAGGCTGAGAAAAACAAGATGCTGGGGCGGTGGGTGGAACTAGTACCTAAGAGGGAAGGTCAGAAAGCACAGCAGAGAAAGAGGCAAAGTCCTCCCCACTCACAAAGAGAGAGTAGGAAATCAAACAGAAGACAAAAACCAGGAAAAGAAAAACAGGCAACAACAGTGAATGAACTGAGAAGGCAAAGCAGAGCTCACAGATTGGCAACAGGGGAAAATGAGGAAACGGCGGAGAAAGTGTGGAGGGCAGTGTCCGGAGTGAGAGTAACGAACTCATTGTAAAAGGAAACACAACACCCGGCACCCCCCAGGTACACCTCACTCACACTCTCTCTCTCTCTCTCTCTCTCTCTCTCTCACACACACACACACACACACACACACACACACGGTATCTGGGGTTTAGTAACACAGCACTAAGTGCACTGAGGGAGACACCCCTGGAACCTCTCAGTTCGACTGGGGTAGGCTGGGGAACTGATCTGCCTGCTGTGGACAAAGCCGGCAGGAAACCTGGCCAGAGTGGAGCTCAGCAGGCCCTTCTGGGAAGGGGTCCGTCCCTCAGCCATCCTGCAGAGGGCCCAGGGTCCTGGCCTTAGCAGAGAGGTTAGGGCAGCTGGTTTGGGGCTCAGGGCGCAGCCAGCACACACAGGAGCCCAGAGAGCAGCCAGGGCCTCACTGCGACGACTTTGGCAGGACCCAGGGCAGAGCCTCAGGAGTAAGCAAGCGCCTTCCACAGACCGGCAGCAGCATCTGACCACCACAGGACGGAGGAGGGAGGCCCTGATTATCACTGCCCCAGCATCAGCCACACAGGGTCCTGTTTCCTCCACTCCGACCCGCTAAGCCTATTCAGGGACGTGTGTGAGGACTGAGGAAAGCTGCCAGCAAGGAGGGTCTGAGGCCCGCACACAGCCGAACATCATCTTTTAGCTGGTCCTGCCCTAGGAAGAGACTGGAGCATAGGGGTTGATACTGAGGTCTACTATGTCACCCCTACGCCATGGCTTCTGTTACCCCACCTGGTCAGTCCCCAGCAGGACAGGACTACTAGGTGAGAGAATCTGCCCAAGGACAGATGGAGCCACCCAGCCCCAAGATCGGAAGACTGAGGAAGGTCCCGGAGGGCAGAGGCAGGATGCTCCACACCTTACCTTCTAGTAACAAGAACAAGATGGAAATAGACCAGCTCCACCCCTCAACACGCAGGTCCCACTAACCCACCTCCCTCTGAGCTTCTGGGGAGGATCTCATGATGGTGGGGAGGACTGATCAAAGTGAGCGGGTCCCTCTCTCCTTCCTACCAACGAGGCAGCACAGAATGGCATCTCCTAGGAACAGTCATCTAGAGAGAAATGCCATTTCTTGCGCTCATAAGGGTGGAGAAGAAATATAAGGAAGACGGTTGCAGAGTCCACCATCTGTCCGAACATCCAGGAACACCAGCTGCGGAGACGAAAGCAACGGGACCCACCCATTTCCCCTGACCTCACCAACACAGAGGGCAGATGGCAGGCTCCACTGGGCAGTGTCCTGGCCGCAAGCCCTGAGCTGCACTCCACTCCCTCCCCGACCCCCACGTATACATCTCTCTATACACGTATATACAGGCGCACACATGCACGCACACACAGAGAGGCCCGTGCAATTTCCATGTAGAATAGGAGAGGGTTAGAAGGACAGGAAGATGGGGGAGAATGGCCAGGGAGACAGGGAAGGACTCGGATGCCAGAGCACAGCAAGCAGCCAGTGCCAAACAGCAACCGGAAAGAACAGCCCACTCTTCCTCCTGAAGCCCAGCAGGGAGACCACCCCATGAAACCATAACAGCCTCGTTTGTTTTAAATCCAGTAAATTGGAATGATTCATCATCAGGACAGCAGTGGGGGACTGATCATGTCAGTGACAGGGAGGGAGGGAGGGAGGGAGGCACAGGAGGCAAGGCTCTTGCTGGGCACGGAAACATGATACCCAGGACTGGCCACACTTTCAAGAGGAAGGAAGGGGAACTATGGCGGCAGGGAGACAACAGGGACGTGTCAGGAGTGGGTGGGCAGTCAGACAGGGCTGCGCCTGGCTCTCACTTCTTGTTTTTGAGCTGATTGGCCAGCCAGTCCAGGCCTTCATACAGCCCGTCCCCACTGGTCGCACAGGTGGCCTGAATGTACCAATTGCGGTGACGCAGAGAATGCAGACCCAGCTTGTCTGTGATCTCAGCAGCGTTCATAGCGTTCGGCAGATCCTGCAGTGCAAGGAGACACACACAGACACCTCAGGACCTCCCAAGTCTTCTGGAGCACCCGTTTACCAAAGGCACACCTATGGCCACCTTCTCCTTCATCTCAAGATCTGAACCAACTACTCCAGGCCCAGAAGGCCAGACCCAGACAACTTTCCATGAGGAGAGGTGGGTTATAAATGTGTGATTCAGACGGCCAAAGATCACGTCTGACAGGAGCAAGGCCAGTTCCACTACAGGGGACAGCAGGGAAGACAAAAACCCTGCAGAGACATATAGCTACCACATTCATCCTGAGGACGAAAATGCTGCTAAATTCAACTGGGCTGGAGAACAAGGAAGGGGGCATGAAGAAGCCAACGGCTTGTATTTCCCACACTACCACGTAGACAACAGTAGTCTCGGGCCTCTCCAAACAGTGACCCCCAAGGCTCCATGAAGTCTACAGTCAGGACAAGGGAGACATCGCACCTGCTTGTTTGCGAACACAAGGAGCACAGCATCCCGGAGCTCATCCTCTGCCAGCATCCTCATCAGCTCCTCTCGGGCCTCGTTTACTCGCTCCCGATCATTGCTGTCCACCACAAATATCAAGCCTAGAGAGAGAGAGAGAGCATGGAACACCCGGAGGTAACAGATGTCCCCCCATCACCACGCCCTCCAAGCATATACTCCCTTCTCTCCACTTCCAGGAGCTGCATCAGGCAGGGCTGGCTGCCCAAAACTGAAGACAACAGCCATGCTCTGCACAAACCCAGCAAAGCAGTGCCAACGCTGGCAAGTCTGTCTGCCATACCTTGGGTGTTCTGGAAGTAGTGTCTCCAGAGGGGCCGAATCTTGTCCTGGCCACCTACGTCCCATACTGTGAAGCTGATATTCTTATATTCCACTGTTTCCACATTAAACCCTTTGGGGGGAAAATGTCAATGGTCAATGGCCTCAAACACCACTTACAAATAATGACCACTAAGTTTATTCCCATTTCTTTCTTCTCAGCTTTGGACATGACACCAACAACAGGAAGCTTAAGGGATTCTAGGACCTGGTAACCCTTGACCTGGGTAGCCTGAAAGAAAATCTGAAAGAGCTGGAGAAACAGTTCAGCAGTTGGGAGCACTTGTTCTTGCAGAAGACTAGGGTTCAATTCCCAGCACCCACAAAGTAGCTCACAACCATCCATAACTCCAGTTCCAGGGGATCTGACGCCCTCTTCTATCTTCCATGGACACTAGGCTTGCATGCATATGGTGCACACACACACACACATACAGGCAAAACACACACACAGAAATAAGCATGCTTCATAGATAGATAGATAAATAGATAGATAGATAGATAGATAGATAGATAGATAGATAGATAGATAGATAGATGAAGGAAAATCTACAAAATCAACAATGAGGCCTGGTCAGAAGGTGCACAGCTGTCTGGATAACAGGAGCCAACCTTCTCCTCCATTCATTCAGATTCCCTTCTCCGTCCCACAAAGGAACCACCTTTTGCCCCTTGGTCACTAAGATGTACCTAAGGTGAGCTGTGGAGCTGAGAGGCAGAGACCTGAGACCGACAGTGCTGGGGCCTCAAGGTTGGGATGACGACCCACAACCCCATGTTTATAGCAAGGGTCCTCCCCCAGCAGGCAGGTCTTAACCAAGATCGCCACCACCAAAGATCTAAACCAAAGCAATTCCAGGCCTCTGGCAGGTACATCAAAGCCCTTCACCTGCTTTCCAAACAACACAGAGAACAATCCAACTCTAAAGCCTGAGGGCAACTGTTGAGTGCCAGGCTGCGGAAGTTCCCGAATCAGGGAGGGCCAGGGCAGGTGGGCAAACGGCAGCTCCAGCACCTGCCAGTAAGTTAAACAGATAGATACTCTCTGAAGCCCACGAAATGTGTGGACTTGCCTGGGGAGAATGGGCCAGGCGGGAGATCCACGAGCAAGCCCCTAGCCTTCCGTCAACCCGCAACAAGCTCGCCTAAGCTTACCAATGGTAGGGATGGTGGTGACAATCTCCCCCAGTTTCAGCTTATACAGGATGGTGGTCTTCCCGGCAGCATCCAGGCCCACCATCAGGATGCGCATCTCCTTCTTCCCAATTAGGCTCTTCAGAAGGTTTCCAAAGATATTGCCCATGATTACAGTGGCTGCTTTCTGAGGTCAGTGGGGCCCAGGGAGGGGCAGTGGTAGTCTGGGTTTAGCCTGGTCCCTGGTGTGGAGGGCTTGATCCTAGACAAAGCAAACACAAACTCCTTACCATCATTTGCTTGTAAGGACTTCAGATTCATGGGAATGGCCCAAGTCCTCGCTGGAGTTCATTCACTACTGGCTGAGCACCAGGAGGGACTATGAATACCCAGGCCACTCACAGACTGAACTTCTGAGAGGAGAGGCAAAGCAGAACACAGGACCCTTGTTACACCGGTAACCTACTCTAGGATGGTTGCTTACTTCATCTTTGCAGATCTGCACCTGAAAATCAAGAAGGTTCTAACCGGTGATTTCTAAAGCCTTTTTAGTTCTGATGTTCTCTGTTATACCCTAAAACACTGCAAACCCATTTGTGCCTCTCCCTCACCAACCTGACCAGACACTGAGAAGGGTGGTAGAGAGTGGAATGAGGAGTGGCACTGACTCCTGACAAGGCTCAGGCTTGCCAGGTCCCCAAGGTTTACATTCTGCTCTAGTCAAGAGCCGGTTCCTTCCCTGCCTGTCACTCTGTAATTCTATCTCCTTCCACACCAATGTCAATGAGGACGAAACATAGCAAGCCTGCCTCCTGAAGAGGACTTTTTCTACTCTGAACTGCTGCAACCTGTGCCCTGTCCTACAGCTGCACACTGAGCTGGGGCGGGGGGAGCTCTTCCACAAGGTCACCTGCAATGAGGTGATCATCTCATCCCTGCATCTTCCCTAACCCCTTCAATCTGTTTTGTCCACAAAACAGCCAGAGTGATTTTAGAGGCCAAATTAGGTCATATGGCTCTTCTGTTCAAAACTTTTGGTTGCTTCAAGCTCCCTTTAGTAAACACAAGAAGCCCTTGCAGCTTCGTGTTCCTGAAACCTAGAACAATGCTTGGTGCAATTCAACAGTTAAATTAACTCCATCAATCTCACCTCCAGCTCCAGCAAACTGAATGCTTATGCACGGTATAGACACCCAACACACACCTGCATAATGGACAAGAGCAGGAAGCAGCACTGTGAAGATTTAGGACACCAGTATGCCCATTCCAGCTACTGCTGCCGACAGAGCTCATGCATGTATGCATGCATCCCCTTCCCAATCATAGGACAGTCACAGAAATGTGCACCTGAGACTCATGGGCTAGCTCACACCTGTAATCTCCTCAATCAGAGAGTGGAGTCAGAAGAATCTGAAATTCCAAGCCAGTTCCACAGCAAGACCACCCCTCAAACGAACCCTCACACAAACAAAAGACACTTTTTTAAAGTTTTATTATTTTTATATTTATTTTACTTTAGGTATGATTATCTTGCTTGCTTATATGTCTGCATCATGTGTGTCCTTGTGCCCACAGAAGGCATCAGATTCCATTGAATGGGGGTTAGACAGATGGCTCAATGGTTAAGAGCACTGGCTGCTCTTCCAGAGGACGAGTTCAGTTCCCAAGAACCACATGGTGGCTCACAACCATCTATAATGGGATCCAATGCCCTCTTCTGGCCTGCAGATATTCACACACACAGAGCACTCACATACGTAAATAAACTCTAAAAAACAGAACAAAACCAAACTGATCAGCTGTGAGCTGCTCTATGGGTGCTGAGAATTGAACCCAGGTCTTTTGTAAGAACAAGTACTCTTGACACTGAGTCATTTCTCCAGCCGCCTTAAAATGTTTGCGCTAGAGTCTTACTTGCCCAAGATGAATTTGAACTGGCCTCTTGCCTCTACTCCCAAGGGCTAGGATTACAGGTGTGTACTACCACTTAGAAATGTACCTCTGAAACAATCTGAAATGGGGGTTACAGGTGTGCTCCACCACTTAGAAATGTACCCCTGAAACAATCTGAAATGGGGGTTACAGGTGTGCTCCACCACTCAGAAACGCACCTCTGAAACAATCTGAAATGGGGGTTCAAACCACCCATGCCAACCAGTTCTCTGTGCCTCAGGAGGCATGTGTCAGCGGCAGCTTATTCAGCAATCACCGTATGCCAGCTGCTGGCACTCTCTCGAGTCTGGAAACCAGCGACACCCCCACCCCACCCCACCCACCCCCCGCAAAACCCCGAAGGCGAAGGAACAGGTCAAGACAGAGTGCATCTAAACCCAGGAATGTGCACGGTGGATGGCGAAGAACGCTATTTACAAGGTAAAGCACGCAAGTCTGGTGAGTTAGGCTTATTTTGTTCTGCTTGTTCTCTCTACTCATCTGTAGCAAATTCCAGACTAGTGCACAGAAGTCAGATCAGCAGCCGCTGGAGACGAAGGTTGTCCAAAAATAAAAAAGAAACAGTGAGTGCAAGTGTTTCATCTTCAGACATCCCCAGACAGCCACTAAGGAGCCACTAAGATGTCCACTAAGGTGTGGCTCTCCCAGGTTTCTCAGACGAGCCCTGCCTCTGAACCATGAAGCTCATACCCGAGACAGGGCTTGGCTCAACTTTAGGGTTCAACCTCAGCCATGTTGCCCACTAGCCAGCCTTGCCACCCTTCCTGCTCCAACTCATCCAGTCAGGTCTAGGAATCTCTGCATTCCTAGGTGAGGGCAGGAAGGGGCAGGGGTGACAGGGGGTGAAAGGGACACTTGTCCAGCTGCTAAGATCAGGTGATGCCAACTGTGACAACCTCAGGGAGGTGGACTTCTGGTACCATGACCTCCACAAAGAAAACCTCCAAGTCTGGGGACCAAGCAAAGAGCTGGTATTTGTTGAAGGTTTACTATTAGGCTCTGGCTGAAATCTTAAACTTATGTCATACATTTCCCACGGTCCTTCATGACCAGACTAGCACCGATGAAATGATGACAGTGAGAATCGCAGCTGAAAGAGAAAATCAGAAGCCAACACCTTGCTTAGAGCCTGTAATAACCCTTTGCTCTGCTTCTCTGCTCCACTGTCACGCTCAAGTTACAGCTCAGAGCTGCCCCTAAACTGAGCAATGGTGACATGTGCATCTAGTCCAAGCACTTTAAGGCTGGAGCAGGACGGCCTGGGAAGAGAAGGTGACTGTGACACCTGCCTCTATGGCGTAACATGCCCTCCGAACCTCCGAAGGTCACGGAATGACGTGAGCATCTCATACAGTGAGTACTACTTTGTGAAGCTTGATTTCTTGTAAGCCGGCACATAACTGTCCCTAATTAAAATGCAATCCCCACAGCAAGACCTATATCCTTTACTTACTTGGGGCCCGCCTTCACTCCCATGACGCTGTCACTGTGGATGTTCCCTCATGCATATTGACTTGAGCCTCAACCAGAGACATCTCTATATCATTTCTTCTGTCCAGTAGGATTGGTACCTTTGTACTACTGTTAGGTGATCGACTATGCTGTCAAGCTGGGCATGGTGGTATACACCTGTGGTCCCAACACTTCAGACTCTAGGCAAGAGGATCAGAAGTTCAAGGCCACCTACAGCTATCTGTCAAGCTTGATGCCAGTGTGGGCTATAGAGTTCTAGCAAGGGCGGGGGTGGGTGGGAGTGGGGGAATCATCCAGAATGAGCCCCTACCAAAGCAACGTCCACTACACTTCCATGTTCAGTGCCTACTGTCACGGTCACACACACCCAAAATAAAGGCTGAAGGGACACTGGAGTAGATGGAAATAAATCCAAGGTGACAGGCAAGCCACAGCGCTGTCTGCTAACCTGCTTCTCCCAAAGCTAGCCCAAGCCTCTTTCAAAGGCCCTGGAAGACAGGCGAGTAAGGTACCTAGAAGGGAAGGAGGAAGCAGATGATGGCAAGGACAGAAATAACCTAGAGAAAACCCGAGTGCCAAACAGACCAGGCACAGACCACTGCAAGGGCTGCAGATGCCAATGGAAATGTGTGCATTTAAAAAAATAAAAACAAAAAATTGCTGCTGCTGCTGCTGCTGGTGGTGGCGCATGCCTTTAATCCCAGCACTCGGGAGGCAGAGGCAGGCGGATCTCTGTGAGTTCGAGGCCAGCCTGGTCTGCAGAATGAGTTCCAGGGCAGGCTCCAAAAGCTACACAGAGAAACCTTGTCTCGAACCAAAAGAAAAAATTAGCCAGGTGGTGGTGGCACACACCTTTAATCCAGTACTCGGAGGCAGAGGCAGGTGATCTCTGAGTTCAAGGCCAGCCTGGTCTGCAGAGTGAGTTCCAGGACTGTCTGAGCTGTTACACAGAGAAATCCTGTCTTGATAAAACCAAAAGAAAAAAATTAAATTAAAAAATGTTATATATTTTGACTTTAATTATATTTTTTATATATACTATATACATTAATAAGTTTTTAGATTTTGTGTGGGTGGGGGTTTTGCCTGCATGTGTGTATGTACACCATGTGCATGCCTGGTGCCTGAGTAAGCCAGAAGAGGGCATCAGAGCCCCTGGAACTGGAGTTACTGAGGTTGTAAGTCACCATGTGAGTGAGGAGAAGCAAATCCTGGTCTTCTGCGAGAGTAACACTGCTCTTAACTCCCACCTCTCCAGCCTGTTGCGTATTTTTATTTCTAGTACAGGCAGATCTTTGAGTTTAAGGCCAGCCTGGTCTATAGGGTGAGTTCCAGGGCTACCCAGACAAACCTTGTCTTGAATAACAACAACAAAAAATAGAGCAAAACTGGAGAAATCTCCCCTTTCCATTAATATGCAAACTAAGCGGATAAAGATCTAAATTAAGGATCTGGTAGCTACTAAGCACCTTCCTAAGCACCTTCCCTGCCCCCCCCCCCAACAGTCAGGGTTTATGACTCCTTTTTAGCATAATTGGGAGTTTGACTTAGCATTCCAAAGGAGATGCTGACTTCTTTGCCTTTCTCTATACCTCTCTGACATACTAAGAGATAGTATGTGCCCCTGTAGTGGGTAGCCATTCCAGCTTTGATCTGGAAGTTCCAACCCCCATTGAGCCTTCGGTAACTGTCACGCCTACAAGGCAGGGCAGAGGGAGGACCCTGAAGACCCAAGATCCGGATGGGTGGCTCTCTTGGTTCCTGGACCCTGGACGCTGGAGGTAGACCGAGCAGAGTTCTCCAGAGAATATCGCCGGACTGCGCTACACCTTTCTCAGACCCTGTTACCTATCCCTTCACTTGTGAGTTACCCCACAAAATAAACCTCCCTTTTAACTGCGTGGAGTGGCCTTAATGATTTCACCAATATGCCCCCATCACTAGGATGGTGGCAGCTTTTAGCAGTGTGCTGAGAACACAAACAATTACTATCTCTTTGGTTGTAAACCTTAGCCTTTTCAAGGGCTGAGCCATCTCACTAACCCTATAGAATTCCTTCACCAGAATGCATTCCTAGAAAGACACCGCAGGTAATCTGGCCATGTATCTCAGTTGGAAGAGTACCTTCCTGGCTTGTATGAACCCCTGAGTTTGATCCCCAGGACTTCATGAAGCCAATCATGGTTGAGCATGCCTGTAATCCTCACAGTCCTGGGAGATGGATCAGAAACTCAAAGTCATCCTCAACTATGAGCTGGATTAGAGGCTAGCCTGGAGTACAAGACCCTGCCTCAAGAGAAGGAGGAAGGAGGGAAAGGTGGAAGAGGAGAGAGAAGGGAGGAGAGAGAAAGACCAGGAGAGACGAAGCCTGGACGACGGTCTCCCTATTTACCCGTTACTCCCTTTCACCATTTTGTGGGCAGGGCAAAATGGCCAGGGTTCCAGGACTACTGGAAACCAGGATAGCAGTTAAAACAGAAAACGAGACTCCAGATGAATAATGGACAGTAGTAATCTCTCTTAACAGAGTATCTCAATAGTCTATTTTTTTTTTTTTTTTTTGGTTTTTTTTGAGACAGGGTTTCTCTGTGTAGCTTTGCGCCTTTCCTGGAACTCGCTTTGGAGACCAGGCTGGCCTCGAACTCACAGAGATCCGCCTGGCTCTGCCTCCCGAGTGCTGGGATTAAAGGCGTGCGCCACCACCGCCCGGCCCTCAATAGTCTATTTTACATTCAGAAATTTTTGTTAATTGGGGGTAAACTAACAAGAGCCCCCAAACTGTGCTCTAGGACCAAGTGGAGCACTGCTTGAGTTCAGTCAAGAACAGACTGACTGAGGACTCATTTGAGGACATCCTCACCAAGGACCAAATGCACTCCCACTCCTCCATTCCCGCAAAGGCAGCCATCTTGGCCTATGTATTCTGCAGAAAACATGCCTGTCTCAACCTTAAGGGCATTCTGACGGTCACAGCCTAGTCGGCCTCGCGCACTCCTCCCAACTGACTCCAACCATGGCGTCTGTCAGAGGATCTGGCACCACCCCCTCTTCTTCAGGGTCCAGAGGAAGGCAGAAGAACCTCTCAAACCCTCTGCTGCCAGGCAAGATAAAATAAGAGCAACTGTGCTCCCAGGTAATTTTCAAATAGAGGTATCATTAATAGAAATGCTATTTGAAACACTGATAACCAAAAGACCAATAGTTTAGGGCATGGTAAGCCTGCATTATTCTCCAGGATAGGTGGCTGGTGAAGCTGTGGTTGATACACACACACACACACACACACACACACACACACACACACACACACACACACACACACACACACATTGTTTTTTGAGATAGGTTCTCTCTATATAGACCTGTCTGGCCTAGAACTCACATAGATCCTCCTGCCTCTGCCTCCCAAATGCTGGGGTTAAAAGGGTGTACCACCATGCCTAAAGACATAGGTAAAGCATAAGTTTTATCTCAAGAACTTGAGATAGAACACTTGAGTCAGAACACAAGAACTGACTGGTATCTTAGTAACACCTACGATTTTCAAAGTCAAGAAATCACTTCTTTTGTCTGTTATCGGTGATTCATCAAAAAGTACACTAAACAAGGATGAGGGACTAAGAATGAACTCAGCTGTAGAGTGCTTGCCTAGCATGCAGAAAGGGCTGGGTCTATCCCAGGACTGCACACAAACGGTGTGAGGGCACACGACTCTAGCCCCAGCACTGAAGATGGAGGCAGAAATACTAGGAGTTTACACTCATTCTTGGCTACATAGCAAGCCCATGCCAGCCTAGGAAAAAGACAAAGAGGTAAAGGGTAACTCTCAGACACGAATCTCAGTCACACCTGCACCAATCACCAAAGGAAAAGAAGTAACCAGGTCGTACAGTGGGAATGCACAGGAAACAGTCTGTGCAAAGGCATAAAGACCTGAGGCACAGATCCCACATTTGACTGGTCAAGGTCATGGCAACTGGGAAGTCATTTCTGTGGCTGAGCACTGTGAACACACGGAAGTGATACGGGATGGTACTGGAGAGATGAGGAAGGATTGATCACGAAGGCCCTTAGCAGTTAGAGCAGAGTAACATGGTCAGACAAGTACTTTAGAAAGACCATTCTAATAGCAGATTCACAACTAAATAAAGAAGGCAAAACTGATCCGGGCGGTGGCGGCACACACTTTAATCCCAGCACTCGGGAGGCAGAGCCAGGCGGATCTCTGTGAGTTCGAGGCCAGCCTGATCTACAGAGCGAGTTCCAGGACAGGACAGCCAGAACTACACAGAGAAACCCTGTCTTGGGGGAAAAAAAAAGGGTGGGGGGAGCAAAATTGAAAGCAAAAACCATCTGACAAGTACAGTAATACAATGAGAAATCAAAGTTCTTTTTGTTGTTGTTTCCAAGACAGGGTTTCTCTGTGTGACAGTCCTGCCTGTCCTAGAACTTGCTCTGTAGCCCAGGCTGGCCTCAAACTCACTGAGATCCGCCTGCCTCTGCCTCCCCAGTGCTGGGATTAAAGGTGTGCACCACCACCCATGCAGTAGCTCACAGCTGTCCTAACCCCAGGTCCAGGGGACCCACTGCCCTCTCCTGGTTTCCACAGGCACTGCAGAATATGCGCGCACATACACACATACACACATACACACACACACACACACACACACACACACACACACACAGCACACGTACAAAGATGCAGGCAAGATGTGCACACAAAAAAAAAACGGTTTGTTGTTTTATTTTTTTGGTTTTTTCAAGACAGGGTTTCTCTGTGTAGCTTTGCGCCTTTCCTGGAACTCACAGAGATCCGCCTGGCTCTGCCTCCCAAGTGCTGGGATTAAAGGCGTGCGCCACCACCGCCCGGCCCTTTTCACCAATCTTTAAAAGGAGTATGAATGTCCTCTTGTCTAGCCTTCAGATGACATACATAGACAAGACGTTAAACCAGGGATGGCAGCTCACACCTGTCATCTCAGCACTCCGGAGGCTAGGACAGGAGGCGTGCGTGCCAAGAGTTTAAGGCTACCCTGGACTAGAGACCCTGTCTCAAGGGGAAAACAACACAAAATCAGTGTAGGGATGGCTCAGTCACTGAGGCGCTTGTCTTGAAAGCAAAGGGACCCGTCAGAGCCCCAGAACCACGTGAAACAGTCAGCTCTGGAGGTACCTGTAACCCCAGGGTAGGAAAGCAGAGACAAGGGAGACCCTTGACTCACTGTCCAGCCAGTCAAGCCAAGTCGTTCCTAAGGATACCCACAGTTGTCCTCCAGCCTGCACGTGCGCACACACACGCACCCACACCCACACCCATGCAGAAAGGAATGGGGGGGAGGGACAGAAAGCTGTCCCAGGAGGTCAACACACTTGCCACTACATATGACAACCTGGGTTCGATGCCCAGGACCCTTGTGGTTACCCTCTGACCTTGACAGGTGTGCCATGATGGCTGCCTTCTCCCACATACACAAATAAAGAAATGTAATTTTTTTTTTGGAGGGAGGGAGGATTCGAGACAGGGTTTCCCTGTGTAGTCCTGGCTGTCCCAGAACTCGCTCTGTAGACCAGGCTGGCCTTGAACTCAAGAGATCTGCCTGCCTCTGCCTCTGCTGAAATTAAAGGTGTGAACCACCATCACCTGAAAAATAAATGTAATTTTTAAAATTAAAAAAAAAAGAAAGGCTAGTTGGGAGACTAAACAGTAGCTAAGAGGTTAAGAGCCACACAGTGAGATTCTGTCTCAAGTAAAACAGAACTCCAAACTCCTAGGGTCAGAGAAAGGACTCAACCATGGAGGACTTGTGGCTCTTGCAGAGGACCCGAGTTCAGTTCCCAGAACTCACACGGTGGCTCCCATCTGTCTGTAACTGTAGTTCCATCGTTCTGACATTCGTGGGCACCAGGCACACATGCTGCACATACATACACACAGTCAAAAACACTTATACACATAAAAAAAATCTTAAAAAAACAAAATAGGATGATAAGCTATCTTAACAAAGGACACACCTAAGAGCTCTGGTGTTGAGAGGCTGAGACACACAAGGCCGGCCTAGGCTACAGTGAGACACTATCTCACAAGAGTCACCCACTCAAATAAGAATAATAAAAACTAGATAAGCAGAAAATGGGAGAATAGGCCCTTTAATGACAAGCGAATGGATTAAAAGGAACCAAAGTTGGGGAGGGAGCACTGGAGGAGAGGAGGGTGGGGAAACTGTGACCGGGATGTAAATAAATGAGTAAATTTATTTTTTGTTTTTTGGGGTTTTTTTTGTTTTTGAGACAGGGTTTCTCTGTGTAGCTTTGGAGCCTGTCCTGCAGACCAGGCTGGCCTCAAACTCACAAAGATCCGCCTGGTATAATTTTTTTTTTTTTAAAGGAACAAATGGTTCCAGCCTTATACTTTAAAATTACTTATAATGAGTTTTATCTCCAAGTATATGGTTCAATGGCTACAGCGACACTGCTGTGTGACTGTGACCATTATTGTCTCCAGAACTTTCTAACTTTCCCAAGTGGAACTGTACTTGTTAAACAAGAATCCCTGTTCACATGCTGGGGATGCAGCACCTGTACGTAGTATGCACAAGGCCCTGGCTTCCAACTGCAGCTCTGAGGGGTGGCCACTGGGGTGTGTGTGTGTGTGTGTGTACACGCTGTGGAACACATGTGGAGGTCAAAGGACAATTTGGAACAAGTGGTTCTTTCCTTCCCTCCCATGAGTCCCCGGGATCAGGGTCGTCAGGCCTGGTGGCAGCACCTTCACCTGGTGACCCGCCTCGTGCCCTCTGTGCTGGTTAGCTTGCCAGCTGACCCAAGCTATCACCATCTTTGAAGAGAGACACTCAGCCTCGGAAACACCTCCATCAGATCGGCCATAGCAAGTCTGTGGGGCGTTGTCTTGACTGACGGATGTGAGAGGTCCTGGCCCACCGTAGGCGATGCCACCTCTGGGCAGTGGTCCTGGCTTGTGTAAGCAGGCTGAGCAGCCATGGGAGCAAGCTAGTAAGCAGCACTCCCCATCTCTGTATCAGCACCCACCTCCAGGTTCCTGCCTGGGATTCCCTTCAGGATAAACTATAAGGGGTAGATGAAATAAACCCTCAAATTCTCTCAAATTGCTTTCTGTCATGGGCTTTATTACAGTGACCTAAGAGACAGCATTCTACTGTCTAAATTCATAACTTCACTAGTCTATCTCAGGGAAGGCAGTATCTGCCTGTTTTATCTGCCTTATTTTAATCATATTCCCTTGCTACTTTAATAAACCTGGGATACATGAGACCCTCCCTCTCAAAAAAAAAAAAAAAAATCCTCGCTGGGTGTGGCTGTGGCTGTGGCGGCAGCACCATGAGTCTGAGGTGAGCCACGCTGAGTCTTCCTTTCTGCTGAGTGCCTCAACCCTTGGGCTTACACCTATGTTGAAATCTTTATTAGATCTCAACTCTGCTTCGTTCAAAAGGAAACAAAACCAAACTACAAAAGGGCAGCCGGCAGCCGGGAAGGACCACCAGATACATCAGCAGAGTAAATCGTGACCGCACATCGGGCACACTGAGGAAGGTCACTACCAGCAGAGGGTAGGGCTGGAGTGCAGTTTCACGGGAGATCACCTGCTTTACCATCCATGGGGGCTGAAGAGATGGCTCGGTAGTCAAGAGAACTTCTGCTCTGGCAGAGGACCTGAGCAAATCCCCAGCACCCTGGTCAGTGAGCTCACAACCACCTGCAACACCAGCTCCAGGGCTGACACCCTCTTCTGGCCTCCTTGGGCATCTGCACACATGTGCTATGTACTCACAAAGACCCACACGCATACACATAAATAAAAACAAACTTTTTAGTAAGGATACATGAAAGCCTAGGTTTGAGAGCCAGCATTAACACACACCCCCAAAAAAGGTCAAAGGCTAGAGAAAGGTCAAATTAAATTAAGACCTTAGGTAAATAAAATTACCTATGGTATGAGACAATCAGTAATGATCCTGGTGTGCATTAAAACATGCCTAATTCCAACTGTGCCCATGATAGTGGCTACGATTGAGTTCAGGCCAGAGTTGGAAACACAGTAAAGCAGAAATCTGGAGAAGACTTCAGGAAACAAAATCTAAGAGGCCACACCAGACAAGGATGGACCCCAACCCCCTTGTCTGATGAAGGCTCAGACTCAGTATATGAGCATGCATGGTCAAGGTCCAACATCCTAACACTCAGGAGTCAGAGCAGGCAGACCCCTCGCCCCAAAAGCATGATCTAGTCAGACAAAACAGACCTGATAAAACCACTCCCCTCTTTCCCCCAACCTCTGAGGCACCATCCTGACCAAAGCTCTTCGGCCTGCCCTAGTCTTTTAGGGTCTGGGGGGGGGGGGTTTGTTTGTTTTTAAATAAAAACAGTTTTTTAAAAAGCTGGTTATGGTGCACTTGCCTCATTTTATGTGTGTGGTGTTTTGCCCGTATGTAGGTCTGTGCACCGCAAGCAAGCCCGGTACCTGTAAGGTTCCAGGACAGGATCCCCTGGAAAGGGAGGTACAGACAGTTGACAGCTATCACGTGGATGCTGGGAACCAAACTTGGATCCTCGACAAGTGCTCTCAACGCTAAGCCATTTCACCAGCCCCTGCTTTATTTCTTACAACTGCTCCAAGTCCAGGTACACTGTTTTCCTCATTATGAAAATATAACAGTAACTGTGGGTAGTGGAAAGCCTTAATAAAGCCAATCTGGCCCCTGGTGCAGGTCAAGATGGAGTTCACAGAAAACGGGTCAAACAGAAAGCCAGAATCTGGACAAGGTCAGCTATAGCAGCACCTAAGGGGGACTGGAGAGATGGCTCAGCAGTTGTGAGCATTGGCTGCTCTTCCAGAGGACACAGGTCCAATTCCCTGCACCAGCATGGTGGCTCACAATCATGCGTTAACTCCAGTCCCACGAGATTGGCCACCTTCTTCCAGCCTGCACATGCACTACAGGCATGTGGGTACACAGACATGCACAGCCAAACACTGATATACTGGGTATTTTTTTTTAATTTTTTTTCTTTTAAAAGAGCCTAAAGAAACAGAAAAAAATGTGGTTTATGCACGCTCGTCTGTTTCACTTTCTGGAGATAAAGCCTCTCAAAGTGCCTCTGATGCATTCCAGGTCAGCTGGAGGCACCAATCACAAAGCCAGTGGGTGCCCAGGCAGGACTTCAGCAGACCAGAGTCTGCAGACCCATCAGCTCAGGTTTCTAGCTGCTGTGTGTGCCATAACAGAAAAAAGGTTGGGAATTCCTGCAGATATGAACTCTACCTGCAGGGGTGTGTGTGCACAGGCTCCCTTTTCCAGACTATGAACTCTACCTGCAGGGCGTGTGTGCACAGGACCCTGCCCCAGACTATGAACTCTACCTGCAGGGGTGTGTGTGCACAGGCTCCCTGTCCCAGACTATGAACTCTACCTGCAGGGCTGTGTATGCTCCTGTCCTGGCACAAAGCAGAAGGACTGACCTGGAGCTGGTGACTGACACACTTTCTGAAATGGTCCCATGAGGATGACTAAATATTTGTACTATCAAGACAGCAAGTGATCTACTTGTGGCCCCCAGTCCTCCTCCTGAAAGTGACAAACTGGAGATGTGGTTTCCATGTTCTCAGAGCCCTAGTGTTCCTTGGATGGGACCAAGAGGCTGCCAAGACACCAGGCATGGTATCTACCTATAATCATAGCACACGGGAGGCAGAATCAGGCCACTGTGGGCTACGTAACAAACTCCGGGCAGTCTGGATGCAGGCAACCCTCTCTCAAAAAGGGACGTGGGTCCAGATGGCTCAACAGGCAAAAGCACTTATCAACCCTGAAGACCTGAATTCAACCCCAGGATCCACACAGTGGAAGGAGAGAAAGAACAAGTTGTCATCTTAACACATCCACGCACGCACGCACGCACGCACGCACGCACACTGAATGGCATGCACATCCCCTCACACACACATAGTAACTAAATAAAAAAAATGTCGGAGAGATGGCTCTGCAGTTAAGAGCACTTACTGCTCTTGCAGAAGACTCAGGTTTGGTTCCCAGCATCCACATGGTAGCTCACAACCACCCATAATCCAGTTCCAGGGGATCTGACGCCTTCATCTGACCACAGGCACCAAGTACCATACACATGGTTCACATACAGACATGCAAGAAAAACTCTCATGTGAATAAAAATAAATGTTTTTTTTAAAAGCCAAGGAAAAAAAGAAAAGGTCTAACTTTAAAAAAAAAAAAAGCTGCCTGGGAAGAAGAGGCCCCACATACAGAGGATCTAACTGTCCCCCCCCTCTCCCCAGCAGCATACCCACCCACTTCTCTCAATAAACCATTTTATGTATTAGACTAAGGTTTTACTTGGGGTGAAGTCTGAACGGAACTCAGCTCAGTCGGAGTGCTTGCCTGGCGTGCACAAGGCGGGCGGGCGGGGGGGGGGGGGGGGTGTGTCACTCACTATCTTGTAATGGTTATGCACGCCTGCATCCCAGACTACAGCAGTGGGGGGGGGGGGGGGCGGCAGAAGAGTCATCAGTTCAAAGACATCCTCAACTACTCGGCTAGTTTATGAGGCCATCCTAGGCTACATACCCCCATCTCTCTCTCTCTCTCTCTCTCTCTCTCTCTCTCTCTCTCTCTCTCTCTCTCTCTCTAGCTCTCTGTCACACACACACACACTTTCAACAGAAAACAAAGGCTCTCTTGCATCCTGAATTATCATTGTAAGCGTTCACACTGACACGCACACATAAAGTAATAAAAAGGCGTGGCAGGCCCTTACCAGCAATGGGAGAGCTAAGGGCACCAGGAGGCCTGTCCCTCAGTTATGTGACCCTTCTTGAGGAATGTGGCAATAACAGAGGATCCCTCAAGTCTTAAACCACTCCTTTCCAGTCTATGTGGTGTAACAGATCCTTTCTAGAAATCCACAAGAAAATTATAGCACATGGCCAGGCAGTTGGTGACACACCCCTTTAATCTCAACACTCACCAGCACTCACAGGGTTAGGGAGGCAGAGCCAGGCGTATCTCTGAGTTTGAGGCCAGCCTGGTCTACAAAGCAAGTTCCAGGACAGTCAGGGCTACACAGAGAAACCCTGTCTCTAAAAGCAAAAAAAAAAAGAAAGGAAGTAAATTATAGCACATTCACTAAAGACAATTCTTTCTGAACAATTCTTTCCCAGACAGAATATGAAGCCTTCACTTAAAGTTTGTGCGAGGTGGTGGTGATGCACACCTTTAATCCTAGAGTCAGGAGGTAGAGTCAGGCAAATCTCTGAGTTCAAGGCCAGCCTGGTCTACAGAGTGAGTTCCAGGACAGCCAGGGGGTACAAAAACCCTATTGAAGGAAAAAAAAAAAAATGGCTCAGTTGTTGAGTACAGACTGCTCTTCTGGAGGAACCAGGATCAGTTCCCAGCACCACCAGCATCCATAACTTATGTTATGGGAGCTCAAGTTAACAGTTATAAAACGCCCAATGTGGGCGCTAGGTAGGAACAACTCTGAACTCTCTCCAGCCCTTAAAAGGTAACTACACCTTCATGGAGTGCACATGCAGTATACGTGGGCAGCTGTACGGCAAGCGACCTGTGGCAGTCACCGGACAACTTCTGAACACTGGTTCTTTCCCACATGGGTTCCAGGACTCACACTCAGGCCTCCTGGCTAGGCTTCAGGTGCCCCTGACCTGCGAAGGCAGAGTCTCACCTTCCTAAAGCTGCAACCCTTTAATGCACTTCCTCATGTTGTAGGGACCCACAACCGTAGCACTCGTTGCTAAGACGTAACTGCAATGATTTTATGTGACCCCTGTGAAAGGGTCCTTCAAATCCCAAAGGGGTTGAGACCCATAGGCTGAGAATCACTGTGCTGAGCCTGAAGTCTCACTGGTCCCTGAAGACTTCATGTTGGTTGGTTGGTTTTTAAACATAGGGTCTCAGTGCCTAAAGGGATGGCTCAGTGGTTACAGCACTGGCTGTTCTTCCGGAGGACTCAGGTTCAAGTCCCAGCACCCACATGGCAGCTCACAACTTTCTGTAACTCCAGTTCCAAAACACCAATGCACATAAATAAAAATAAATGAACAGGGTGTCACTATGTAACTCAGACTGGCCTTAAGTTCATAGGTCCATCTGCCTCTGCCTCCGGAGTGCTGGGACTAAAGGTGTCACCATGCCCAAGGAAGTCTTCACTTTTTTTGGAACTCCTTCCAAAAGTTCCCTGATTCCTTTTATTATAGAAGTGTTATTTAGTTCTTTACCCCAACCCCCCACAGATCTCCCAATGGAGAAGGCCTGATAGAGAACTACAGACATCATAATCTCTGGGCCTTAACAATGTTTTGTGAAATGGGCACTCAGAGATGGACATTCTTTTTTTTTTTTTTTTTTTTTGGTTTTTTCGAAACAGGGTTTCTCTGTGGTGTTTTGGTGCTTGTCCTTGATCTTGCTTTGTAGCCCAGGCTGACCTCAAACTCACAGAGATCTGCCTGGCTCTGCCTCCTGAGTGCTGGGATTAAAGGTGTGCGCCACCACCCGGCAGATGGACATTCTTAAAAGGACAAAAACTAAAGGAAACACTGTCAACAGGGATCCTAAATACTGGAGAACTGAGTCTCTAAACTCAACCAGGATGTTCATCTCCTCCCTGTCAGTCAGTCAGCGTCACTTCTCAGATTTGTGTTCTGTTAAACAGGGTGACTAGCCAGGTGGTGGGGGTGCATGTCTTTAGTCCCTGCACTCAGGAGGCAGAAGCGGGAGGATCTCTGTGAGTTCGAGGCCAGCCTGGTCTACAGAGTGAGTTCCAGGATAGCCAGAGCTACACAGAGAAACCCTGTCTCAAAAAACCAAAATAAATAGAACAAAACAAACACAAAAATCCAGGGTGACATTTCATTTATCCCAGGCTGGCCTCAAATGCAATGTGTACTGAGAATGACCTTGAAGTTTTTAAAATAATTTTTATTTATGTTATGGGTTCTGGTGCTTTGATTGCATGTATGTCTGGACCACCTGTGTACCTGGTGCCTGCAGAAACCAGAGAAGGTGTCAGATGCCCAACAACTGGAGTTACAGATGGCTTGAGCTGCCATGTGGATGCTGGACATCACATCCAGGTCCTCTGGAAGAGCCTATACTCTTGACCATTGAGCCATCTTTCCAGCCCCAATCTTTAATTTCTGATCCTCCTGCCTCTGACTTCCCTATGGTTTGTGGTACTACACCTGGCCAGGGACAGAACGTGAGGCTCATGTGCGCCACTCCACCTGAGCTCCACCGCTAACCCTGTCTTTAAAAGGCTTATTTATGGATGTGTCTTCGGGTTTTGAACGCATATGTACAAGCACCATGTACCTGCCTGGGGCCCACAAGGCAGAAGTCACCGGGTACCCTGGAACTGAAGTTAAGGATGATTTCGGGTGGGTGCTGGGAACCAAAGTGCTCTCAACTGATGAGCCATCTCTTCGACCACATCCTTTCTTCTTTAATTAAATTATAAGTGTGTACGTGTGCATGCAATGCCTAGGAGTCCAGAAGAGGTTGTTGGATCTTTTGGAACTGAGGTTACAGGTGCCGTGGGTTCCTGATGTGGGTGCTGGGAACTGAACACCAGTCCTCCAAATAAGCAGCAACAAGCAAGCTCTAACCACTGGGCAAACTCCTCTGGGGCCTCCCTTTTTTTGAGACAAGGTTTCTCTGTGTAACATCCCAGTGCGTCCTGGAACTCACTATGTAGACCAGGCTGGCCTTGAACTCACAGAGATCCACCTGCCTCTGCCTCTGCCTCCCAAGTGCTGGGATTAAAAAGGCATTCAATGCCACCCAGCCCCGTTTTTCTTAAACAAGGTTTCTTGTAGCATCCAATGGCCTCTAACTCCTGATCCTCTTGCCTCTACCTCCCAAGTACTAGAAGTATATCCATGTCTTACTCATCACACTCAGCTACAGAGTGACTTTTCTTTAAAAAAAAAAAAAAAAATTATTTTTACACCGTTTTTGTCTGGAGGCCAGAGAGTAGCTTTGTAAGAATCAGTTCTCTCCTTCCACCATGTGGGTCTAGGGCAGGAGCTCGGAATCAAACTCAACCTTCAAGCTTGGCGGCAAGAGCTCTTCCCCACCGAACCATCTCACCAGGCCTACGGTATCACCCATGTCTTTACATCCAAGATGATGGTTCTGGGCCCCTGCCCCGCTCCACCTTCACCTCCTGCTGAAGCAGCAAGAAGTGCCTCTCTAAACTGACACTGGAAAAAGAGATGTCACCACTGTGAGACACTGTATAAAGTTCCTCCTCATGGGCACCAAGCAGCTTTCATGAACTTCCTCTCTTTTGAGGCGGCCCTAAGTGTCCTCGTCATCGCTATTACAACAAAAGATTATTAATAGCAGTTAACACGTGTTGGTGCGTGTCTTGCACAATACTCAGTACTTTTGTCTCATTTAGCTCTCATGACAGCCCTGTTAGGTAGCTGCTCCCATCACCCTCTTTTTTTTTTTTTTTTTTTGGTTTTTCGAGACAGGGTTTCTCTGTGTAGCTTTGCGCCTTTCCTGGGACTCACTTGGTAGCCCAGGCTGGCCTCGAACTCACAGAGATCCGCCTGGCTCTGCCTCCCAAGTGCTGGGATTAAAGGCGTGCGCCACCACCGCCCGGCTCCCATCACCCTCTTTACACACAAGGAAAATGAAACCGAGAACAAGAAATTTTACCAAATGTCCACAATAAAACAGCAGATGAAACCCACCTCCCATTTTGTCCGATCCTAGAGCCCACCTTTAATGACTCTCTCGTTCCGTCTCTAAAAACACTTTTAACCAAAATGGTGAAAGGAGCCAAACACCCTGGTATGCGCGTCTCTTGGGCCTCTTGGTATGTATTTCCAGTTCTATGAGGAAGCAGATTCACACTGTTACCCCAGCTTTAACAAACCTGGTTTCGAAGAAGTTTCTCCTTCTAATCAATAGAGATGGCCTCTGTCCTTTAAGGCCATTTCACCTCATAAATACTGGAAAGGGAGAAGATGAACACTCTACAGCATCACCCTAAGACCTGACAAGACTTCTCAATTCGTTTGTATTTATTTTATTGTTAGTGATAATCTTGCTATGTAACCCAGACTGGCCTAAATCTCTATCCCCCGCTGCATCTTCCTAGTGCTAAGGTTACGGTCCCCGTCGCCAGACCTGGCCTTCCTCCTCTTTTCCTTGAACCACAGCTAGAAACCTTGCAGATTTCTACACACACGCCTACCCTGTGTTCACCTTATAAAAGCAAGATCCTTGACATCAAACCTAGCATGTCTCAAAAAAGGAAGTAAGGTTCTGCTGTGGGGGCTCACACTTTAACCTGAGCACTCAAGAGACAGAGGCAGGCAGCTGCTGGGCAGCAAGGGGACTACCCAGAGAGACCTGTCTCAAAAAAGGAAAAGGAAAAGGAAAAAAAACAAGTAAGGGAGGGGAGGGAAAGAGAAAGAAGGGAGGAAAACTGTGCAAGTGGCAGGAGCCTGAGTGTGTACCACATGGAGCCTTCCTTTTCCAGCTGCCTGCAAGGTCAATGATTCATTCTGTGCAAAGACGAGCCTAAGTGGATCGAGCCTTCCTTAAAATGGGCTTTAACAATTTATTCAAACTCAGGACCAATACACAAAAGACCAATCCTCCGGCCACTGCCTGTCCCAACAAGTGGAGACACTACCCCCAAACAGGCCTAAGACAAAATGGCAGCAAAGACAGTCTCCATCTACCTGACTGGAGGTATGCAGACTAGATTCTATCCTGTCGCCATGAGTCAAGCGATCAGACTCCTGCAGCAGATCTCCCAATAAAACTTTCATGCCACAGACCGAGGGTGAACCAATCCAACGGCAGCAGAAATAGGTTTTACATTACCTTTCTCTTCACCCTAATGACCTCACTATTTCCTTCTCGCTCCTGACCACACACTCCTCCACCACATTCTTCCTGGCCCAGAGACCAGCAGTAATAGAACCCCAAAAAGGAACAAGACTCTCCCAAAGAGAGTGACCACTTAACTAATCAAGTGGCCCGTTTTTAACAGGGAACTTTACCTCCCCACCTCCCCGTTCTTTCAAAGGACTGGCGTAAGCAATGGCTTCATTTTCTGTTCCGGGAATCCTGGGACTTCCTAGAGAAAGAAAGCGGATTGGAAGACACAAACTCAGGGCCAGTGACAAGATGCTCCCTCCTCCGGTGAGACCGCCCCCGCTACGCCTGGGGGAGGAAGGCCCCACCTCTCTCCTCCAAGCGAGCTCAGGGCCCCCTCCCCCTTCTCCAGCCTCCTCTCCACCCTCTCCCCACCTGCTGCCCTCTTCCCAACCTGCCCTTCCCAGCACCCCCAAAGCAGAACATGGGAACAGTGCGCAGCGGTGCCTCACCAGTCGGCCCTGAAGCTAAAACCCCAGTCCCCGTGCCTCACGATGGGTGAGGAAGGATAACCATAGCGAGGCTTTTCTTTGGTCCCCCCCCCACACACACACACAGCTTAGGCGAGGGAGAGAGAGAGAGGGGGAAGGAAAAAAAAAAAGGCAGCATTCCTCATAGCCTTTAAAGAGAAGGAAAAGATCCAAACAGCCACACCGCCCCCGCATCACCTCCCCCTGGTCAGCTTGCCTCCCCCGCGCCCCAGCCCTCGAACGCTCCACCTCTGCAGCCCGGGTCGCCCCCTCGGGCGAGGCGGAGGACGAACCCCGCGTGCGCCCCCCGCCCCCACCCCGGCTCGGCGTCCTTCAGCTGCGGGGGCAGGAGCGGGGCTGGGGACCCCCCGCCCTCCAGCTCCGCGGGCAGCGTCCCCCGCACCTCGCCGCCAGGCCGTGCGGGCCGGACCACGGCGGCGGCGGGGGTGGGGGGGGGGGAACCCGGGCTCCTCGGCTCCCACCCTGAGCCAGCCGGCCGCTTCCCTGCCCGGACCCGCCTTCCCTCTCCAGCTCCGAACCTGTTCCTGCTCCGGGCGCCGCGGCTGCCGCTGCTGCCGCCGCTGCCGCCGCCACCTCCGCCCCCGCAGGTTCCGCCTGGCTCTCGGGCCGCTTTGCCTCCCCGCTCCCCGAGCCGACCGCGGCGAAGCTGGTCCGCTGGCCCGCTCCTCCGCTCCCTCCTTCCTTCCCTCCACCTAGCACCGGAAGCCGCGACGGCGACGGGAGATGTGCGGCGAACCCCCACCCCCAGCCCGGGATACTTCCCACCTCCACGATCGCGCGAGAAGTGCGCGGCGGCGGCGGCGGCGGCGGCGGCGAGCGGCGGCTCTCGCGAGACCCGGTCGCCATGGCAGCGGCTGCAGCAGAAGCGGCCGGGTGCTGAAGCTGGGACTAGGCGGGGGCCTGTGTGTGTGTGGGGGCTGGAAGATCCGGAGGCAGAGTTGTGGAGAGGAGGCTGTGGGGGACCGAGGTGAGGCTCCCGAGCTGCAGGGGCCTGGCCTGGAATCGAGGACCGAGGCCGCACTCCGGCCGAGCCAACCCTGGAGTGTGGATGGCGAAAACCTTTGCTGGAACCTACCTCTCTCTACGCCAGTCCTTGTTTCTAGGAAACAGCGCTCCACACGCACCCAGCTTGCAGCGCCGCTCAACTGATTCCTGAGGATAGTTTCTAGATGAGGTCTGATTCCAGAGACCGTTTCTCCATAAAGGAAGAGGAGAGAGATACCAAAGGAAACACCTGGAATCTGGGTCGTTTTAGGGAGTTGAAAGACAAAGGACAGAAACGTAATTACTCAGAGGCGGGTCTGATGAAGTCTCTCTAGATGAGTATGGATTTTGGCACCCCAGGAAAGAGCACCCACGTTCCCTCCTTCCTTCTCTTACACTTTTTTTTTTTTAACGTGATGGAGATACTACCTGAGACTAGTGACAAGTTATATTAGAAGCTGCGCTAGAAGCACTCTTCACTAGTGACACTGAATGCATGCAATATAAGAGAACACATAGCTCTTCCCTAGGGCTTGACTCATCTTCTTCCAGGAAACAGGCTGGAAAGCGGCCACCCAGTGTCTATCCCTTGTCCTGACCATCTCTGGTGTATGCACTCACCAGATCCTCTTATATACCAGTTTGTCTTCTCTGGTATGTTTACCTCAAGAATAATATGACTGGCCGGACTCCCAGCACTCAGGAGGCAGAGGCAGGTGGATCCCTGAGTTTGAGGTTAGCATGGTCTACAGAGCGAGTTCCGGGACAGCCAGAGAACCCCTGCCTAAAACCAAGCAAACACAATAAAGAATAACATGACTGTAGACTATGAAAGCAAGAGGACCTTAATTTGAGAAGGTGAGAGATGAGATGTACAGCAAGGAGCTTGTCCTGACTCACTGCTGCTGAGATCTTTTCTGTAGTAAGCTCTGGGATGGTTTTGTTGTTTGCTTTTTATCATTTATTCACTTAGTGTGTGTGTGCGCTTGTATGAGAGATTGTGGGTGCGCTCGTGCCATAGCAAGGTGTGGAGGGCAGAGGACATCTTTCAGGAGTGGGTTCTTGCCTCTTACGTTGTTGGGGCAGGATCTCTAGTGTCTGCCGCTGTGGTTCGCACTCCAGGATAGCTCTATTCAATTCTCCTGACTCCGCACCCCATCCTGCTGTGGGAATGTTGCGGTTACAGATGCATCACGGGCATCCAGCTTTTTAAACAATATTTGTTGTTGTGTGTAACTTGGTTTGGTGTTGGCTTTGGTTGAGACAGGCTCCCTATGTAGCCCCAGCTTGGCCTGGCGCTCACTTTTACAGACCAGGCTGGCATTGAGTTCACAGAGAATCTGCCTGCCTCTGCCTCCTGAGCACTGAGATTAAAGGTTTGCGCCACACCCAGCAAAAAGGATTTATTTTTAATTATGTGTATGCACAGATGTCTGTGTGGGGGGGTGCCTGTGAGTATGCGTATCTGCTGCAGGGAGAAGACTATAAGATTCCCTGGACTATAAGATTACAATTAGATTTACAAGCATTGTGAGCTGTCCCCCATGGGTACTGGGAACCTGGTCCTTTAGAGGCAAGAGCAGTAAAACTCTCCAGCTTTTTACACAGGTTCCGGGGATCAAACTCAGGTCACCAGGCTTGTCTTGCTAATACTTTCAATGCCTGAACTATCTCCAAAACCCAGCCCAAACTCTGGGTTTTTAAAGGCAAAAGACTCCCCAAATATAGTTACTGTGCTGACTAATCTTGTGTCCTGAACATAAGCTAGAGAGTCGGGAACCTCCATTGAGATAATGACTCCATCAGATTGGCCTGTGGGATATTGTCTTTGATAATTGATGTGAGAGGACTGTGCTCACTGTGAGAGGTACCACCCCTGAGCAGGTGGTTCCCAGGTGCATAAGAAATCAGGCTATGGAGCCAGGTGGTGGTGGTGCATGCCTTTAATCCCAGCACTGGGGGTGGGGGGCAGAGAGGCAGGCGGAGCTCTGTGAGTTTGAGGCCAGCCTGGTCTACAGCGTGAGTTCCAGGAAATGGCTCCAAAGCTACACAGAGAAACCCTGTCTCGAAAAAAGAAATCGGGCTGAGCAAACCACGGGGGGCAAGCCTATACGCAGCACTGCATCATGGCCTCTGCTTTAGTTCCTGCCTCCAGGTTCCTGCCCTGAGTTTCTGTGCTGACTTCCAACTCAGGGATGGAATCTGCAGTCTGTGAAATGAAATAAACCCTTCCACCTCAAGCTGCTTTTCATCGTAGTGTTTTGTAACAGCAGAAGAAGCCCTAGGAGTGGGATCCTTGCTGTCACAGACCTGACCGTGTGTTTTGACGGAGGATTATGGTGGCATTTGAACCCTGGGCTGGAAAAGCCGTGGCCCCCTGAGAGCTCAGTGGGCTGTTGTGAGAACTGTAAGATAATGCTGAGAGCAGTTCAGACAAAGGAGGCCCAGCTTGTGACGTCACCGGGAGACATTGAGAGTCCCTTAAAGATTCTGATAGTTTTCATTAAGAACCGCTGAAGTAGCCAGTAGTGCACACACCTTTAATCCCAGCACTCAGCAGGCAGAGGCAGGCGGATCTCTGAGTTTGAGGCTAGTCCGGTCTACGGAGTGAGTTCCAGAACAGCCAGGGCCACACAGAGAAACCCTGTCTTAAAAAGAAGAGGAGGAGGAGGAGGAGGAGGAGGAGGAGGAGGAGGAGGAGGAGGAGGAGAATAGCATCACTAAGGTGAAATCTCCTAGTGTTTCCTCAGGGTCAGCAAGAATCTCTTGGTCCAGGGGGTCAAGACGGTACCTCACCTTGTCAGCTGGATTTGGTAATGTGTAAGAGTCTCCTGGTCGGTACTGGTCTTGAAGGTATGAAGGGGTCGTGGAGAGTAGCTAAGGATTGGCACTGGGAGAGGCCATTGCTGAAGGTGCAGCCCTTATTGCAGCAGAAGCCCCGGGACTGAAGGACTCACTGAAGGAGACTTGGCACCATGTGGCAGGCTTAGAGTCCCTAAAAAGAGCCCAAGAAAAGCGGTGGGCGAAGGTGCAGCCCTGTTGCAGCAGAGACCTCAGCATTTTGGAGGTAGAAGGGGACAGTTGCCAAGGACAGTAACTATGGAGTGGAGCTGGCCTGAGCCAGGAGAGATAAGCTGGCAGAGTTGGGGAGATGGAGCCCTTTGGGGCCCAGAGAATCATGAGTGGGGCCCAGAGAATCATGAGGGGGGCCCAGAGAATCATGAGAGGGCCCAGCCATCAGCACTGAACTTTTTACAGTGTTGGACTTCGGTTTTGCATTGATCTGTTTGTAATCGCCCTGGTTTCCCCTTTTCAAAGTATACAAAAGTAAGTTATTTATTTTTCATTTTACAGGACTCCACACTTAAGAGACTTTGGAATTTTACAGAGATTTTTGGATATTTTAAACAAACTTTGAACTTTAAAAGAGACTTTGAATGCTTTTAAAGATACTGAATTTGCTGTATGGCGGTGGCGCACACCTTCAATCCCAGCACTCAGAAGGCAAAGGCAGGTGGATCTCTGTGAGTTCGAGGCCAGCCTGGTCTACAGAGTGAGATCCAGGACAGGCACCAAAACTACACAGAGAAACCCTGTCTCAAAAAAACCAAAAATTAGCCGGGCGGTGGTGGCGCACGCCTTTAATCCCAGCACTCGGGAGGCAGAGCCAGGCGGATCTCTGTGAGTTCGAGGCCAGCCTGGGCTACCAAGTGAGTCCCAGGAAAGGTGCAAAGCTACACAGAGAAACCCTGTCTCGAAAAACCAAAAAAAAAAAAAAAAAAAAAAAAAAACCAAAAATTAAAAAATAAACAAATTACTTCTAAAAAGTATTTTTAATTAAAAAAATAAATAAATAAAAGCAGGCTGGGGAAGCCATGGGGAACAAGCCACTAAGCGCTCCTCCATGGCCTCTGCTTCAGTTCCCGCCTCTAAGTTCCTCTGCTGAGCTCCTGCTCCTGCTCTGACTTCCCTCGGTGATGGACTGTAGAATCTGTGAGGTGTAATAAACCCTTTCCTGCGCTGGTTGCTTTTGGTCGTGGTGTTTATCACAGCACTAGAAACCCTAAGACTGTCATATAGTAGACACTGTGACATACCTTCTATGTGATTATTACCCTTTCCATTTCTTTCCTAAAACTTTTAAACACACTCCACCCCCACACCCACCACCAAAACTATGCTTTACAACCATTCACCCCGCTCCCTAGTGTCCCAGCCACACCAGCATGCCTTGTGGACCCCCACAGGGAATTGGAACAAACACAGGGAAATGAATGAAGACTTTAGATTCTCTCATGATTGTATGCCAGAGTGAGAGAAAGATAAAAATGGGGACTGGAGAGATGGCTCAAAGGTTGAGAGCACTGGCTGCTCTTCCAGAGGACCCGGGTCAATTCCAAGCACCCACGTGGTGGCTCACAACCATCTGTAATGGGATTTGATGCCCTCTTCTGGAACGCAGGCACACATGCAGGCAGAACACTCATACCAAAAAAAACAAAACAAAAAAAGATAAAAATGGTTGACAGCGTCATATGGCTAGGAGGAATTGCTATTTATAATTTGGGGATGATGGATGGGACTGGAGAATCAGATCTGTCCTTGTCTGTCCCTCACCCTTCTGGAGTATGGAGAAGGGTATCAGTTGTAGCATCAGAGGGGGTTGGCTGCGGCACAAGCAGGAGCAGAGAGAGCAGATACCTTGCCGACAGCTAGCTGCTCGCTGCCACTCTGCACCCTACTAGCCACTTGATCGGGAGTGGAGCAGAAATTGCTCATCCAGAGTTAGAGCCCAGCAGCCTGACTTACAGTTCATCAATCTCTCTCCTCCCTCTGGCTGCCACTGAAGCCCAGTAAAAGCTGAAATTGTAGCCACCAGCTCTGTGGGTTGCATACTCCCACCCTGTCACTGACCCCAGACCTGGGCCTGAGCCCAGTGCCTCTGCCGGGAGGGGGTGTTGGCCTTGCTGACAAAATCCAATTGGAATTTGTCAAGGTTGTGGTTTGGGGCTTAAGTTTGCCACAGAGTGTGTGATGGAAGAAAAGGGGACGCCAGGAAAGGAAGGGAGCCAGAGGGACTAGGAGGATGGAAACAGGAAAAGCTCAGATGCTCCAGCCACAGTGCCACTGGAGAGCATGTCCTCCCGAATATAAGGCATCCCCATGCTGGATACTCCCGTTAGTCTTGGTCTATCCAAGCCCGTTCTTACTTCAGTCCCCTCTCCTTTCCTCCTCTCTTCATTCAAGTGAGCAAGTGTCTGACATCTGATAAACTGTCGCCATGGAGCTAAGAAGATGGCTCACAGAGGGCCCATGCCAGGCAGCTCACAACACCCTAAAACTTCAGTTCCAGCCAATTCAAGACTCTGTTTTGGATACTCATACATGTACATAGACACATATTTTTTTTAATTTTTAGACTTATTTATGTATATGAGTGTTTTGCCTACATGTATGTCTGTGTACGATGTGTATGCCTAGTGCCTGTGAAAGTCAGAATAGGGTGTTGGATCCCTTAGAACTGGAGTTCCAGACAGTTGACAACTTCCATGTGGTAGCTGGGAATCAAACCCAGGTCCTCTACAAAAGCAACAAGTACTCATAATCATGGATCTATCTCTCCAACCTCCCCCCCAAATTTTGTTGTTGTTTTGCTTTGTTTTTGAGACAGGGTATCTCTACAGAGCCCTGGCTGTTCTGGAACTCACTATGTAGACCAGACTGGCCTTGAACTCACAGAGATCTGTCTGCCTCTGCCTCTGCCTCCTGAGTACTGGGATTAAAAGGATGCACCATCATACCTGGCCTCCCAAAAGAAAAAGTTGTAATGTCACTGTGGAGCACTACCCTGACCCAACACTTCTCAAACTCTTCTGGTCCCCCCCACTCCAGCTGTGTCACCTGACTTAAGAGAAACGTGGGCAAGAGAAACGTGGGCAGCAGATACATCTCTTGCCTGGAGAGGAATGGAAAATTATTTCTGCATTCCCTGGCATCATCTTTTTGGTGTTATTTTTAATATTTATTTTTATTTTCCATATGAGTGTTTTTGCATGCATGTGTACCTGCCATGCATGTGTAGGAGCTTGCAGAGGCCATCCTCTGAACTGGAGTTACAGATGGTTGTGAGCCACCACATGGGTGTTGGGAACTGAATCCATGTCCTCTGCAAGAGCAGCAGGTGTTGGCTCTAATCTCCCTGGGAGCATCTTCTGGCCCCCTAAATATGCAGGTGTTCTGAAAGTGTGCTGCAAATCCTTTGTCCACACTAAATTATTTTATTCTTTCGTGGTGTTGTTTGGTTTGGTTTTTTGAGACAGAGTTTCTCTGTGTAGCCCTGGCTGTCCTGGATCTCACTCTGTAGACCAGGCTGGCCTCAAACTCACAGAAATCTGCCTGCTTCTGCCTCCTGGGTGCTGAAATTAAAAGCATGCACCATCACCACCTGGCTGAGATTTATTTATTCTTATTTTATGTGCACTGGTGTCTTGTCTGCATGTATGTCTGTGTAAGTGTGTCAGAAGCCCTGGAACTGGAGTTACAGACAGTTGTGAGCTGCCATGTGGGTGCTAGGAATTGAACCCTTGTCCTCTGGAAGAGCAGACAATGCTCTTAACTGTTGACCCATCTCTCCAGCCACCCCCACCCCCACATTGCATCTTAAAGACGTTTCTTTTCAGCCAGGTGGGGGTGGCACACACCTTTAATCCAAACACTTTGGAGGCAGAGGCAGACAGATCTCTGTGAGTTTAAGGCCAGCCTGGTCTACAGATTGAGTTCCAGGACAGCCAG
The DNA here is from genome assembly GCF_007827085.1 of Peromyscus californicus insignis. Taxonomy (NCBI): domain Eukaryota; kingdom Metazoa; phylum Chordata; class Mammalia; order Rodentia; family Cricetidae; genus Peromyscus; species Peromyscus californicus. The sequence continues at coordinate 63,514,012 of NW_026294503.1, forward strand.
GGCTACACAGAGAAACTCTGTCTCGGGAAAACCAACCCAAACCAAACAAATGTTTTTTTTCAAAGATATTTGGCTAGGAATTGGATATATTGGAGAAGAAATTCTGTTCTCTCTACTTATATCTGAAAAGATAAGGGAGGGGCCAGCAAGATAGCCCAGCAGGTGAGGGTGCTTGCCACCAAGCTGGAAGACCTAAGTTCAGTCTCTGGAACCCGTGTGGTAAAAGGAGAGAGCTGGCTTCTGCAAGTCGCCCTGTGACCTCCACATGAGTGCCATGGGCATGCCTGCATCCACTCACATGTGCACTCACACACATGCATGTGCACACATCACAAATAAATGTAGAAAAAATTTAAACGATAAAGGAATTCTTTTACTTGGGTTAAATACAAAAGAACAATGAATAAAGAACAAAACATATATGCAGATAATTCACTGGCAGAGAATGCTAGTTTTGCTAGAAAAATCTCATTTCAGTTGGGCCTGGTAGGGCCCACCCATGATCAATCCCAGTACTCAGGAGAATGAGGGCAGCCTCTGTATATAATTTGCATTTTGAGACAGGAATCCCTTTTGTATTTTCCCATGGGTCTTGCATGTACTGCCACCCTCCCCAAGTCTGGCTCGGACTCAGAGACAACAGTACCTGCTCTTCTAAGTTCACATTCATTGTCACACAACATTTAACACTTGAAACTCCCAGAGCAGATGTGACCTTGCATAGGAGAGGGGTCAATGAATGACAGCCAGAGGAGCACGCTGGCCCTGCACACCAGTTTGTGACTGTGTTGAACACAACTATACCCATCCATTAAGTATGGTCTGTGTCTGCTTTTGTCCATCCCCCTGCCCATAACTATTTTGGGTCTATAACAGCAGAATTGAGTAATTATGGTAGAGGTGAGTAGATGGCATAAAGACCATAGTATAAATAGCCTTGTATATTTGTCATCCAGCCCTTTGCAGGCTAAAGAGAGTTGCCAACCTTTGTTCTAAGTAATGACAGAGGTGATGCCTAGAGCTGAGGGCTCAGGGTGAGCAGACTCTGTGTACATTTGGATCTGTAAGTCCCCCCACCCAGAAGCCCACCTTGGTCTTACAGACTGAAAATTTGAACTCAGTCACAGAGCATCATTTCAAATCCTTCGTGGAAGTCAGCAGGATATACATAAAAAGTCACTGAGTACAGGAGTGTAGGCTTCACATAGGAAACAAAACAAAACACAAAACCACAGGCTGCTACCCCAAGTGTGGCTAGACACACCACCATCGGCATCCACCAGCAGCCAGTCCAGCAACTTAATTTATTTTAGTTTCAAACAGGAACCAAGAACATGTCTCAGTACAATAAATTATCCATTCCCACCCTTCCTGCTGAAAAAGGGAAAAGCCTCTATGGGTCATAGCGAAGACCTTTCCTTTGGAGGGACCCTTCCAGCCACTGGAAGGAGAAGGATTCCCTAAGAGCTTGAGCAGACAGCTGTCTGAGGACTGGGAGGAGAGTTCCCCCACAGTCTTCTGTCCTTTTCCAACCGAAAACGTCTCCTTATTGTCACGCGTGGCCCCACAAGAGGAGGAGGTTCTGGTTTGTAGTGGAGGAGTTTGAGAACCACAAACAGGAAGAGGTGGTCTCTTTCTATATACAGGCCTTAATGACTCCACACAATGCCTGCTGTTATCCTTCAAGGAAGACGAGTGGTCGGATGATAGCCTCCCTATCTAAAGGAGTATAAATCTGGGCCCAAGAGACCCCAGAGGGGAACAATGCAGTGCATTGCATCTCAGTCCATTCGCGTGTTTAAGAACAGAATATGGTGACCTCTTTCCTCGCCAAAGGCTGTTCATCACAGATTTCACCTGACCCTACTCCCCCCAAAGCTGTTTCCAGGTAGGTGCTTTGAGCTTCCAGGGGCCATGATTAACCCTGAACAGAAATCAGAGCAAAGGGTTGAAAAGGCGTACCCATCACACAGCGTTCTTCCTTATTCCCAAGGTGCGGCTCACGTCACTTACACACGTTGACCCACTCTGTGACCTTGCATTCCTCACACAGCACGTAGCAGCACCAGTGGAAACGGCAGTGGCAGCGCTCCACTCGTGTCTGCCGGAGCACATTGTGCCCACGGCCACAGCACAGGCTGCCGCAGCCATCCAGCAGGCGGCTCGTCTTGTTGCAAGCCCGGCCTCTGGTGCCTGGTGAGCCCACAGTCGGGTCTCGCTCACAGAAGTCAGGAGACTTCTCAAAGTAGACCAGCTCTCCTGAGAGGCGCCGGGGACGTAAGCGGGGCTGGAAGGCTCCAGAATTGCGGTTGTGGGTATCGATGAAGATGGCTCTGCTCAACCGCTCCCTCAGCGCTGCCCCGATGGCCCGGAACTCTGGAGCTGCCCTCCAACAAGTCTTGAATTGGCAGCTGCCTGACGTGCCATGGCACTTGCACTTCCGCTTCAGGTTCTCGGTTACCACCTAGAACATCAGAGCGGCCAGAAGAGGAGGGATGGGGGGCGGGGTGGGCGTGAATGAATGGAGCATGGGACACAGAAGAAGGAAGGGACCCAAACTCAAGAAAGGACGAGTAGACTGTCACGGAAGTTGGCCACCAGCGCCACGGCCTCATTTTATGAAGGCAGAGCAAGGCGATAACTCCCAGTCGTCTAAATCCCAGTCCAGTGCTCTTTCCAGAGTAAACACCTATACGGTGGGAGCGAAGGCAAGAGTGTCCCTAAAGTCTGTGGGGAAGGTGGCTGTTGGGACAGTTTCTATGCAATGAGCCAAGTGCTGGGCACATAGAGTGTGGGGGCCTGTTTTCGGGTTCCTCGTGGCTTTACCCAGCATGTCCACATAGAGGATGATTAGACCACGGGCCTGAGTGCAGGTGTCTGAGATAGTCTGCACTTGGCTGTGCTTGGGGGGGGAGGTCTTTTGCTTCACCCCTTGGCGTCTCTATAAATACCCTGGGGCAGAGATGGTCGGGGGCCGTTGGAATAGGTTCCAGGCCCTCTCGAGGTTATACTTTATTTTCTGTTTATCTCTGCAATATTCTCCGCAATATAAATCCTTCTATCTAATATTTCCTGCTGCTCACACTCAAGAAAACTCTGGGGAGCTGTGGGGTTGGTGGGTAAACGCCCCACAATATAGGATACAGTATATGTGGAGCTGGAGATGTGGCTGCATAGTTATGAGGACTGGCTGCTCTTCCAGAGGACCTGGGTTCAACTCCTAGCACTCACATGGTGATTCGTGATTCACAACTGTCTGTAACTCCAGTGCCAGAGAATCCAATACCCTCTCTAGGTACACAAGTGGTGCACAGACCTATATACATGCAGGCAAAACAACCATACATATTAAATAAAAAATAAAATAAAATACTAAGGCGGGCGGTGGTGGCTCATGCCTTTGATCCCAGCACTCGGGAGGCAGAGGCAGGCGGATCTCTGTGAGTTTGAGGCCAGCCTGGTCTACAGAGAGAGTTCCAGGACAGGCTTCCAAGCTACAACAGAAAAACCCTGTCTCAAAAAAACCAAATAAATAAATTAATTTTAAAAAATACTATATGCTAGCTCCACCTTAGTATCCGGTCCCATCAGGCAGCTTCCTGTAGATTCTAACACGTTTTGGGTGACCTACTAGTGGCAAGCTTGCCAGTAACAACTGGTGATCATCATACCTCATCCTGTTACTCTGTGATCATACCTCATCCTGTTACTCTGTGGGGCCTCTCAGGAGGGAGGGACAGAGAGAGAGAGAAACTGAGAAAAGTTGGGTTTGGTGGCCACACCCACAGTCCAGCACTCAGACTAAGGAGGATTCTGAATTTGAGGCTAGCCTGTACCACATATCGAGACCCTGAGACCCAGGATGAGATGAATACACATACCTGGCGTCCCACCCTGTTGTTGTGGATTCTCATTCTTGCCTGGATGTCCCGGGGAGCTTCTCTGGAATCCAAGAAATCCCGAGAGAACTTCTCTCCAAAGTCCATGTCGTGGTTACAGCCACCCCATTCCCACGTGTCCTGGGGGCCAGGGCTGGGGCCTGAGCCAGGGATAGGGCTGGGCTGGGAGTGTGGAAAACTCTTGCCTCGAGACAGTGCCTGAAGCTGCAGCAGCTTGGCCCGAAGCCGGTCCTGCTCACCGCTGCCCTTCCAGCCACAGCCGCAGCTCACCAGCTTGCCCAAGCTGCAGGCCGTAGCAACAGCATGCATGACCCCAGCAGCCAGCATGGAGAAGGAGAAAGCACTCTCCCGGAAACCTGGGGAGAAAATGGGTGTGAGCCTTGAGGTTTGCAGGCAGCTGAGGGGGGAAGGCAGGTGGGGGAGTGGGGGGAGGAACCAGCCAACCTCCAATATCAATATATATATTGAGATAGGGTCTTGCCATGTAGTCCAGGCTGGCCTTGAACACTTGACAAGCCCCCTGCCTCAGCCTCCCAAGTGCAAGGATTACAGGTGTGAGCCACCACCTTGCCCAGCCAGCCAATGTCAAAAATTTCTAACTAAATCCCGACTCCATCATTTACCAGCTGAGTGATTTGGGACGATGTCCTAAGACAAGGAATAGCACCAGGTCTCAGTTCCCTCCGCTATAAGAAGAGACCCATGGGGTCAAGATATGGCTAAAGCCAAACCTCTGAAAATCTGTCATTTTGGGGTGTGAATGTAAGAGAGAGCCTAGAGCAGTGGTTCTCCACCCTCCTGGTGCTGGGACCCTTTAACACAGTTCCTCATGCTGCAGTGACCCGTACCATAAAACTATTTCATTGCTACTTCATATCTGCAATTTTGCTACTGTTATGAGTCATAATGTAAATATCTGATGTGCAGGATATCTGTTATGTGGTCCCAGGGAAAGAGTCATTCACCCCCCTGTGGGGTTCATGACCCACGGGTTGAGAACCACTGGCCTAGGGAGCCCTCTGAGTTTCCCATGAGTCAGAGGGAGTCCTGAGGAGTTTTGAAGGTGTGTTCCAGGAGTTCTACACTTAAAAGCCTTAGAAATTCCCCAACCCTGCGGGGAGTTTAGCAGGAGGTGGGGGGTGGAGGGGGAACCTTTGGTTTGAGGGTTCTTCCCCCCCCACACACACACACACATACTTTATTAAATGAGTCTTTTGAGCAAGCTACCATGTACTGCCTCGGTAACAATCCTAACACACTGGAACTGCCCACCCCCTTCCCAGGTTCTAGTTTTTATATTTGCCCTTCAAGATTGCCCTCTATGTTTATTCTAACCTGCTATTACCTTATAAAACATTGGGAGGAGGAGAAAGGCCAGAGGGATTTTCCCCAAGGCCCTTTTAAAAGGTTGGCCTCTTATGTTTTTGGGGGTCACTGAGGAGGAGGCTTGGGGTGACAAGTCTTTCCCAGGCTTAGAGAGACATCCTCACCCTTGGAGTGTCAAAACCTTCCACGACACCAGCCCTGCAGAGAAGGAGGGGTCCCTCACTCCGTTTTAAGCAAGGGCTCTTTGGAGTTCTGGGAAGATGAAAGACAGTTGGAGACCAGGCGTCTCTTAGCAGGGAATCTAGGGCTCCAGGGCCAGCCTCAAGATCCCCCAACCATCCAAGGGTGAAGCTGTTTGCACACGTCTTGGGAATTCCCCTGCAGATGGCAGCTGCCTATTAACCCCATAGTCCCCAAAGCACTACCCTACCCTGGACTGAGCCCCGTGGATCTTTACTCCTCAGGGAGTAAACTCCAGTTGAGCATGGGGAGAGACAGTGGAGCCTCCCAGACCTTTCCTTCTAGACCAGGCCAGCAGTGACCTGTTCTCTGCCCCTCCAGCCATCCCTCACCTGTTCAGGTGAGGGACACCTGGGGCCCCCACAGCACAGAGGAGGGGGCTGCTCCCCAGCTTCAAAGCCGTCAGGGTCTTTGTTCCCAGCTTTGGCTCCTGGGAACCCCAGCAATTAGGGGAGCAGGTTTAACCCTTAAACGGTTGGGGGCGTCACCCCACCCCCGCTGAGACTCTGGGGACACCAGCCTGGGCTTGTCTGGGTGGAGAGGGAGGGGAGAGAAAACAGGGGGTAGAGGGGGTGTTTGAAGCTTCTTGGGTTGGGGGGCACCTCCCGTTCACAGGTGCATCCCAGATCGGGCTGGGTGGAGGCAGAAAAGCGAGGCCCTAGGGTAGGGGAGCAGGGACCCAGCTGCCTTGCCAGCGACGCAGGTGGAAGGCAGGCAGAGAGAGAGGCCCAGACGGGTGACCAGCCCCAGCTGAGCGCGGCTCCCGGGGAAATTCCCGGAGAGGCCCCTCCCGCAGCCGCGAACCGGTCCCTTCCCGCCTCCGCGCGCCTCGGCCTGCCCCCAACCCCTGGGCGGCAGCACAGCCAGCCAGCCCCGGCAGGGCTCACCGCGCTTGAGGATGGCGCTGTGGTGCGGCAGTCGGCCGCCGCCCTCCAGGGCCGAGCAGTTCCAGCGCTGGTCGCGCAGCTGATGCTGACACTCGTGGACGGCGATGTGCAGCCCTTGGAGCGCGGACGCCGTCACGTCGGGGCTGCGCAGGCACAGGCCCAGCTGCCGCTTACTCAGCCCGGACAGGGTCAAGCACACCGTGTTGGCCGTCAGCGGCGGCTCCCCGGGAAGTTTTAGGCCCAGAATCTCATTGCTTAGAGCCCTGAGAACAAGGGACAAGGCGTCTAGGGTCTAGTCACACGCCCTCCAACGACCCCCTAGCCCAGGTCGGTGATTTTCCCCCCCAAACTGGAAAAAGGCTCACCGACTCAACAAAGCCAACAACAGGAGACCCGCGAGGCCCAAGGGCGGAGGCCGAGACCCGGGCTCCTCCAGCATGTCGAAGCCCGGAGGCTCCGGTGGGCGGTGGGCGAATCAATCAGCGCCTGCGGGACAGGGATATCTGATGAAGAAGGGAATGGCTCCCTGGAACCCAAGGATGCTCCATTCCGGCTCCCTGAGACATCACTGTGGCCCCACTGACTTTTCTCATCTCTCCCCAAACTAAACAATAAGAGTCACCCCCGGACTTCCAGTGCCTGGGTCCTGGAACTCTTCAAAGAGGAAGGATCTAAGCAGTTCAGGGCCCTCGGGAGCGAGCGCCCCTGGGTCCTGAGACACTCACATGCGGACTTGCGACAGCTCCTCTCAGACCCTCGATCCCTCCTCCCCAACTGTTCCCTCTCTGAGGGCCCCACCACTGATGTGCCCGCCCTTACAGGGTTAGAGGGAGGGATCAGAAGGGGGTTCCCCACCACCTGGAGGGGTGTCGCCTCCTCGTGCTGGCAATACCAGGCCAGCTGGGTTAGAAGAGTCCGAGGCCAGGCGCTCTGACCCACTCTCTGACCTCCACGCCCAACGGGGAGCAAGGTCCAGGTGCCCCGAAGGCGACCGGGGAAACCAGGTACCCTCCGCAAACGCGGGTGCCTCTAGTTGAGTCCACTTCCCCATCCACACCCCCCTCACCCCCGCCAACTACACATTCCCACTGCAGAGTGCCACCCATCTGGTCCCCACCGGTTCCACCCCCATCCCCACCCCTTTGCCGGCGTCCATTGCCCTCTAAGTCCGAAGGCACTCCTTTATTCTGTAGGTGTATCTCCGGCTTTCTCTCTGTGCTCTTGAGGGTGGACGCTCGTCTGTCTGTCCGTCTGCCCGTGCCTGCCTAGTCTCTTCCCACCCTGTCCTCTACCGCCCCCATTACCTCCAGCGGTTCAGGTGCAGGATCCACAACACTCGCGGTTGGGTCACTCGGGCTTGGCTCGTGCGGCTTAAACGGTGGGGAGACTGGGTCGGGTTCGGCCCCCTCGGCAGAGCAGCATTCTTCCAGCGCCGGGCCACTCCTCTTCACCGCTTCTCCAGCGTCGCCGCGGCCGCCGCCGCCGCCGCCGCCGGGAGGAAGGGAGGGTGGAAGGGAGGGAGCGATCGAGACAGCGAGCGAGCGAGCGAGCGAACCCGCGACAAAGCACCGGGGGGCTTTGGCTCGGCTCGACCTAACTCACGGGTGGTTCTGCTGGAGCTGACGGAGCTGCTGCGGCCCCTCCCAGAGCCCGGGGCATCCCCACCCCACCCGCACCCCACCCCCTGCCTTGACCAGGGGAACGCAGCCGCTCCCCCCCAAAAGCGTACACACACACACACACACACACACACACACACACACCCTCTCCCCCGACGCCCGTGATCACGATTAGCCCCACTCCGGGGGAAAGCGGCTGCCGGAGGTCCTCTCACCTGCTCGGGGGTCTGAGAGGGTGCAGTGACCCTGACTAAGGAGCCAGGAACTGGTCCCAATGGCAATATCTTTCATCGTTTTTTCTTTGCCTCCGCTTGCCCACCGAGAGTGGGCGGCTGGAGAGCCCCTTTAACACGCTGACGACGGAGCTGGACGACCTTCGAGTTTCTGATAATCTCCTGTAGAGCCCAAGAGGCTATGCGCACCGGGGCACTGGGAGCCTGCAAGTGAGGAGCCACTGTGCGGCTTGGCTCCCGCCCACCTCGGAGCCACACGCCTGCCCCTTGGGAGGGGTCAGCTTTGGCCTGAGAATTTGGCCTCCGTCAAAAGCTCGGGTAGCTCCAAAGATCTCCAGTCTGCCCCTATGATTATCCCCTTCTCTTGTAGGCTTCCTCTCCAGGGTCTCCTATTCGGAATTCCTGAATGAACTCTTGAGATGGCCCAAATTCATGCTTCATGCTCGCACATTTGCTTTATAAGGGTTGAGGGGAGGCCTCGGGAATTCCAAATGGAACCCAACTCCAGGGCAGCTAGTAAAGAACCTGGCCTGGGTGCGCGCAGGCAGAGGCATGAACGCCTTACCTCTGGCGGCAGCGAAGGGGTTAGGCGCCACCACACTCCCGCCTGACTCACCCTCCTAGCTCTAACCACTGCGGACTATTTTTGCCAGAGAGGGGCCTCAGGCTTCCCAACCACCCCCAGCCCCTGCCAGACCGCAGCCCCAAGCACAGCACCGCGGCTGGCCCTGCGCACCCAAGGCACATGGACTCAGGGACGACCCCCCAGGAAACAGAAGCACAGGGCTGGTACCCACAACCACCACCCGTGGTGGCAAGCAGCAATGCTGGGCAGCCAGCCCCGGTCTGTATTCTTGCAAGTCTTGCCTCGGCCTGAAGGGACACCGCTGGCTAGGTGTCTAAAAAGTACAGAGGAGGTTAGGTCTGTGGGGCTATTCACTGCGTGCTGGGGAAGAGAGGTTCTAGAGCCAGTGTGCTAGACAGCCTGGACCACAGTAGGGTACTCTTTCTGATTGATTCCACCACCTCTGGAGTAGGGAAAGGCGGTCCAAGACCTCCTGAACCTCCTTCTCATTTAGGGGTAGAGGGCCAAACCATATATGACTTCTGAGGTGGACAAATACAATTTCAGTAGCTTTCATCCTTACTCCAGAATCCAGGATCCTCACCAGTACCCTATCCTCTTTCCTGCCTGTCAGTCTGGGACTCACCCAGGCCCCTGGAAGGGTATTTCACAGCCCTTTTCTCCATCAGTACCTTATGGACATTTATGTTTCTCCACGTGGCTGTGGTCCCATTCCCACTTTCAATTTTATTTTGTCTTGTTCCTATTTGTCCCCTCTCCGATGCTATCCTTGACTGGCTCCAGCATTTTGTCAGATGTAATGAAAGGGCTAAGAAAGGCAAGCTGGAAAGTGGTGGCCCACACTCTTAATCCCATCACTTGGGAGGCAGAGGCAGGTGGATCCCTGTGAGTTCAAGTCCAGCCTGGTCTGCATAGTGAGTTCCAGGACAGCCAGGACTATGTAGAGAGACCCTGTCTCAAAAAAAAAACAATAACAATAATAATGAAGGGGCTAAGGAAGATCAGCAGCCAGAGGCTCAACTTCTCAGTGGCCTGGGGGCTCCCCAAGTTGGGCTATCCCAATCCTAAGAGCTCCCCTGCGGTTCTCTCCTGGCTGAAGTCTAGTTCTCTGATAGAGGCTATGGGCAGGCAGTGGGTGGCCTGAGTTGGCCCTCGGTGCCCTCCTGCCGACCGTCTGGCCTGAGCACTGACCCACAGGCAGCTAGAGGGCGGTGGGACAGGCGGGGCCTGGAGAGGGCTGTGGGTGCACACCCATTGCCTAATACCCCAAGCACGCAGCCAGCTCCAAGAAAGAGGAGGAGCAGGAACCAGAGAGACCTTGACAAGGGTTGGGACCAAAAGACAAGAGGGGGTACAAAAGGGGGCCGCCATGGCTACGGGGAGGAAATGGGAGCAACCTGGTCCACCTTCCCTTCCATGAGAAAAGTAGAAGGTTACTCTTCCCCTCGTGAGGTCGGAGAGTGTAGCAAAACTCTGTGGGAAGAACATCGAGGCCCTGAAGGGCGGAGGAGTGTCAAATAAAAGAGTGGGGGCCTCTGGAGATGGGGGGGATCAAGAAACTGAGGCGGTGGCTACACTCGGGAACCTCCTCCCCCTCCCCCTCCCCTGATGTTTGCCTTGGCTGGGGTCTTGGGTGACTCATCTGTTGCTAAGCCGCTGATAGGGGCGGCCAGCCCAGGGAACCCAAATTATAGGCCCGGGAGGGATGGATGCGCCTGTGGCAGTGAGCTCAGCCCGGCTGCCTCCCTCCACCTCGCCGGTCTTCCACTGCAGTACCGAAGGCCACCACCCAGAGGCGCCAGAGATGTGGCAGACACACCTACTGGGCTCCAAGGAAACCCCCACGTTCGGCAGTTAGCCCCAACAAAGCTTGTGGACCACCCTAGGCAATTTTACCCCCTCGTCTACTAGAGGCCCTTGGATGGGCTGCCCATTCCCAGCCCGAAGCGTGGTGCCTGCTGCCTGGCCTGTGCTTCAAAGGCATGCCCAAGAACTCTGATCTTTCTAGATCCCAAGGTCTAAGCGAAGCTCCCTTCCCCCACCCCACCACCTCTCTCCAGGACCTATTACACCTATTCCGAGGGCCCTGTTTTGCTACTGCGTTTCTACTTCAATCCTTTGCAGTCAGCTGTAGCCAAAAGTGATAGAGAGATGCGGGTCACATGCGCCTGTAATAAGGAAGCTGAGGCAGGAAGATCGAGAATCCGAGGCCAGGGGACCGGAGAGATCAGCAGTGATGAGCGCTTGTTGCCCTTGAAGAACCCGCAGGTCCAGTCCCCAGCACCCACGTGGTGGCTCACAACCATTCATAATCCTAGTTCCATGGGATCCAACAGGCATGGGTGATGTGCACATACATGCATGCAGGCAAAACATTCATACTATAAAGAAAAATAAGTAAATCTAATAAATTTTAAAACAAGAGAGGATTCAAGGCCAGAGCTAGGAGTGGCAGCTCATGAGCCATGCCTTTAGTTTGAACACGGGAGAGGCCGGCCGAGGCACGTGGATCTCAGTGAGTTCAAGGCTAGCCTGGTATACATGGTGAATTCCAGGCTAGCCAGGGATACATAGTGAGAGCCTGCCTTACAACAACAACAATAATACCTCAAGATATCTAAGAAAGAAGATTCCAAAAGACAGAAAGGTACACAGACCTTGAGAAAGGACCACACTTGGTATGTTCAAAAGATCAGAGGGATCAGTGTGGGGGAGTAATTCTTAAGCGGAAAACTGAAGAACCAGAAAGTAATGGGGTCAGATCCGATGATGCCTTGTAAGCTACTGTAAAGGTTTTTGGCTTTTGAGTGAGATAAGGAATCATTGAATTTGGTCAGGGAAATTCATTTTTATTTGTTTACTTTTTAAATTGTGTGTGTTTGTAGGTGTGTCCTGGGAGGCCAGAGGTGCTGGAGTTACAAGGCACTTGTGAGCTGCCTGAAGTGGGCGCCGGGAATCGAACTCAGGCCATCAGCAAGAACAGCATGTGCTCTTAACCACTGAGCCATCTCTCCAGCCGCAACTTCATTTCTAGAAAGGATGGTCTTGACTACTGTTGGGAAAAGCATGAAGACTTGATAGGAAGAGGTGACCGTGGCTTCTACCACCACACAGCAGCTAGGGGGTGGAAGGGGGCCAGCTGCTGTGTGAACTTTACAGATTGAGGGTCAGGGTTTGCTAACAGCCTAACATGAAGTGTAAAACCCATAAGCCAAAGGTTGATTCTAAATTTAAAATTAAAAGATATATATAGTCATGTAGCTAGAGTTTTCCTGCCTGGCCCACAGTCAGGACAAATCTCTCTCACCTGCCAGTCCCACAGCCGCTCAGACCCGACCAAGTAAACACAGAGACTTATATTGGTTACAAACTGTATGGCCGTGGCACGCTTCTTGCTAACTGTTCTTACAGCTTAAATTAATCCATTTCTATTAATCTATACCTTGCCACATGGCTCGTGGCTTACCGGCATCTTCACATGCTGTTTCTCATCGTGGCAACTGGCAGTGTCTCTCTGACTCAGCCTTCCACTTTCCAGCTCTATTCTCCTCCTTGTCCCGCCTATACTTCCTGCCTGGCCACTGACCAATCAGTGATTCATTTATTGACTAATCAGCAACACATTTGCCATACAGACCATTCCACAGCATAGCCAGATAGTGGTGGCTACACCTTTAATCCCAGCACTTGGGAGGCAGAGCCAGGCAGATCTCTGAGTTCAAGGACAGCCTGGTCTACAGAGTGAGGTCCAGGGCAGCCAGGGCTATACAGAGAAACCCTGTCTCAGAAAAAAAAAATGATATATTATTATTTTATTCTATGTGTGTGGGTTCTTTCTTTGTTTTGTTTTGTTTTTTTTACTGTTTGTTTGTTTGTTTGAGACAGGGTTTCTCTGTGTAGTTTTGGTGCCTGTCCTGGATCTCATTCTGTGCTGGGATTAAAGGCGTGCGCCACCGTCACCGCCACCGCCACCGCCGAGCTGCATGTGGGTTCTTTATCTGTATGTCTGTAAACTACATGTGTGCCTCCTGCCTGCAGAGGCTAGTCCTGGTTCCAAGATTTTTGCCCTGGGGATGAAGGCCAGCGCTGTCATTTACTGAAAATGGCTGAAGAAAGAGGAAATTAAGCAATGGGGGGGATTAAGAATTAAGTGGTGTTGGACATGTGAACTTCAAGGCGCTTACTTAAGTGTTAGGAATACATTGGAGTCGGGGATTTAGCTCAGTGGTAGAGTGCTTGCCTAGCAAGCGCAAGGCCCTGGGTTTGGTCCTCAGCTCTGGAAAAAAAAAAAAGGAATACATCTAGAATTCATAGCCAGTTACAAATCAGGAAACATGGGGGCTGGAGAGATGGCTCAGCGGTTAAGAGCACTGGCTGCTCTTCCAGAGGACCTGGGTTCAACTCCTTCCCAGCACTTACATGGTACTTATAACCATCCGTAACTCCACTCCCCGGGTATCTAATGACTTCTGGACTCCACGGGCACCAGGAACACCAGTGGTACACAGACCATACCCATACATATTAAATACATAAAACAGGAAAAATGGAAGCTTGGAGTCAGAGAGTTTACTAGGTGAGTGAACAGGCCAAGACCAGCTCTCACTGGGAGTGCCTGAGTTAGCATTCTTGCTTCTTTCCTTCTTCTTTTTTCTTTTTTTTTTTTTTTTTTGGTTGAGTCACATGTAGCCCAGGCTAGCTTCAAACTCTATATGTAGCTAAATATGACCTTTGCTTCTCAAGTGGTAGGATTACAGGTGGGTGGCTGCACACCTGGCCTTATCTTTTCTTTATTTTTACCATATCCATGGTCCAGCTTAAAACACTACATATGCTAGGTAAGGTCATCTCTGTGTGTGTGTGTGTGTGTGTGTGTGTGTGTGTGTGTGTGTGTGTGTGTGTTATACACATTCATATGTGTGCACATGCAGAGGCCAGAGGTCAAGGTGAGACATCTTCCTCTATTGCTTTCTGCCTAATTTTTTTTTTATTTTTAATTTTTCATCTTCTTTCTCATTTTTACTTTGCTTATTATCAGTGTGAGGGGTGCTGAGTGTGCATCATGGTGAGCACCTGGATGTCAAGGACAGTTTTGTGAAGTCAGTTCTTCCTTTCTTTTTCCCACTTTGACACCAGTGGTCATAGATGATACAGTTTCCTGTTTTTCAGTCTGTTTCCCATCCCCATAGAATTATACCAATATATCCGATAAAAAAAAAAATGTATGACACCAGGCAGTGGTGGCACATGCCTTTAATCCCAGCACTCAGGAGGCAGAGGCAGGCAGATCTCTGTGAGATCCAGGACAGCCAGAACTACAGAGAGAAACCCTGTCCCGGAAGACAAAAAAAAAAAAAAAAAAAGGGGTGTATGTGACCCAGGCCTCCGTGATGAAAAATTCCTTGAAAACGAAGTCAGTTTACCCATGTATATTGATCATTCCCTTGAGCCATTTATGTGGGGCACTATTTGCAGAAACTCCTGACTTTTAGACCTGTGCAGGATACTGGACCATTCCACATTATCCCTCAGGAATGAATCTTTGGAGGAAGCAAGTATGCTAGGCTAAGATCAGGCCTGAGGAGGACATTTCCCTTAAAAACAAACAAACAAACAAACATTCCACCAAAGCTACATTTGGGTTCGTATAGATCTCATTTTGAAACATTCACACCTCGTGAGATGCCTCAGTGAGCAAAGGAATTGCCACCAAGTTTAATGACCTGAGTTCTGTCCCTGGGACCCACATAACGGAAGGGGAGAACCAACTCTTACAAGTCGTTCCCTGAGTATGCATGCTATTGCATTGTGTCTCTCTCTCTCTCATACACACACAGGCACACACACAATAAATGTGGTTTAAAAATTTTAGTTGAACACAAGTACCCCAGGAACAGTAACTAAATGTATCAACCATTTCTTCCATAGAGTGATTTGCGCCTCAGTGGGAAAGCCTGATCAACTCTGGGAGTCTGAGTTCTTTGGGATCAGACCTGGGTGCTCTAATCAGACACTGTACCAAACAAACAAACAAACCAGGAGAGATGGAACAAGAGGTCCCCAAAGACTTAAAAATCATTTTCTTGCCGGGCGGTGGTGGCACACGCCTTTAATCCCAGCACTCGGGAGGCAGAGCCAGGCGGATCTCTGTGAGTTCGAGGCCAGCCTGGGCTACCAAGTGAGTTCCAGGAAAGGCGCAAAGCTACACAGAGAAACCCTGTCTCGAAAAACCAAAAAAAAAAAAAAAAATCATTTTCTTTCTGTGTTGCTTTTGAAAAGGGACCACAGCCTGCTCTGCTGCAGACTGGCAAACCACTGAGCCGCTGACAAGTAGAGTCCACATAGGCTTTGAGCTCACATCTCTGGGGTGTCCGGCCTGAAGGAGCATCCCTCTAATCTCCACTCCAGAGGTAGAGGCTGGGAGATCAGAAGTTCAAGGCCAGTTTAGACTATATCTTGAATTTGAGGCCAGCCTAGGCTACTCGAAGACCTTATCTCAACAAATGAACAACAAAACAAAGAAAGGCTAGGAAGATGGCTCAGCATTTAAGAGCACTTGCAGAGGACCAAGATTTGACTCCCAGCACCCACTCAGTGGTTGACAACCGTCAGTAGCACCAGTTCCAGTGAATCTGACGCCCTCTTCTGGCCACTGTGGGCACTGCACACACATGGTACATTCGCAACATGTGGGCAAAATATTCATACACATAAAAATATTAAACAAGGGCTGGAGAAATGGCTCAGCGGTTAAGAGCACTGGTTGTTCTTGCAGAGGACCTGAGTTCAATTCCTAGCAACCACATGGTGGCTCCCAACCATCTGTATTGAGATCTGGTGCCCTCTTCTGGCATGTAGCAGAACACTGTATATGTAATAAATAAATCTTTTTTAAAAAAATTAAGCAAAAAAGACCCTCCCCTTCCCCCAGAAAATTAAAAGAAAAAAAAAGAATAACCACTGGGTTTGCTTTTGATTTTGAGATAGGATTTTACTATGTACCCCAGGCTGGCTGTGCTAGATCTCACTGTGTAGACCAGGCTGGCCTCAGACTCACAGGGATAACCTCACCTGCCTCTAACTTCCAAGTGCTGGGTTAAAGGCATGTACCACCACTCCTGGTCGCTCCAAGACTTTTTAATCCTCCTGCCTCGGCCTTCTAAGTTCTGGAATTGGCAGGCAAGTACCACCATGCAGAACTGGTCTGAGATTTATTCACTCTATTTTTCATTAATTATTAATTTGTTGCTACCCTATCTCAGGGTTGTCTCAAATTCGGAGCCATCTTCTTATATAAGACTTCCAAGCGCTGGGGTCACGGGCACACATGCTCCACCATGCCTGGCTGGTCTGGTTTTGTTTGTTTGTTCATTGAATTGCTTACATTTATCTGTTTCGAGTGTGTATGTACACGTGCAGAGATCAAAAGGTTTTAGATTCAGCTCTCCTTTCATCATGTGGGTCCCGGGGATTGAACTGGGGTCATCTGCCTTACCAGCAAACACTTTCACCTGCTTTTAATTTAGTGTATGATGTGTATGCGCTTGTACATGTATGCACACTCACATGTGAATGCCCCTGGAGTGGAGAGAGGAAGTTGGAGATGGAGTTATTGGTAGTTATAAACTGCCTGACCTGGGTGCTGGAAAAGAAACTCAGGTCCTCTGGAAGAGCAGCAAGTTCCCTCTCCCTCTCTGTCCTGGAACCCAATATGTAAACCATGCTGACCTTGAACTCAGCCTGCCTCTGCCTCCCGAGTGCTGGGATTAAAGGTGTGTGCCCCCATGCCTGGTCCTGCTTTTGTGTTTTGAGAGTGTCTCCTATATGCCTGGAGGTAGAAGATAACCTTGAACTTTTGCTCTTCCTGCCTCCTGAGTGCTGGGGTTACAGCCATGTGCCACCATTCCTGGTTTTTCCGTAGTCTGAAGATCTAACCCAGGGCTTTATACATGCTAAGCAAACGCTCTACCCCAGTCCCTGGGGACATAGCTTTAACATTGATTCATTTATTGGCTGGGACCTTGAACCTGGATCCACTGCCTCATCAATTGTTTCCTCTGTAAAATGGAAGAGAGGAAAAAATATTAGAATCCTCCAGGAGTGGGGGCTTCTCTGTGTGGCAATGGGGCATGATAATCAAGCTGCCAGTGCCCCCTGTATCTCACATCGGGAACAGCAGCCTGGAAATCCTAGGCTACCATGGCCCTGAAGATAACTGGGGTCTCAGGCAAGGAAGAGTGTGCGAAGGAAGAGTCACAGGACTGAGGATGGGGGGAAACAACAGAGCTTTGGGGCACTGCAGAAATCTGGGAGAAAAATCCAATGAAAAGCAGAAAACACATGGGAGGCACAAATTTGTTAACCTTTAAAAAAGAGATTTTATGTATGTGTGAGTGTTTTGCCTGCATGTATGTATGTGCACCTGTGTGTGCTTGGTGCTAGTGGGGTTCAAACAACACCTGACTCTGGAGTTCCAGGTCCCCGAGAGCCATCACGTGGGTGCTGAGAACAGAACCTGGAGCCTCTGCAAGAGCAGCCAGTGCTCTAAAGCACCAAAGCACCGACCCATCTCTCCAGGCCCCCACATTCCTTCATCTTGAGCTAGGCAGGCATGGTGGCACAGGCCTGGAATCCTGGCAGTCAGGTGACCATCATGGAATCTACACATTAAAATTCGGTGTTAGGTAGAGTCACACAGCAAGATCCTGTCACACAACCAGAAGCAGCCACGGAAACAAAACAAACCTGCTGTTGCAGGTCCCTTTCTCTCTTCCCAGTCCTCCTCATCACCTGACAATCGCTCCACTGTGCCATCCTTTCCGGGGCTAGTTGCCAGAGAAACCTGGCTCATCTTCATGACTCTTTCCACTAATGACATGCACAGGTTGACACACGCCGGAGAGAGACACCATAGGATGACACAAGGTACCCAGAGCGACAGAATGACACATGCATGCACATAGTTAATCTCCCCGCCCCCACACACACTCACTCATCCACCCACCTGCAAACACAGTCCCAGACACTCTCCATTCTTGAGTCAGGCTTCTGGACAGCTCCTGTCGTATCTCCCACCTCCTTCCTGACCCACTGCTTAAAACGGTGACTGTAGCAAAAATGACTTCATGATCTCCCTGTCCTGAGCCAAATTACAAAATGATTTGGAAAGGGCTCAAAACGCCCTTCTTTAGAAGTTTCTGGATACACCAATACACAGGAGCATGCACCTTCAGAACACATGTGTATTTCCACTTGGCCTCACATTGTGACACACAGACACTCGCACTCTCCTAGCCCACATAACGCAAACTGCTGCATGTTTATGAGTTCCTCTCTACCACGAGCTCGGTTTGGTCAGCCTACCCGACACCCCACGCCCGGGAATCCCTGACCACATCTCCACCCATGCTCTGTCTCTCTCTTTTCCTTCTCTGTCCCGCCGTCGGGGTTCCTGGGCGAGGAGGCATCTCCGCCCCGAGTCGCTGGCCAGAACCACAGCTTTTACCCCGCCATTCAGGATAAGGAAGAGAAGAGACCACAGCGGGAGGCGGGGGATGACAGGGTGACATCGAGGGGACAGCCCCACCGCGCGCGTGGGGAGGCGATTCAGGCTGCAGACAGGTTGTCCCGAAAGACTTGGTCTCCGCGCCCCCTGGCGGATGCTGGTCCCCGACGGGCTCCGGACGCGAAGAAGAGTGAGGCCGGCGCGCGTGGGAGGCCATCCCAAGGGGAGGGGTCGGCGGCCAGTGCAGACCTGGAGGCGGGGGCCACCAGGCAGGGGGCGGGGGTGAGCCCCGATGGCTAGCTAGTCCGTCAGCTCTTTGCTCAGACCGGCTAGAGCCACAGCCCCGCTCGCTCCTCATTGTCTGTGGCCCTGACCGGTGCGCCCTGGTGCCATAGTGCGGCCTGGAGGGGCAGCCTCTTCTCGTCATTGCAGTCAGAGCCGCAACTATAAGAGGCGGTGCCTCCCGCAGTGGCCGCTTCAGCCCAACAGCCAGGGCAGCAAACCATGCTGCCTGCGGCCCGCCTCCAGAGTTACTAGAGCCAGCCTGCGAACTCTCACAACTGCCCTCAGCGCCGCGTCCAGTCCCACCACCGTCGCGGGCAGCCACCAAAGCCGCCAGAACTGCAGCACAGAACCGGCAAGGCCAGGCAGGCCATGGGGCTCTGGGCGCTGCTGCCCAGCTGGGTTTCTGCTACTTTGCTACTGGCACTGACCGCCCTGCCCGCAGCCCTGGCCGCCAACAGCAGTGGCCGATGGTGGTAAGTGAGCTAGTACGGGGTCGCCACTTGTCCTGGGGCACAGAGCCAGGAACTGGCCCTACCCAGCTCCCACGCCGTGGGGATCACCAACCCACAGACTCCCTCCTGCACTATGACTTCACCACATCCAGGGTGCTCTCACCTAAAACTAACCCAAGGACCAGCTCTGCTGAAGTGGGGCGAATCATTCGCAGGCAGAAGCCCAGATACATCAGGCTCAGAGCCCACCCCATCTAATAAAACTCCTTCCCATGAGCACCAGGTCGGGCCTCATTGTGGTGGGTACTTAGGCGTCCCTCGGGTCTCGAACCGAAGAACCAGCTATTAGCTTGGAAAAGGGTGAGAAAAGGATGGGATTCCTAAACATTTCAAGGTGGGCAAGGCTGCAGGCTGGGATTCCTCTCCGGGGCTGTCTTGAAGGAAGATGGAAGCCATGCATGGACTCATAGTGCCTTCTCTGTCCACTCGTCACACCTAGGGGCTCAGTGGTACCAAACTCAAGAACCCGGGGAACTATTATTGATCCTCTATTGCTCTCTCTAGGCACACAGGCCCAGGCAAGGACAGGGTTGGTTCAGCCCGCGTGATTAATGTGCAGGCCCCTTCCCCAGACTGAGCCCTTATGCATCCATCCCACCAGGGGCATCGTGAACATAGCCTCCTCCACAAACCTGCTGACGGATTCCAAGAGTCTGCAGCTGGTCCTGGAGCCCAGTCTGCAGCTACTGAGCCGCAAGCAGCGGCGACTGATCCGACAGAACCCGGGGATCCTGCACAGCGTGAGTGGAGGGCTGCAGAGCGCCGTGCGAGAGTGCAAGTGGCAATTCCGGAACCGCCGCTGGAACTGCCCTACCGCTCCCGGGCCCCACCTCTTCGGCAAGATCGTCAACCGAGGTGGGTGCCCAGGAAAGCGACGTTTCCGGGATTAGGGGGAAAGCGGGGTCAGCTCCAGGGCATGGGCGGGCGAATGCAGGGAAGATGTCTCAGATGTCCTAGGGTTCCGCGATCCACCTGCGGACGGCCAGATGCCCTGCGCTCACGCTCATAGGTCAGACTTAGGCTCCAGGTTCTTTCCAGCCAGGCATTTTGAGCATGATCTTTAACTTTTCTGAGCCACTGACCCACAGAAAGGGAATTCCGGATCGTGGGCGCTGGGCGACAGTTAACCTTTTCCAGCCTCCCTCAAAGGTGCCTTGGGAAACTGCTCGCTGAGGGCCGGGGTTGTGCTTCGCACTCAGCAAAGTTTGCTCTGCCAACACCGACCGACCGAGAGTTTGGTCTAGTAGAGTTCTTGGCTATGCAGAGTTGATCTACTTGGGATATCCTCTTTGGAGCTGTCCCACTTACGCTCTAGACTCCCATTAAAGCATGGTGAGAAGTGTATTCATGGATTCACGCACGCGCACCTGCTTTCTCTATGAGACCTGGAGACCAGCTTTTCAGCACTTCGGCCTATCTGTTGTAGGTTGTCAGGCCTCCAAGGGCCGAGTCCAGGTGTTGGACTGTAGGGTACCAAGCCTTTCAAAGAGGGTGCTGACCCGGCTCCACGAGGCCTCTCAACTGGTGCGGGGTCGCTTCACTCACAGGCTGCCGGGAAACAGCATTTATCTTCGCAATCACCTCCGCCGGGGTCACACATTCGGTGGCGCGCTCCTGCTCCGAAGGTTCCATTGAGTCTTGCACCTGCGACTACCGGCGGCGTGGCCCTGGGGGCCCCGACTGGCACTGGGGGGGCTGCAGCGACAACATCGATTTCGGCCGCCTCTTCGGTCGAGAATTCGTGGACTCTGGGGAGAAGGGGAGGGACCTGCGCTTCCTCATGAACCTTCACAACAACGAGGCAGGGCGCACGGTATGTCGGTATGTCGGTATGTCCGGCTGTACGCTGGAGCCAGTGGCAGGAGCGGAGGTGGAGTGGAGTAACGGTCCAGGATAAGGACAGAGGCACACGGAGAGGGCTTCCTGAGGGAGTGGGAGTCTAGGAGGGAAGACGGAGAAGAGGTGGTGGCCGAGGGCAAAGGGATCCCTGATCTGATGACAGACTAGGTTAGGTTAACAGTCAGTGCAACACATAGGATGTATTGCGATGGTTCCGTGGCACGCTTTTGAAAAATAAAACTGACTCGCTGGTGTGGCGCTGTCTGGCCCCATTTCAAGCAGGCCATTTCGCACTTCCGCTCCCCTGGACTTAGTTACACCTGGACCTTGGTTGAGGTTTCCACAGCAGTCACGACGGGGTGGGGGTGGGGGGTGGGGTGGAGTTGGAGTGGGTGGTGGTATGTAGGATGTTGGCTTTGACCCTGCGACATTTTTTCCTTCCCTCCTTCCCTCCTCCCCCAGACCGTGTTCTCCGAGATGCGCCAGGAGTGCAAATGCCACGGGATGTCCGGCTCGTGCACGGTGCGCACGTGTTGGATGCGACTGCCCACGCTGCGCGCCGTGGGCGACGTGCTGCGCGACCGCTTCGACGGCGCCTCCCGCGTCCTGTACGGCAACCGGGGCAACAACCGCGCTTCGCGGGCGGAGCTGCTGCGCCTGGAGCCCGAAGACCCGGCGCACAAGCCGCCCTCCCCTCACGACCTCGTCTACTTCGAGAAGTCGCCCAACTTCTGCACCTACAGCGGACGCCTGGGCACAGCCGGCACAGCCGGGCGTGCTTGCAACAGCTCGTCTCCGGCTCTGGACGGCTGCGAGCTGCTGTGCTGCGGCCGGGGCCACCGCACGCGCACGCAGCGCGTCACGGAGCGTTGCAACTGCACCTTCCACTGGTGCTGCCACGTCAGCTGCCGCAACTGCACGCACACGCGCGTGCTGCACGAGTGTCTGTGAGGCGTTGCGCCCCCGGGAACGCTTCCCCTGACCAGCTCTCTGGCACTCGAGAGACCCACCCCATTCGCCCACCCTGGCACCTCCAGTCACGTTCCCGAGGTTCACAGTGACCCATCTCTCCCACCTCCTACCTGGGGGCTCCTTAAACCACTTGCCTGAGGCAGTAGGAACCCTTTTGCCATCCTGAGGGCCCTGCCTCAACCTACCTCCCTCCCTCTTGGTGGGAGACCCCTTGTTGCACGGCCCCCTATTTGGTCAGGGGGCGAGAGGAGGGTTCCTCTTCTCCTGGGGGAGGGGGGTCAGTTATGAGGTGGAGGTGTTGCAGTCCCAGCTGTACTGTGTCAGTGACCTCCCAATCTCATTCCACCTCTTCTTCCGCTCTCCCAGCGTCCCTACAGGCCCCTTCCATTCATTGTCTAGCCAGCACACCTGGGCAGCAGGGTCTCCCCCCCCCCCACCCGTAGCTGAAGTCAGAGGTTCCAGGGTGAAAGGGCGGCTGTGATGATGTGGGAAATAAGGTTAGAAAACCCAGCAGAAAAAGCTCCATTCCCCTAGTCTCTGTAACGGAGCCACTGAACAGCTGTGAAGCATGCCTCCTTCAGCCACCTCCCACCCCTTCCTGTCCTGCCTCCTCATCAGTGTGTAAATAATTTGCACTGAAACGTGGATACAAAGCCACGAGTTTGGTTATGTAAATAAAACTATTTATTGTGCCGGGTTCCAGCCTGGCTTGCAGAGACCGCCTTCACCCCGACTCCTCTGTTCTGCCCTTAACCTCGTTGTTATCCAACTTTTTTTTCTTTTACCCAGTTTCTCAAAGATGCCCTTGCCCACCGGATCAGTATTTCCTTCCACTGTAGCTATTAGTGGCTCTTCACCCCCATCAATGTATCTTTCTCTGAAGAATAAAATCGCTATTTTTATCAATGACTCTGTTCCATGAATCCAGAACACAACGAGGTTTACAGTGCCCGCCCCCCAAGGATACTTACTTTTCTTAATCAAATAGAAGAGATATATTGTTGAAGAACTCTTTTCCTGGTCCCAAAAGAGGACCCTGAAATTCTGACCCTTGGGTGACCTTAACTGGGGCCACTAGGGATCCAGGTCTCCCGAGAGACCTGCCTGCCCAGGAGCCCATGCGGGGCTCTCCTGCCTAGCCTAGCAGCAGCTCTTTGTGTGAGGAGAACAAATATGTCAACTTGGTGGGGATCAAACAGACCAACAGTCTACTTCTCCTACCTGAAAGAGTTGGGACAATGGTTACAACAGAATGATGGCTGTGACCATGTCCTGAAAAACAGAAAGAAAAGCCCAAACTGAAAGGGTGTCCTTGTCCCTGAGGTAGAGGTCCTCTTTTCCTGGGGTCTAGGCTTTGGGCAGTGGAAAGGCACATGCTTGTACAGGACGTGGAAATACCTTATGAGCACCCCAACTCTAGCCTTGGGGTAAGGAAGATCCAGGTAGCAAGTCATGGGCCCTAGACCTGGACCGGAAGCTTACAGACACTGGCATGTATGATGAAGAAGAGATGAGCGGAGGCCTCAGCATCCAAACAGGAGTGGGCCTTAAAGTGGCAGAACCCCAAAGAAACCCAAGAGTGGCTGGTCCACAACCAAATCACTAAGCCAGCAGCTCCCACAGAGAGCCAGAAAGAGGGCTCCTCTGTTAACAGTACCTGCAGGACACCTCTGCTCACAGTCACCGGTCAGTAGGATAAGAATCCTGCTCACACTGCTAAACCTGACTCCAGTTCTTTCTTCCTGCCTTCCTTGTCAAACCATACCCTTAGCCCTCGTGAAGGAAACATGAATCTTTCCTAAACTCTATGGCTTGTCCTTCACCATAGCCCCTTCCGCACAAGAGATGACCAGAAAGACAGGAACGGAAGCGACCAGAACATCCACCTTTGCAAGAGCAATCACTGATCTCAGCCAACTTGAGAGTTTCTTCTTCTTCCCAGGGTCCTTTGCTGTCTTTGAAGGCTACCACTACTCCCTGGAGGGTGTGAACTATGACCTCTGTTGGTTCTGAGCTCTGTGTATGGGGAGGAAAGTAGATTCAGGGCCTGCTCAATCCTACAGTGACATTTCTTTCTCTTTCTTTCCATTGGCAGAACTAGCACCAACTAGCACCCTCTCAGTTCTGATGAGTGGACCCAATTTGGAATAGCAGACATCTAAAAGGCCCTGGGTTGGCCAGCAGAGGCAGTGGCTCAGGCCTTTAATCCCAGCACTCAGGAGGCAGAGGCAGGTGGATCTCTGTGAGTTTCAGGCCAGCCTGTGCTACAGAGTGAGATCCAGAACAGGCTCCCAAAAAGGCCCTGGGTTTCCAGTGAAGGTCATCCAGCAGAGAAGTTAGTGGGCTGTCCCAGGGTGCGTGTGTGTGTGTGTGTGTGTGTGTGTGTGTGTGTGTGTGTGTGTGTAAGTTTTGGGGGCACCTCTAGACAATGCCCAGTGGTAGGGAGAAGCAACAGGGTGGGTCAACCAGGCTGTGTCCAACCACACTCACCTAACTCCTAACTCCAGGAGCTGGAGCTCGTGGAAACTGGGGTCCTGAGCTGAGCTGACTTGCAGGAGTTGGAAGAAGAGCTCTCTCTTTCTCTGTCTCTCTCTGACTACCTCTGTCTCTGTCTCTCTCTCTCCTTCTCTGTTCCTAAATAGGTGTTCAGCATATCTCTTGCTTTCTCAGTCTCCATCGCCTTGACGGTTAATTGGGAATAGCCATCATTGCCCTTTAAGCAGGTGATAAGGTTTAAGTGAGACAGTGTTTGTGACGGCTTGGGTCATGTGAACAATGACTGATACCTTTTCTGGACCAGCCATGTGTCAAATGTTGGCAGTACAGTGATGTGTAAGCCAGAGACCCAGTCAGGGGATCAACCATGCCAATAAACATTGTCAGCATAACTGGGGGAGGGCAGTTTACAGGGAAAGGCCCTCTGTGTGCACAGGAAATTTGAGGACAAAGTCTAGTACCCTATCCTTCAGCATGGCAAACACCCTTCTCTTCCAGGGGCTGGAATTTGGAAGAAGGTTGCCATAGTGAAAACACAGAATAAGGCTATGTCCTAACAGAGAATTCACAAATAAAATAAAGCTTCACGTAGAAGGGCTGGGAGTGCGACTCGATGGTAGAGCATGTGTGAGGACCTGGGTTTGATCCCCAGCACTTGGTGGAGGTAAAGGAGCTCTGGGGTCTACAAGCACAGTCCAGGAGCTGAGTATTAACCTGTGTTATCTGTGCTGCTCTCACTTGGAACTGGAATCAGTAGATCAGCAGATCTGATGTTGGCTTCGGGTGAGGGCTATACCTAGAAAGAGTCTCAGGGCTCGAAACACCAGGTGATGGCCGTAAGATAGGCAGTCGGTGGTGGCGCATGCCTTTAATTCCAGCAATTCGGGAGGCAGAGGCAGGCAGATCTCTGTGAGTTCGAGGCCAGCCTGGTCTACAGAGTTAGTTCCAGGACAGAGAAACCATGTCTTGAAAAGCCAAAAAAAAAAAAAAAAAAAAAAGATAAGATGACCTCTTCAGGAATGTGCCTGAGGAACCTTCCTGCAACTTCCACCCACTTCTGATCATCAGGTGCCACACAAATACACACCAGGGGGATCTGGGGTTGGCGAGGACCCTGGACACAAAGCTGACCTCAGTAAATGCTGCAGGGACTAGTCCTGAAATATCCCAGGGGTGGCGGAAAAGCTGGGACAACAGAGATGGCAGGCTGCACAGTCCCTGGGGGGGGGGGGGTCAGCAAGCCGACTCCATGAACACCCCGCCGCTTGCACCTTGGAAAAACCCAGTCAGTGGGGCTGCAAATACCCTAGGGTGCAGCCCCCCTTCCCTATGGCCCCAGGCAGGCTCAGTCCTCTCCTCCAGGCCAGAGGGAGAAAAATAACAAAATGAGGAGAAAATAAGCTGTTTGGCTGTGGTGTGAGCAGGAATATCCGTGCAGAGCTGCCCACCACGCACCCTCACTCACTTTTTCCACACCCAGCCAGGGCCCAGCATGAGACAGACCACCCCCTTGCCCCCTCCCCCGTCTGGTCTAAAAGCAGACACACTGGGTTGGTGAGAGAGCAGCAGGTTATAAATATGCCCAGGGAACTGCCGCCAACTCGCTCCCCTGTCATTCCCTGGGAGGGGGGTAGGGTGGGGTGGCATCTAAGGAGGAGCCAGGGCTGCCCTATTCCCTGAGGCCCAGGAGGAAGTGGGACTTCCAACCAGCTACTGCAATATTTATTTATTTATACCTTTCCCAGGTGAATGACCCGCCGCTCTTACACATACATTTGGACTTTTGTTTATCTCACACACGGGGGTTCCCCACCCTCCCTGGTACTGTGGCCACAGTCCAGCATGAAAGGGCTCAGCCGGGCACTCAGTGTCAAGGTGCAACCCCGGGCTGCTTCTTTTCCTTACACCCTTCAGAAAATAGCTCATTCACTCATTCATTCATTCACTCACTGAGCAGGTTTTTCCCGAGGTGTGCACATACAACTGCTGTCACGAGTGTGCGCACGCACGCACGCACGCGCGCACATTCTATTCCTGTGTGTTCACATCAGCTCCAGCCTCTCCTGCATGCAGGGTCCTCTGCCTTTAACCCGGCAGCCTCCTGGAGTGGGGCGGGGTGAGGTTGGCTATCTGGTATCAGCATTGTCTCAGAGTCGTATGAGGGGCTGGAGAAAGGGGGCTGAGAATAAGACCCCTCAATGTGCTGCCTCCTTTACTTTTCGTGGTAGATAGGTCTCTTTCTCTTCCCTTTATCCTCGCCGTGACTGCAGTGTGCCAGCACGTAGGAAGGGAGAGCCATTCTGTGGGATGCTGAGGGTTCCGACTCAGGAGAGCCTCCTGCCTCCCAGACACTTGCGAAGTAGGTGCCCATCTAGGCAAGAGGGGCAGCCCTCCTCTTCCAGGGCCGGACCCCTCCCTCCTCCCTCCTCCCTATTAATCCTCGGAAGTGAAGGGGCCGTCCTTGGCGGCCCTTCAGCCCTATTGTGGCCCCTCGCCCTCTTGGGCTGGCGTCTAATTAACTCCTCCTGCCTCTGGTTTTGTGTGCCCCCCTTACTCTACCTTGTCGGCCCCGCCCCTCCGCTCGGCCCGCTCCCCCCGACGGACATTCCTGTCAGGCCGGGCCAGTGTGCCAGGGCAACCAGGGCCAGACCGAGGCCTAATCCCCCCTCCGCCTGGCCGGGCTCAGGGAGCCCCACTCACCTCCCGGCTCTCTGGGGGCTGCTCGGCTCTGCTGTGGCGGAGACGCACAATCAGGACAAAGGCACAGCCCCCAGGGGGCTAACTCAGCCTTCACGCCCAGGTTGTGCGGCATTTGGGGAGTTTAATGAATTGTCCATCACGCCTTTCAGGGCCCGCCCGTCAGCCTGGATTAATCTTCGGAGCCCTGGTGGGGTAGGAGACACTAAGCCTGTATTTATTACTCTGCCATTGTCACTAATTGAGGTAATTATCTGTGACTCTGGCCTGGCCAACAATGCTGCATTCACTCCTGGGACCTCGATGGGCCTGGCTCCCACTCTCCCGCACTAACCCTCCCTCCCTTCTTCTCCAAAACGCGCCAAGGCCTAAGATGGGCCCTGGAGCATGTTGGGAAAGTGGACAGCATGCCACAATGTTCCACCTTCAAGAGTGTCTCCTGAAGCCTCCACCACTATGAAGATGTGTTGAGGAGAAACCTGATTCTCCTAAAGTAGATCAGAAAAGAAAGCAGACAGGTTTGTCAGGCAGAGCCTTCAAAGTCACAGCCAGGCTGGCACTCCTCATTTGTGGGTAGGAGGCACCAAGCTGCCCCTGTAGCCTCCAGGACTCTGGAGTGTTAGGAAGCATACTATTCCCTACTAGGTGTACTCTGAAGAGGTCCCAGAAGCTACCAGAGCTGACAGAGTGACTGTGGGTATGTTGGAGAAGGTCAGAAAGAACAGGAAGTGTGTGTCAGGGAGCCGAAGGGCAGGGTGAAGAGCCATCCTGAGAAGAAGCAATCCAGAGTCAGAATATCCCCCAGGTCCGCACCAATGTGACAGTTAATTAGTGCCGAGTAGCAACCTCAAGAATAAACTAATTTAGATACGTGAGTAGTCCCAAAGAGTAGATGCCATATGAAGATGGCTTTCTGGGCCAAGGGGATTGGTCCTGGGGAGCAGGGGTGTGTGTGTGTGTGTGTGTGTGTGTGTGTGTGTGTGTGTGTGTGTGTGTGTGTTAGTGTGTGTGTGATGTGTGTGCACGCGCGCGCGTGCGTGTGGGGTGTGTGTGTACATGTGTGGGTGCACGTGTATGATGTGTACACACATGTGTGTGTTTAAGAGATAATAAAAAGGGAAGACTTGGATGAGAGTAGATTGTGAGATCCTTGAGGACAAAAATAATTATGTTTGGGTCACTGTGGTTTTTTTTGTTGTTGTTGTTTTGTTTGTTTGTTTGTTTGTTTTTACAAGATCCTAATATTATACCTAGAATGACAGGATGGATCCGGCCAGTAGTTGCATAGAAGTTGAGGTCTGTCGGATCTTCTCGTAAACAGCTGTCCTCAGGCTCTTCACTCATCTAGTACTTGGTAGAAAGAGGTGTCTAGATCATTCCTGGACAGTCCTGGATGGGCAGCTGATCCAAAACGCTAAGGATCCTGGTAGCTCTCAGAGGTAGATCTCAGAGCTAAAGCTCGAGCAGCGCCACCTCGTGGTGAATGTTGGGAGAGCTTCCGGGGACACTAGCTGAGAACGCGAAGCTGCAGGCAGGTTTGGGGGGGCCCGCCATTCTCCTTCATGTTATGTTGTCAGGGCAGTGTTGCTGTCACAGTTTTTATTTTAAATCATCCCTCCATGTTTTGGAAGTAGTGGATCATGCATCTGAGGCTGGCCTCAAGTTTCCCATGTGCTGAGGATAACGGTGTATACCTGATTATTTTGCCTGCACCCCCTGAGTGCTAGGATTTGTGGGGCAGCCATACCCAGTTTATAGAGTTCTGGGGACCAAACGCAGGGCTTTGTGCATGGTAGGCAAGTATTCTATCAACAGAGTTACACCCCCAGGCTTAATTACCCCCTTCTTACATCATTCTTTTTGGAGGATGTGTTCCATGTCAAGCTTTAGGGGCTACAGAGTCAAACATAGTCCTCAAGCAACTCATATAGCAGCAAAATTCAAATGGTAATAAAATCAAAAAAGGTGGAGCTGGAGAGATGGCTCAGTGGTTAAGAGCACTGACTGCTCTTCCAGAGGTCCTGAGTTCAATTTCCAGCATCCACAGGGCAGTTCACAACCGTCTGTAACTCCAGTTCCAGGGGATCTGACACCCTCACACAGACATATGTACAGGCAATACACCAATGCACATAAAATAAAAATAAATAAGTTATTTTTAAAAGTCAACAAAGGTGCCAGGCGTGGTGGCACAGGCCTTTACTCCCAGCATTTGGGAGGCCAGTCAGGGGGATCTCTGGGAGTTCAGGGCCAGTTTGATCTAAATAGAAAGTTCCAGGTAAGCCAGGGTTACATAGTGAGACCCTGTCTCAAATACAGTACCATCACCACCACCACCACAAAACCAAAACAAACCAAAAAGAGAAAACATAGCAAAGGTCATGTTTAAGAATCAGGAAAATGTTAGGCACCGAAATACAGTAAGATATTTCCAGCTCAAAGCTATGTGTCATCTCTCTTTCAAATCCTCTCCCAAAAGTTCCTGTGTGTCTTTGGCCAGAGGCAGGGTCTTAATGCTTTTCCCATGTTGGCCTCGAATTCTGGGTTCAAGGGATCCCCACTCTCAGCCCTCCCAAGTAACTGGGACTACAGGTGCATGTTCCTGCCCCTAGTGACGGTCAAAGGTTTTGCCCTCACCTTCTCTTTTTTTTTTTTTTTTTTTTTTTTTTTTTTTTTTTTTTTTTTTTTTTTTAAGATTTATTTATTTATTATGTATACAGCATATATGACTGCAGACCAGAAGAGGGCACCAGATCTCATTACAGATGGTTGTGAGCCACCATGTGGTTGCTGGGAATTGAACTCAGGACCTCTGGAAGAGCAGTCAGTGCTCTTAACCTCTGAGCCATCTCTCCAGCCCAAATCTTTTTTTTTTTTTTTTTTTTGGTTTTTCGAGACAGGGTTTCTCTGTGTAGCTTTGCGCCTTTCCTGGAACTCGCTTTGGAGACCAGGCTGGCCTCGAACTCACAGAGATCCGCCTGGCTCTGCCTCCCGAGTGCTGGGATTAAAGGCGTGCGCCACCACCACCCGGCGCCCTCACCTTCTCTTAAACTCTTTGTGATCTAGACCTCTTTCTCCCCCGGGCCTGATTCCCTGTGGAAGTCTTATGTCTTCCCATATTCTGAATGTACCTCTTCCCTCATCTCGGTGAGAACTGTCTCAAACGTCCTTACTGCCCTCACCCCCCAGGAGACCCTTCCAT
Source organism: Peromyscus californicus insignis (assembly GCF_007827085.1). NCBI lineage: Eukaryota > Metazoa > Chordata > Mammalia > Rodentia > Cricetidae > Peromyscus > Peromyscus californicus. The sequence goes on from NW_026294503.1 coordinate 63,544,310, forward strand.
TTGCCTTGGCAGAGTGCCCTTGCTTGTCTGAGCTCTTGGAATGCTTTGCTGGTGGGGCTTCTCTTCACGAGACACCCACTGGCCGTCCTTGTATGCATGTGATCGACTAGGCTTCTACCTGCCTGAGGACACAGGCTCCATGCCCTCTTTGTCTTGCCATCCTTTCCAGCACTGAGATGGGGGCATCATCTGCCCTCATTAAATGATGAATAGGCAGGTTCGTGGATAAGGAAATAGATGCGTGGATAGCTGGATATGGAGAGGTGCTCAGATAAATGGCAGACGACTTGGTGGACAGGTCGGTAAATGGATAGTTGGGGTGCACGGATGCATGGATGGAGCATCCATCCACAAAATGGCTCACAAATCCTAGTTAATACAAGGAGATTCAAAAAAAGAGCCTACCCCATGCCATGCCATGCAGAGGCAGGAACAGCACCTAGCTTCATACTTCCTCACTAATATGTGGCACCTTGGAAACTTGTCTCCCAGAGGACTTCATGGATGTATTCTCATTCCCTGTAAGTCCAAGTCAAGGACTTTCCCTCTTTCCTATCCTCCCCCTTCTTCTTTTTTAAACTCGGGAGGGCTCACGAATGTGAACGTCACCCCTGCACAGGCACGGTGTGAGTCTCCTCTCTCCATCATTCCAGTGTCAGCGCATGTGTGAGTTCCCTGAAGGCAGAGAGCATGCCTGGGTCTCCTCTGCGTCCCTGGCACACATGGTCAACGGGCAAGTGAGTAGTTACGGACAGGGCTCATTCCTGTCCTCCATGGACACACTTTGCACACGTCCCAAGTCTCTCCCGGTGTTCAGCAGCTTCTCTTGTCCGCCTCTCCTCTCTCAAGAACACATCCACACCGCTGATCTCCGTGGCCTGTGTCTGGGTTTTCTCACCCATTTGTCACTGGCCTCCCTCAGGACACCTCAGAGTTCTCCCAGGTCTGAAAAGGATGGGTTCCTGGCTCCCTCTAATACCTTATCAAGTATGAAAGAACTGTGGGGCAGAAAATGCCCCCTGTTTGGGGTCCCCTGTTAACCTAAGATCTGGTGCTCCCAATGGAGCAATCCTCCTGCCCCTGTAGTCTTTTCTCCTCATCAGGGAAGAAGTTGGGGGGGGGGGAGGTGGCTGTGGCCTCCTTCAGGAGGCTGGGTGGCTGGCAGACACAGCTAGATTTAGAAGTCATTTTCACAGCAGGGAGTCGCTAACCTGCCACCCACAGGGTGGCCAGCCTAAGATACTACTTACCAGGGTCTGGCCCTGAAACCTGCTCTCTCTCTCTCTCTCTCTCTCTCTCTCTCTCTCTCTCTCTCTCTCTCTCTCTCTCTCTCCTTCTCGCCCAGAACTCTGGCAAATGGTCCTGACTTCATCCTTGGCGAGCTCTGCTGGAAGGCGTGTGTTAGTTACCCTGACACCTTAAATGCCCAAGTGTTCCCTGGACGAAAGGGGTGGTTGTCATCTAACCTAGGACTTGTCTTTTTCCATGTTGGGAACCAAACTCAGGACTTTGTATGTTCTAGGCCAGGATACCCCCGCTGAGCCGCCCTCCACCCTTACTCTCCCAGGGATGGATTCTGCTCCCTGGCCCCTTATTTTTTAGAGACAGAATTTTGATGGGCTGAGCTGGGCTGGAATTTGCTATGTAAACCAGGCTGGGCTTAAACTTGCAAGATCCTCCTACCTCTACCTCCAATTTAGAGGAAAGTGCTACCATGCCTGGCATCTTTTCCTCTCTTTTTAAAATATATATTTATTTTTGCCTGGATGGCCCGGAACTCACTCTGCAGAACACCCAGAGATCCACCTGCCTCTGCCTCCTGAGTGCTGAGATCAAAGGTGTGCGCCACCAGCTGGGTTCCTTTCTAATTTTTATCTAAATGTCACCTCCTCCATGGACTCTCCCTGGATCTCATAGGATCTCCCTTGATTGACTCCTCCCAGAACTTAACACAAGAACCCAGTACTTCATGGTTTCATCTTCTTTATCACACTGTTGGGCAGGCCTTGCCACAACTACCCTTTGAGCTCAGCCCAGGGACTCGTTCCCAGGGAGTGCTCAGTCAAGGCTGGGTTAGACTTGGCAGCAGTCAGAACTGCAGTAGAAAGTGGTAAGACCTTTGGTATCTTTGATCTTTGCCCAAGGTGACCTGGCCTCCTTGGCCTCCTCCACTAAGAGCCACAGGAAATGTGTAGGTTACAGACAGGATGACAGGTCAGTATTCCTGGGGAGCTCCGACCAGTGAACGCCGCCCCTGGACTTGGGAAACCCGAATGGGCGACCCTCCTCCGATGGATGAATCAAGGCCCGCGGCTGGCTGTGGACTGGGGAGCCCTGCCCCCGCCCCCCTGCGTCCTGCCTTTGAGTCTCTCCGGGTGTGATGTCCAGCTAATCGGAGACTAAAAGCCGGAGTGGTTGGAGAGCGGTCTAAAGAGTTGCGATGGGAGCAGGGACAGAGGCGGGGCCCCGGGGACGGGTTCGACCTGGCGACCGAGTCTGGGCGAAGCCCCCGCTCCCGCCCAGCAGGCGGCTAAATTTACCTAGGCTGACTCAGCCTTTGCCCGGAATGGGGGGCGGGGGGACTGCACCGGGGCAGAGGGAAGAGCGGGCAGGGGTGGGGCGGGGGGCAAGGAAGGGAGCGTCCCAGCCAAGGAGACAGGATGGGCCACAAGTTTCCACCAGAGACGAGTCCTCCCCCCCCCCCCCACGGCGAGCGGGAAGCCCCGAGGGAGGGACAGGTGGGGCTGGGTCAGGAAAGACACTCCAGAGCTTCATAAAGGGGAGGAGTAGATTTATTGGGCACCGACTATGTGCCCGGCGCCTTATATACATTACCGCATTAAATCCTCACAACAACCCTGCGAGGTAGGTGTTTATAAACCCCCATTTGACAGATGAGGAGACTGAGGCTCAGGGAGGTGAAGTGATTTGGCCAAAGGTCACATGGCTAGTCAATGGCAGACACGGAGGAAGTGCCCAAGGTTGGAAAGGAAAAAAAAAAAAAAAAAAAAAAAAAGACTTAAACGTCAGTCTTAAGCCTGTCGGCGGCGGCGGCGTGGATGAATACGAAGAAGGGCTCGGCGCGCCCCAGAGGTCTGGGAGACCGGAGGCCTGCTCCCGGCCCCGCGCGCGGAGGCTCGGAGGTGTCAAGGCGGGAAACCGGCGCCGGGGGACTAGGGACCCCGAAAACTGGCCGTGCGGCTGGTGTAGGGGCGGCACTCGAGCACCAGCAACCGGGGGAATCCGCGACCTGCGCGCGCCCCGTAGTGGCTCCAGCGAGTATCACACCCCGCACCGGCTGCTGAAGATCAGCCCCTCATTCCCCTTGGCCTGGCTGTTCTCCGGGAGAGGGGCAGAAACTGTCAGGGAGGGGTCCTATCAGGTGGGCGACACCGTCGGCGGCGTGCGAAATCCCGGTGACACTTCAGAGCATCACGAAGGACACGGAGAGGGAGGAAAGGCGGAAGGCCTAAAAGTGTCCCAAGCTGATTCATTGGCTGCCTTCCCTCTCCAGCTTGGTCCACCACAGGCCAGAGGCAGTGACAGGGCCGGCCGGGGTGATCCTGCTCTGCCTTGGGGAGCACTCACCTAAACTTGGGAAGGTGGGATAGAAGCCCTTGGTCCATTTAAGTCTGAAAAACCTTGACCGTCTTCCTCCGCGCTGCGGAGGAGTGAAGTGGGTAAGAGCCCTCAAATTCTATTCACTTATTCCCCAATTCCCAGGGACCGAAGAACAGGGCGGCAGAAATCGCTCATTTTACATTTGCAGGAATCCGGGATGCTCGGGTGCAAAAGCAGTTAGCCTAAGGTCCACCAGCAAGTCAGTGGCAGAGTTACAACATCCAAGACAGCCCTCGCCCGGTTTGCTGGTTGTGTGTGCATCCATTCCTTCTCTGCCAAAAGCTCCCCTGTCACCTGATCACTCAGTCACTAGGCTCAAGGCCTCTCCATGACTTCTTTCTCTCCTGCTAGGGACCCTGACCTGACCATCGCTTCCTCATGCCTGCCACCGTCCCTGCCCTTCGGCTTGTCTCTCCGCTCGCTTGCCAGCAGCGCCCGAATGTAGCAGGTGTTGAATCCTACCCTCATCTCCCCTGAAGCTAACTAACCCTTGGATTGGCGATGGCTGCCTCGCCTCTCTTTCCTTTCCTCTGTTTCAAGTGTGGGAACAGGTACAGGTGGGGAAAGGAGAAACGGGAAGCAAACGAAGCCTGTAGAGAGCAAAGGAGAACGGTGAGCCCAAGGATGGATGGGCCGAGCCACGCGAGAACGAAAAGGGGCATCGCTGCTCACTCTCTCTCTCGCTTCCCCTGTGGCGTTTTCCTGGTGTCCTCTCCGAAGAGGCCTTCCTCGGTTTGACCGATGACATCTGGAGTCTCCCGGATACGGTCGCTCAGCCCGGCTGTCTTCCCGCCTTCCCTGGGCCGGGTGTTTCCACCCGCAGGCAGGGTCCTCTCATTCCGCCAGGAGGCGCCTGGGGCGTCCGTGTCGCTTCCATCAGAGGAGCCACTATGGACGCTGAGCTCCTCGGCTTCGTCCGAGTCCGAATCCGGGGCGGTGTGGCGGCGGATGCGGGACACGGCTTCCCGCAACGCCCCGGCGTAGGGTCCTGGAGTCCGCGGCCAGCCCCCGCCCGTGCGCCGCAGGACCCCGGCCGCTTCCGAGCTCTTCCCGCCGCCCGCGCAGCCCGGAGCCGCTGGGCCCAAGGCCGGGTGCTCAGGGCTACCTGGCTGCGTGGGGGCGTCTCGCAGGTTCGCTTCGCCGCCGACAGGGAACCCTAAAACGCGGGAGGCGCGGTCCTCCAGGGAAGAATCCCCCTGCTCTCCGCCCTCAGCTTCGCACTCGCGCCCCCCGCCCGGCTGGTTTAAGATACGACTGCTCACCGGCAGCTTCTGGCAAGCTGAGGGATTGGCCTTGACCCCCTCGCCCTCCTCGTGGCAGGGCTGGGGTTGCCCGGGGCTGTCGCTCACAATGCACGGCTCCCCAGAGGGCAAGAGCTGCACCTGCTGGGTGCGAGGGGTCGGAACATACTGGGACTTTATCACCACGCACGTGGCGTCAATGACAAAGATGCCTTCTCTACCAGAGGGGCCTCGGGAACTGCGGGGCAGGGTGTGGGCGCGGCGGGTCGCCTTCCAGACGTCCAGGGTTTCATGCTCTGTCCCCTCTCTTTGACCCAGGGACTCTCTCCACCCGGTGCCTCCGGGAGCCCAGGGTCTGGGGAGAGTCTGGCTGTGTCTAACTGGAGGCTTCTTAGGGGAGGAAAGCCAAGACTTGGGAAGCCAAATACATTCACTTCTTTCATTCCCTTCCCTTGAGCCCTTGAGGTGCTGCCTGGACCTGGGAGCAGGACATGGCGGGGTGCGGATGGTAGACCCAGCGGGAGCTGCCTCGGTGCCTGAACTGCCAGTAGCTTTGGCTTGGGCATGGCCGTCGCCACCACTGTTCAGGCCAGCAGCAGCTAGGCCCGAGCTTTTCTCTATCGGCCCTTTGCAGGACTCTGGCCTGGCTCTGGCCGCTGCACAGCCTGGAGCTCCTCCTAAGAGTCCCCGTCCCTGTCTGAGACCCCAAGCCCCTAGAACATCCCGGTAGATTCGAGGATCTAGCCTCTTCTTCGTGCGCCCTGCCTCTGTCCTGGTGGTGGCTGGAACTGGGACTGATGAGGTGGGCGCCCGGGAGAGCTCGGGGCCTCGCTTAGTCCCCAGGGTCCTGTGGGGGCCTTCGTAAGAAGGTGGAGCCACATAGGGTGGCGGCCGGTCCCAGCGGCGTCTTGGGGTCGTGCCTGCAGCGCCTCTCAGCAGCAGGTGAGCCTCGTAGCTAGGGGGCCCTGGTCTCCTACCTCCCCATGGCCCCGCCCACGCCACCCCTGGGTCACTCTGCGGGAGCGCGGATGGACGGGGCGCTCGCCCCACCTGCCCGAAGCGCTCAGGTCTGGAGAAAACTGGGAACCCGGTTGGTTGGGCCGCCCGAAGGGCGTTCCGGGGCTCTGGGCGGGGCTGACCTAGGGGACTCCGTCGGGCCCCGCCAGCCTTGCGCCTTTTTCTCTCGGTCTCCTTGGCCTCCCGCTCCTGCGACGCCGCTTTCCTTTTCTCTTGTTCCCGGGCTCGGACCTCGGCGAGGGGCCCCGCCCGCCAGTTGGTCGCCTCCTGCAGCACCCTGGTGGCCCAGGGTCGGCGGGGGTGGCGGCTCCGGGGATCCCGGGCGCAGCCTACACCTGGGACAATGAGCAGGAACCCAGGTGAGCAGTTTGTGGGGAAAGGGAGCCGAGGTCCGGGGAGCTGGGAGTACTGGAGACCACTTGGGGCAGCCATGTGGGAGGGTACGCGTGAGCGTGTGTGCGAGTGCACGTGCGTATATGTTAGGGCTGAAGTCGAAATGAGACTCCTCGCCATCTCTCCATGCACACTTTAACAGCGACTGCCCCATGTCACCTCCTGCCCTTTCTCACTACCTCTTCTGTCCCCCTAAACAAGCGCTGAATGAGGCAGGCCCCAGTCCTCGACGAGTGGGGGGAGGGAGGCGCGGGAAAGAGAAGGGGCCAGCAGGGATCGCTGGTGCCAGCAAGGAGGTCTGGACCCCACCTCCCGCCCCACCACTTGCTGCCCCTCACCCCCTCCTTCACTCACGTGCGGCTCTGGGGCCCACGGGCCCAGTAGCTGGCCTGGATGTCCATGGACTGTCGAGAAGGGACGCGACCACTGTAATGACAGGAAATAGTCTTGACTTCAATCACCAACAGCTTGGACTTCTGCACCCAGAGGCAGCTGCCCGACTCCTCATCCTGGAGATCCCGGGGGCTGTCGGGCCCCTCGGAGAATAACGGGCCATCCAGCATCCTGCCCCACCCCACCCCGGCCCCCCACCCTCCCACCCGCCCCGTGAGCCCCCTCCCAACCCAGGGAGCCGGCGCCCACTGCAGAGCGGCAGGCCCAGGGACTGGCAACTATATATACCCGGGCACACGTGTGTGCCTGCCTGTGTGTGTGTGTGTGTGTATGTGTGTGTGTGTGCTCGCGCGCGGGCGCGCGCGCATGTGACACGCCGCCGTGGACCGCTCCGCGCTGCTACCTCCCCCGTGTACACGGCCGCCCCCTGGGGCCTGGGATTGGACGCCCCTTCCCACTACTCAGGTCCCCCAAACCTAATGGGACCCGCGAATGGGCGCGCGCGGTGGGGGGGGGGGACTTCTGATTCTTACCAGGCTTACAGTGCCCCCTCCTCCAGCCCCTATTTCTGCACCCTTCCCGAAGTTTTAACCCTTTGCTCTCCGGCTTGTCAGGTTGCCTGACCACTAGGTCTATGCCTGCCTGTCTGCCTGCCTGGACTCCTTTCTCCGACAGGGAGTGGTGAGAATAGAACTCAAGGTCTCTGCCTGCCACCCTCTGCTGGTTTCCATGGGGTTGGGGTGCAGGAGAGGCTGGCCCACAGCTGGGGGGGCGGGCTATTTTTAGCGTCCGTGGCATTCGGGTGCGGATGAGATGAGTAACCAGTTCAAGCAGTGGAGAGAAGAGGCGGTCGCTTTCAGGCTTTCAGGAAGCTTTTGTGCGACTCTGTGGGACAGCTGCTCCCCCGGCACCCCCAAAGGTGGCACCCGCACCCTTTACTCCTCGCCTCCTTTTCTGCTGGTGTGTAAGGCAGAACTCAGTCTGTCCTGGCCACCTAAGCAACAGGACAACTCTTACTCTAGATGTGGGTGCCCTTCCTTGGACATACTAGCTCCCCTAACCCAGAAGCCAGGATTCTGGGATTACACAGTTCTGTGCCCACACAGCTCCACCAAGCCTTATGTGGGGTGCAGATAGAGTGCTTATATACACTTGTGCCCTAACAGAGGGGGGTGGAGGAAGAATGGTGTGCTTCTGTGGTACAGACAAATCCCCTAGCAACAGAAAGGATAAAAGTGGCCTCTCTTTCCGAGAATGGGGCTCCCACTCATGACTGAATCGACGTCCAGTTCACTTGGCCCAGTGCGGCTCACCTTTTGGACTCACTCTGTTCTGGGGGGGGGGGGTGTTGCATCTTCAGGATTCCCCCCCCCCCAGGCCTGTACCAGGTGTCCCCTGATTCACCATGGTAATGTTAGTGGCAGCACAGCCCACGCCAACCCTTCCATGCAGAGACTTAGCAACCATGCCTGGCAACCATGGCAGCAGCTCGGTGGAGGGGAGGGGGGCAGGGAGGGGGGAAAGAGGGTGGCAACGGCTCCTGAGGAAGAAGAGACCATTTGCTCCTCCTGACTTTTAGGGACAGAAGCCTGTGAGCTTCCCAATTGTATCCCTTGTGTCTTCAGTACCATCCTCAGCTGGAGACTTGGTGGGGGTCTTAGGGGGTAAATGGGAAAAACAAGAGATCCCCCGTTTGTATTTCAGAAAAGTACATGGAACATTTGGGTACAGAGACTTCTTTTTAAGGGGACAGGGACCAAAAGGGTTGTTACAGAGCAGAGACAGGACTCACTGAGGAAGAGGCAGACCTGGCAGCTCTGCTGATCCATCCACTCCCCCCTCATGACCCCTTGCACCTACCAGCTGCACTGAAGGCTTCCAGGTGCTCCTTTCCACTGGGTCCCACCAGCGTTCCACGGCTTTTAAAGCCCTGCCTCCTCCCTAGACAATCCTTGATGAAGGAATGCGACACAAGGAGACATTTGTCCTTCCCACCACGCACCCCTACACACACACACATAAACATGTTCTAATTCTAATAATTTAGAAGTCTCCCTCCCCCAAGCTCGGGAATGTGCTGAGAGAGCTGTGAATGCAGATGCAGGGCTCCCCCGGGGTGCATCAGGGTGCATCGAGAGCTGACCTCTGACGAGTGTTAATGTTTTCCCCGTGTTCCATTGGGAAGCCTGCTTTGGAAGAACAAGGATAGTATGACAGAGGTTCCTCTGAAGGCATAGGCAGAGGAGGGAGAGCCAAGGAATTGTTCAGAACCTACTCCTGGCTTGGATGCAAACTGTCCTATCAGCAAAGCAGTGGTAGAGAGGAACGCAGTCTGGCAGTCCTCATGGTGTTGGCGGCTACGTTCAGTCTGGGTAGTTTCAGCACAGACAGTGGGTCTGGTGGGTTGACCGCAGCTCTCTTTTCCTCCATGATTTACTCTACCTTACAAGAAAGGCAAGGGCCGGCAGTGGTGGCACACGTCTTTAATCCCAGCACTCGGGAGGCAGAGCCAGGAGGATCTCTGTGAGTTCGAGGCCAGCCTGGTCTACAGAGCGAGATCCAGGACAGGAACCAAAACTACACAGAGAAACCCTGTCTTGGAAAATGAAAGAAAAAGAAAAAAAAAAAAAAAGGATCTGTGGGTTCAGAATCAGTCCAGCCAAATCCAAACCACTCAACCTTCCTCCAGAAACCCTGATGATGTTGGCAGACCTCTCTGCCCAAAGACCCTAATCAGTTCTCCAGTTTCCAGAGACCTAACATTAGTGAATTTACCCTGGGCCCTAACTATGGTCCAGGCAGAGGAGAAAGTAAGAGAAACTACAGGAAATAAGCCAGGAACAGTCCTGAGAGAATTAGAGAGGAAAATTAGTGTAGAGATAAGAAAACATAAAACCTGGAACCAGACAGCTTAAATATTAGCTTTTTTTTTTTTTTGAGACACGATCTCACTATGGAGCACCTGGAACTTGCTATGTAGAGCAGGCTAGCCTCAAACTCAAGAGATCTGTCTGCCTCTGCCTCACTAGTACCGGAACTAAAGACATAGGCCTCCATGCCTGCCAGCCTTGCTTTTAAAAAATGTATTTATGTATATGCACAATGTTGTGTGTGTGAGTGCACACGGCATGTTGTAATGTGGAGGTCAGGACAATTTTGTGGAGCCTGTTCCCTTTCTACCTTTAAATGGGTTCTGGCAACTAGACTCAGTAGCTAAGCTTGCACGGTGAGTGCCTTTACCTGTTAGCTGTGCTTTTTACCAGGTGTGTGCCTCAGTTCTAAATTCTCTTAAAACTGGAAAAGGTTGCTGAGTGGTAGTGGTGGTGGTGGCGGCGGCGGCGGCGGCGGCGGCGGCGGAGGAGGAGGAGGAGGAGGAGGAGGAGGAGGAGGACTTTAATCACAGTATTTGAGGAGCAGAGGCAGGCAGATCTGCACAGTGAGTTCCAGGACAGCCAGGACTACACAGAGAAACCCTGTCTTGAAAAACCAAACCAACCAACCAACTAGAACTGGAGAAGGTGCTGAGATGGCTCAATTGGTAAAATATTGGTCTCAAAAGGTTGAGGCACCGAGTTCAGATCCCCAGAACCTACATAAAAAGCCACATATGAGCCGGGCGGTGGTGGCGCACGCCTTTAATCCCAGCACTCGGGAGGCAGAGACAAGCGGATCTCTGTGAGTTCAAGGCCAGCCTGGGCTACCAAGTGAGTTCCAGGAAAAAGGCGCAAAGCTACACAGAGAAACCCTGTCTCGAAAAACCAAAAAAAAAAAAGCCACATATGGTGGCGTGTGCTTTTAATCCCATGGGTCCTGGAGTCTGTCGGCCAGCTACCCTTGCCTACATCATGAAATCCCAAGCCAATGAAAGACAGTGTCTCAAAATAAAAAAGTGTCACCTAAGGTGGAAGGTGAGGACTGTCACCCAAGGCTGTCCTTCAGCTACCACTTGCCTACACACACAAAGGTTTTTTTTATCCTTGTTTTTGTTTCTAGACAGGGTTTCTCTATGTAGCCCTGGCTGTCCTGGAACTCATTCTGTAGCCCAGGCTGGCCTCGAACTCAAGAGATCCACCTGCCTCTGCCTCCTGAGTGCTGGGATTAAAGGCTTGGGCTACCATGCCTGGCTCACAAAGATTTTTTTTTAAAGTCTGACCCTGAATGCAGCAGCATGTGCCTATAATCTCAGTACTTAGGAGTTGGAGGCAGGAGGATTGCTACAAACCTGAGGCCAGCCTGATCTACATATGGTACAAAATCCTGTCTCAAAAAAAAAAAAAAAAAATTGCCGGATGACAGTGACTCACGCCTCTGATCTCAGCACTCGGGAGGCAGAGCCAGGCAGATCTCTCTGAGTTGGAGGCCAGCCTGGTCTACAGAGCGAGATCCAGGACTGGCACCAAAACTACATGAAGAAACCCTGTTTCAAAAACAAAAAAACAAAACAAAAAAAATCATAAATTCTCCCAAGAGCAAAACCCTTAAGAGTCCCATACAACCTGTATAGTTAAACCACTGAGAACATGTACTTTAATGTGTAGTATCATTACTGTTGTTATTGATGAGCTGAAGTAGCTTTATAAGGTAGGAAGGTTGTCGAAACAGTGTCTATCAAATGCAGAAACCAAACACTGCAATACCATGATGAAAACCTTGTCATTTAATTAGATTTGCTACAAAAAGCATTAATCTTGGCTACCTACCCATTGCCCTCCTCCACACAGCCATCTGCCTTCATATGCACAGAGCACAGGAACCCAGACACGCACCTCCCAAGATTTATGGGAAGAAATGACATAAAATGGACTCAGCCTCCTCCACACAAATGAAGCAGTATGAATAAAAATATTTTTAAGAAGACTTTGTGGAGCTATTATCTTTGGTGGAGTAAGGGCAGAGACGGAGCTGGGGCACGGTGAGGTGTAGGGATCTCGTAGAGATCAGCATCTGCCTGAGGAGCACAAAGCCCATGGCTCCCCCAGAAGGGCGCTATGTCTAAGGGCACAGGACTAGGATTGGCTAGGCTCAACGTTCTCTCAAATGTACACATGATGGGAAGGGAAGCTAAAAGTCCTTTCTCCTCATTCCCCGTCTCCTCTAGTTCCAGACAGTGGGTATGGAGCTCCCGAGGGAACAGACTCAGTTCTCCCAGGATTTCATCTGACTCCCAGAGCTTCTGAGAGGCAACGAGGGCCGCGCTCAGGGCGTCTTCTCTCCACCTGTGAGCACCAGAGCCTGCAGGATGTCAGACAGCGACACGATGCCCTTGACCACATCACTCTCATCCACCACCACCAGACGGTGAACCTGGCACAGAGCAACGACAAGCAGGGTTAGTGCTAACTTCGGTGAGGGTGAGCGCCTCGGCCCCGGCCTTCTTTGAAAACACCACTCCCAGGCCACTCCCCACTAGTCGCTTGAGGGGGGCTGGCCTCCTACCTCCGCTTCCACCAGCCTGTTAATGATGGTTTCCAGGGTCTCGTGTAGGTAGCACTTGAGAACACCCTCAAAGTAGTGGGACCGATGTTGGAGGGCTTTCGTCACGGACACATCTAGGTTGTTGTAGGTCTTTTCTGCTGCCAGATTCTGGAGGTGGGGGTGCACTTGAAAGGGGGCCAGTTCCTGAACCCTGGACCAACCCAACCTCACTAGAGAGACTGAGGGCACTCCTCAGCTCTGCCCACAAGCCAGAACCAGTCTGTTCAGCTACTGTCCAGACAGGATTCAAAGCACAGAAGCGGCTGACATAGAAGACGCCCTGCTGCTTCCCGCCCCTCCCTCCCCGCCCCTCCACTGTCACTCACAATCACATCAAACTTGGAGTAGATGTCCACAACTCGCCCTAGGGAAACAGAGGCAGCTCAGAAAAAAAAAAAAAGAAAGAAAAATATCTGGTAGCCAAAGCTCTTTCCACCCACAGGTTCACCTTCCAGCCGAGCTGAGGGGAAGCAGGTTTTCCCAGAGTACGGAAGCCCACACTTCTTTCCCAGTCGCTCACCTTTCTCATCCACCACAGGCAAGGCGGAGACTCGGTGTTGAACAAAGATGCCTAGCGCCACATAGACGGGCGTGGTAGTGCGCACCATAGCGATGTTGGCATAGGTGCCAATCTGTAGCTCTTCCAGAGACTTAGACATGAACTCGGGCTTGGGGAACTCAGTGATCTGAGGGAAGAATCATCGGCTTTCAGGGGGTTCTGTGGTATAGCATGAAGTGCCGGGTTCAATCCTCAGGACCCAAAACACTGACTCGGCTTGACTTTTAAGGCCCCCCAATTTGCTGAGTGTATGCCTCCAGTCCAGCATGTAAGACACGTGAGCTGCGTTAAGGTGCACTTACAAACAGCTTGAGGAACTTGAGGATGCGCTTGTGAGTAAGGATGTACAGGGTGTTGCCTGATTCCGGGTCAATAACTGGAAGTCTGTGGATCTTATTTCGAATTAATGAAGACACAGCGTCAAACAAGCTGTGAAAAGGTAGAAGGTCAAGGTTAGGTTCCACAGCGTTGAACTGTACCACTCCTTACAGTGTGTTTACGGACAGGGAAAACTCGTGGTCAGAGGAAAGGGCAGTGCTCAACCAGACTTAAAGTGGAGTGATGTGGCTGAGTGTGGTGATGTATGTCATGCCAGCATGAGGACAAGCGGAAGAATCGTAACTCAGGCCAGCCTGAGCTCTGCAGTAAGATTAAGATCAAGGCCAGTCTTGGCTATGGGGGAGATGTGTGCGCACTGGAAGAAGTCCTCCCTCTCCCTGCTCCTGCCTCCAGGTGTTGAGGGATGGACACACAGCCGGAACCGACCTGGCATTTGGAGAGATGCAGACAAGTGGCTTAAAGGAGTCCTGCAGGTACACCTCTGGAGGGAAAGGGGTGGTTCATAAAACACTGCCACGGGAAGTGGCTCCCAGGAAACCCCCAGCCCTTCATCTCCCACCACCTCTACTCCTTATGTACCTCTCCAAGTTTCTATCTTGTGTTCTTCCAGCTCATAGATCTGTACCTAGAAGCAGAAGCAGCAGATCGGAGACTTGCTCTCCCTTTTCATTAACCCCTCAGGGGCTTTGCCTGGAGGGAAAACCAGGCATGATGGACCCCAGGTGAGGACCAGAGGTAGGGTGTGGTTTGCTCTGGAGGCTCCCTGCCTTACCAAGGCTGACTTATAATATCGGTGCAGGATATTGATGAAGTCAGTGATGGTCAGCATCCCTAGAAGCCAAGACAAGAGCCCTCAGCACAGCTCAGGGCATCTTCTCGACCGGTAAAAGATGCCAACGGGCGTGTTCCAGAAACTTCTGCTTACCCACAAAACTCTGCTTCTTACTATCCCACAGAGGGGCAGCTCGAACACCATTAGTCACCAGGGCAAAGAAGGCTTTCTTTACCTATAGCCAAAAGAGTAAGATCCTAAGGCGGTAAGACAGAAGGGGTTGGCGTGTGGAAGTGTCAAGTATGATGACGGGCACAGAACCAGCGGCTCCGGGGAATGGAGAAAAGGGACCCGACCCACCTGCAGGGAAGTGTCAAACACAACCAACTTGGAACTTGTGGGGATCAGGTCATAGCAGCGGTGAGACTTCATAAAGGAAGTGTACACACCGTTGTTCGATTCCGGGGTCTCTGCACAGGGGAAAAGTCAGAAAGTTGGTGTCTTTCTTTTATGCAAGAACTCACAATCACAAGAGATAGAAACCAAAAAAAAAAAAAAAAGAATTCTAGTTTCTCAACTCCGAAGGGAGTTTTGTTTTGCACTGTTTCTCATCTTTTCATTAGAGTTTTTCTTCCTATTGAACATTTTTCATTTATCTTTTCTTAACAAAGTCGAGATATCAAGCAAACTTCTTTACATTTGTTGACGACCTGCAGGTGGGAAACTCATGGTTCAGGCAAGGACATCCCTAACAATGCCAAGTGCTCAATCTACTTGGTCAGAACACTCAGCACCACAGTGTGAGTCAGAAATCCTAAAGGGAGCCTGGCTACATTCACCCCCATTCTTCTGATTTACACATTTCTTTTCTTGCTTCTTAAATAACTGTAAGGTTTTTGGTTTTGCTTTTTAGATAACTTTTTTCTTGTGTGTATGGGTGTTTTACTTGTATATCTGTGCACCGTATGTGTGCCCGGTGCCTGATGAGGCCAAGAGGGAGCTGGAGCCCCTGGGAGGTACTGACAGTTGTAAGCTGTCATGTGGGTGCTGGGAATTGAACTTGAGTCCTCTGGAAGAACTGCCAGTGTTCTTCTGCTGACCCAACTCTGCAGCCCCTTCATTTTCTTGAGATAGAGTCTTGCTATGTAGCCTAGGCCGCCTCAAGCTTGCAGTAATCTTACTGCCTTAGTTCTCCAAGTGCTGGGATATCAGGCATGCAACGCCATGCCTGGCAGCCTGTGCTTTTTAACTGCTTGCTCTAAACTGGAAAGGCAACCCTGTAAACTAATACTCTGGATGGTCTATGTACTATAATATATACTTAAAAGTACTGCATCATTTAACATCCCACTCCTTTCCCCCTTTTGTCAAGACAGGATTTCTCTGTGTAGCCCTGGCTGTCCTGGAACTCACTGTAGACCAGGCTGGCCTCAAACTCAGAGATCCGCCTGCCTCTGCCTCCTGAGTGCTGGGATTAAAGTCATGCGCCGCCGCCACCGCCACCAACAACCTGCATCTCTGAATGCTTACTGTTCTATTAAGTATTATCCTTGTGTTTTGGGTGAGAAAACACATGCAGACCAGTTAAATGAACTGTTCAAGGTCATATCATTGAGTGAGTGGCAAGAAATACTCTGAGCCCTGCCTAATTCTGTACTAGACTCCCAGCACCCCAGCTGGTTTTTAAAAAATTATTTCTGGCCGGGCGGTGGTGGCGCACGCCTTTAATCCCAGCACTCGGGAGGCAGAGCCAGGCGGATCTCTTGAGTTCGAGGCCAGCCTGGGCTACCAAGTGAGTTCCAGGAAAAAGGCGCAAAGCTACACAGAGAAACCCTGTCTCGAAAAACCAAAAAAAAAAAAAAAAAATTATTTCTAAGCCGGGCGGTGGTGGTGGTGGTGGTGGTGGTGCACGCCTTTAATCTCTGTGAGTTCAAGGCCAGCCTGGTCTACACAGCGAGATCCAGGACAGGAACCAAAAAACGAGGTGGTGGCGGTCTCGCACACCTTTAATCCCAGCACCTGGGAGGCAGAGGCAGGGGGATGTCTGAGTTGGAGACCAGCCTGGTCTACAGACGGCCAGTGCTATAGCAATGCTGCCTCAGAAAAAAAAAAAAAATCTAGTATTTTTTTTCTCCCAGTGCTAGGGAGCAAACCTGGGTCACGTCAGTCAAGCACCACATCACTAAACCACATTCCCAGCCCTCAATGTCTCGGGACAGGCTTTGGGAGGGGCTAGTTCTGAGAGCAGTATGAAGCCCAGATCCCCATGTGTCTCTCCAGTGATGGGACTATCAACAAACACTACCACACGAGGCTCCTATCAGTTTCATTTTTATTTTTGAGGCAGGTTCTCAAGTAACACAGCAAGACTCAAACTCCCTATGCGGCCAAGAATGACCTTGAGCTGACCTTCCTGACTCTAGCTCTTACAGGTATGAAATAATACACCTCCGGAGGGAATATCCCTTCAGGGGCCTTGACAGTGTTTTTTTTTTTTTTTTTTTTTTTTTTTTTTAATTTTTCACTTTTATTTATGTGTACGGGTGTTTTGCCTGCATGCCTTGTATCCTTGGAGGCCAACAGGTGGTTGTGAACTACCACATGGGTGCTGGGAATTGAACCCAGGTCCTCTGAAAGCGAAGCCAGTGCTCTTTGCCACTGAACAATCTCTCCAGCCAGTGCTTTTTTTTTTTTTTTTTTTTTAAAGCCAGGGTCTCACTAGTTAGCTCAAGCTATGTAGTGACCTCTTAAAAGGGGAGGCGAGAAGGGTCATGTGGCTCCTGGGCGTGATAGCACACTGAGGCTAGGTGCATGCGTGTGGGTGCTGAGAATTGAACCTGGGTCCTTTGGGATGGAAGTCAGTGCTCTTAACAGCCCAGCCATCTTGCCTCTCTCTCTCTTTTTTTTTTTTTAACTTTTTTTTTTTAATTTTTATTTTTATTTTGCAATACAATTCAGTTCTACATATCAGCCACGGATTCCCTTGTTCTCCCCCCTCTGGCCCCCCTCACCTTGCCCCCAGCCCACCCCCCACTCCCAGTCCTGGTGGGGGGAGGGCTTTGCCTCTCTTTTGACAGGTCACTAGGAAGGCAAGAAGCACCACCTCCTTCCCGCAGTATAGCCCAAGGTCATAGGCGGAGCAAACACCACTACAAAGCTAGTCTCACACCTTGCCTCAGCCTGAGTACCCGGGTCCCAAGTGTGCACCCCCACACCCAGGCTGTCCTTATTCCTGTGCATGCTCACACTGCCACTTTCTGACTTCATTTCACTTTCAATCATTATCTTCCTAAAAAGACAAGAATTGTGAGTTCTCTTTCCAAACTGACATCAAGTACCTTCATTTTGCAGCCCCCATCCTTCCGGGAGTTAAATCCTAATCCTGGTTACATCAGTATTTAAACCATTTTGACCAAATATGCATCGTCAGAGCTAAGTTAAATAAGAACCTTTTCCTTGGAGCTGGAGTGATGGCTCAGTGGTTAAGGCGACATATTGCTCTTCTTCCCAGTGCCCACATCAGATGACCCACAAGCACCTGTAACTCCAGCTCCAGGGACATCACCTGTGGCCTCTGTGTGGTCACCTGCACTCAGATGTGCACACACACAAGTACACATAATTGAAAACAATAAGTAAATAAAAACCATTTTCTTTCTCTGGCACTTTCTATCACCCCTGGAGTTAACAATGGTCCAGTTGACTTTTTCTGTCTGTTTCCTTGTGGGACAGGAAACAGTTGGACCACCTTTTAAATACTCTCTTTAGATGTCTGCTAATTTTGGTTTAAACAGGATTCAGGAGCTGGGCCATGGTTCAGTGAAAAGGGGCTTACCCCAAGTGTCAGAACCTGTGTGAAAGCCTGGGAAGCACAGACAGAGGAACCCAGGGTAAGCTGATGGCAGACAGTCACAACTGTCGAGTTGTGGTTTAGGGAGACCCCGCCTCAGTAAATGAAGTGGGGAAGAGTGACTGACAGAAGAAGACACCTGATATCAAGCACAAGCCTCCACACGCGCCCGTGGCACACACAGAAACCGGCCTCCAATTCTATTTCTGCACATTTTATCTAAATCGTATCTTAAGTGGGAACACTTGAATGCCAACTGGAGGCTCTAAATGCATAAATGAGGTTGTTGACTGTAAGCCATTCAGAGAACATCCAGTACTTGTGTTTGTAGGTTTTCTTGTCAAGGAGAGTCTACAGATGATCCTTTAACCCTGAGCCTGGAAGACTGAAGTCTTTTCTGGTTAGAATTCTGGACGCTGGATGGGGGAGGCTCGGCATCCAGCATAGTTTCCTTCAGGTTCTGGTTTTCAGTACAGTGTGTGAACTGCTCTCCACACCCGAGTCCTGGCCTGGGTGGGGAGGAACCGCAGCTCAGCAGTATGCAACCAGACAGTCGGTCTTGGGATATGTCTGTTCCCTACACTTTCAAACTTCCTTTACTGTTAACTACAATGCACTCTTCTCAGGTCAGCTAAGTCATTTAATTATCTCCCACACACTCTCCAGCTTCCACAACCCATTTCTACAGTTCCCTCTCCTGTTCTTATTTTTGTAGGTTTGTACTAAAAAAAGAAAAAAAGTCCTCTAGGGTAGTTGTGTGTGCATGTGTACATGTGCACATGCCAAGGCATGTGAGGACTGCCTTGTGCAGCTGGTTCTCTCCTCCCGCCTTTTGGTGGGTTTTGGGTATCAAACTCAGGTTGCCAGGCCCGAACGGCTAGCAGCTTTATCTGCTGAGCCATCTCATCAGCCCAGGATTTTGATTTTGATTTTATGTTCATGCAGTCCCTGTGGCGGCCAGAAGAGGGCATCAGATCCCCGGGAACTGGAATTACAGACAAGACCCTGTGAGCTGCCATTGGAGGTAGGAAAGGAAACCAGGTCCTTTAGAAGAGCACGCTCTTAATGGCTGAGCTATCTCTGAGCCCTTTGCTCTGTTTCTCAAAGGACTGAAGGTGGATGTAGGCACTCAATCTACCATGGTAACTGGAAGACTTCCATTGTTTCTCAAACATGAAAACCCAACTCACAGATACCAAGACAGCTTTAGACACCAGCCGAAGATATACTACACCGAGTTAGATGCTATCATTTTAAGTCAGAAGCCCACACGCGTATTGAATTTGGATTTCCCAGTTTTAAAAATAATTTAAATCACTTTCCAAATTTAAAAACTCTACAAATTTACATAAAAATCCAAATTCTCAGTTTCTTTACAAAAATGAGATCTGGCAAAAATAGGTCTTAATTGAGCAGATATAGATAGTTGCTGTCTCCTTTTAAGTGGGACACAAGATTTATAAGTTGTTGTTTGTCATATTTAGTCCACCTCATCTGTTTCATCCAAATAAACTGAGTTTCTGCTGCCTGCTTCTCCAAGTTTCTGTCTTGGAGCTACCACAGATGTACTCAGAAACACACAACAGGCATTGATATCCTATGCAGTATTCAATGATGAAAAGCCATCTAGATGATGTAACCTACAATGACACTGATTTGTTTTTTGTTTTTCAAGGTAGGGTGTGGTGGTTTGAACAAGAATGACTCCCACAGAATCAAGCTGAATGCTTAGGGAGAGGCATTAGAAAATGGGGCCTTGTTGGAGCAGGGGTAGCCTTGTTGGAGGACTTGTCTCTCGACGGGTAGGCTTTGGGGTTTCAAAACTCCAAGCCAGGCCCAGTGGCTCTCTCTCTTTCTGCTGCCTTTGGATCAGGATGTAGAACTCTCAGCTCCCTCTCCAGCACATCTGCCTGCATGCCACCATGCTTCCTGCCATGATGACAATGGACTAAACTTCTGAATTGTAAACCAGCCCCCAATTAAATGTTTTCCTTTATAAGAGTTGCTGTGAGCCGGGCGGTGGTGGCGCACGCCTTTAATCCCAGCACTCGGGAGGCAGAGCCAGGTGGATCTCTGTGAGTTCGAGGCCAGCCTGGTCTCCAAAGCGAGTTCCAGGAAAGGCGCAAAGCTACACAGAGAAACCCTGTCTCGAAAAACCAAAAAAAAAAAAAGAGTTGCTGTGGTCGAAAATTGGGAATCGATCTACCTCAAGACCCAGCCATACCACTGTTGGGCATATACCCAAGGAATGCTCAATCACACCACAAGGATACATGCTCAACTATGTTCACAGCAGAACTTGGAAACAACCTAGATGCCCGTCAACTGAAGAATGGATTAAGAAAATGTGGTACGTATACACAATGGAGTACTACTCAGCAGAGAAAAACAATGACAGCATGAGGTTTGTAGGCAAATGGATGGAACTAGAAAATATCATCCTGAGTGAAGTAACCCAGACCCAGAAGGACAAATATGGTATGTACTCACTTATAAGTGGATACTAGATATAAAGCAAAGAACAATCAGACTGCAACCCACAGATCCAGGGAGGCTATATAGCAGGGGGGACCCTAGGATGACTGTGGCTTATAATAAGTTTTGGTTTTACTCAATTACTGGGCAAGCCTCAATGAAACATTTCACTATTAGGACAAGAATTTCTACTGGGGCTGGAGAGATGGCTCAGAGGTTAAGAGCACTGACTGCTCTTTCAGAGGTCCTGAGTTCAATTCCCAGCACCCACATGGTGGCTCACAACCATCTGTAATGAGATCTGGCACCCTGTTCTGTGTACATAATAAATAACTAAATCTTAAAAAAAAGAATTTGTACTGTATCAAGCTGATAATAGAAAAATAAATTAATTAATTAATTAAAAAAAAAGATTTGCTGTGGTCATGGTGTCTTTTCACAGCAATAGACACCCTAACTAAGACATAGGGTTTCTCTGTGTAGCCCTGGTTCTCCTGGAACTCACTCTGTAGACCAGACTGGTCTCAAACTCAGAGATCCACCTGCCTCTGCCTCCTGAGTGCTAAGATTAAAGGCATGCAAGACCACCACCCAGCTGATTTTTTTAAGCCAATAAAACAGAACAATTTAAAATTCTTGTCAAGAACTCACAGAAGTCTTATTAATATATCCTTGGATTTTCTTGGATACTGGGTTTTTTGTTTTTGTTTTTGTTTTTTTGCTGTTTGAGACAGGGTTTCTCTGTGTAGCCTTGTTTGTCCTGGAACTCGTCTGTAGACCAGGCTGGCCTCCACCACAGAGATCTGCCTGCCTCTACCTCCCTTCAAGGCATGCACCACTACCGCCCAGCTGACTACCTCTTTTTAAAAATTTTGTGTTTCAGCCAGGCAGTGGTGGCGCACACCTTTAATCCCAGCACTCGGGAGGCAGAGCCAGGTGGATCTCTGTGAGTTCGAGGCCAGCCTGGGCTACCAAGTGAGTTCCAGGAAAGGCACAAAGCTACACAGAGAAACCCTGTCTCGAAAAAAAAAAAAAATTGTGTTTCTGTACATCTGAGTGCAGTTACTGGAACCCTGTTTTTCCCACGTATGTACATGAATGTCTGTGTACATGCATGTGTATGTGGAAACTCAAGCTTGATGTTGAGTGTATTCTTTGATCAATCTCTCTCCTTCCACTTCATTTACTGAGCAGAGTCTCAGTAGTCTTTATGAGTCTGGACAAACAGTTTGCTCTGGGGATCCATCTTTGACTCCTGAGTGCTGGGATTACAGGCCATGCTTGCTCAGCATTTACCTGAGTTCTGGAAATCCAAACTCCAGTCCTCACACTTCCAAAGCAAGAGCTTTCCCACTGAATTTTGTTTAAACCAAGGATTCACAAGCATCTAAAAGGGTGTAGGGGTGGGGAGACGGCTTCGTGTTCTCATAGAGGACCCGAGTTCAGTTTTCAGCACCCACATGGTGGCTCATAAGCATCGGTACTTCCAGTTCTAGAGGATCCAACATCCTCTCTTGACCTCCACAGGCACCAGCACATACACGATACACAGACATACATGCAGGCAAAAAACACTCATACACTTAAATAATTCTTTAGTGTACAATAGTGACCCACATTGTCCCCCATACCAAACACAGTCCAAGGGAACAAGCAAACAGGCGACTGGAGGGAAGGTACAGGGAACCTGTCCACAGAACAAAACCTTGACAACAATATAATATACTCAGGGAAAAGACATTTTCAAAAAGGGAGGGCTTGGAGGGCTGCAGAGATGACTCAGAAGACACTGGCTGCTCTTCCAGAAGACCCAGGGTCATTTCTCAGCACCTACATGGTGGCTCACAACTGCCTGTTAACTCTAGTCTCAGGATCCAACACCCTCTTCTGGCCTCTACAGGGACTAGGCACACATGTAGTACACAGACATACATGCAGACAAAAAAACTCATAGACATAAACAAACAGAATGTCTTTTGAAATCTATAAAGGGGATTTCCAGGCTGGGGTGTACCTCAGGGTTCGAACACTTGCCTAGCATGCACAAAGCCTTGGGTTCGATTCCAGCCCTGCAAATAATCGGCATAGTTGTGCTTAGGGGGTGGAAGACAAGATGATGGGAGGTTCAAAGCCATCTTCAGCTACTGTCTTAGGGTTTCTGTCACTGTGGTGACACACCATGACCAACAGCCCACTGGGGGAAACCAAGGCAGGAACTCAAACCAGGAGGGAACTTAGAGCCAAGAGCTGATGCAGAGGCCATGGAGGGGAGCTGCTTACTGGCCTGCTCAACATGGCTTTCTTAGATCACTCAGGACCCCAGGGGATGGCACCACACACAATGGGCTGGGCCCTCCCACATGAATCACTAATTAAATGCCCTACAAGCTTGCCGGCAGCCTGATCTTACGGAGTCATTTTCTCAGTTGAGGTTCCCTAGCTTGAGTCAGGTTGACATAAAACTGTCCAGCACAGCTACAAATCAAATTTAAGCTCAGCCTGAGCTACACAAAACCCTGTTATCTAATATATATATATATATATATATATATATATATATATATATATATATATACACACATATCCTAAGTATCTGAAAGACTCTGTGTAGGAGGGCCAAGATCTAAATAGTAAGTAAGACTCACAGAAACGGAAAATTGTTGGCATAGAGGACATAATCAAGTGCTGTTCATGTGTGGAGTCTAGAAGAGGGTATCGGGTATCATTCTCTGTCATCTTCCACCTATTCCTGGGAGGCAGGGTGACTCCCTGAAGCTGGAGCTTGTTTCCTCTGTCAAGGTACAGCCAGCAAGCCCCTGTGATCCTTCTGTCTCAAACTCCCTTGGAGTTTGGGCTACAGGGTATGTGGGACACCTAAAGCTATGGGATCTGAATTCCAGCCCTCAGGATTGCACAGGACGTGCTCTTAAAACCCCAAACCGCGGCCGGGCGGTGGTGGCGCACGCCTTTAATCCCAGCACTCGGGAGGCAGAGGCAGGCGGATCTCTGTGAGTTCGAGGCCAGCCTGGTCTCCAAAGCGAGTTCCAGGAAAGGCGCAAAGCTACACAGAGAAACCCTGTCTCGAAAAACCAAAAAAAAAAAAAAAAAAAAAAAAAAAAACCCAAACCGCGTCATCTCTCCAGCCCCACTATATAATCTCTTGAGATTTATACTCAGTCTGTATTTTAATCTTTTGGGAAAATGTGTGTCTAACACAATGAAGGTAAAATTCTTAGGAAAAATAAGAGTGCTCCCAAGCAAATCCTTTCCCAGAGAAGTGGCGAATTGATTCTTTCATTCATTTGTGCTGCTGGGGCTTGAACCTATGGCTGCACACATGCTAGGTAAGTGCTCTGCCACTAAGCCACATCCCCAGACATCCTGCCTCTTTCCCTAGACATTCAAAAGGATCGCTGAAGACAAGGTCAGGCTTCAGCTTTCACATGTGGACCCCTCTCCTCAGCTGACTTCAGGATACACGTACCTTGAGAGTGCTCGTTCTCCGGAGCTGGGGAGCTCTCTAAAGCGACCTGGAAGACAAGAAAAGCACAGTCACCTTAACTGAGACTCCATCCTCTCTTGGCCTCACATTAGAAAAGGCTACTCGGAAGGCTAATGTGGGAACAGCATCATGAACTTGAAGCCAGGCCAGCCTGGGCTACTATATAAGCAAAACTCTGTCTCAAAAAGACACACACACACAAAGCTGGTATGGCTAGGGATACAGATCGGAGGTAGAACATGTGTGAGACCCTAAGTTCAATTCCCAGCATTGATTAAAAAAAAAAAAAAAGTACAGCAGGGCAAGGCTCTTCAAGAAATATTCTTCAGTTGAGTGTGGTGGCACCTACCATGTGGGAGGGTGAAGAAGGGAGAATCAGGAGCTTCACAGGAGCCTTGGCTACACAACAGATTTGAGGTTAGCCTGGGCTACACGAGACTCTGTCTCAACGTCCCCTCAAAAGACAGAAAGAAATAATATCTCATCTAGTTTTTCTAATAACCTGAGGTAAACACTTATTAACAGTAGAAAAGAGAGTCAAGAGTCCGTACGGAACCTCCTGCCCAAGCTCACAGGGCCACTAAAGGGTCGAGTAGGAACTCCAAAGCTCATGTCTTTCGTTTCTTTGGTTTTGGTTTTTCAAGACAGACTTTCTCTGTATATCCCTGGCTGTCCTGGAACTCGATCTGTAGACCAGGCTTTTCTGGACCTTACAGAGATCCTCCTGCCTCTGCCTCCTGGGACTAAAGGAGTGCGTCACCACCACCCGGCAGAGCTTACATTCTTATAGAACACACTTTCTAACGAAATATTAGGTCTTTATTTGTTGGTTGGCTGGCTGGTTATTTAAGGTAATGTTTCAACGTGTAGACTAACTAGACTGAGATTAAACTTGAAATCCTCCTGCCTTAGCCTTCCTAGTGCCAGGATTACAAGTATATATTACAATGCAAAACAAAACATTAAGTCTAAGCTGGGCGGTGGTGGTGCATGCCTTCAATTCCAGCACTCAGGAGGCAGAGCCATGAGGATCTCTGTGAGTTCGAGGCCAGCCTGGTCTACAGAGCGAGATCCAGGACAGGCTCCAAAACCTACACAGGGAACCCTGTCTCAAAAGAAAAAAAACAAAAAAAAAACCAAAAAAAAAAAACCCAGGGGCTGGAAAGATGGCTCAGAGGCTAAGAGCACTGGCTGTGCTTCCAGAGGTCCTGAGTTCAATTCCCAGCAACCACATGGTGGCTCACAACCACCTGTAATGAGATCTGGCGCCCTCTTCTGGCCTGCAGAGATACACGCAGACAGAACACTGTCTACATAATAAATAAATAAACCTTAAAAAAAAATTAAGTCTAAAAACGGCTGTGGTAGGGCATGTTTGTAATATCAGCACTCTGGGGGCAGAGACAGGGGGATCACAGCAAGTGTGAGACCAGCCTGGTTTGCACAGTGAATTCCAGACTAGCCAGGGCTACACAGTAAGAATCTGTCCCAAAATCCCAAAACAAAACAGGAAGGACTTAACATTAAAAATCCTGGGCTGGGCGTGGTGGTGCACGCCTTTAATTCCAGCACTCAGAGGCAGACGCAGGTGGATTCTCTGAGTTCAAGGCCAGCCTGGTCTATAGAGCAAGTTCCAGGATGACCAGAGCTACACAGAGAAACCCTGTCTCGAAAAACGAGAGAGAGAGAGAGAGAGAGAGAGAGAGAGAGAGATCTTACACAGAAGATCATTCACAGAGCTCTCACTAGAACATTTGGAAATTGTATTGCTATCTAGGAAGCCAGGAGGGATCATGAAAATGTTTATCTACTGTCATCCATACTTTGGCTCCATCTGCTCTGGGTGATGTCCCCTACACACAGAATCATTTCACTTCCATAACTTATGCAGTGGTACGAAGTGAAAGGCCTTGGGTTGAACCTAAAGAGATGGCTGGCGAACAGGGTGCAGTGGGCAGGAAGACCCCAAACCTCCCTCCAGTACACGAGACGAGCAAGTACACTGAGGTGAACAACTAACCCTCCTCTCCTCTCTCCGGGCTTGATAAGACCAGCAGCCTGGGCTGGCTTTTCTGGCAAGACTCACTGCCAAACAACAGCCTCATTGCTTAAAAGCGGAGCGGGCGCTTCCCCAGTAAAGATGCATGCATCAGTCTCATGATCTACACAAAGGCATAGATAGAAGTAGCTACTTCTGAAAGTGACGGCACCCTTCTCTCAACCCACATCACACTGTGCTACAGTTATTTAGGGCATTATCTACGGAAACAGATTATAAATTCCCAGAAGCCTCAACTACCTTATACCTTGTATTTGACTGCCCTAGCATGGGGCACTTTACATAATTTACAGTTAAAAGAAATTCTATAATAATGATGTGAACCTAAGACCGAGAGATGCACAAGATACACAGGTAGAGATACAGATATCGAAAAAAGAGTCAGAGATGTTCTAGTTTCTCTTCTGTTGTGTGGTAAAACACCCTGATAGCACTTTGCAATTTAGGGGAGACAATTCCAGGCTACAGCCCATCTTTGTGGGGAGGTCACAGCAGCAGGAACTTCAGACAGCACACTGCATCGCATCCAGTCAAGGGCAGAGAGGAAGGAGTGGATACACTCCCCTTTGCCTGCCGTGTTTTCATTTGTCCACTCTTACACGGTTTAGGACCTTCTACCTAGAGAACGGCACTGCCCACGGTGGGCTAGGTCTTCCCACATCGATTAACTGAGACAGTACTCCACAGACATGCCCACATGCCAACCCAATGGGACAGGTAAACCCTCCTTGAGACTCTCTTCCCAGGTAATTCCAGGCGGTATCAAGTTGACAAAGCTAGCCGTCACAGACACAATTCAACATGCTTTTATCCTGTTTCTCCACGAGTGGGCCGGTTATGTCCACTTCCCTCCTTCTACTAAGACGGGGGACTGAGGGCCCGTTACAACTCTATTCCCAGTGCTCAGGAGGTCGTGACCGGATCAGGAGTTCATGACCGGCCTCAGCTGCAGAGTGAATTCAAGGTTAGGATACATTAGACTCTGACTCAAAACAATAACAACAAAACACCCAAAACAAACCGTTTTAGGGAACCAAGACTATATCACTTATTTATACACAAGTATAACGTATTACTACAGAGAGGTTAGGTCTGATACTAAGACAGAATTGCTTTCCAAACTCCCCATCTACGTTTCCTGTTGTGTGCCAATCACAGGGTACAGAGACCATTCATAATACTTACTTTAATACAGAATATTGTCCCTCACTCCTGTTCCTAGCCTGTGACAGTTTTTCTCTTTCAGTGCAATTCTGCTATCTTCCTAGTGTCTGGGACCGTAGTCCTTCCGTCCTCCTTAGCATGTAAGGGCTCGCGATGTTGAAATGGGGTTGAAATGCCTCAAATCCCTCTCGGTTCATTTTCACAGCCCTCACTTAGGCTTCCGCTTCTCACTCCTGCACTCCCTCCAAGCTTTTATATACCTTCACTGGATGGTGCTGGAGCACGGAACCCACAGTTGTGGGCGGGCACTAAGCCCCACCCCGAGCTGCACAGCATTCTAGTCTCCTTGCCCCACATCTACTGCCTCCTCAATTATCTTCTGTGCTTTCACTGAGTTCTCTAACCAAAGTAGCTCTAAAGATACAATCTAAATATCTAAAGATATTTCCATCTTTAGCCACATAAAAATACTTTCCAAGGCTTGCAAGACGGTTGGAAGAGTAAAAGAGCTAACCTGATAAGCCGGGTGACCCGAGCTTGGTCCCCAAACCCACTATCATGGCAGAAGGAGAAAACTAATTCCAGAGAGCTGTCCTCTACCTCCACATTTATTCCATGCCACCTGTGCACCCCTCATCTTTTTTTCTTTTTTCTTACACACACACACACAACAATTCAAAATTTAAAAACTTACTTTCTAAGTGGCTCAGTCTATTCACAGAAAGCTGTTAAGAATATTCTCAAAAGTACACTCACTGCCTTGCTCATTAATCTTCCACAGGCCCTCTTATTTCAAAAGTCAGAGCTGGGAATGGTATCTATACTGAGGCAGAAGATTTGAGCTGCCTACTGAGAGCCTGTCTCAAAAACAATTATGTGTGTGTAACTTAGCACAGCATACAATACATCCAACTTGGTCTTGGCTGACTTTTCTTTTCTTTTTCTTTTTCTTTCTCTTTTTCCCCCCTTTTGGTTTTACAAGACAGGGTTTCTGTGTGTAGTTTTGGTGCCTGTCCTGGATCTCGCTCTGTAGACCAGGCTGGCCTTGCACTCTCAGAGATCCACCTGGCTCTGCCTCCCAAGTGCTGGGATTAAAGGCATGTGCCACCACTGCCTGGCTTGTTTTGTTTTTCAAGACAGGGTTTCTCTGTATGTAGCCCTGCCTGACCTGGAACTTGCTCTGTAGACCAGGCTGGCCTTGAACTCACAGAGATCTACCTGGCTCTGCCTCCCAAGTGCTGGGATTAAAGGGGTATGCCACCACTGCTGGCAGCTTTTTGTATCTTGATGATAGTACTTAGTACAGTCTGTCTACCTTAACCAACATCTCTCTCCTTCTGCCTCTGTCTCTCTCTCTCTGCAATCCGGTGTATATATAAAGCATAAGGGCTAAATTCGGAAATGTACATAAAAACTATAATAATATAGTTTAAAAACATTATAGCATAATACATTTACAACTAAAAAATAACAGCATTGTTTTAAATTTAATGTAATTAGACTACTTTTGCTTAAAATGCTCTGTCTGTAGAAAACGGAATCCTTGCATGTATGACCAATTGCACACCACTTTCCTATCGTATCTGTTTTCTTCTTTGTAAGTTATTACTACTCTGCAGGCAAAGGTGTGGCGCAAAAATTACTCTGGGCAAGTATCTGACTCAAGAGGAGAAAAAAATAGGAAGAGCGAACCTGCAGGTGTTGCTACACAGCGGGGTGTGTGTGTGTGTGTGTGTGTGTGTGTGTGTGTGTGTGTGTGTGTGTGTGTGTGTGTGTGTGTGTGTGTGAGAGAGAGAGAGAGAGAGAGAGAGAGAGAGAGAGAGAGAGAGAGAGACAGAGACAGAGAGACACAGAGAGAGAGACAGAGAGACAGAACCCAAGCCGCCCGCAGGGGATACACAGTTAAAACTCTGGAGCAGGAAGTCGATGGGAGGGCTTTCCGAGTGCTAAAGAAAAGGCTCCAGAGAAGGAGGGAGGTCAAGCAAGTAGCAGATAACTTGCAGCATCTGTAAGAGGTGACAGGGACTTGCCACCATTGGTCAACGCTGCTCGCCAAGAACGAGCTGTGTCAACACGCATGCATAGCGTCACTGATCAGGACACGACCTAAACTTGTTCAAGGGACACAGTGGCCTCTTGGATTCCTTCCTTTCAGAAACCTCAATTCTAGAACTCATTAAAGGAATGTAGCCTGGCTGGATGCAGTATAGTCTTTCAGATGTCCGTGCCAAGAACTGCAGTAAACAGTTGCACAAACGGGGTCCCGGAGCTCCCCGCAAGCGGGGCTCACAACCCCGCTCTCATGCAAACTTCTGAAAGGGCTTGAGGCACTCACGGCCAGGAGGCCAAGATTACGGCGGCGTTCGTGGGCTCCAAACTCACAGCCCGGTCTCCCAGGGTACCGCGGACCCCTGCAGCAACGGGTGTGGCCCAGTCGAGGCGCCCACCGAAACAGAGCCGGGAGTCCGGGACTCCATCACCAAGCCCGGCCCTCCCGGCTCCTAGCGGGGGTCTCCGGCTCCACAGCGCCCCCCGCCGCCCTCCTGCGCCACTCACCGACTCCATTGCAATCGCCCGCCAGTTCCTGAGCTTAGAAAGCTCCCTTGCAGCAGACCCGCCCCACTTCCGGTGCCTCGCGTCACTTCCGCCTACGTCAGGACCTCTCAGCCCCAGGGCGGAAGGCGGGGAACCCACCCTTCCGGCAGTGGCTGAGCCTCGTTTGGATAACTTCCCTCCCCCCCAGGCCCCCTAGGACCTTAATATCTGGCTAACGACGAGGGTCATGGGACGGAGGCGCTTGTATTTAAAATGTCCTTTTTTTATTTGTCGTTTAAAAACAAACTTTGAAGAAGCAAAATCCAAAACTTGCCCTTTGCCTCTCGCAACATAAATTATGTACAGTTCAGAATGATCGCTGATACAAAACATGCCAAGGACAGGGGCGCTGGGGGTGGAGGAAGAGAGAGCGCTTTAAAAAAGGGAACCATTTCATCCGTTGTTACGAAGGACCAACCTTGCTGTACAGGATACACACAACACAAAATAAAGTTCTTCACGGGATTCACACTTGTCAGCGATTTATTTTTTAAAAAGGGGGAGGGTCCTGGAGGTGAGGGTAGACGGTCAAAGGGGGAAACTGAAAATTGAGTATGTGCAAGTGTAAACCAACCCAAAATACAAACACGGGGTGGGATTTTGATGCAATTATACAGGCGGGGTACTTAAAAAAAAAAACAAAACCAACAACCAAAATTCCAACCTTGTAGCGTGGGTCTGAGTTATAGTTTATATAAAAATTAAAAACTGTATAAGGTTTCTTCACTAAATTCTACAGGACTATCGGATACCTAGCATATGCTTACAAAGTCTGCCCCTTCTCCTTTCCCAGTTCTAGGGCCCAAGCCCCAACCAGAGCCTGACTCACAGGAGACAAATCTCCCCCACCTAGTGCCTAGACCTTTCAGCTCTGTGGCTTTGGGGCCAGCAGCCCAGTGTTCCCACTGTCTGATCTAATTACAATGGTTTCTGTGGGAGTGGGGGGGGGGGGCTGCCACTCTCTTAAACATTTGCAGCTTGAAACAGTTGAGGAAGCAGCTTCAAAAAAAAAAAAAAAAAAAAGGAAAAAAAAAAAGGCCAGGAAAAAAAAAAATCTCCCTACCCCCATCAATCCACAATCCCCCAAATTTAAAACAAAACAAAAACCTAAGATCACAACAGCACTCGTGCTACCCCTCAGCAGGCCTCTCATGTGCCACCATCAAGCCCATCTCTACAGTCCAGATATCTGATTCTTGGAAATATTAATTACAAAATGCCCTTTGCCCACAGCCCCCAGGAGAGAACTGCATATAAGCTTCATCTTCATCCCCATGGCTCCCTACAGAGAGCAGTCGGAGGCCTCACACACCCTCACCCTACCACCACCCCCAGGAAGAGGTTTACCTGCAGCACAAGCTTGGGCAGAAGAGGAAGGGAAAAGGAGGATCAGGGAACCCATCACCCTCTGGCTCCCCCTGGGGCCAGCTTACTTTTGTGCGTTATATCATAGTCCAACTATACAACTGGGGTGAGGATCACCCAGCTTCTCTCTATACCCCCACCTTACAGCAGTCACAGCCAGGGGGTGGGAAAGGGGGGGTGAGGAAAGGGCGGTAGGTTGGGTAGTGGAGGGGGCCCCCCCACAAGGGGAGCTCCATGTGTCCGCCCCACACCCCCCTACCATTTATAAACTGGTTTTGTAAAAAGAAAATAGATATATTTATATAGAATATATAAAGCACAAAAATTAGTAGTTTTACATTTGCTCTCCCCGGGGGTTGGGGGAGAGGGGAGGGTTCTCACCTCCAGCCGGCTCCCCCATGTCCCACAAGACTATGTACAACCCCATGTATAAATAGATAAATACCCCCCACCCTCCCCGCGCTGACACTAAGCTCCCCACCCCCACATCACCACCCATTCCCACCAGACCAGCAGCAGTTTGGTGACTGAGGGAAAGTGAGAGCTCTGGGCCACACCCTGCCTCACTGGGTATGGGCATGCCACACAGGGATAGCCCTCACCCTACCCCCCACACCCCATCCAGGGGCTGGAGGGCAAATGGGCTAAGGATGAGGCTGGGAAAACAGGAGAGAGAGATCCTGGTCCTAGGTTTAGCACACCCCCTCCTGCCTCCATGTCCAGATGGAGAAGGAAGTTCTAGAGCAACTAGGGACCAGTCATCCCCAGTCTCCATCACCGTTTGCCTCAGCCACCATCCCATGCCCATCATTAAAAACAAAGATGGATTTTTTTGTTGTTACTGTTGTTGCTTCCTCCTCCTACCCCCCCTCCACCCACTAGAAGAGGGCAGTGAGGTGGGGGAGGGGGACAGGGCAGTGGGGGCTTGGAGAGGGTCTCACATTTCAAAACAGCAAAAAATCCAACACTTAAATGAGGTAGGTGTGGGTGCGGGGTCTCCTTGCCCGGCTTGCCCAGCTTGCCCTCCTGGGCATCTGGATGCCTCTTTCCCATCATGTTGCATTTGTCAGAGTGGAAAACAAGGAAACACAACCCATAGAGAGACAGAAACACAGAGGAAAGAGGGAGACAGAGACAGAAGAGAGGAAGGGGATGGGGGTGAGGGCAGGGGCAGGACCCGGCAGGCAGGGCCAGGTGTGGGACCCGGCCTTTGGGATTGTCAAGCTTTTAGTCAAGTCTCTTTGCAGCCTTGAGTTGGGCCAGAGAGGCCGGTGGAGGCAGCAGGGCTGTGAGGCCCGGCCACACATCCTCCTCCTCCCTCCCTGCTGCCTCCCAGACACTTCTGGGTAGTTCCCGGCCCATATCCCCCTCAAACCTGAGATGCCCAGTGGCTGCTTCTGTCTGTCCCCTCCTGGAGCTGGGGGCAGAGATGCCAGCCTAAGGGCCGGTGGCAGGGAAGAAGGTTGTCCCTGGTGCCCAGGGTGGGCTTGGCCTAGGGCCCTCTGCCCCAGCCTCCTGCTCCAGGGGCTCTGGTCGGCCGGCAGCTCCAGCCCTGGGTCCTAGCTCTGGCTGCTACCGCTCTTCCCCCTCATCCCTTTCAGGGAAGAGGCGGGGGGTGGGGTGTTCCCCTGCCTGGTAGCCTCAAAGCTTCTTAGTTCATCCATTTCCGACAGTTCCAGGCTCCACAGTGACAGGGGATCTTGTGCTGATCGTCCTCGAAATCAAACTGATAGTCATAGGTCAGCTGGAAAGAAAAGAGGACAGAATCAAGGTGGGGAAAAGGGAAGGGGCCGAGATGCTATCTGAGGGCAGGAGCCTTGGACTCCAACTCCTAGGCGATGGCAGAGAAGAGGACTTCTCTGTCACCGGTACAGGAAGTTCCTCTCACCTCCTCTCCTTTGGGGATCCGCCGGCTGGAGATGATGATGATTTTGTCCTCCTTGTCAAATGTTACGACCTCTGCTACACAGTTAGGGGCACAGGAGTGGTTAATGTACCTGGATGGCAGGAGAATCGGCGTCAGTGATGCCAGGCCGCACCCAGCAAGTGGCCACTGGAGACACTCAGGCCTTCCTCGCTCACCTGGCAGGGCCTCCAGTCAACGTAGCGTCAATCACGTGTTCATTGTTTATCCGGAACATGTAGATGCCTCGGTTCTAGACAGGCAGAAGTTGTGGAAGGAACAAGAATCAGCTTATCTGACATGACGAAATTCTTCCTGCTTTCTTCTCCCTCTCTCCAACTATTTCCTGGACCCAAACCTGCCCCGTGCCCCTTGGCAGAGAGTGGGCCACACTATTCCCCAGCCACCCTAAAGTACCTGCTCCTCGTATATTTTCTCCCGCCGATTGGCCACCTCATTGCGGATGATGGTGCCAATGTACTCGATGACCATCGTGTGCTTTTCTAGGTCCTTGGCTGCATAGAGCCCTAGGCCCTGGATACGGGAGCGAGCCAGGTAAACATTGTTCTTCCACTCAGTGCGCAGGCGCCGATATTGAGATGACTTGGAGTGCACAAACTGCTTGCTGTATGGGGTGTTGGTCTCGCCTGTGAAGGTGCTCTGATATGCCTTAGACATGCTGGTGCTGTTCAAGGTATGGGGCCTGGGAGGTGATAGAGTCCATGACAAGATAGATCAAGCATTCATCGCCTGCCTCCTCCCTGGGGCATGTACTACAAGGGCTTGCTGCCTTGAGAATGGAGTGCAAGCACCATTAGCTTGGAAGAGGAAGTAACTAGCCACTGGGACCCTTCTGGACACCCTGGGTAGCAGAAACCACCCAGGATGAGGAGTAGGTAGAGAGAGGGAAGAAGTACCAGTTCCCCTACACTGAGCCTACTGTCCCATCTCATACTGGCTACCACCCCCTGGCAACCATGCTCAAGGCCACACAAGATCTTGGTGGTCTTCCCCAGAATTTAAGCTGATGGTTTGTTCCGTCATCTGAGTCCTACCTCCTGCATATGCTGTAGACCCTGAAAAATGGGGCCACCTGTACTACAGGGGCTGGATCTGAGTTTTAGGTGGCTGTGAATTCATAGCCTGATGGTATCCTGGCCTTAACCATCCTGCTCTGCAGCACAGCACTGGGCTGTGTAGACGGCTCAGAGCAGGAGAAGGACAGCTGCCTGGTGGTTGCAGCCTTCACCACCCTGGGGCACCAGTGCAGCCGGCTCAGAGCAGGGGAGGGACAGCTGCCTGTGTGCAGCCTTCACCACCCTGGGGCACCAGTGCAGCCCGCTCAGAGCAGGAGAAGGACTGCTGCCTGTGTGCAGCCTTCACCACCCTGGGGCACCAGTGCAGCCCGCTCAGAGCAGGGGAAGGACAGCTGCCTGTGTGGCGGCCTTCACCACCCTGGGGCACCAGTGCAGCCCGCTCAGAGCAGGGGAAGGACAGCTGCCTGTGTGGCGGCCTTCACCACCCTGGGGCACCAGTGCAGCCGGCTCAGAGCAGGGGAAGGACAGCTGCCTGTGTAGCGGCCTTCACCACCCTGGGGCACCAGCCCAAGTCTCGCTCAGAGCAGTGGTTTTCAAACGCTTTGGGGTGCTTTTCTGTTTTATGTAGTACAATTTCTTTTCTTCAGCAAAACGTTGATTGCAACTCCAATCCATAGGTAAAATTGGAATTCCTCTGGCGAAATCCAATCTGAGGAAGGTGAAGTCAGACAGAGCAGGGCAAGTCTGCTCACTGGCTTCTGTGGTCTGGGACACACGGACTTTGAGTTTGAAAACCACTGTTGTAGAGCAGCAAGGACTAGGCTAACTAAAGGTAGAGTGTTCAACGTTCTATGACAGCCTTCAAGCCACCAAAGGCCTTCAGGGGAGAGCCCGGCTACCATGGGTTCTGCCTCCCTCTACCCAAGGACCAAGGTTAGGCTCCTGTGGTACACAGAAAGACCAGCAACCCACAATGAGAGGAGGGTCTAGTCCCAGCTGTGTGACCTTTATCTAGTCACGCAGTCTTTGTGGGTCTCAGTTTTCTCGGCTATAAAATGGGGTCATACCACCTGCCCTACCTACCTCATAAGGTTGTTGTGAGGATCAAATGAGATAATGGATGTGAAAACGCTTTGAAAAAAAAAGTATAAAGTGCTATACAAATGTAAGGTTGTATTATTTTTCTATAATACTAATTATTTCTAAACCAACTCAGCTTTGGAAAGGGATGGTGACCCTAGCATTCATGGGGTGTCTGAGGTTTGGGAGTATCACCGGCCCCTCTGGAAACAAGACCAAAGAAGAAAGAAGTGACCAGCTCCCGTACATCTCTCCATTGTCTACCAAGAACCTCCCCAGCAGCCATTCCCAGGGTACCCAAGAGGGCTCTGTCCTGTATCCCTGGTCAACCCAGCACACCTGAGCTGACAAGGAAAGAGGAAAGGGATACCCCAGTGATGATTGTGTACCTCTAACCAGGTCTACGGGTGATTCCCCAGGTTCTTGGAAAAGACTCTGATCTGCACCTCAAACCCCCACAATGTGGCCAGACGGTCCTACCCACACCCACAGCCACAGCCCAGGCCCTGGCCGCACAAGCTCACCGTTTGTAGTGTGTGAGGATTTTAGGTTCTGATCTGGCGCAGCCGGTGGGGTTGATCATGAGTGGCAGTTCCATCAGGGGGTGGCGCCCATAGCGGAATAAATAGTTCTGACAGCTCTCCACCCCAGGTAGCTGTGGGCACAGGGAGCATGCCTTAGCTGCTCTGAAGCAGGACCAAGATTCCCAGTGCCCACCTCGCCGCCGCAGCTCCGCGCTGCCTGCTTACCGACTCGGCTATGCGAAGTACTGCGTGCACTGTCAGCCCAAAGAGCTCCTCGCCTTTTAGGTACTCGGGGAAGAGCCTCAGCATGTCTGCTTCTTTTCTCATGGCTGCCACAGGTTCAATGATGCGGTTCCATACAGCTAGGGGTGAGTGAGACAGACCGCACTCTGGAATAACACTGCGTACTGATCGCCGGCCCAGAACCCCATTCCCGAGCTCGACTTCTCGCCGTCTGACTGTCCCCTCCCTGTGACTCTTCAGGATCCACTCCCGGTTTCCTAGTCCCAGAAGCTTCAATTTTGGAGGGGATGACAAGCACAGGTCCCAGAGACCTAGCAGGAGCCACAGTTCCTACTGAATGAATATACATGCTTTGGAGCTGAGAAGATTACGTTCAAGTCTGAGTACTGGCTACGGGACTTAAGCCAAATAAATACCCAAGTCTCCTCACAGGACTTGGTCACTGTATGTCTACACTGCATAATAATGACAGTGCTCACCTTCTAGGGCCGCATGGACAAAACCCCCTGAATGATCACCCGACTAACGGAATTGTGACTCATAGGACATGCTCAACAAAATATACTTCCTGCTGCTTCATTTATCATCAACATAGAAACAAAGATAAAAAGATCATTAAGATCAATGGCTGCTCTTCCAAAGGACCCAGGTTCAGTTCCCAGCACCCATACGCCTACTCACAACCGTTTTCAACTCTAGCCTCAGGGAATCCAACACACTCTCGTCTGGCCTCCATGGGCACTGAATGCATGAGATCTACAGACTTACATGCAGGCAAAACACTCAGACACACAAAAATTAAAATTTAAAAAACACTTTAAGGGGGTAGGGCAGGGCTGTAGCTCACTGGTGTAAGTTTGTCTAGCACATCCTGAGTCCTGGGTTTTATCCCCAGTACCACAAAAACAAAACTCTAAAAGGGATTTTACATATAGCAAAAAGAGGGAATTTAGAACTGTATAACAGACAATAGGATCTCAAAACATCACTGTTTACCTGTGATGGTGGCACATGCCTTTAATCCCAGCACTTGGGAGGCAGAGACAGTCAGCCCTCTGAGTTTGAGGCCAGCCTGGTCTACAGATCAAGTTTCAGGACAGCCAGGGCTACACAGTCTCAAAAAACAAACAAACAAAAAACACACACACGAAAACTCCATCATTTAATCTACCAAGGTTAGGGGAAAAAGCTAACCACAAAACTTTTTCTTTTGAGAAAAGGTCTCCTGCAGCCCAGGCTGGCTTCCAGTTTGCTACATAGCTAAGGATGTGACCTTGAACTCAGGATCTTCCTGCCTTAATCTTCCAAGTATTGGTATTACAAGGGTGAGGACCATGCTTGGCTAAGAAAATATTTTCAATTGCAAGGTATTTAAAGTGTCTGAGTAAGGCTGAATCCCAGTATTTTCAGATTTTCAAGACACCATGCCACTTGAAGCTACATAAAAGCTGTGCAGCTTCTTGACGCTGTAAACTTGACTCCTGAGAAAAACCTGCCCAATCCCATTCTAGTGCTCACCTTGGGGAGAGGCATCAGTGAAGACCAGGTCTTCTAAACCCTGCTCAATGACTTTGATCACAAACTCCGGCCGTCCGTTATTCTCGCTGATGGAGCAGCGGTAGCAGCAGCGGCGATTGTTGGTCCGAAGACTCCAGTAGATGCGAGTAGCCTCATAGCCCACAGGATAGAGGGCCGTGGCACTGTGGAAGTCAGCCATCTGGTGTGGGAGCAGCTGCCCAATGGCATGGAACACAAGACCTCCTACTCGGAACATGTGTAGCCGCTCACCCCGCTGGATGATGCTGGCGATCTGCTTCACCTCGTCCCGTTCAATGTAGACCCTCCGGAAGACAGCAAAGGAGCTCAGTTCCTGCTCACAAGGCCCCTTGATCTTGTGCATCGGACACAGCATGGTCTTGTCCTTGAAGAACATGCACTTGGCACGGATGGCACAGGCAAAGTGGTAGACACTGGGGCAGCGCATGCGGTTGCAGCTGCTAGTGGCACCAGTTCGCTGGCACAGGGAGCACTTGGTCAGCAGTCCTCGGTGCAGGGCCACCTCCACATTCATCAGTGCCCCACCCTGGGTTTCATACACCTCCGTGGACCACAGGGCACAGTTGAGGTGTACCCAGAGGTCCAGGTCAAGGTTGAGGAGGCGGGCAGGCCCATCAGTGGCACCATCTCCCTCTTCATGACAGAAGCAGCACCGTCGCATGTCTCGAGGCACCTTGTTTGGTCTCAAGGCTGTACCGAGCTGCTCCATAAACTCTGCCACTTCCCGTTCGTCCTCTTGCCGCCCGCTGCCCTTCTGGATGGTAAGCAGCAGTCGCAGTCGCTTCCAGCGTACCCCTTTCCACTTTTTGAGGCGTGGGGGACGGGAATCTTCGCTGTCTTCAGGGGGCCGGGCTCGGGGTTTGGGCCGGGCAGATTCAGGGGAGGAAGCCAGTGGTAAAGGCGAAGGGATTGGTGGCTCAGCAGAGGGTTCAGCCTGAAGTTCAACCAGGGGCTCAGCGGGGGGGCTGGCAGGAGAAGGTGCCAAAGGGGATGGAGGTGGGGACGGTTCCTCAGGAGGCGGGGCGGAGAGCTGCCTCACATCCAGGTTGGAGACATTGTAGGTGTAGCTGTGCTGGGTGGATGGCTCTGGGGCAGAACTCTCCTACGAGAGGGCACCCTGGTGTTAGTGCCAGTTCTTCAGCCCACTCGCCCCTCCCTCCTCCTGACCAGACTCCACTCCCCCGAAAGCCATTGTCTTCTTTGCTCTGGGAGCACCTTCTTCCTAAAACTGACCCTTCTCCCCTAGACCCACCTGTTTCAGGAGGCTCAAGATGTCTAACTGGCTCTTAAGGGTGTAGCCAGGCAACACGGCATCAAACTGCCTTAGCCAATCAGGTCCAGCGTCAGGGCCCCGGACACTCAAACCTTTTTCTTTCCCACCTACGGAAAGGAAAGGGTCAGTCAGTCTTCCACCAGAACTCTTCTCGGATCGGAAAACGGTCTCCTGCTCTACTCACCAGGGCCCTCCGCTTCCACCTTCTTAGGCTCAAGGCCAGCTCGGGCAGGGCTGTCTGGGAACAGCACCTCGTAGGAGTTGGGTATCTTCATGCTTAGTAACTCTGCCACTGCTACCATCACACCATTCAGATTCTGCTGGGGCAGAAGAAAGGATGGAGAAACCAGCAGCACCTTCAGTGAGCCCGCCCTACTGCATGGGGTGGTCAGTGCTCCCCATTCACTCCCGCTCTCCTCACACAGGAGTGTCTGCCGTTTGAACTGCTTTCCAACTTTCTTTGACCACAGAACCCTGCAGCGGGGGGTCCCCCAAGTGCAACTGGAGGAGAGAGGTCTGGTAGCGTTTGTCAGTGTGTTGGCGGACTGTCTTTATCCACAGATGATGAGCCCTGTGAGAACGGGCTTTCCTTGCTCAGCCCACAGTCCCTGGCCAGCCTTTCAAACAGAGCAGGTGCTTAGGACAAGTATTTGGACAGTTGAATTTTTTTTTTTTTTCCCTTCTTAAATTCAGACAAGCTCTGAAGAATGTCCTCTGACCCAAGTTCTCCTTGGCCTCAAGGTACCCCTAGGACATACCTTGGCGGCGGCGGCAGAGACTGTCAGCATGACGGACACCTCACTTCCTTTGCCTTTCTCCCAAGCTGCAGCAGGCAGCTTTCCAGGGACCTCCAGGTCAAGGGCCCCATAAGGTTTTGTATCTGGGAAGACTGGATGAGAGAGAGAAAGTGAATGTCACTCTCCGCCACAACCCTAGGCCCTCACTTCTGATGACCCAACCACACCGGGCCTGCCCAGGCCACGAGCAGCGCTTACCAGGGATGCTGGCACGGGGGATGATAGGGATGACAGGAGAGAGGGACCGACTGTCCCGCTCCCACCGGCCAGAGCCCAGCTGTGGAAAACGTGGGGCCTCTTCCCCAAGGATGCTCTCAGGGGACGACGCCGGCACGATGCTGTCAGGGGAGTCACTGTCCTCATCACTCTCCATCCTGAAGGCCAAACGCAAGCAGACGTTGGTACAGCCACAGGGGTTCTCCCTCTCAACAGCAGAGATCGGGAGGTGTAGCCGTAACTGAAACCTGCCCCATCTGCCCTCCACCCTATGCCCACCTGACATCCTCAGTCTGATTGTGAGGGGGTGTGGGCAGAGCAGCCAGCAGGTCTAAACTCTTCACCTCTGCAGCATCTGAGGGGTGGAAGGAGTAGAGGTCAGGGGAGTGGAGAGTCAGTCATGCTGTCCCCAGCATTCCAGGTCCAGCTAGCTACTGCTATCAACTACCTACTCAACTAACAGCCTGTGGCAGGAACACTAAATATAGACATTGAGCCTTCCTTGTGTACCACACTGATTTAAAGATAGGGTCTCACTCACGTAGCACAGGCTAGCTGACTTCAAACTCTTAAGCCCTGTTGCCATTCTTCTCCAGTTTTAGCTGGGATCATAAGTCATTGTAACACTTTATTTAAGTATTTTTAACTATTAAGGTGAACTTTACAGTATCCAGTTTATAGAGAGGAAATCAAGGTTCACACAAGTCAAGCTACTTGGTCTAAGTAACACAGCTAAATACACTCACGTGCTGGAGTTCAAATGTGGGTTAGACTGTGGCTTCCCATGCACGAATGCTGGACTGTTTCCTCACAGAACTTCACTCAGTCACCTCGCTACCTACCTCCTCCATTGCCTTTGCAACAGACTCTAGAAGCCCATCCTTTGTCCCGAACCAAACAACCATGACTGGGCCCTTCCCACCCAATGTCTACTGTGTAAGGGCACAAGGCAGTGTATGCCACCCGTTCACTTCTGATACTGAGTGGCTACCAGGATACCACTCATGCCCGCCAATCATCCACCGAATCCCTCTGGGAAAGGTGGTCAGCTTCTCACTTACCCCTCAATGTTCCTTCAGTGTCCTGGGCAGAGGCTGCATCCTTGGGGTGCTCCCCCAGCTCGTCAGAGGGAGTAACACCATTCACCATCTTCTGCTGCACCGATGGGGGTGGGGTGGGGGGCAGCGACGAGGGTGGTGTCGGCGGGTTACTCAGGTTATTCTGGGGGGTGGGGTGGGTGTTGTGTGCAAGATGGCATAGGGAGACTGGTATAATCTCCTGGCCCCCCATTACATCAGCATTTTCCTCCAGTCTTTCATCCCTACCTCCAACCCCAAGAACTGTATTATTCCCAAAAAGTATTGCCATTTTTCTGACCTTGGTGAGCAGCTGAGAATAGTAGTCGGGGCCGGTGTGTAGAGCCCCACTTCCGAAGGCCCCCCTGAGCTGGCTCTGCCCACTGACTAGGCAGCCGCTGCCAAAGGGAGCGAAGAGGCTAAAGTTGGCGGTGATGGTAGGCTCTGTCAGGGGCAGCTGGGACAGTTCCTAGGAGGGACAAGATGACGAAGCTGGGAAGCTGCAGCAGTCACAGCTATATCCTTTTCGGCCGCAGGCTGCCCATCCCCCAGGCGGACAGGGGACCACTGGACTGGCTCCTCGGGGATCACCTGTTTTAGCTGTTTCAGTAAGGCCTCGTTGGCCCTGACCCCATCTTCTTTCCGCAGCTTCTTTCGGGAGCTCACCAACCTGTCACTCGCCTTCTGTGCCCGCTTGGGCTTCACTGGCAAAGGCTTTCTTGTGGCTGCGTCCTAAACCAGAGGAGGCCTGTGAAGGGTGCTGCCCTGCCCGTCTGACCTCCACAGCTACACGTCTCACTGTCACACCACACTAGCCACAGCACTCACCTCTCTGTTGCTGGGAGGACCCTGGAGTTTCTGCTCCAGCCCCGACAGCTTGCTGTCAATGTGTCCGTTGATCTCAGACCGAGGCCCCTCAGGCCCCCGCCCAGTACCAAGTTGAACATTCTTTGCCCGTAGAAGCTTCTGCAAGAGCAGATGCCCGGCCTCTGAGCGGGAGCCTGCTAGCAGAAGGTGGTTGCTGGTGCCCGGTGTCCCTGCTGGCTCCCCATTGGCCTCCCTTTTCACTGCCTGTGCGCCCAGGGCACATGGCTCTTCCCGAGGCTCCTGCTTGATGCTGAGTTGGGGTGGCTCATGTACCACCTGTCCATTCACCTGCTCCAGATGCCCAGATACCAGGCTGCTCTGCTCTGGCTTCTGGGCTTCGGTTAGGTTTTCTGAGGGGTCCCAAGGTCCCAGCCCCTTGCCAAAGAATGTATCTGCAAGCTGGGCAGCAGCAGGTGAGACCCTCCCAGGAGGCAGCTCCAAGGTTGGCCCTGGGGGCTTTGGAGTCCCTGGATGGGTAGGGGTTAGCTGGGCACTGGGGGAAGGTAATTGTGAAGGTCTCTTTGGCTCTTGGGGACTGGATGGTGGAGGTGTGGGATGGACAGGGCCAAGCACTGGTCCTGTAGATAAGGCTCCTTGTGGGACAGGGAGCCGGGGTGGGCCCTGAGGTCTAGGCCCTGCCCCTAGCTCCTGGAGGGATCCAGTCTGAGATCCAGAAAAACTCCCAGGTTGAGGTTGGCAGCCCAAGAGGCCCTGGAGAGGAGAGGGCTGGGTCCCAGGCTCCTGGACCGGTGGAGTCTGGCGTACTGCCTGACTCTGCTGCTGCTGCAACTGCCGCTGCATGAGGAGGGCCTGCAGCTGCTGCTGCTGCTGCGGACTCAAGTGCCGCAGCTGTGGGTTTTTGGCCAGGACTCCTTGGAGCTGTGCTCGAAGTTGACCCACCGTAGGCATGGCTCCAACCCCAGGAAGACCCTGTGCAG
Source organism: Peromyscus californicus insignis (assembly GCF_007827085.1). Classification (NCBI taxonomy): domain Eukaryota; kingdom Metazoa; phylum Chordata; class Mammalia; order Rodentia; family Cricetidae; genus Peromyscus; species Peromyscus californicus. The sequence goes on from NW_026294503.1 coordinate 63,586,641, forward strand.
ACTGAGGGACAGGGCCCGATTTGGGAGGCTGTGGCCCTGTATTGTTCTGAATGGGCCGATCTAGCCCAAGGGGCTGTTGGGAACCCAGAAGGTTCTGGGCCATAGGCCCAGGCTGCTCCCCTAAGGTAACAGAGGGTTGGGTCAGCAGGTGGGGTATAGATGGGGCCTCGGAAGAGGATCCACTCCCTAGCTGCTGCCCATGGTTTCCTCCACCCGCTGTGTGGAGCAAGTTAACTTGCTGTTGGGGTTGTCCTGGGAGCCTTAGTGGTGGCTGCAGCTGCATTGAGGCGGGCTGAGACTGGGCCTGGGATTGGACAAGCAGGAGTTGTGAGTCTCCGGAAATGGAGGGCTTTACCTCCCCTGGTTCAACAGACATTGACTCAGGTGTAGTCCCCACTGCTAGTGGCCCTCCTTGATGGGTGGAGGGTCCCTCAGTGACCTCTGAAGGAAGTGATGTCTCTGCAATGTTTTGTTCCTTGCCTGTCAGGAGGAGGGTTGGGCCTAGGGCTCCAGGGCTAGAAAAGTGTTGAAGAGGTTTGGCTGGCATGCCAGGGCCAAGGGTCACCTGCTGCTGCTGTTGCTGTTGCTGCTGCTGCTGCTGCTGCTGCTGCTGCTGAGGAGATAGTAAAGTTCGATTCTGATTCAAGAGGCCCATCTGCTGCTGCTGCTGCTGCTGCTGAAGATGTTGCTGTTGCTGTTGCTGCTGCAGCTGCTGCTGCTGCTGAAGATGTTGCTGTTGTTGTTGCTGCTGCTGGAGCTGTTGCTGCTGCTGAAGATGTTGCTGTTGTTGCTGAAGCTGTTGTTGTTGGTGCAGCTGCTGAAGGTGCAGTTGTTGCTGCTGCAGCTGCTGCTGCTGTTGCTGCAAGGAGCCCAACGTCTGAGCACTCATTTTGGGCTGTCCAGCATGTGACATCATTCCTTGCTGAAGATGGGAAAGGCCTGCCATAGAGCCCTGTTGTTGGTGCTGCTGCTGTTGCTGCTGGGCTGTGAGCAGTCGGTGTCCCATAAGGCTGTGACCCTGCTGCGACAGCTGAGGGGAACTCAGCACCCTGGACTGAGTCATAAGCACCTGTCTGTGAGGGCCCTGAGGACCCAAAGCTCCAGAGTGCTGCTGCTGCTGCTGCTGCTGCAGCACTGCAACCTGGCCAGGACCCAGCATGCCCTGGGAGCCCTGTGATTGCTGGGGGGACAACTGTTGCACCAGGAGGCCCTGGTGGTTGCTGGGAGGCAGAAGACCCTGAGGCTTGGGACCCAGAGTCTGGTTCTGTACTCCGGGGGGACCCTGCTGCTGCTGGACTGCCACCTGCCCTAAGAGGTGCTGCTGCTGCTGCTGTTGTTGCTGCTGCTGCTGCTGCTGCAATTTCTGGGCCAGCTGCATTCGTTGCTGCTGCAGCTGTAGTTGCCTTTCCTGAAAAAGCCTTGAGTCAGGTCCAAGGCTTCGGAGAGCAAGATTACCAGGGAAGAAGCTCCCTGAGGGGCCAGTCAAGGATCCAGCCACACCAGGATGCTGCTGCTGTTGTTGCTGCTGCTGCTGCTGCTGCTGGGCCAAGGCAGTATTGAGGAACGGACCACCGGGCTGTCCAGGGAGTACCATACCTCCCGGAGGCAGGCGAAGACCTCCAGCTTGCCCACCTGGAGGTGCCTGTGGTGGCTGTAATCCATGGCCAGGGAGCAGCTGGCCAGGCAGCTTAGTGAGTACCCGAGAACTCTGAGAAGGGCTGAGAGCCAGTACAGCTGAGTGCTGCTGCTGTTGCTGCTGCTGCTGTTGTTGCTGCTGCTGCTGCTGCTTGTTGCGATATTCTGCCATGAGATTCGTGTGCTCCTTCTGCTGTTTCCGGACCTAACATTGGAGGGTTGGAGAGGTCAGATGGAGGCCGCCCACCCCTGCTGCACCTTATCCCTGGTTTCTGGGCACTGGGCTGAACTTTGCTCTCCTACCTGATCCAGTTGTTTCTGGATCTTGCTTTGCTGCTCTGTAACCAGCTTGAGCTTCTCAGCGTCAGCTTCCGGGAACTCACGGCCGGCCTTTTTGGCAGTGCGCTGCTTGGCACAGAGAGCCTTCCGAGACTTGCGGTGCACACCAATCTGCTCCTCTAGCACCTTCAGCTGCATCTGTAGGAGCTGCTGGGTGTGAAACAGCCACTCTTCATACTGCCGCTGGTCAGCGTCATCTGGGAACAGAACCCGCATGTTAGAGTCTGCAAAAAGGTGACCCCCTCCAGACTCCTAACCACGTCCGCCCATACTCACTGATCACTCCCTGGGCAAAAGTGGGTGGATTGGGACGAGGCTGAGAAGGGTCACTAGCATTCCGCTCCTGTGGTGAGAGAGATTTCTAGAAGGTCACTGTTCCATGCCAGGCCCTAAGAAAGGTAGCCCAGTGAAATAGTACACAAGTTCCTACTTCCTCCTTACCTGGCCACTCCCAGGTGCCACGTGGTTCTGCAGATCAGAGCCAGATCCCCCCGAGAGCCTCTGTGCCAGCAGTGAGACTTGCTGCCTACAGTCCATAAAGCAGAGGGGTTATGGCGTCAGTGAGGGCACAGTTCAAACACAAAGCAGTGAGACAAGTGGGAAGGGAACCCAGGAGAGCGGTGCGATAAAAGTCAGCTCGCCAGCCCGGAGGCTCACCTGTTCATTCCGGGGGCCACCCCAATGCTGCCCTGAGCCATCACTTTCTTGATGCCTTTCAAAGCTACCATCTTAGCCTTTGCAATAGGGTCAATGATGTCCTCTGCAGCAAATTTGTCCAGATCTGAAGAGGGAAGAGATTAATAAGCTGGGTTTGGGGGTCAAGGCAAGATGGCTGTTTTTTCCCAACACTCTGACCTCTACATGTAGAACAATGTGGCAAGTCTACTCAGCTAAGCAGGAGCCATCAACATGGTGCTACGGCACTAATGTCCACAGAACACACAGTCCTTCTGTTTGTCCCTCGCTTAAGGGAGTAGGAAAACATTGAGTCAGGCAGTGGCACTATACCTTTACAAGCCTCAGTTTCCCTCATTTGAAGAGAAACCATGATTGCTACTCTGCCTACTTCGTGATGCTATACAGGATCACGTGACAAGAATAAAGGCATGCTATGTGAGCCAGACAGTACTCTTCAAAGTGGTAGTCTACAACCAACCCAGCTCAAGAACCCAAGGTATAGACTCTGTGGCAAAGCCCTAGACAATAGAGCTGTTTGTGACGGGAAAACATCACCTAAACCGGGCGGCGGTGGATCACGCCTTTAATCCCAGCACTCGGGAGGCAGAGCCAGGTGGATCTCTGTGAGTTTGAGGCCAGCCTGGTCTACAGAGCAAGATCCAAGACAAGCACCAAAACTACATGAGAAACCCTGTCTCGAAAAACAAACAAAACAACAACAACAATCACCTAATAACCCATTGTTCTGCCATCTAGTCGAGTAACAAAAAATAACTAGGCACAGTGGTATACAACTGTAATCCCAGCACTCGGGAGAGGCTATAACACAAAGATTTTGAATCTAAGGCCAGCCTGTGCTATGTAGTGAGACCCTGCCTCAAAAAACAAAACAATCCAGAATAAACCAGGTATGGTGGCATATGCTTGTAATTCCAGCACTTGATAAGGAGGAGACAGGAGAATCCTAAATTTAAAGTCATCTTCATCCTCAGTTACATAGAGAGTCTGAGGATAGCCTGGGATACATGAGACGCTAACTCACCTCCTATTCTACGTTTATCCCCCGACTCAAAATTAAATAAATAAATAAACCATAAAGAAATAACCACACACGTAAAAAAAAAAAAAACCTCAAACCTTCCTAAAATCCTCTATTTTGTTTTGGGGTGCTTTTATTTATTTGCTTTAATTAATTAATTAATTGGTTTATTTATTTGAGAGACGGCCTAAGTAGCCCTGGACATCCTGGAACTTAGTTATATAGAACAGGCTAGCCTTCAACTCTCAGAGATTCTCCTGCCTCTGCCTCTCGAGTACTAGGGCTCAGAAAACTGACTTTCAGCTTTATAAAGGACTAATTCTAAGGCTGTTAGTTCAGGGCTGGCTCTGCTAGCTGTATAATCTTAGACACATTATTTAACTTTTATGCCTATTTACTCTTTGGTAATCAAAGCCAACTAGAGTAGCCATTTAACAAATCTGTTACAATGAAATCAACCAACCAATGTCCAATAAAGACTAACTATTCAATAAATGCAGTGTGAGATGTTCCTCAACGTGGCCCCTTCCTCCGACTCCCCTGCGCCCTATCCCACAGCGGTGCCCACTCCCCCGCGCCCTAACCGACAGCGGTGCCCACTCCCCTGTGCCCTATCTTTCGCTGCTCTCCATAGGTTGTCCTGCCCTACAGCTTCATTTAATCTTCCAGTTACCTGGTTTGCTTATCCTTACAGTCTTTTCTCTGAGGACTAAATTTAACCTTCACCACAGACAGAGAGCCTCTGCTCATCAGGCTTCAATCATTCATTCAGCTTTCCTCTCCAAAGTCCCACTGCTTCTGCCTATAGAACTTTGTGGTACCCTACCTCCCTTAACGAAGGCCTCTCTGAGTGCGCTCGACTCAGCGCTAACCACGCCCCCGTGAAGTTACCTGTGTCGGGGAAGAAGCTGCTAGCCAGCTGTTGCTGCTGCACTGCCAGCTGTTGGGGCTTCATGCACATGGAAGCTGGCATGGCGTTCATGGGCTTCTGTGCTAACACTGGCTGGGAGCTCTGTTGGGGCATCAAGCCTGCCTGCCCTGCCTGCTGCCCACTTAGCATATGCCCTTGGTTAGACACCATAGGCACAGACGGGGCCAGGCGCTGCTGAAGCGCGTGAGCTGGTGACTGGGTGGGCATCAGTGACTGGCCCAAACCTGGCTGTCGAGTACTTCCAAGCCCCAGAGCGAGCTGCTGTGGGGGCCCAGCCTCATGCGGCAAAGGCAGGGTCTGTGCAGGGCCTGGCGCGGGAAGGAGGGAGTGTTGCTGCTGCTGTTGCTGCTGCTGTTGCTGCTGCTGCTGCTGCTGCTGCTGGGCAGGCTGCAGCTGGGCTGAAAGCTGCTGCTTCTTCTGTAGCTCCTTCTTCTCATGCTCTAACAGGTCCTCGATGAGCAGCGGCAACTCGCTGGCGACGAGTGAGCTCTCCATCTTGTCCAGCTCATCTCCAGGTGCTGCGTGTCCACTGGGCAAGGTGAGAGCCCCACTCTCTAGTTCAAATTTTTCCAGAAGGGAGGATCCACCTGGGCCACTCAGTGAGCCGGGGTTCAGCAAGTGAGCTGGTGCTCCTCCTGTGGTCCCAAACGGGCCCTTCTCGGCTGTGTGCCCACTGCTGGGGAATGGTCCTGTACCTACTCGAGTGTCCCGGCTGCCCAGCACAGTCTGACCTGGCTTAAGTCCCAGGCTGAGGGGAGCGGCCGAAGGTGCTGGCTCCACCTTGGGGGTGTTAATGGTGAACTGGCAAGGAGAAGGATGGCGCCCTCCCTCCTCCACTTTGGGCTTCACCTCAGGGAGCACAGATGTTAGGCGAGGCTCAGCGTTATCTGTGGCAGGGGGAGGGCGTTCCTCAGGGCCCAAGGATACTGGCTCCACCCCCCGCAGCAGGGCCTCTCGCTCAGCCTTCTCATTTGCTGACTCCACCAGCCTTAGATGCTCATTGAAGATGTCCTTCTTGTCCCCGGTGTCCAGCTCTGGGTCAGTGTACGCCAGCAGGTCAAACTCATCTCCATTGAGGAGGTCATCTAGGTGGGGATCATTAGTCTCCAGGTTTTCCAGGGTGCTCAGTTCATCATCACCCTTGGCCACATCCACACCCAGACCCAAGTGAGCAAGCTCTTCATCATCCTCTAGGGCCTTGTGGGCATCAAAGTCATCATCTAGCTCAGGATCCTCACAAGGCAACTTGCCAGCTTCCAAGGCCAGAGGGGGGCGACCAAGTTCAGTGCTTGATGGTGGACGGGTGACCAGCTCCAAGCCAGTCGGTAGGGCAGGACCCTTGGTATGGGGTGTCTGATGGAGGCTGTTGTTCAAATCAGGAGCTGGTGGAGCTGAGGGTTTCTGTGGGGGAAGGCCTGAAGCAGCCATGCCCCGAAGACCTTCAGGAGCCATTCGATGGGGTTCCTCGCTTACCGGATAAAAACGGGGCCTCTGAGGGGGACCCTGACCAGGAAACGGAGATCCCCCAGGTCCAAGTCCTTTCTGCACATTGTGTCGCAACTCAATAAACTGAGCAGGACCAGCTGGACCAGGCACGGGCTCAGCAGGGCCTGGAAGGCGGGTGGGGATCCCTGCCAAGGGGGAGCCTAGTGCTTGGCGGCCAAGTTCTGGTGCAGGAGTTGATGGAAATCGAGCAGACATAGCAAGTCGCATGGAGGTTGCTGCTGTTGCCTGCTGTTGCTGCTGCTGCTGCCACAGTTGCTGCTGCTGCTGCTGCTGCTGCTGTAGAGGCAGGGACCCAGGATATGGTGTGCGCTGATAGAAGGCCTGGGAGCCTCCGACAAGTTGCCTGGAAAAATATTCAGTCAATGCAATGAGCATGGACAGCCAGAACAGAGGCTTAGGACAGTGATGGAGGTCAAAAGAAATGATGAGGGAAAGAAATGAGGAAGAATACGTAACAACAAAGAAAGATCAGAGGCAGAATAAATACAGCGACGGTAAAATCTGTCCCATTCTCTCTCTCTTACACACACACACTCAACTCAACTCAACTCACTCACTCACTCACTCTCCCACCCCTAGACCCCGAACCTCACCTGCTGTTCATATCCATGGCGGAAGGTGTGGCTGGTGGAAGTGGCCGGGAGAGTCGGTCATCACTGGAGAAGGCTCCTGGTCCCAGGATGGGACCACCTAGTTTGCTTGAGGGTAACCCCACAATACTGCTCTTCTCCTAAATGACAGAAGGAGATGAAGGTGTGGCCACCCTCAGTATGCTGGCCCCACCGCCCCTTGCCAATCCACCTACCTGGGACCCGGTGAACGGGGTCTGGCCTCGACTCAGCTGTTCAAAGGCAGGGCTGCTGGGTTCAGCACCCCAGTTGCCTGGAGGCCCCACGGCACCTGCAGCTGCTGCAGCTGTTTCCTTCTCCTGCCGCAGGTTGTTACGCTGGATCTGCTGCCGAATCAGCAGTTCTCTTAGTCTCTGGCGCTGTCCAGGAAACAGAAAAGTCAGTCCACTCCATTCTAATCACAGGGCTGGTGGAGGGGTCAGAAGCACGGTGGGGCAGTTCTAGGACATCCACTCACCTGCCGCTGCTTCTCCAGCTCCGTCTGGCTGAGGCTAGACATGCCTGCATCCTGGGTACTTGAGAGTTCAGGGGTTGCCAAAGAGCCACCGCTCACTGTAGCTCCTGCTGCGTCTTCGCGCTTTTCCACTGGTGAGGTGATGCCTGCCCTTTGTGAGGCTCCATGGGACAAGTAGGGAAGGGGTCCATCGGGTGTGGGGGGCGGGAGAACTGACGCGGGGCGCAGTGGGGACAGCCCATAGCCCTCCCCTGTGGGCCCAGTGGTGGGTCCCAGGGGGCTGCCTGATGGGTGAAAGTTCCCCGTGGCTACTGCGTAGTTTGTGCTTTGAGGCTTCCCCAAGGTGGGGCCAGGCCCAAAATGGCTGTTGATCCCATGGGGTGGGAGACCAGGCTGAGGGACAGGGGGCTTTAGGGAAGGCTCCCCCACCCCCTGTGGGAAAGTGAACCGCATGGGAGACGGGGTGCCCACAAATGCGCCTGTCCCAGGAGAACGGGCAAAATTGGGAGGCTGTCCACTTGGGACCTTGGCATGGAGCTCACCTGCTGGGCCGGAGGGCAGGGCTGCTGGGAAGCCCCCAGCTCCCAGCGGAGTGTGGGCTAGGGGCCCAGCCTTAAAGGCAACTTCAGGGGGCTGGGGTCGGGGTGGCTTATGCAATGGGGCGAAGGGGTCACGGGACTGAGGGCGGGAGGGTGGACGAGAGTAAGGGTCGGGGGACTGGAAGCGAGGGGTAACAGGGGATGGGCAGAAAGCCTCAGCAGACAGAGGACGTGGAGTCAACGGGGACTGGGAGCTGGACTGGGACTGAGGACTGGCGGGCACTCTAGAGAAGGGGTCAGAGGGCAGTGACCGAGGAGGCAGGGCACAGCAGCTCTCAGAGGGTGGTGGCTGGGGCCGAGGAGTCAATGGGGGCTGGGCATAGGGGTCAGTGTAGGGGCCAGAACGAAAGACGTCTGGGTGGCTGGGAGGAGAAGGGGCCAAAGCCTGGGCAGGGGGTGGCTCCTGGGCCCGTAAGCCCAGGCCCGGGCTCTGGGGCTCTACCTGAGATGCCCGAGGGGTGAGGGGGGCTTTGAAGACATCAGGTGCCTTTAACTCCAGGCCACCCAGCTGGGGGCCTGAGGAGGGTGAGTCAACACAGCCCAGGTTTGGGGGACCATAGCCAGGAGAGGATGCCCCAAGCTCTTCCTTCTTCACCTCTAGGGTCTTCCGGGACTCCCCAAAAGGTGGGGGTGAGAGAAGAGGCTCGGATGTCTTGCCTCCTGCTACCCCTGGGCTCTCAGGCACAGCCAGGTTGTCCAATGAGGGGCAACGGGGTTTGAGGAAGGGGTCAGGCGTGGAAGGCTGGTGTCTGGGGGTGCCCGGTGGGGTAGTGTGGAATTCCCCTGGCTGGCCAGTCCCAGGTCGAGTTGTGGTGCCCAGTATCGGGGGCTGGCCGGGGGCTCCAGAGGGGCTTGGGTAAGGAGGATATGTGGGTGGTGCCGCAGAGAAGCGGGGCTCCGGGGCGTAGGCAGGGGCCAGTCCAAAGGGGTCCTGCGAAGGCACTTGGGCGGGCACCTGGGGCGGGAGCTTGAGGAAGAGCTCACCAGGTGAGTCAGGGCCGGGCACTGTGCCCGCTGGTGGCTTCAGGAACCCGTCCGCAGAGGTAGACAAGCCAGCAGGGGTGGTGGGACTGCCGATGAAAATGGTGGGGGCCGCAGCAGGGGGCGGACTGCCCAGTGCCCCTGGCTGGGAGGGAATGCGGAGATGGAGGGCCGGTCGATCAGTCTTACGGGCTAGGTCGCCCACCTTGGCCTGCTTGTTGATCTGGCTCTCAGCCTGCTACAGAGGGAGACCAAGTCCAACAGTCAGACTGCTTCCTGAGGAATGACCACGGCCCCCGCCCGACGACAGCCGCCCACTCACCTTTTGCACCTTGTTGATGCGGTGAGCAGCCCGGTTATCTTTGGCCTTTTGCTGAGGGACAAGGACACAACAGAGCGCTTTGTGCTTAGCCTCAAGCCCAGCCCCCAACCTTGCCACATTGCCTCCTCAGAACTCAGTCCTTCCTAACCCAGCTGCTTTAGGGATGACAGGAGACAAGAGAAGAGGGACAGAAGGAGAGAAGGAACTGAGATGAAACCCTTCAGATGCTTCCACGTCAGGTCTCAGGCTGGCCCACGCTGTCTTACCAGGTAGGGGGCTTTGTCAGCAGCTGGAACCTTTCTCCAGAGCTTCATGATTTGTTTACATCGGCTAGACCAGTCTGGAGAGCAGAACGGTAAGTCAGAGGAGGCTTGGCAGGTGACCCCTCCACCTGCCAGGTTGTTTCTCTTGCCCTCGCCCAGAGGTACCTGGGTAATCTTGCTTGAGATTAGGAAAGTTAATGTTGGCATAGAGTACAGGTGAAATGGTGGAGAGCTGGCCCAGTTCCTCATCTTTTTCCCAACGCTGTAGACTCCGCTGGTTATAGGACAGTCCGTCGCCCTCACCCTCTGTGGTAGGGGTGGTGGGAGTGGAGGGGGTGGTGCCCCCTGAGCCTGTCCAAGGGCTGTCTGGCTCACCGGGTTCTGGGCTAAAGAAGCCCCCGCGCTCCCTGGGGCGCAGGGGCAGAGAGTCACAGAGGGTAAGGATTTCAAGACCCACCCCAGACAAACCACCCAGAGCCCAAGTCACTGCTCTTGAGGAAGGCCACTAAGAAGGGAGTAGGAAGAGCAAAGGAGTTGTCTCTTTAGTGGCTCAGAATCAAAAGGAGGCGAGGCAGGGACCATGCAGAGGGAAACGCCAATAGGGACCACCCATGACAGTTAAGCGTAGATACCAACCTAGAATCCAAGAAGGGAGACTGGCAGAGGCCTGGGTAGGAGTCCATTGGGCTGCTGGAAGGGAGGCTGCCCAAAGGGAGTCCACCTGCAACAACACCAGGATCAGGGAGGGAAAGGAGCAACAGCCCACCCAGGGACAAGGCTGGCTTGGCCACTTGCATCAGCCCTGTCCTAAGCACCTTGGAGAAAGGGCCTCTGCAGTGGTGTACGGTTGCCTTCTAGGCCAGGAGTTCCACAACCCAGATGCTGCTCTCTTTCTGAACCCAGCACATCCTTAAAGAGCTGCTGCAGGTCCTTGGACTCCATCTTGGGCAGTTCTGTGGGAAAAGGACACAGTGCTGAGTATGAGGTTCATATGACACCACAGATCTACAAATGGTCATGGCCAAGGAGGGCAAGCAGGACTCTCCCACCAGAGCAGGCTAGGGCAGTTCCACAGACAGGACCTTCTCTTCCCATGGAGGACTCTTGTAGAGAAGAAGACCACACACAAGCCTTACCTTCTGTGGGAATCTTGTCTAAGTCGGAGCTAAGCATTCCTTCACCTGGGGTACCCGGCTTCTCAGGGTCACTGGGCACTGGCGATGCCTTTACACCCCCATCCTCAAGCCCTGCAACTTCCAGAGGAAAACCACCAGTCACAGAGGTATGAGGTACCACACAGGCCACGAACCACAGAGGCATGGAACAGTGTCCAGGCTCCAGCTCTGGCAGTGTTTAGGAGCAGAGCCAACTGATAACAAGCAAAACCAAGACAGGACCCAATTCCCCCACCAGTCCTCACCTGGTATATCAGCCATGCCCTCAAGACCACGGGACTCTTCATCTGCAACATCTGGACCATCGTCTCCTACGAGCAACAGTTCCACTCCAATCAGAGATGAATGACACCTGACGCCCAGAATGGGGCCCTTGGACCACCCTTAGTTGACCAGCCCTCCCCCAGACACCTCTGCCAACTACGAAGCAGAAAGGTAGGCTAGACACCTCAGAACATGTCATTTCCATCAACTGACCTTTGTGCGAGGCAGTGAGCTCCTTCCTCTCTGAACCTCCATCCCCCCGGGGCTTTTGAGTTCCCAATCCGAAGCTTGGCCGGCCCACCCCAACTGCAAAAAGGGCCTTCCGACTCAGGTCCAGCAGTTCCTTCCCAAAGAAGGCTTCCTGCAGGAGGGAGGAGTCGAGAGAAATGGTTTCTTGATGCCCTGTAGGTGCAGACCTCCCCTCACCTGCCCTGGGGAGCCTGAAACCTGCCTGCAAATAAGCAGGGAACATGTCCTCCAGCTTGCTCTTCCGGCGCCCTCTCCGCTGCTGCTTCTTCTTCTCGTCCCCCTCAGCAACGCTTGGCTCCACAGAGCCCTCTGTAGGCAGATCAGGAGGCATCACTGCGGACAAAGAGGGGCTCAGACTTTCTGGAGACACCAGGCATGCCACAGTCAACTCTGGAGGGAGACCCTCCCTACCTACTCCTTCCCCAACCAGTCAGACCCTCCACCCACTCTTCCCTTCAAGTAAATGCACACCCTGTCTCTCTGGCACTGCCCCATGCTGTGATCCCCGCCTTCTTCCCGGACCCCACTGGTGCCCTCACCCATCTCACCCTCGTCGGGCTGCCCATCCCCACTCAACACCTCCGCCTGTGCCGCAGGCCCCCTTTTCACACGTGCATGAGTTTTCCGCTGCCGTACCATGAAACCACCAATGCCTGTGAGAAATCAGAATTAGGGACGAGAAGCCACCGGAGACCTGGTGAGTGGCCTCTTACTGCCCCTCAACCCACTCCGGGCCCTTACCCGGCCGATAGGGTTTGCGCTTGCGTTTTTTGCTCTCCTCTGTCTCCTCTCTGCCAGGTTCTACATCAGGGCTGGCAGGACCTTCTAGCTTAACCTCACACTCCATGTGCTCCACCCCACCTGCACGGAACACCAGAGACGGAGGCAGGTCAGAGCAGTGGGCCCTTGAATCCTTGTCATCCTGAATGAGGGAACCCAACAACCTGCCACAGAGCCACCTGAGCAAGACCAACAGCGCTAGGGGAGGACCGGCAGTGGCCGTGGGGCCCTACCCAACATCCCAACTCCAGTGGGCTGGGCCTTTCCCACTATCTGCCTTTCTCTGAGATTCCCCAGCCCAACCTTCACCCTTGAGCAGCTCGTCAGTGTCCAGGTCCCCATCCTTCTTGTCCTCAGGGCCAAGGGCATCTGAGGGCTCAGAACCCTCCAGCCCTGCCTCGCCTGGGAGGCCTAGCCGTCCTCGCCGCTGGCGCCGCTTGTGCAGTGGTGACATGGTCAGGTTACGCAGCACGGCCATGCCAGTTTCTGTCAGCCACACACCCTCGAAGCGAAAGAACTGGGGCTCTGGACAACAGGGAAGAACATATGACCCCTGGACGGAGGCCCAGGGAAACCAAAACTCCAAATTTCAACCCCTGTTCCCCGCTGAGACATAAGCAGTGACAGACAGGTCCTGTCAGACTCCAAGGGCTGGATAACAGCCACCACCGGAGGCCCCAACCGTGACTGAGGGACACTGACATGAGTCTGTTAGTGCAGAAACCAAGCTGTGTCCAGAACCTATTAACCACGGGTTCACCCAATGAAATCTCAAGCTGTCAAGGGACAGGAAGGACTCTACTTGCTGGACGCCAGCACACAGCACCCTAGACTGCAAGAGCGCTGCCCACATTGTGACAGAAGAGATGACCTTGTCCCCTCTGTAAGAAGAAAGGTGTGCTCTCTTGAATGAGATTCTTGCAGTAGAGAAGCTGACTTGCCTGGCAAAAGGGCCACATCTGGAGATTGGGAAGCTTTGGTTCTAACCATAACGTGGCCACTAACTTGGTAAGTGGCCTTAGGTGTGGGCCATTTACCCTGAGGATGGAGCAGAGATGTCTTAGCTGGTTTGGATACTCAGAATCTCTGGGACTTACCTGGTTCTTTTACCTTCACTGGTACCAGTTCTGGTGGGGCAACTGGTGCTGTGAGAAGGACAACCATAGGCAGCTTAGGGCCCGCCCCGAGGCAAGAGACACCCGTCCTCTTGGCTTCTTCCGCGCCCGCCGACACTCACCCACAGGTTTCACCACATAGGGCTGACAGGAAACACAGTCAAAGCCTTCATCAGCAGCTTGCTCCACTTCATCCTCTGTGAAGAGGCTCTCACAGCCAGCATGCATCCACCTGGGAGGAGGGAGACAGGGATGAGCACAGGCAAAGCCAGCCGACACCAGCACATGGAGCAGACGTGGGGAGAAAGGGACGCTCTCACCGTTCACAGTGGCGACACTGGATTAGCAGGTCTTCCTCCACATAGGGGGCATGACAGACAGGACAAGTCACCAGGCTGGCACAGGGCCCGCAATGTGTGTAACTATTCTGCCATTCACAGTGGAAGCCAGGGGAGGCGGCCCCACACTGCATACAAGACACACACCTAGGAGAGGCAGAAGGACCTTCAGCACCTAACCTAGGTTCCCGGAGGTACTCCCACTGAGAACCAAATCAGCAAGCTGGTTTCCTAAACACAGGTTATCACGCATTCAACACTGTATCTATTCTAACTGTATCTCAGGCCCATTCACCACCTCCTGTCAGACCCTTGAAAGACTCCCAGGCTCCTTACCACTTGCATTTCCAGCCACCCTTGGGCACAGTGAGCAGTGGAGGGTCCAGGCAGTATGTATGGTAGCTAATGTCACAGTCATCACAGAGCAGCAGGCGTGAAGGGTCGGAGGCCTGGCCGCAAACCTCGCACACAATGCACTCCACACAACGCCAGCCTTTCAGCAGCATCACCTTGGTGATCTGGTACAGAGAGAGATGCCTCAGGTGTGTTGGGGGCAGGGGGAGGCACAGGGTTTATACGGCTGAAAGCCAGACCTCTGAGCAGAGAGATGTGTACAGAGCACTCTTTGCCCCCAAAGGTGAGTCTCCAGAGGCTCCCGGGATCTCTGCTGACAGAGAACAATCTCACTAGTCACAGCCCCACTCCGAGAATGAATTATACGTCCTTTACTAAGCAGCCTCCCCAAACTGATGACAGATCAAGGTTCATTTCCCTCAGCTTTTCTTCACCTTTTAGAACCTGTTACTAATACAAGCTAGTAAATGTTAGTAGTGGATTAATTAATAAAGTAATAGTTTTGGAAAAACTCCAAAGGATCGATTATGCCTTAGGTTAAAGAATTGCTATCTATTTGTAGATGTGCAGTTACGCTTTTGATTCTATGATCTACTTCCAGACTATACTATGGTTTTGTTGAAACAGGGTCTCAACTATGTAGCTCTGGCTGTCCTGGAGCTCACTATGTAGACCAAGCTGATCTGAAACTCACAAAAGATCAGCCTGCCTCTGGCTGGGACTAAAGGCACACGCCACCACTCCTCACCATATACCATGCTACTAGTAAAGTTGTCAGCATTTACACAATGGACTGAATTCCACCAGCAAGTTTTGTCTACGCAAAGCAACTACAAAGTCCACCCTGAATTCCCAGGCACTTTTCTCCAAGTTTGACGGCAGTGACAAGTAAACAGTGACTTCCAAGACCCACAGCCACTTAAGACATCGTGTGTCAGGCTGATGAGGTGGTTCAGCAGATAAAGGCCCTTGCCACCAAGTCTGATGACCTCAGTTTGATCTCTGGGATCAACATGGTGGAAAGAAAGAAATGATGCCACAAGCTGTCCTCTGACCTCAACAATTACACCCTGACACATGCACTCCTCCCCGCCCCGCCCGCCCGCCACCAGATAAATGTCATAAAATAATAAAAACAGTGTGGCAAGAATGGGGACTAGGTAACAGAGGACTGACCCTGACTGCAGCCCGTCCATCTTGGGCCCTGAACTCACCTTGCTGTTGACACAGTAAGGGTGGTAGCACTGGGAACACTGGGAACAGGCCAGGAGGTGGCCCTCGGCCCCCCGGCCAAAGCTGCCACACACCACACACATGTCCTGTGGAAACACAGAAACCCCAACGTCCAAGCATGCCTCTGCCCCTGCCTCTGTCTCTGTCTCTCTGTCTCTCTCTGTACGGGGGTGGGGGTAACGTGGAAGAAGTCAAGGGTTTCTTCTATTACTTTCTAGCCTATTTTTTTGAAATGGTCTCTCAACAAACCTGAAGCTCACAATCCCAACTAAGCTGGCTAGCCAACAAGCTCCTGGGACCCACCTGTCTCCTCCCCATTAACACTTGAGGTTCCAGGCATGTACAGCCATGTCCGGCTTTTAATAACTATCGGGGCTTTGAACTCAGGTCCTCTGTAATGCAGAGCAAGCATTACTCCTAAGTCATCTATCTAGCCCTGCGAGTAAGTCTCTTCGCTATCCCAGGTCCCAGCCAAAGACGAGGAAAGTAATCAGAAGCCCATGTCACAGCATTAAGACACTTAGTAGGTCACCAGGGGACCCTTGCACCTCCCACTCAACTCATAAAAGATGCACCTCCCTAAGATGCCCCTCCTGGCCTGGTCAAGTAGTCAGAAATATAGTCCAGCATCAGTAAACATAAGAAGTCACAGGAAGACAAGCCAGGGTAAAGATCTGTCTGTTAAGACTTGTATGTGACAAAAACACAGCAGTTTCCAGATGATTTATTTAAGTGGCAACATATACAGGCTACCTGGACTACATCTCTGCCCTTTTCCCTATTCGGGCATTCACCATCCACGTCCTCACTAGCTCGGTATCCCAGGAAGCAAAGTGGGTCCCTGGTTTTTCCCATCCACCGTCTCAGCAAAGTTAGTTCGCACACACACAGAGCGAGCTCTGCATGCCCACTCTCCCCGCTAAAGCTGGGCCATCCCAGTTCAGTGCGGTACCTGCATCAGAACAAACTTGTCCGTGTTGGAGAAGAGAACCACCGTATTCTGCATGGTGTCGTCATCTTCCTCCTCCTCCTCCTTGCTAGGAGAACTATCAATATCAGCCACCTTCATAAGGAGAAAGTTGCAGAAAGTGAAGAAGAGAAGCCTGCCCCAGCTCAGCCATCCTCTCCCTCAGACCCAGGAAAAAGGTGTGAATTCCTGGCTAACATGAAGGCCTTGTCAAGTAACCAGTGACACTCCAATTTCCCAGCTGGGGCCCAACAGCAAGTTCAAGAACCCTCAGGGCCAAGTCGTCAAGCCCTGGACTAGTAGGCAAAGGGCGGACAGGATTTTCAGCGTGCTTAACTCTGAAGCAGCATGTGAAGCACGGGGGGGGGGGGGGGGGGGGGGGGGGTTTGCAAAGCCTGTCCTTACTACCAAGGTCTCAACGGAAGAAGTGGTGGACTTCAGTCGAGCCCGTCCTCGCCCTCGGCCGCCATGTGCTCCTCCACGAGGCCGGCGTCTTCCTGGGAAACTACTGCTACGACCCTGAGTGAGGGAAGGCGACCGTTACAGGGCCAAGCATGCTGGGCCCACAAGCCTGGAGGGAAGAAGGACGGCCAAGCGAGGGGAACAGTTTAAGGAGGAAAACAAAGACCTAGAGGTCCCACTTAGAGGACAGGAAAAAAGCCAAGTTTCCAAATAGCAGCAAGTAGTGACCAGTCAATCTCTGCTTCCAAGAATGGAGAACGTGGGATAAGGACAAAAACAGTAACAAAGATAACTGGAGAGGACCAAGCTTTGGGTCCCAGTTCTACTTCTGAGAGCCCGTGGACCTGGGTAAATCACCTCCTCCTCTACGCACAGGAGTCCGCTAGGCAAAGCTGGACTAAAAGATCTCCGTGTGGATCCAGACTGCAGAAAGTCAGGTGCAAAGGCAGCTCAGGGCTGTAACTGACCCCCGGTGGCCGAGGGGCCTCTTACCTGTTTGATCCGGGACCGGGCCGGGGAGCTGCGCCGCCGCCCTTTGTCACCCTCCGCTTTGCCCCCGCTGACAGTTGTCCCAGCGTCACATAACAGTGAGTCATCAGTCTCTGGCAGTGAGTCGGTACAGAGGCGCAGGGAGCCCTCATCTCGGGCTGGACTAACATCTGTAGACACGCCCAGCTCCATGGACAAGGAGCCGCCCCCCTCAGGGTCAGGAGAGCCCAGCAGGGGCTCTGAACCAGGAAAACTGGCACTGGCATCGCCCTGGCTCAGATTAGAGATCTCATTAACAATGTCTGATTTGATGAGAGTGGGCGGCATGGGGGCCACTGGTGCACCAGGCTCCTCCTGCTCTTCACAGGGTGAGCCCTGTCCTGCCTGCTTGCAATCCGGGCCATAGACCTCCATAGGGGTCACAGCGGTCAGCTCCTCAGGGTCCAGGAGCACAGGAGAACCTTTAAGTTCACTAGCCAAACTGCCAGGGGTCTGTCCAGTCTGTGACTGTGAAGTGTTAGCATCAGTCCCATCTAGAGGGGCTGTGTCTTCTTCCAAGCCAGAGAAGTCATCCAGGGCAGGGGCGGGGCTGGGGGCAGGGCAAGAAAGGTCCCCCATAGGGGATGGCAGAGGGCTGGTGGCCCTGGGTTCCAAGGCTGGGCACTCAGGTTCTGGACCTTTCTCAGTCTCCATCTCATGCAGCTCAGCGTCATCTGAGACATCCACTGCCTTCTGCACAGGACTCAGTGGGGAGGGGATAGACAGTGGCAGAGCGGGAGGTGAACATCGGGGAGGAGAGGCTGGAGGAGGCAAGGAATGCTGGAGGAGTGGAGAACAAGGTGGAGGGAGGGATTCCATGAGGATAGGAGAAGCAGGTCCCATCGGGGAGCCTGGAGATGGCGGAAGGATCATTGGGGGTACAGGCTCAGGGTCAGTGCAGTTAGCTTCTGGTGGAGGGCTGATAGGTGTCTCTAGAATGGGGGCAGCCAATGGTGACTCAGGGTCACTGTCCCCTTTGGCACCAAAGGGGTACTCTAACTCCCCCAAAGGAGACAGGGCAGGAGGAGCCGCCGCTGGAAGAATGGGTGAGAGCGGAGGAGGAAGAGGATCTGAGGGACAAGAGAAAAAGAGAGGCTCTTAGATTAGATGTGCCATAAAGGGTTAAGACTGGCCCAGAGAGGGGACATTAACAGCTCCTTACCTGGTGGCATCAGCTGAGGTGACAAGGCTGGCTCCCCCGAGAGGGACAAGGGCAGCTCCTCAGGAAGTGGGGACAGAGATGGGTCCCCAGGCTCAGTCAGGGCTGGCTCTCCGAGCATGGGGGATAAAGGTGGCTCCCCAGCTGGGGGAAACAAGGGCAACTCCTCGGGTGCAGGGCACTGGCTTGGTTCCTCAGGAGGTTCTTCAGGCCGAGGAGATTGGTATAGTTCCTCAGGCTTGGGGGATAGGCATGGCTCCTCAGGCATGGGGGACAGGCAAGGCTCCTCAGATTGGGGAGACAGATGTGGTTCCTCAGGCTGAGGGGACAGATGTGGTTCCTCAGGCTGAGGGGACAGGTGTGGTTCCTCAGGCTGAGGGGACAGATGTGGTTCCTCAGGCTGAGGGGACAGATGTGGTTCCTCAGGCTGAGGGGACAGATGTGGTTCCTCAGGCTGAGGGGACAGATGTGGTTCCTCAGGCTGAGGGGACAGATGTGGTTCCTCAGGCTGAGGGGACAGGTGTGGTTCCTCAGGCTGAGGGGACAGGTGTGGTTCCTCAGGCTGAGGGGACAGGTGTGGTTCCTGAAGCATAGGGGACAGGCATGGCTCCTCAGACTGTGGAGACAGGGGCAGCTCCTCGGGCTGGGGACAGAGTTGGGGCTCCTCGGGCTGAGGAGACAAGTATGGTTCTTCGGGCTGAGGGCAGAGTCTCGGTTCCTCAGGCTGTGGTGACAAGGGCGACCCCTCCCGCGGTAGGGACATGAGGGAGTCCTCAGGTGGAGGTGAGGTGGGAGAGTCCTCAGGGGGAGGGGACAGTCGTGAAGCCTCAGGTGGAGGTGAGGTGGGAGAGTCCTCAGGTGGTGGGGACAGGGGAGATTCCTCAGGTGGTGGGGACAGCCGTGATACCTCAGGCAGGGGGGAGAAGTGTGACAGGACAGGCAGCGGGGAGAAGCGTGATACTTCAGGTGGGGGGGACATCGGTGAGTCCTCAGGGGGTGGGGACAGGCGTGATGCCTCCGGAGGGGGGGACAGAGGCGACTCTTCAGGCGGAGGGGATAGAGGAGACTCTTCAAATGGCGGGAACAGACGAGATGCCTCGGGTGGAGGGGACATGGGTGACTCTTCAGGTGGAGGGGACATGGGTGACTCTTCAGGTGGAGGGGACAGGCGAGAAGCTTCAGGTGGTGGGGAAGTGGGCAATTCCTCAGGTGGAGGAGATAGAGGAGATTCCTCAAATGGTGGAGACCGGGGTGAGGCTTCAGGCGGTGGGGACAGGGGCGTCTCTAGTGCAGGAGATCGGGGTGACTCCTCCAATGGAGAAAAAGGTGAGGCCTCAGGTGGGGGAGACAAAGGAGACTCCTCAGGTGGCGGAGACAGGGGTGACTCCTCAGTCGGTGGGGACAGGCGTGATGTCTCAGGTAGCATAGATTCAGGTGATTCCTCAGGTGGCGGGGACAGGCGTGAGGCCTCGGGTGGTGGAGATGTAGGTGACTCCTCAGGTGGTGGGGACAGGGGTGACTCCTCAGGCGAGGGCAGCAGTGGCATCTCCTCGTTTAGGGGAGCCTCCAACTGGGCTTCAAGTTGGGTCCCTGCTCTCCCTGTAGACACAACATATTCTATTCCTACCTAGCTCAGATCTGACTCCACAAAAAGTGAAGGGTCTGAGGCAAAGCAAAAACTGTCTCTTGCCACAGAACAAAAGATTAATTTCAGGGACCTTTAAACCCTACTCACCTGGTGGTTTGGCTTCACGTTGCAGGGGCCCCGGGTCCTTGGGTTGCATAGAGGTCGCGTGCCCACCCTTTGGCTGCCGTTGGCATGCAACGTAGAGAGCACCGGGCTCATCAGTGGGGACGTCACCAGGCTCTGGGGGTGGAAATCTGCAGAGGGCACAGGGAGCAGGCACTGTGGCTCTCAGCAGCTAACGGCTCCAGAGAGCGTCCTGGGGCGAGGCATATCCCGTGGACCGCACTGCGGACTGTCCACTTCTCACATGGCCCCTTCTGCTGTCTCAGTCTACGCCACTTACCTGCCACGGACAGGTGGGCACTGCTCGGCAACGGAAGCGACAGGCTGACGTCCCTGGGCTTGGTGACAGTGGTGACAGAGTGAATAGTTCTCAAACCACTCAGAGTTGGGACTCAGCTCTGCTGAGCCCGCCCCACAGGCCCGGCACACTCGGCATGTCTGGGGAAGCAAGCGGGCGAGACGGGCACTAGTCACCCCACAGTGCAGGGCAGGCGTACACACGGCTGGGGGGTGCGGGCAACTCTGGAGCTGCTGAGGGAGGTGGCATCAGAAGACACTCACCGCACACTTCCAGGAGTGGGCAGGCAGTCCCTCTATCGGTGGCTTTAAGCAGAAAGTATGATGCCCCTTGTCACAGGTCTCACAGACCAACATCTTAGAATCATTCCCAGGTTTCCTGAGGGGTACAGGACGCATTATGGGATCCCTTCTCACATCATCCTCTGCTCACACTTTGCATGTGGCTACACTTCAGCCCTCGCTCTTACCTGCAGGCTTGGCACTCTTTGCATTCAGGGCACTGCCAGCCGGCACGCTTGCGGGCAGTCAGAGCAGTGTCCAGACAGGCTCCATGATAGTGATGCCCACAGCTGGTACAGAAGAAGAGGTCGCACAGCTCCCCCGGTCCCTCACACACTGCACAGCGAGCCTCCTCTGCAGCAGGAAGGAAGGCACAGTGCAGGTCAGCTGTGGGGTGCGCACACAGTGATGGATAGCTACCAGGCACTTCATGGACACAGAATAAGAAAGTTACCAAGTGCCCATCAAATAGACGCCAGGTACTATTTTTGGCACTGCAGATAGCGGAGTTAATAAATACAGGCAAAGCCCCTGTACGCACAAAGTTTCCATCTATCTTCCCGGGACAGAAGGACTCTGCAATTTCAGACTTTGAAGAATGCCTGGTGGAGTACCAGATCCAGGGCACACTTGGCCCTTCATTTGCTCTCTATCCAAAGACTCTGACTTCTCACCCAAGTGTGCAGCCCTCTCTCTGTGGTCTGGGCAGAGCAGCTGCAGTGTGTTCATGGATAAGAAGGAACCGCTGGCAGTGGCACACGGAAAGTGGTAAAGCCGTGGGCATCCCGGCGAGCGGCAAGGAACGGAGGCACCGAACCTGGCGCAGTGCGAGCAGCGCTGTGAGGATGGAGAGAAGCCTCAGAGGCAGCCGCCTCTCTCTGGAGGAAGCTGAGCCAGCAGCCCGTCCGTCCGTCCGTCCGTCCGTCCTCAATAGGGCCCACTCTGCCTGACTCTCGCAAGCCCACCAGCCCTGCCTTCACCCACGCAATCCTCTGACCTCAGCCCTACCTGTGAGATCCCTGAGAAGATGGCCTTGTCCACACCACGCAGTTCCGGGCCATCCTGTCCCCATACACCTGCTGACCACACAGCACACCAGTGATGTGCCCAGCAGTGCCCTTCATAGGTGGGAAGAGGTCGACAGACAGGAACAAATTAACACAGGGACCAGTAGCTCAAGGCTGCCCAGTCTCCACCCTGCTTCCTAACCCACCACCTCTCTCACTTACCTCCAGGTTCTCCTAGGTGGGCAGGTGTAAGGCCCTCAGGGAAACCAATCTGTGACAGGTCCCCACTGGGCAGCACTGCTTCACAGGGCCCCGGGTTTCCCCCAGAGGACACCACTGGAGACCGGGGCCAGTCAAATGGCAATTCAAAGCGTTGTAGCTCTCTCTGCCCGTGCAGGCTGGGCTCTCCGCAGTTACAGAGAGCACAACGCCGTGCTGGACCCCCACTGTGGACACACAAACATCAGCACTGGGCCAGCCTCTGAGAACCCCAGGACTGGCAGACCCATGCATCCTACTCATTTCATTCTCCTACATCCTCTTCTGCAAAGCCCTAGACACTCCAACCAAATCTTTATGTGTCCAGAAAGTCCCGTTTTCCACAAACAAATTACCTGCAGTCATGAGGAGGCTTCTGAAGCCTGGGACTCCCAGAACTGGGGACAGAGACCTCCCCAACACACAGGTTAGGAAGGTCTGGCTCAGTGGCACCTGGCTCCTCAGAGGCTGCAGGTCCATCAGCTGAATAAACAGACAGAAGAGTATGTGTCAGCCTGACTTAGATTACCAAGTTCACTCATCAGATACATGAAATTATCTAAAACCTCAGCAGCTCACAGAGATGGCATTTCAACGTTTGTCTCAAAGAACCAAGTTCTTCAATTACCTGTCTATTACAGACTTAGCCAGGACTTGTGCCAGGACCAGAAATAAAGGGCTACCATGAGGAGCCAAACGCTGTCAGCAAACTCAGAATTTATCCTACTCACCTGCCGGTTCTGAATCTTTATCTTCACCAGGCGGCTTCTGGCTGTCCATCCCTCTCTCCGACTGGGCAGGGCCCTCTCGGGGAGACCTGTTGGTGCCAAAAGATACTTGTATATCCAGTAAACTTCTCCAATGAGCCTTTTTCCCATTATAAGAAGTCAGCTAATGGTAATCAAACCCTTTAGACATCAGAGACAACCCTTGTCTACAAACCTCTATAGCAATGACAAGTAAAATCATTCTAAGTCTTATCCCAGTTCTTCCCATACCTCATGTTTACATACCTCCTTCTTTCATCCTGGATTCTCAAGGTATCTATTCCACTCCCCCACTTCCACCCTCCTCTGTAACAATCCCTAGGGCAATCACATCCAACTCAAAATACATCCAGTTACATTTAGTACAATCCATTGTCTCATCTTAACTCCTGGGCCCTACTCCCTGGCCTTTATCCTTGGGTCTCCAGTCAGCTACCACCCTACAGTCCTGAAAGTAGCAACCCACTGGTTAATCATGACCCAGAAGTCTCAGTCATGCCAAAATCCCTCTCTCAAAAGGCAGAGTCCTAGGGTCTTGCAAGAGATTCAACACAGTACTAAACTAAAGGCTAGCTATGAATAGATCTCCACTGCTTTCAACAAGGACATCGCAAACACAACAGACGGAGCCCTCAATTGCCAGGCATGAAAACTCAGGACCACCACTGGCCCTAGGCCTAAATAAGCCCTGGGTCTCACCTAGCATGAAGGCCTCAGGTTGTTGCCCTTAGCAACGCCAACTGCCCTTCTTCCTTAGATGCTCCTAGTAGTTAACAGAAGTGGGCCTTAAGAGTTACTGAGCATGTGTAAGCAGGCCTGGGGCTAAGCATGCTGGGAGTTGTAGTCTCAGGAAGCACATTGCCACTTGGAGGAGGGCTAAATGGGGCAGGACATAACAGAGCAGAATAGTTTCCTTCCTCTTAAGTCAAGCAGGGTTTCCAAATACTCACAGAGTTAACGGTCCCTCTCTCCCCTCTCAGAGTCCAGCACATATCAAAACCCAGTGAAATACACAAGTCTACATCTGAAAAGGTTAAGACCCACAGAACATTGGGTGAATTTTCTTTGCCCTCCAAGGCAGCATAGTAAGTAGTATACAAAGATTGAAAGGAGTCAGGAGTAAGAATTACAGAGGTGCCAGGCCTGGTGGCATATACAACAATGCCATTTCTTGGGAGACAGAAGCAGAGGGATCATTGCAAGTTAGAGGCCAGCCTGATCTACACAGAGAGCTCCAGGCTAGTCAGAGCTACACAGTTAAAATGTTTAAACAGCCAAGAATCACCAAGATTATGACTCGGAAAGGAACCCTACATAAGAAGGTTGAAAGGCAAAGTGCCTACAGCTGTTAGGGAAGAGGGTGGGCCCTTTTCTTAATCAGAGAGTCGAGTACATCTAAAGAAGGTGCTGGTGAGGTGTGGAGAATCCCAGAAAAAGAACTGCAAATAATGAAAGTCTGAGAAGTTCATCTCCCATCTTTTCCTCTCCTCCATCCAGCCAGTGATGACACCAACCTGGGTACAGATAATCCTGTCCTCTAAAACCGGACAGCACACATCCCAGTCAAGCACTTGGGGCTGAATAACAAGGGAAACACTCAGTGCCCCAGATCAGAAATCAGTTCCCCGGGAACGCGCTATCACTATTCCTAAGTTCACAATTTCATTTCCAAATGCCGTGTCAAAGTAAAGGGGGTTACTCTCCTTCCTCCTAACACTCAGCCCCTCCCGGGTAAGGGACTCAAGGCCTCACCTGACACCCATGACCTCCATTCCCAAATCACCTCTTTCCCAAACCTTACACACAACAGACCGTTTAAAGGAAAGCAGGATGCTTATCTGGCCAGCTTACAGAAAAGCGCTCTGAACTTCAAGAGGCCCATGCAAACCACCTGTGGGAAGTGGGAACTGAAGGTCAAGACTCAAGCCAGGCCCCTTTTCCTACTCAACGGTCACACCAAAGGTCCAAGAGGACTTCAAAAGTTCTCTAAATGTTTGCATCTCACCATATTTTCCTTACAGATCCTCCACCAACTTTGTTCTCAGAGTTGAGGCCGAGGGAGCCACCAACAGAGACAAATGGGAAGCGACAGTGATAATAGAGTGGGTAGGAGGAGGACCGCCTCACACAAGGCCAGAGGGACAAATTCCTCTGCCCTCCTCCCCCAAGCACAGCCTTCTCAGGCTGGTAAAGCTAGCACTGCCCAAGAAGGTACAGAAACTACCTTCTTCATCTAGCCTTGAGGAACAGAGTAGCAATGCCCTCCAAAGTAAGAGGTACAATCTTACTCATGGAGCTATGGAAGACTGAACAGCAAAGAGCCACCTGTCCTTTTTCTGTGCCGTCAAGAACCCAGGAGCATCTCCAAGAAGCCTGAAACCTTAGCCCGACTCCTCAAGCCTGCAGCCCAGCATCTTGACCGAAACACCAAGTGCCAAGGCAATCAATTCCCTGGAGGCATTTAAACAAATAAAGGCAAAAGGTTCCCCCGGCCCATCATTCCAGCCCACCATTCACAGCCAGTAAACACAGACACACACATAGATCCCAAGGGGGTTTTCCCTGGATCGAAACTAGGCTAGTACCTGGGCCAGGCTTCCTCAGTTCTAGGAGTGGACACCTCTTAGCTTTACATCTAAAAGGCCCAAACCAGCAAGAAAGGAGGCAGAGATTTACTCAGCCACTCGCCTTCCTGTGTTCACCCTAGACCAATAGATTTCACTCCATTTTCTCTTCGAGGGAGGAAATGGAGGCTTGGAGGGGTGAAAGGCTGGAGTAGGCCCTTGAGTGAACAGCTCTTCAGTGGGACTCAGGACTTCCTGGTTCCCAGCTAGAGAATCAAACCACACCTCTCCCCACCCCCATTTTCGGGCAGCCCTCTAGGAAGGAGCCAAATGGTAACACATTGTCCCTGGGACAGGTCAGCCTAGGGGGTAGCTAGAGCTAACAAGGTACAGTGCCACCGGAGGAAGTCACTGAAGAGCAGACAACAGAATCAGAGACCACAGGTGACAGCTCCTCTTACTCCACCACCCCTGTGCTACCTCTCAGAAATCTTCCAAGGACAGAACCCCCACTTTCCCCTTTCTGAGACAAGACTCAAAGAGATCTAGCAAACGTATTTTGGAGGGGGTGAAATGAGGGAGCAAAATGCACTAGCCAAATCCCTGCTGGGCAACATGACAGGTGTGAGAGAGACTGTCCCAGCCCAGGGCCCAGAGGCTGAGGCTGGAGGTTCATGATGCACCCTTCCTGCGGCATATACACACCCCTTCTCCCCAGCACCTCCTCCCAGGGGTGGAAACACTGGCTTCCAGCAGAAAATCGCACAAATAAAGTCATTTCTCCACCAAAGAGAGACAGGCCACCCTATCCTGCAGGGCTGAGACAGCGTCAGAGAACTAGTTACCACTCAGTGGCCAGAAAAGCATTGTAGAGGTCTGGCAGGGGCTTTCAGGATTGGCCGGGGACTCATGGGCAGCTAACTCTCTACACTAGGCCCAGAGAAAGCAGGAGACAAAAGCCATTTTTTTTTTTTGCAGCCCACATTCGTAGAGAACAAATCTCAACGGCCTCCTCTATAATCCCCGGGAGATTATGTCCATCCCGAGAGGAGGGGAAGCAAAGCAGGTTAAGACACCACTAGGCCTTGCTGGGGTCACTTTGCCAGACAGGGGTAGTTTAAAGTTGAACAGCAAGGCCAGAGCTGCCCCAGCCCCACCTCCTTCTTGCCCCAGCCACCCACTTCATCACACCAGTTTCCACCCACCCTTCCCCGAGTGAAGGACCCAGAGCTCCTTGAGTTTCCCAGACTGTTTTGGGTGCCCGGCTAGGTAGGAACAACATTAACGTCCAATCTGGCAGTAAGTCCGACCTGGCAGTGGCACCCCCGCCCCAGGTTGCTCTGTCCCAAGGAACCCTGGGGGGTGGGGGTGGGGGACAGCAGCCTGGGATTGGTGCTGGCATTGGGGCCTGGGTACTAGTTTGGTCGAACTCCCTCAACACAAAAATAAACAGGCAGAGAGGCTATCTGGACATGTTCCCAAACTCCTGTAGTTCCCCGAACCCCCAATCTTAAAAGAGGCACACCCCAAGAAACCAGGCCTCAGTTCTGCCTTGGCGGCTGGCTCAGGTTCCCTTGACAGACCCTGCCAAAGGAGCCTCCCCAGCTCTGGCACCCCCTTCTCCAACCTAAAGGCCAGCACCGGCCAAGATAGTCCATCTGGCTGTGCCCCCAGTCCAACCCTTTCTGGGCCCAGGCCGGGCGGACTTCACTCACCTCTTCACAGGGCGATCCAGAAATCTTCATCCGAGAACATGGCCAGAGCCCGGGCCGCTCCCCGACCTCCAACCGCCAGAGCGATCACAGCCGCCCCCCACTCGGGGGGGCTTAGGGGGGCCAAGAACGGTAAATCCAGGTCGGAGTGGCCACCCTTCCCCCGAAGAAGAGGAAAAAAAAAAAAAAAAAAAAAAAAGCAAGAAGCCAAGAAGGGTTCTCTGCCTCGGGTTCCAGCAGTTTAGGTTTCCATGGACAGCCCCAGGGCGGCGAATCCCGAGCGGACACAAAGAGAGCACCGGTGGCTTTGATCTTGGGCGAGCAGGCTCCGCATCCGCGTCGCCGGGCGGCCTTCCAGTCCTAGGGCCCGGCCAGCGCCCCGGCCGCCCGCGCCGGGCTCGGGCGGAACGTCGAGGCTCTCCAGATGGAACGTCGAGGCGCCTCCCCAGCAGCCCGGAAGGAATGCCGCGCCGCGCCGCGCCGCGCGCCGGGCCCGGATGGAACGTGAACCCCTCGCAGCCGCGCCGAGCCCCTCTCCCCGCCCGGCCGGCGCCCCGGGGCCGCGCGAGCTACGGCGACGCGGAGCCGGCGGGGCCGAACCTGACACACACCCAGCGCCGGGCTCCGCGACCCCGAGCGTCCCCCCTCGGCGGCTTCGAGCCCCCCACCTTCTGCTCCCCCCCGGGGAAGGGAGGAGGGTTGGTGGGCGAGGAAGAGGAAGGGGCGGGCGGTGCGAGCCCTCTGCCCGCTCCCCTCCGGCCGCTCCAGGCCCAGCGCTCGCCTCCCTTCCCCTCTGGCCTCGGGAGCTGCCCCGCCCCCGGCCTGGCCGGCTGTGGTCCGCAGCACCCCCTAGACCCCCGGCAGGCTGTGATCGCGGGGGGTCTAGAGGTGCATGGTCCAACCCCGGCTCCCGGCGCCGGGGGGTCAGGAAACTGAGCGGAAAGTGGGGAACGAGGCAGCCATTTGCAACCGGAGAGGAAAGTAGTGCAGCGCGGCGCCGCTCCGCCTCCCCCCCTCCGCCTCCTGCTCGGCCGGTAGGGTGGTTCCTGCGAAGAGGCTATTTCCTCGCCAGAGAGCTGGGCAGCGGTCGCAGAGACTCGAGGAGCGTCCGGCGCGAGATCCAGGGGGGGCCTTTTGCCTGGGGAACCCCACTCACGAAGGGGAGAAAGGAGAAGAGGAGGCCCTATTTTGTGTTGGAGCGGGGCGGCGGAGGGGTACAACCTCTTGGAGGAAAGGCTGTGACTCTGCAGTTCTACGCACACGCTCCGGGATCCCTCCGCCGCAGGTTAACCCCTACTGCGCCAGGCTGGCCGCCAAGCAGACACGTGGGAATAAAGCCCCCCTTCTTCTCCGCCGCGGCCCAGGAACTGCTTCCTTTACCTTCTGGGTGGTGAAACTAGGATTCTAGCCACTTCTTAATTCTCTTCCCGAAAGTCATTGACCCTTGAAACTCCATGCTTTGGCTGGGGACAATCTTTGCCATGGGGGGGAGGGGGGGGAGGAATGGAAAAAGAGCCTGGAGATTGGCCGCTGCTCTGCATCCTGGGAACTGGAGTCCGCAAATGGAGAAAGTGAGGCACGGCGCCTGGCGCTGCAAAGGGTGGGTTCTCGTCACGTTCGGGGGACCGAAAGAGAGCTGGACGAGTCTCAGGTCTTCTGACTCCAAGACCCTTTCGTGCGGAAGGACTGTCGGTGTCCCCAAACACCACTTCCCTACCAAAACATCTATCTAATCTAGAGTATCCCACCCCGCATTTAATTTTTCCCGAAAATCTTCTGAACCCCCACCCCCCCACCCCCGCTAAATAGTTGGCTGGAATATTGTTAATCTGGATAAGACTTTGGCAAGCGCTCTCACCCCAAGTCTGAATGAGGAAAAAAAAAAAGAATTACCTTTTCTGCATAGACTATACATGGAGTAAGCAGGTTGAGACAAATTAACTGTGTACTTGATACTTTATATCGTCTTAGTTTTTCCTCACCAGCATTGGGGCATTATCTCCATATTACAGACGAAAAGCCTGAGGCTAAACTAGAGGAAATGTCCAAGGAGTCACCCTGAGAAGTTAACCCATAATTCAAACCAAAGGCAACATTTTCCCCTTAGATTTAAATTTAAAAAAAAAAAAAAAAAGATTTAAGGGCCGTGAGATGGCCTGGAGGGTAAAAGGCACTTATGGAAGAACTGGGTTCAATCCCCGTGACCCACCTAGTGGAAGAAGAGAACTGCTAACACGTTGTCCTCTGACCTTCACATACCCATTGTGCCCACACACAAACACACATGATAAATAAGTAAATGTAATTTTTTTTTAATTTAAATTTAAGTGGAAAGAAGTTGGCAAAGTCGATCTGAGGCTGCCTTTGTGGGAAAAGTACAGCAGGATTCATTCTGATGGAAAGGTGCTGTATCCACAGGAATATAGCCATTAGATACATGTAGCTATTCAGTGCTTTGAAATGTTGGTAGGTGGTGCAACTCAGTAACTTAATTATAACTATGTTAAACTTAGTTGTGTGTGACCTTCCATGTTGGACAGTGCGGATCAGGCCATGGTCGCAGGAAGGATCAGTAGTAGACACATCCTGCTAGCCATACATTGCCATCATGTTTTCTAGTCTGGTCACTGAAACCTATTTCAGCAAAATTTTTAAAGAAGTTTAACTAGGAGTTGAAAAGCGGAAGGCACCTCCCTGCTGCCTGTACCCAAAAAGGAAATGCAGACCCTCACTAGAAGACACTAGTACTGACTGATTAATCTATGATGGACTACCCTGAACATTGTGTATATTACCTCAATTTTTGCTTTTTTTTTTTTTTTTTTTTTTTAATCACACAAGGTCTTATTATGCATTCCTGACCCACCTGGAATCTGCCATCTAGACAAGGCTACTCTAACTCAGATCTATGTTATTTCTGACTCCTAGGACCTGGAATTAAAGGCATGTGCCACACCTGGCCCCTCATTTCCCACTTTAATCCTCTGAAACACTTAAAAATTTTTATTTATATGTGTATTTGTATGTATCTTTGTGAGTTTATGTGCACTACATAGATGCAGGAACCTCCAAAGGCCAGAGGAGGGCATCAGAGACCCTAGAACTGGAGTTACAGGTGGTTGTGATCTACTAAGTGGGGGCTGGGAACCAAACCTAGGTCCTCTGCAAAAGCATTAAGCACTCTTAACCACTGAGCTCCAAGGCTTTTTTTTTTATGTGTACGTCTGAATATGTGCATGTACATGTGTGTATGTCTGTATATGTGAATGTAATATCAGGGTTAGGGCTATTCCGTGGAGCTGGAGTTACAAGCAGTTGTAAGCTGCCTGATCTTGGGAATTGAACTCAGGTCCTTTGTAAGAGCAGGACATAGTCTTAACCACTGAGCCATCTCTCCAGCCCCAAGGCTTGTTTTTTAATACAAGGTCTTCACCTGAGTTTGGCACTGCAATCCTGTAACGTGGTAATGTGAAGGCAGGAGGAAGATGAGGACTTCAAAGTCATCCTCTGAGCTGAGATGGCTCAGGAGGTAGTTTGCTACCAAGCCTGTTTGTTGTAGAATATTACTTTAAGGTGTGTTGCATTTGTTTATGCTGTGGAACATTTGCCTTAATGATGCAACGATGTGTTGCATTCCTTTATGTTGCATTTGTTTAACTCTGTGAAGCTGTGTTGCTGTGCCTGCCTAAGACACTTGATTGGTCTAATACAGAGCTGAACAGCCAATAGCAAGGCAGGAGAAAGGATAGGTGGGGCTGGCAGGCAGAGAGAATAAATAGAAGTGGGAAAAGAGAGAAAGGGAAAAGAAGGGAGATCAAGTAGTCAAAGAAGGAGGAAGACTCAAAGGGCCAGGCATCCATGGAGTAAGAGTGAAAGTAAGATATACAGAAGTAAGAAAAAGAAAAAGCCCAGAGGCAAAAGGTAGACAGAATAATTTAGGTTAAGAAAAGCAAGCAAGAAACAAGCCAAGCTAAGGCCAGGCATTTATAATTAAGAATAAGCCTCTGTGTGTGATTGATTTATTTGGGAGCTGGGTGGCAGGCCCCTCAACAAGAGGAAAAAAATAACTAATAACACCTGTTGATCCCCAGGACAGTGGATGGAATCAATTCCTGAGAGTTGTCTTCTGACCTCCATACTTGCACCACCGAGCACACATACATGCACACACACACACACACACACACACACACACACATACACACACACACTCTCTCTCTCTCTCTCTCATCAAAAGAACAAAAAAAAATTATTTTTTAAATACCAGGCTTTGTGGCATCCATCAAATTCCAGCTACTGGGAGGATTAAGCAGCATTGGCAGAGCCAAGGCCTGCCTAGGCAACTTAGCAAGTCCCTATTTCAATATAATCAGAGGCTGGAGTGATTGTTCAGTGGTTAAGAGCACTCACTGGTTGATCTTCCAGCTGACATGGGTTTGGTTCCCAGCACCTTCTTAGTGGCTCACAACTATCCATAACTCCATTTCCAAGAGATCTGATGCCTTCTTCTGGCCTCAGAGGGCACAATACAGGAGTGGTGCACAGATGTACATGTAGGCAAAAGCATACAGTAAAAATAAATCTTTTTGTTATTATTTGGATGATTGCTTTTGTTTGGGTTTTTTTGTTTTGTTTTGTTTTTTTGAGACAGGGTTTCTCTGTGAAGCCCAGGCTGTCCTGGAACTTACTCTGTAGACCAGGCTGGCCTCAAATTCAGAGATGTGCCTGATTCTGCCTTCCAAGTGCTGAGATTAAAGGCGTGCACCACCACCACCACCCAGCTAAAAATAACTCTTACAAAAAAGAAAATCAAGCCGGGTGGTGGCGCACGCCTTTAATCCCAGCACTTGGGAGGCAGAGCCAGGCAGATCTCTGTGAGTTTGAGGCCGGCCTGGTCTAGAGTGAGATCCAGGATAGGCACCAAAACTACACAGAGAAACTCTGTCTCGAAAAACCAAAAAAAAGGCAAATCAAAACTCTCTTGAGGGCTGACTAGATGGCTCAATGAATAAGACACTTCCTGCCATACCTGAAGATCTGAGTTCGATCCCCAGAACCCACATTGTAAGAGAATCAACTCTAGAAAGTAGCCTTCTGTCTTCCACTTAAAAGTTACAGTACGCCCACACACATAATACTTCTAAAATATATATATTTTTTAAAAAAGCAATAGCTGGGCAGTGGTAGTGCACACCTTTAATCCTAGCACTTGGGAGAGACAAAGACAGGCAGATCTCTGAGTTTGAGGCCGGCCTGGTGTACAGAGTGAGTTCCAAGACAGCCGGGGCTACACAGAGAAACCCTGTTTCAAACAGAAAAAAGGACTGGAACTATAGCTATATATATAGGCCAGGATGGTCCCCTTCCTCAGCCTTCAAAAATGCTAGGATTCCAGAGGCGATATCCACAGCATACCACCACACCTGAAGCCAGCTTAACCACACTTCACAAATGGGGAACTCAGGCTGCCTGGGTACTTCAGCTTCTGGTACTTAGCAGAGAAGGTCTTTGTCCTCTGTTATGCTATAGTGCCTCTTAGGTAACCCTTACAACTCCCTTTGAGGACGACTTTGTGGGGGTGGGTGAGTAGTCAAGGAAGATAGAGGGAGGGGCTGGAGACACAGCTCAGCTTATGCAGAGGACCCATGTTCAGTGACTCACCACCCCACGGCCCTGCTACACCACCCCGCCACCCCACTACAGCTCCCCACTACAGCTCCAAGGAATCCGATGCCTCTGCCTCCTCAGATACCTGTACTCACGTGTATATCCCCACACACTTGTAATTTTAAAAGTAGAATAAAAAGACCCACCCCTTACTAGCTGAAATACCCACCCTACTGCAACACATAGGGCAGAAACACCTAAAATATATAGCACAATTCCAAAGGTGTGCAAGGCACAAAAAGATAGTCAAATGGATAAAAGAAAAAACAAAACACTATATTGAAAGGGGAAAGGGACATGAGGGTTAGCAGAACTAATGTCCACCAAGCACATCACTTCTTGCTTTTCTCAATTTTCTTGGTTATCACACACTTCTAGTCTCTGCCTCTACTCTCCTTGACATCATTAGAAACAAGGGGCTTCCTTCCTCCGTGTCAAGGTCCCAGGACAAGTTACTCAGCATACGGCAGCTGGCCACTAGAGGGCGCTGTATCTGTAGTTAAGGGGGCGCTTCAGAACCCACAAACTCAGATGGGTGGGGCAGCCCAACAGAACTTGAAGTATAGAAAAAAAGAAACAGCAAAATAGATGAAAAAGACCAGTAGTTAAATCTTAGGGTCATGGTCCTTAGTGAGGAGTAAGATAATATTCCATACTAAATAATGAAACCATCACTCCTCAGCTCTCTTCAGACACAGGGAAGTCAACAACAAAGGATTTCTCAGTTTATTTGCAAATATACATTGTCACCCCAGGAGCCAGCTCTACTTCAGAACTGCCAAGCAACCAACACCCTCACCCAACCAACACCCAAAACCTACCCAGGAGGGTGGGTCCTGGATAATCAATGCCCAAGACTCATATTCCAACTGTGCAGAGTGTAAAAGTTCATTTAGAAAAACAAGGAGTTAGAAGCCAGTGTCCATGAGACATCTTGCCCCTTTGTAAACATTAACACCAGGCTACCATAACCTGGGATGAGTGTGCAAAAATGAGGGTACCACACTGTGTGTGCCCAGAGGGCCAGGGACATAGTTGGCATCCATGCCAGTTGAGTCCCGAGGGTCTGCTCCCCACTGCAGGCTGGAAAATGCCTGCAGCAGAAACGAGGCAGCTAGTCCATGTCAAGAGCTCACATGAGATAGCATCGGCGGTCTGGCCCGTAAGAATTCTCCACACGGGCAATTTCCTGGATGACTTTGATGAAGATCTCTTGAGTTAGCTACAAGAAATAAGCAGATTCAGAGGTAAGTTGGTGCCAATACCACCCAGCCCTGAGGCAAACACACCACTCTCTTACCAGCCCCACCACCAAGCGGTGCGTAAGGAAGAAAGACACTGTTAACCCGTCACCAAGTGGGCTCAGCACCTGATTCTCTCGAGCAGATGACTCCATAAACGTCGCACCCCAAGACTCGGCTAGCTTCTTCCCATCAACGGCCTGCACCTCTCTGGAAGCACATTTAGAACATAAAGATGGAAGGCAGATAACAACCTCTGCAAGTTCTCTGAAAGTGCTTTTGAGATTTAGATTTCCTCTGGCGCTTCACACCCCTCCCCCCAGGTTTGATGAGGGCGAGGTGAGGAGAGAGAAAACACATGGAAACAAAAGCAGCATGGGTATGTAAGACTGAAGCTTGAAATATGGATTATGGATTTATGATAAGACTGTCCGTAAATAACCACCAAGGTAATGATGGCTAGGCATGGTGACCCACCCCTATAAGCTCAGCTGGCACTATCAGAAAGGAGTTAAAGGATAGCCTGGGCTACACGGTGAAGATCCTGTCTCAAACAGAGCCAGGAAGGGCTACAGCTTGACTGATCCTCAGTAAACTCACTTCCCTTTGCTGTGAGCAGCAGAGACTTACACACCTGTCTGGAGAGAGATCTGCCTTGTTCCCCACCAGCACCACCGGCAGCCTGTGATGAAACAGTGGTTACTACGGTAGGATTAGAAGAGCCCCTTCCCCATTCTCGATGGACCCCAACTACTCCAACTACAGCAAGGCTAGATGATTCCCCAAACAAGCCAAGAACGATCTACGTCCAGCCTCCTTGAAGAATTCACAATTTTGCTTTCTTCCACACCCTCATGCCCACACTCTACTTCCTAGGGCCACTTACCGAGTTTTACCGTGGCCTTCATGGAGCTTTTGGTACAGGCTCTTAACGATCTGGAAGCTTCAAACATAAGAAATAGAGCTATAATCTTAGTTCTAGGGTAATTGTTGAGTCCTGCCAAGCCCCACTCAAAATTTTAGTCACGTACCTATGCAGAGAGGTGACAGAATACACCAGGACGTAACCATGGACCCCAATGATAAGGGAATAGGGCAGAATGCTGTACTCATCCTGACAAGAAACAGAAGCGTGAGTATCTGTTGTTAAGGGGGCCGAGGTGGGACTGCATACAAGTGACCCTCCCTGGGACATTCCTGGCTCCCATTAAACAAAGTATTTATGAAGCAGCTCCAATGAGCCTTTGCACACTGTTAACAGATCAAATGTTTTTCTTTTCATGCTATGTCACACATGAACCACACAGACCACAAGACGTTATGTAGGGTTGAATTGCAACATTTGGACACCCTACCCCAACTGGTACCTGGCCCGCTGTGTCCACTAGATGTAAATGAAACTCATCTTTGCCAAGAGTCACTGTCTTGCTGAAAGCTGGAAAAACAAAGAGGAAAACTTCTTGACTGTGAGGCACGTTGAAGGGCCAGTGATGTGTATTCCTTTATATTCCTGACCCTGGGGGTGACACAGACAGATGAGTTCCAGGGAACTCTCCAGGAAACTGGAGAGACATGCTAGGGTTCTTGCTCTCCTTATCTACAGTATAGTGTAGTATAGATTCTATACTATCCTGGGCTAGAACCTTGCAAATTCCACTCTCTAGACCACTGATTCTCAACCTGTGAGTCACAACTTTTTGAAGGGCCGAATATCATATATCCTGAATATCAGATATTGACATTACAATTCACAACAGTAGTAAAATTACAGTTATGAAGTAGCCATGAAATAATTTTATGGTTGGGGAATCATCACAACATGAGGAACTGTTTTTTTGTTTGTTTGGCTGGGTTTTTTTTGTTTTTTTGTTTTTTTTTTTTTTTCCGACAGGGTTTCTCTGTGTAGCTTTAGTGCCTGTCCTGGATCTCACTCTGTAGACCAGTCTGGCCTCGAACTCACAGAGAGCCGCCTGGCTCTGCCTCCCAAGCGCTGGTATTAAAGGTGTGCACCACCATCGCCTGGCGAAGAACTGTATTAAAGGGTCACAAGCATTAGAAGGTTGAGAATCACTGCTCTTGACACTCACAGGATTCCCAGAACTGATTAAATGAATACATAAATAAATCAGCCCCTTGGTAACAAAGAAATCCCAAATTAAGGAGTTGGAGAGGGCAGCCAGTCCATCTAGGTTCCATCCCCTTCACACTAAAGAACACTACTCACTGTTCTCCACTGTAGGATCGTAGCCTTCCAGGAACTCGCCTTCCACAAATTGATGTGCCAAAGATGTCTTCCCTTTAAGGACCAGAGATTGTTGTAATGCAATCATCCATCCATAGTCACACCTTGTGTCCTTTCGGACTGTGGCCAGTACCAAAACGCACCCCAAATCAGCTTCCCAGTCAGTGAGAGACCCCAAGCAATGCTTCCCCTTGGCCCTATTATTACCAACATCCTTACGCGTTGATTCCGCAGCATTTTGGCTACTGGGATGCATTCAGCAGCGTCGCAGGAAGCCTCTTCCTGCCCCACCCCACCTCACCCTTCGGAAGATCCAGGATATAGTGCACCAGCCCAAAGACACTTGCAAGTGTCAGCCCCACGTAGACCTCCACTGTGCCTTCAAATGCTGATCGCTCCCCTGCTCCCAGAGTAATGCGGGGACCACTGATGCAACCACAGCCCGGTCCACTTTAACCCTTAAGCGCTCCTCTTCCAGCATCCCTCCACCCTTCCATCGCCTGGCAGTAAACCCGACTTCTTCCCAGGCCACACTGGCTCCTCGCATCACGTTCCCGCGACAGCGCGCCTCTTCTGGCCACAAAGCATCGGTGCGCTGGTGCTCTCGGGAGGGCGGAGACTCACCTACGGAGCGGTACCCGAGGATGGCCACCTTCCTGTAGCGCACCAGCGGCATGACAAGACGCCGCCCCGAGGGGCTCCTAAGAGCGCGGGCCGAGAGAGCCCGAAGACCAGCCGGGATGCAGTAGGCGGTGGAGCCCGGGAAGGGCAGCAGCTCACCCAAGCTACGCCGGGCAAGCGGAAGGAAAACCAAAACAAGCCGCGCGCCCCAGGCAGGCCACGTGATCACAACACAGCAGCTCTACGCAAGGGAGCCGGGCGCCGGGGCCGGGGGAGGGGCGGAATACCCGGCCGGGCGGCTCCCGGCTCCGCCCCCTAGGCTGCTCCCCATTGGTCCATTAGAATGAAGGAGGGCGGAGTCTCCCACAAGGAGGAACGGGTGGGCCTCACGTGGAGCGGGAGCTTTGGGAGCTGCACATGCGTAGACCCGAGCCTGTTCATTCATAAAGAAAGAGAAAGGAACCCGGGGTCCTAGAGGTACTTGCCCATTTGCTTTGCAGCCTAGCCAAAGAGGCTGCGAATCGTAGATAGAAAAACACCCGTTGTGAAAATACGAAATGAAAAGGAAGATACCTGCTGCGGTTGGCTGGAGTGTTGGGTTTTGGTTTTTGTGTTTTTCAGACAGGGTCTGATCTTGTAACCCTGGCTGGCCTTT
The DNA here is from genome assembly GCF_007827085.1 of Peromyscus californicus insignis. NCBI lineage: Eukaryota > Metazoa > Chordata > Mammalia > Rodentia > Cricetidae > Peromyscus > Peromyscus californicus. The sequence continues at coordinate 63,623,704 of NW_026294503.1, forward strand.
AACTCTCTATGTACACCATGCTGGCTTGCCTCTACTTCCCCAGTGCTAGATTAAAATGGGGTACCACTACAAGTAGCTTTAGGATGGAGGTCTTGTTGAAAAGATTCTAGGCCTCTGAAGGCGGCAGTGCTGGTGCACGCCTTTAATCCCAGAACTCAGGAGGCAGGGAGAGGTGGATCTCTCAGTGAGTTCGAGGCCAGCCTGGTCTACAGAGTGAGTTCCAGAACATCCAGAGCTACATGAAGAAACCTTGTCTTGTGGGGGGAAAAAAAAAAAAGGATTCTAGGCTTCTGTTTTCAATGGTCTCTGGGCTAGGAAAAGACAGAGTTCCAGTCTATCACCTGCTTTCCCCAACATTCAGCCTGGACCTTTTGTTGGTAGTTTTTAGTCGTCTAGGATATAATCTTAGAACTGGAGTTCTTAGTCTTGGGGAAATTGCTTCAGTGTGTGACTGTGCAGTCTGATGTTTCCTTATCTTAATCAGGGCATTCATTTATTTAACTTTTTGTTGTTGTTTATTTTTCGAAACAAGGTTTCACTGTGTAGCCCTGGCTGTCTGGAACTCCTTCCATAGACCAGGCTGGCTTTGAACTCACAAAGATCCAACTGCCTCTGTCTCCTGAGTGCTGGGATTAATGTGTGCCACCACTGCCTGGCTCAACAAATATTTTTTGATCTCTGAACTCAAATTCAAGAATTGAGGCAGGAAGACACTGTGAGTTCAAGACCAGCCTGGGCTAAACAGTTATCAAGCCTTCCAAGACTCATATGTAAGACATTGTCCAAAAAAAAAAAAAAAAAAAAACAGACTTGGTGGCCTAGGCCCTAGGATTTAAGAGGTGAAGACAGGAAGGTCAGGAGTTCAAACTCATTATGGCCTTAAGCCATAGAGTGAGTTTGAGCCCAAGAGACCCTGTCTTAAAAAAGAGAGAGAGAGAGAGCTGGGCGGTGGTAGTGCACACCTTTGATCCCAGCACTTGAGTTCAAGGCCAGCTTGGTCTCCAAAGTGAGTTCCAGGACAGCCAGGACTATTACACAGAGAAACTCTGTCTCAAAACAACAACAACAAAGTGTGTTGAACATGTTCTACACGCTCTGGACCAGACACTGCCTGAGGTTTGTTGAAAGAGATCGACATGACAGGCCAAGTCTGGTTTTCCTGGCATTTCAATTTCTTCACAGAGGTTAGAATTGTGACTTTGTGGCATATATGAGGCCTGCCTTGTGTTCAACCCCCAGAACACACACACACACACACACACACACACACACACACACACACACACACGTGGGGGTGGGGGGCCTGAAGAGATGGCTCAGCAGTTAAATAGCACTGACTGTTCTTCCAGAGGACCCAGGTTCAATTCCCAGCACCCACATGGCAGCTCACAACCGTAACTCCAGTTCCAGGGGATCCGTGCACATGAAATAAAAAATTAAAAAAATAAATAAATAAACTAAAAGAGACAATTATGTCATGGGAGCTCCAAATTAATAAATGGATTCATCCCTTGGTGAGAGAGAGAACAGAGGAAGAAGGCCATTGGTGGAGGGCGCTCCTGAGGCTCTAGTTCACTCTGGTCCCTTCCTGTTTGCCTCCTTTTGTGACCATGGACCAACCCTATGGAATTCTGAGCCAAAATAGACCTCTCCCTCCTTGAAGTAGTGTTTCTTGGGTATTTGGTCACAGAGACACAAAATTCTGACTAATGCTGTGCTTCACAGGGCTTCTTTGTTTTCTACAACTCCAGATCACTGCCTAGCTGATGTATAATAAAAATCATTATCATCATAAACAACACTGGGCGGTGGTGGTGCACGCCTTTAATGCCAGCACTCAGGCTCTGAGTTTGAGGTCAGCCTGGTCTACAGAGTAAGATCAAGGATAGCCAGGGCTACACAGAGAAACCCTGTCTCAAAAAAACAACAATAATAAACATTAATACTTGGCAGCCGTGGCTTTTTTACCACTATCTGGGGTTTGGGGAGATTTTTATTTGTTTTTGTATTTTATATTTTTTTATTGTTTGGATTGAGTTTGGTGTTTTTGAGACAGGGTCTCTCTACCTAGCTCTGACATTCCTGGAACTCACTCTGTAGACCAGGCTGACCTCGAACTCACAGAGATCCGCCTGCCTCTGCCTCCCGAGTGCTGGGATTAAAGGCGTGTGCCACCACCGCCAGGCAACTTCCACCCACTCTTGACACCCTGCTTCATAGCAAACACCGAGGCTGTCTATGTCAACTGAGGAAACAAACCTCCAAGTTGAGTATCTAACCTACAGCAACCTGAACTTGCTCGTATCTAGTTTATTGTAGCTACTTGAGTGGTAAGAACCTACTTGAGACTGAGGATATAGCTCAGTGGGAAAGTACCTTCGAGCAAACACAAGCCTGTGTTTAATCGCTAGTATAATTTAATAAAAAAAAAAAAATACAGAAAGCACAGTTCCAACACTTTAAACAAACCTCACATAACAAAGCTGAGGGAAGTGGCATTGACATGGCCCGGCATCTCGACAGTTCTTGACTCTTTTCTGATGTCGTCACCCCATGGCCACACAATCAGGTCACCTTCAGGCATCACATCTAAATTCTAATATTTTATATTGATATTTAAAAGCAACATTTTCATATTCCAAAGTTTAAATGAGATTATAATTTTTTGTTTTGTTGTTTTCAAGACAGTTTCTCTGTGTAGCCCTGGCTGTCCTGGAACTTTCTTTGTAGACCGGGTTGGCCTTGAACTCACAGAGATCCGCCTGCCTCCGCCTCCTGAGTGCTGGGATTAAAGGTGTGCGCCACCACCACGTGGCTTTTGATTGTATTTTTAGTTGTTTTTTGTGTTTGTTTGTTTAAGATTTATTTATTTATTATGTATACAGTGTTCTGTTTGCACATATCCCTGCAAGCCAGAAGAGGGTACCAGATCTCATTACAGATGGTTGTGAGCCACCATGTGGTTGCTGGGAATTGAACTCAGGACCTTTGGAAGAACAAGCAGTGCTCTTAACCTCTGAGCCATCTCTCCAGCCCCTTGTGTTTGTTTTTGAGACAGGTCTCTTGTTACTTATGCTGGCTTCAAATTTGCTGTAAAACTGAGAACTGGCTTTAAACTCTGGGTCCTGTGGACTCCACCTCCCAAGGGCTAGGATTACAAGTATGTGCTTGGGTCTCATTTACTTACACATAAACATATACATATATATTTATATACGTATTAGTACTGGTAGTGGTAGTCCTGGGAATTGTGCGTAGGGCCCATATATTCTAGGCAAGCTCTGTACTGAGCCTGAGCTACCTCCCTATCTAGTTTTTCAATTTATATTTTGAAAGGCCTGCTGACATGGCCCAGCAGTTAAATAAACTTGCTGCTCTTCCTGAGGACTCTGGTTCAGTTCCCAGCACCCACATGGCAGCCCACACCCATCTGTAACTCCAGTTCCAGGGAATCTGATGCCCTCTTCGAGCCCCTGCTCACACCAGGCACCCACATGGTGCACATACATGCAGGCAGGCAAAGCACTCATGCACATAAAATAAAAATAATAAATCTTTAAATTTGTATTTTGGGGCAGGGTCTTACTAAGTTACCCAGGCTGGCCTTGAACTTACAGGCCCAAGTCGGCCTGACTCACAAGTCTCCCGCTTCAGCCTCCTGGGCAGGGTCACTATAACTACTACACCTGGTTTTGTGAGAATAGCAGAGACAGCAGACCTGCTATCATGCTGGGACTCAAACAGTCCTTTTAAAGCTCAAGTCTGATCCTACCACTTCCCCCAAGCTTAATTGCATTCATTTCTCTACTCACATAACTCCATCTTCAAAGTCTCCTGTGTATAGGTAGATGCCTATAACCTCATCCTTTGGGTTAGTTGAGGCAGGAGTGTCTCATTGGTGCTCAAGTGGAGCCAGGTGATCAAGGCTGTCGAGGCAAGGCAGCAAGACTTTCGATTTCAACATCAACCAGAAAGAGAGGTGGTGTAAGATATCCTTAGTACAGTCCAAAGCCTACCAGTATTTGCAGGGCCTGATAAATAGTCACGGCAGCGACAGTCCCCGTATCTGACCTCTTCTTGAGTGTTAATTCACCTTGTTTAAATCTTACAGCACCTCGGGTTTTCCAGCCTCCTGTCCAGCCCTTCGCCATGGCCTCTGGCACCCCAGACAAAGTGATTTCCTGGAGAACACAAGTGATGAATAAGAGCCTAAAAGGACACAGAAAGCTCTATTGGTTTCTAGATGTACAATCACCATCCCATGAGAAGCAGTCAGTTTAAAAGTGACTACCGAGGAGATGGCTCAGTGGTTAAGAGCACTGGCTGCTCTTCCAGAGGACCTGGGTTCAATTCCCAGCACCCACATGGCAGCTCACAACTGTCTGCAACTCCAGTTCCAGGGGATCCGACACCCTCACACAGACAGAAGTGCACATATAACAAAATAAAAGAAAAGTGGCTGCTTCTGGCATGATACTCATTCTCTCCAAGATGCTTGCAAGAATTTCTATGACTTATCATAGAGTCTTTGAAAGAAAGAGAAATCTACCTACCTTCTCATCCTACCAGACATGTGCCGTCATCCCTAGACAACTTTATCATTCAAAACCAAACTCCATTCTTCCTCCACATTCTTCCTCAAAAACTCCATCCCCATCAGTTTATAAAAGGAGAGAGAAAAGGGAGGCTGTGTGTGAGATTTAGACTCACACTATGCTTCCTACAGCGGTCCAAGGGGTTTGGGGGTTTGGGGGCCACCAGTGCCAGGGAAAAGTAGATAGGAGACTTGGCTCATTTAGTTTAAAAGGAAAAAAAAGGGGGCTGGAGAGATGGCTCAGAGGTTAAGAGCACTGGCTGCTCTTCCAGAGGTCCTGAGTTCAATTCCCAGCAACCACATGGTGGCTCACAGCCATCTATAATGGGATCTGGTGCCCTCTTCTGGCTTGCAGGCAGGGCACTATATACATAATAAATAAATCTTTTAAAAGAAAAAGGAAAAAAAAATCCATAATACCCACTCTCAAAGATTTTAGGCAATCTTAAGTCGGGCATGGTGGTGCACCCTTTTAATTCCAGCAGAGGCAGGAGGATATCTTTGAGTTCAAGACCAGGCTGGTCTATATAGCAAGTTCTAGGACCGCCAGGGTCACATAGTGAGATCCTGTCTTTAAAAAGAAAAAGTCTGTGAGATCACGTAGACTAGCCAAGGACTCCGGCAACGAAGGGGCATGCGTGGTGGGAATGAGAGGAGTGTCAGCTGCCGCAGCTGCTGGGGCTTAAGCAGCTGTTCCCTGGGCAGCTGCAGTGTCCAGCCCAGGCCTGGCTGTTAGGGGGGCAGCTCTGTCTCAGCCTGTGGACACCGGCTCCAAGCTAAGCCAAGGCTCTCCTCATAGGACTGCTTGAAAGCCACAGAGAACAACAAAGAAAGAGTTCTATTTGGACGCCGTACTTAGGTGCTAGGGCCCGATGGAGATAGGTTTAGAGGCAGGTCTGGACTTGGGTTTCCAAAGAAGCAAATCCGAGACTAGAGGGTAACAGAGTCCTGTTGTGTCCTTGCCCACCAAGTCCTGCTGTGTCCTCGCCCACCCAGCTGTCCAGGGGATCTGACACCCTCACACAGACACGCATGCAGGCCAAACACCAGTGCACATAAAATACAAATAAATTATGTATAAAAAAGGATAGATGATGATTTTCAACAACTCTTTTTGTTTTGTTTTGTTTTGTTTAAAGGTTTTACTTTTAGCATTTAATTATGTGTGTGCATATGGGTGCAGCCCCTGCAGAGACCAGAAGAGGGCATTGGACCCCCAGGAGCTAGAGTTCACAAGTAGTTGTGAGTGGCCCTACATGATTCCTGGAAACTGAACTCTAGTCCTCTGAAAGAACAGTGAGTGCTCTTCATGGCTGAGCTGCTTCCCCAGGTCTTTTTGTTTTTTGAGACAGAATCTCAGGCTGCTTTAAAACTCTCCAGTAGCCAAAGCTGGCCCAGAGCTCTGATCTTCCTGCTTCTGCTCCGGAGAGCAGGGTGATAATGTAAGCTGCTATGACCAGCAAAAGAGAAGATTCTTTTCATTAAGTCTTTGCTTTGACACTGGTCTCTTCCTAAAGACCGGAAGTCTGCTATCATGATAAAATGTCACAGATGTTAGCAGGACATGCTGGCTCACATCTGTATTCCTAACACTCGGAGACTGAGGCACAATTGCCATGAGATTGAGGCCAGCCTGGTTTACAAAGTGAGCAACAGGCCAGCGTGGGCTGCAGAATGAGATCCTCCCTTGTAATAACAATAAGTCAATCATTAATTTGTCATAATTCTGGAGTTTGGAAGCCCAACACCAATGTTCTTCCAGATTCAGTTTCTAGTAAGGGTTCGAGACAAAGTCTTCCCCCATGTTCTCACCTATGGTCCTTCCTCTAGAGGTGGGGAGGAGCTGGAGAGATGGTCAGTGGCTAAGGGCATTTGCTGCTTTTACAGAGAGGACCTGGCTTTGATTCTCAACACCCACATGGCAGCTCTCAACTGCTGTAACTTCAGTTTAAAGGGAATAATGCCCTCTTCTGACCTGGAGCAGAACTACACTCAAGTGGTACACTGGTGAAGTAGAAGCACACACATACAATAGAAATAAATAAAAATAAAAATAATTTTAAAAGATGTATGGGGTAGCTGGGCGGCAGTGGTTTTTGTTGTTGTTGTTTTTGTTTTGTTTTTCCCGGTGGCTAGTTTTGCTTCTTCTTTTCTTTTTCTTTCTTTCTTTTTTTTTTTAATGCCGAATGCCGTTTATTGAAGGAGGTCGGAGGTCTTAAATACAGGCTTACAGGCTTGTTTGTTTGGTTTGGTTTGGTGTTTTTGGTTTTCCGAGACAGGGTTTCTCCATGTAGTTTTGGTGCCTGTCCTGGAACTCACTCTGTAGACCAGGCTGGCCTCAAACTCACAGAGATCCACCTGGGCTCTGCCTCCTGAGTGGGCCACCACCACCCAGCCTAAATCTTTTTTTTTTTCAAGCTGCAATGGTCCCTTGAGTTTCCTCAGTCATGTGTCCTATGCTCTCTTGCAGTGTATTCTACTTCTTTGCTTTAAATAAAATGGCTCCGCTGCTTTGAAGTGGGGGAGGGGAGCTACGTGGACTTTGTAGCCACGTAATGAGAGGGCCAAGCAAAATGAATAGCAACTCAAGACCACAAATCCCAGCATCCATCAGAACACTCTCCTCTCCCACTCTGTCATGCATTGGCTGGAGCACCCCCGGATAACGACTTACAGCTCTGCTGTGAACCGGATGTGGTGGCTGGCTCACACCTGGACTCCCAGCATGCTGGAGCCTAAGCAGGAGGACTGCCTGGAGTTTGAGGCTAGTCTGAGCAACACAGTGAGCTCTAAGCCTAGGCTACAGAATAATACCGTGTCTTAGAAGGGGGAGGGGGAAGGCAAACAAACGTGTTTTCCTGAGTTTCTCACCTGTGGATTTACTGTAACTGTGTGAGGATTGAATGAGAATACACATACCGTGCGTGCTTGAGTTCGGCCCAGTGCGTACTGAGTCCTCAGTAACATAAGCTACATAGTCCCAGCATCTCTACTGTCAAAGGCCACACATCCTCCCAGATGCCAAGTTCCTGCCTGAGACATCCTTTCCAGCCTTGCCCACCTACACACCCGTCAACAACCCTATTTCAACCCTCCTCTACCCACAAGGCCTTCTCTGCACCAATATGGCATATATTGGCAGTTGGATTCATCCTAGATAATAACATTGCTTTAGTAAGCCTATGCATTTATACATTAATGGTTATTTCTCTAGAATGTGGTTTCTTGATCTTTTGTGTGGTTTTCAAAGCCTAATACAGTGTTCAACTGTAACTGTTCAGCAATTCTTGCTTGGAAAAAGAATGGACTTAAAGTCAGCTGAACCTTTGGGTAGCAGGTTCTAACTCAGATGACCCTGTATGTAGAGCTCTTACCAGGGTTATCACAAAATAGTCTGAAATTCTCAAAAGAGGGTTAGGCTTTTTTTGTTCTTAACTTCTGAGCTATCTCTCTACCCAAAATTTTTTATATCTTTGTTTTGGAAGGTTTGTTATTGTTTCTGAGACAGGGTGTCTCTGTTTAGCCCTGGCTAGTTTGGAGTTCTCAGTAGATCAGGCTGGCCTCAGATTCATGGAGAGCCAGCTTCCTTTGCCTCCCAAGTGTGGGAATTAAAGGTGTGCACTAACAGGCCACAGTACAGCCACAATTACTCGTAATTATACTTTCTTTTTTCTTTTCTTTCTTTCTGTCCCCCCCCCCCCCGCCCGCTCTCCCCCCCCCCCCCCCCCCCCCCCCCCCGTGGTTTTTTGAAACAGTGTTTCTCTGTGTAGCCCTAGCCATTCTGGTACTCACTCAGTAGATCAGGCTGGTTTCGAATTCAGAGGTCTGCTTGCCACTGCCTCCTGAGTGCTGGGATTAAAGGCATGTACTACCGCCGCCGCCTGTATAATTATACTTTCATTCTAAAACACACCCAGTCCCAACATTCTGGAAGCTGAGGCAGGAATATTATGAGCTCAAGGGGAGACTAATCTCTGAGTAAATAAATAAATAAATTCGAATGTGTCATGTTGCATCTGATTAAAAAAAAAAAAAAAGGTTTGTTTGTAGCTGGCTCTCATTAGGTAACCCAGGCTGCCCTCGAACACAAGAGGATCCTCCTGTCTTAGCTTCAGTGCTGGGATTATGGACACCAGCTACCGTGCCCAGCTTGAAAATCAAAACAAAATTCAACCCCTAAATCTTGCATTTAGTGGAGTATAGACAGCAGACTGCAGCGCAGCAATGAGAAAAAAAAAATGCAAAGAATGGACAATGTTTGCGCAGTTCCCGTGTTGGAAAGAGTTGCTGCACTTGGAAGGTGCTCTGTGGCAAGTTAGTGTGCCCGCCTGCTTCAAGCAGATGGTGCATTGACCTGTTTGCAGACAGAGGGTATTTTTTTAGATAGCTGGGAGGGGCCTCAAGGGATGATGTTAGAGGGGGGGAAGGTGAACCTCAAGCCTGGGAAGTAACCTACAGAATGCGATTTAATGATAACCGGGCTCTTCTCCTTATCCCCAAATACATACATAGTCATCTGAGTGGTGCTGGGGACTGACCTTGGGCTCTGTGCACACTAGCGTAATGCTCTGCTACTGAGCTAGTTTCCCAGGCAGTCATTATGGTTTTCTGGTTAAAGGCCTTAGTCTCAGCAGTTTAGATACATGTCATACTTAGGAAAGGTAGTAAACACAGGTTGCCCAGCGACACACAAAGACTAATTAGCTTATCAGGTTGCTCATCACAGGGTGATAAGACAGAAGGTACCAAGGTCTTCGAGAAGCAGGACAAGAGTAGGGAAAGAAAGCAGAAAAGGCTATTGTTTGGGATGTGTCTCTGAGACAAGGAGAAGGAAGGCAGGGTGGTAATGGGTACTCGGAGAATGTAGACTGAGGACATTGGTGAATGGGAGGGCCTTCATCAGGCACTATTTGGAACTCTTATTTACTTTTACCTCTGGACCACAAGATTTGAGGGTCACCAGAGTGAGGGACATGAGAAAGTCTACACCGTTACCTATACCTCTGGCTTCCCAGAGCCACAGAGCTGAACTAGGCACAGGGCTGTAAAACTGCCAAGGACTGAAAGAGAAGCAAGCAGGTCCTTCACCGTCTCCGGACACAGTGGCACAGTGCTAAAAGCTTAACAAGTCCCGGGCGTCAGTTCTGCCTTCTGGGACATGGTTCCTGTGAGCAAGTCCGGTGAGAGAGAGAGAGAGAGAGAGAGACAGAGAGACAGAGAGACAGAGAAAGGGGAGGAGTGGTGGTGGTGGTAGTGGGTGGGGGGACTGTTTGCCTATGTGCCTAGGCTTAGAATTCTCCCTAATGCCACCAGAGGGCAGCGTACACATAGGCTGGACTCAGATGCTCAGAACAGAGCCAATCTTTCTGGCAACATAGATGTAGCAGGCTTGGGCCCAGTCCCTGGAAATACCAACCACTCTTGACCATCCCTTGGATCCTACTTACTCTACTTCCAGAGGAGGCCCACCTGCGCATTCCTAGCTCAGGGACATCAATCTACCTGCATTTCAGGTGTCTGCCATGTTGGAATCCAAAGATTCCCCAAAACACCCACACCAAAGAAGCACAGTCAGCAACCAGAAAAGGGAAGGAAGGGGTTGGAAAATTGGCAGAACCATCACCAGGACTTAGGGAAGAAACTCACACTGTAACGCTAGAGCCTAACAGAGGAGCCTGTCTCCCTCAGATACACCCAAGCCAAAACCTGTCCTCTCCTGCCCCGCCCCCCCACTATTAAGCCCAGTTAGCCTTGAACTCATGGTCCTCCTGGTTGTCCTTTCTCCATCTCCAGAGTGTTGGAATTACAGGCATGTGCCACCATTCTTGGTCACTCTAGAGTTTTTGTTTGGGCCACAAATGTGTGTGGACTGTAAGGAACACGCATAGTTCCTAAGTTGGCCTAGCAAAATCCTAGGAAAAAAAAAAAGAATCAGACCACTTCATCAGCAGGCAGGATGGCAGCTGGGCTGATTCAGTCTACAGGGATAGGCCAGAACAGCTAATAGAAGACTCCAAATGCAGGGAGCAGGAGGAGGGATGAGAGGGGGATCTGTGGTTGGTATGTAAAATGAATTTTAAAATTTACATAAAAAAGAAGACTCCAAATGCTTTGAGCATCAATCTTCAGGCTCCCTCGGTAAGCCCCACCTCCACCCTCAAGTTGGTATATATACTCATAAGCACAGTACCAGTCCCAGCTGGGGGTAGGACCAGTACCAAAAAAAGGGCAGGACATTTCTGGTCTGTTGCTGATGGGTTCGGATTACCCTCTGAAACAAAAGAGTTTGAAAGGCCCTGCTGAGGAAGAAGGGAGGGTTGGTTGGACGGAAGGTGTTGATTCTGGTTAATCCCCATTCTCCCGCTCTTTGGCGGTGAAGTGCCTCTGAGTGAAGGTGCTTTCCAATAAGCCTTCCCTTTATTAAGCCACCTGCAGGAAAATGTAAGTGTGAGACGTCAGATTGGCTGGCTGTGTCAGTGTTAACGCCCCACTCCAGGTCCTCACCTTGGTGGGCTGGGCCAGCAGATCATTATATTACAATTTATAAATAGAAAATAAAATTATCGGGTGGGACTGAGGCACTGCAGAAGATTTAAAAAAAAAAAAAGCCCTCATTAAAGAGTGCCTACCAGCAAACCCGGTTATCAAGGACCCGGGGACCACTCCTCTCAGCTAAAAGTTGCTCTTAAACCAAGGAGTTCCAGTACAGTCCTTCTTTTCTTCCTCTCGTTCCCCACCCACTCTCCCAATCAGCATCACCAGCTGCCCACATCCCCAGATCTTAGCATGTCTCGTCTTCGGTTTCGTCCAGAGCTTGGAGGACTTCTGTGCTCCGACGCTCAGCCCATTAACTCCTCCGCCAAGCGGTAAAGCAGTCGAGAGTACCAATGCATGCCAGTCGGCTGGACTGCACCCCCGGGGAGCAGCGCCCCGAGCGCGTGCAGCAGGCGCAAAGGGGCAAAGGCGCGATGGGCCCACTGATGACTCTCCAGGACCGCGTAGCAGGACGCAAGGACGTCGTTAACCAGCAGCGTCCCGTGCGCAGTGAGCGGTGCGAACACGCCCACGGCTTCCTCGCGCGCCACACGGGCTACGCGAGCCGGCCGGAGCGCGTCCCCGCCGGGAGCCAGCACCGAGTCCCCAGCGCGTAAGCGGCGCGCGAACACCGGTGCAAAGTCACCTGGAGCGGGCGCTGGCCCGCGAGCTGCAAACACCAGATGCCAGGGTGTGAGCAACAGTTTGCGCGGAGGCCGCTCGGTCTCCACAGCCACGAAGGAGGCGCGGCGCTGCAAGTCCCGGTCCAGGAAGAGGAGCACCGGCGTGGGCACCACCCGGCCCGCTGCATCCGCGGCCAGCACCCAGTCACCGCGATGGAGTTCCCTTAGGCCCTTCCGCTCGCCGCTCCGCAGGCGCACCGTGGCATTTCCCGGAAAGCAGCCGCCCGCTCGGACCGCCAGTGAGTTATCTGCAAGGCACAACCATAAAGAGGAGTAAGTCCAGATCAGCAAATACAAGTATAGATTCTCGAAGACGTGGGTCAAGCCCAACGCAGGCCTCACCAGTCACGGGACAGTTCAATTTCCCAGGGATCTAGTCCCACCTTGAATGGAAGTGGGAAGGTGGATTAGAACACTAATGCCCGTTTGGTCCCCTTACGGTAGCAAGAAGGCTACAATTGACTCGGTTTCCCTGAGAGAGCCCCCTTTAGGTGAACCACCATCTGGCCTCTACTGTACCAGCTTTGACGGACACGTGCACGTGGTTTCGGGACTCGTAGTAGACCCAGTCGAAGCCGGCTTCCACGGCTAGGCGCGCCAGCAAACCATACTTATTGCGGTCACGGTCGGACGTGGTGATGTCCAAGGCACGGCCTTCGTAGTGGAGTGAGTCCTGAGCGTGGTGACCGTCCTCGTCCCAGCCTTCAGTCACACGCAGGCGCACTCCTGGCCACATGTTCATCACCGCAATAGCCAGAGAGTTCACCCTCTCTTTGCAACGCTGGAGGATGGGGGGGGGGGGTGGGGGTGTAAAAGGCTTTAGTTTCTCCACTACCATCGCCAGGCAGGCGATGGATGGGAAGGGGGAGGTAGGTGGAAGGGACCATTAAGGAATCGGTGCATCTTTATCCTCTGGACCAACCTCATTCCCTCCCGCCTTTTGAATGTCCTGGGGAAGCGAGGATTTGAACAGGTGTAGTCTCCAATTGTACTTCATTGCCAGGGTGTGCTTAGAAAACCGAACCATGGTGTTAACCCCTCTGAGGTGGAGAAGGGGTCCCCATTCCCAGTTATTTCCCCCGTTTTCAGTGCCTGCCCCTCTCCCCTATTTGTTCCAGGATCTCAGTCCAATCAAAGAGAGAACCGTAGAGAGGGAGGATGGAAGTTTGGTTAGGGAGGGCCTGGCTCCCCGAATTGAGCCCTATTTAAGCCTGACCCCCGCCCCGGGCCCCAGCTGCCCTCCCTCCGTCTGATTCATCTTTTGTTTGGTTGCCTTCCCTGGCACTGGGCATCGCTTCCTTCCTTCCTTCCTCCTCCTCCTCCTCCTTTCAGCCTCTAGCATTAACCCGTTGGTGGTCTGGGTGCGCCCCTACAGAGGTGCCCGAGAGGAGCCGCGTGGGATCAAGGCTGCTGGAAAAAGGGTTGGGTGGCGGGGGTTGCATGAAGTACAATGGCCATTCTCTGAGATGACTTAACTAAGCGAGAATCTCGGGCCGAGGCCGGGAACGCGTCGGGAGAAGCGGACTCAGCAGCTCCAGCTACAAAGACGCTTTTCAGCCGCCCCGGCTCAGGGAGAGGAAAGGGCAGAACGCCGCGCCCCACATCCCTGCTCCCGCCCGCCAGGTCCCCTCCCCCAGCGTGCCCAGCCTGCCACTGTGTCAGCCCTGGGAGCCCCCATCTCTCCCATCTCTGTTCCAGAATCAGCCCTGAAAGGCGTGGGAGGAGCAGCACCTGAGAATGGCAGGAGCTACCCCCACCTCCGCGCGCAGGGTGGGAGTGGAGGAAAAGGAGCCACAGACGCAGGCCTGCACCCCGGGGGAGGGAGGCCACAGTTATCTTGGCGGCTCCGGTCTGGGAGTTGGAGACCTTGGCGCGCACCAGAGCCGCGACACCACGGGAGCAGGAAGCGCAGGAGGAGCGCAGAGAACAACTTCTTTTCCTTTGTCCCTCTACATCCCTTACCTCAAACTTGGATTCTACACGATTGCTAGAGGGGCGTCCCCCCCTACTCTCTTTTCAGGTCAACTGCACCTCTCAAGAGGCGCAGAAGTGGCAGCTCTTTCCCACTTGGTGTCATTTTGGCCTCTAAGAAGGCCCTGACCTGCGGGGGCAGTAGCCCAGTACAGAGCCAACTCAATAGAGTCCTTTTGCAGCCAGGGTGTGGGAGATAAGCAAGACTGTGTGTGTGTGTGTGTGTGTGTGTGTGTGTGTGTGTGTGTGTGTGTGTGTGTGTGTGTTGGGCGGGGGTGCTCCTGGGCCTTTTGAGGCCTCCTGAGCTTATCCCTTCTTCTGTCCCCCTGCTGTAGGTTTCAACTAAAGGGAAGGACCGCAGTGGTCCATGACCACGGTGGGAAATGGATGCCCCTTCTCAATTTCTGGAAAGAGGATGGCTTCATCACTGGAAGTCTTGGCCCGGCAAGACTTTAATCCCAGCAAGCACGAGGTAGAAGCGGGACTTCTGTGAGTTCTACATTGCGAGTTCCAGGCCTGCAGGGGCTACATAGTGTCTCAAAAAAAAAAAAAAAAATCTCTCTTCCCTGTACAGGTTTTCCTAACAAAGTAACCTGGAGAGCTATGGCAGTTAGTTAGAGGAAATCCGTCCCCCTCCCTCCCCCCCACCTCCCTACTGCACACACAATTAGGTGGTGTAATGGAAAGTATATAGGACTCGGAACCTGGAGTCCTGAATTCCAGTCTCAGCAAGGCCGCTAATTAGCTGTGAGGCCCTGATTAGATTGCTTTTTCCTCTCGGGGCCCAGCTCTCAGCTATAAAGTGAGGGGTGGAGTGGGGGTGCCTTCTGAATTTCCTTTCTATTCTGACACCCCAGAACAATGGCCAGAGGGGGTCCTTCTTTTCCAAGACATGGCCCACCTTATTCCAGGTAGGTTCAGTGACCATCTGTAGCAGGTGCTCCATGATGGTAGTTGAATCTAATTCATTCTAAGCAAAGCCCTCAAGCTGAGCTGTTTGAACGCCCAGGAACCCTTTGATTCTCAGATGCACCCATTGTTCTGAGCACAGCTTTTTACCCCAAGTCTGTTGTTTAGACCCTAATACAGGCCTGCCCTGGTGGTCAGGAATTGCCCTCTCTCATGCCAAGGGCAATTTCTGACCACCCGGTTCTCAGGTAGATGGCCTGGTAACCTGACTTGCCTATCCCTTTCGCAGCCCCCTTCTTTTTGGCTCATAGAGCTTTTGGACATCAGGCCAAGAGCCAGGCTAATTGTAAAGCCTTCTGTAGGCTACCTACTCTAGCCAGCTCCTGGCCCCCAGCTCACCCCAGCCCTTCCTGCCTGGCTCGGTGGCTGACCCCCGGTCCACGCCTCAGCCATTTCCCGTCTCGCCTGCCGCCATCCTCCTTTCCCCGCCCTCCCTCCAGCCTCTCCCTGATTCACTCTCACTAGCCAGTTCCTCCTCCCCCTCCCCATCCCAGCCTCTCCCCGTTCGGATACCTCCAAACCACTACCAGCCCGCAGGTCATTTGCTTTCTTGGAGGATGTGGTGATGGAGGTCTTACTTTATTTTAGTTTAAGGTCTCGGGAGATGAAGTGACAGTTCATCTTCCAGGGCTGTGGTAGGAAAACTGAGGAGTTGGTGGTGTGCTCGAGAGCAGGTGGGGAGAAGCGCTCCTTACCTCCGTCATCAGGCGGTCAGCCCCGCTGTTCTCCTCATCCTTGAAGATTATGTCGGGGTTGTAATTGGGTACGAGGTCGCGGAAGCGCTCGGACCCCCTTGCTACCCTCCCCTCCGCTGGCCCACTCGCGCCAAGGGTCCGCTCGGGCACACTGGGCACAAACTGCTTGTACAGCAGAGGCACAAGCTGCTTGCGCACGTAACGCCGCCGGCCGACCGGTCCGCGGCCCGGCCCGCAGCTCTGGACAGACAGTGCCAGGAGTGCCAAGCAGCACAGGGGCAACAGACTGGCCGGCAGAGCCATGGGCGCAGTGGAATTGGGTCGAAAGGGAGCGTTCTGGTCCTCACTAGCTCTGCTGTCAGTTGAGCATCTCCACGGGAGCCAGCACCGCAGATAGAGAAGCCCCTAGAGTTCCTGGAGCGCTTGTGGCTCCCAACACCGGGCAGCCGCTAACTCTGCCTACATGCCCCGGGGAACCTGGAACCTACTACTGATAGACTACCATTACAGGGCAGGTGGATCGAGGGTGAGTGCCGGCCCAGCCAGCCTCTGCTGCCCAGCTCCCGGGCTCCCAGAACCGCCCTGACTCCGCCTTAAGTGGTCCCTGGCCCCGCCCCCCCGCCCTTCTCCCAGGACTGTCCCGCCCCCTCCCACCCGGGCTGGGGATCTAGCGGTCACCGCTGTTTCATTACTCCATTGAAGTGTGTCCCATCCTGGAAACCATGCAGGCACCTGCTTAGGAAATCCTTGAAGCTTTACAGTCCTGGCTGCCTGGATAAGCATCCTTCTACCTCCGAGTCTAAATTAGGAACCAAACTACCGTCCCCTGCTAGTCTTTGCTCCCAAAGTCGACTCTGGTCAAAGCCCCTCTGCTGTTATCCAGGAAGTCTGAGTTCCAATTTCTGCTCAAGGCCATCCAAGCAAGTCCTTTGGGCATATAATCAAAGCCTCTTTCCTCTGTGGTCCTCAGGTCTCCCTCATTTCTCTCTCTCCACAATCACCCATAACCAAGAGTGGATCCCAGAGGATCATTGTCCTTGGTGAGTTTGTATCTTCTGGGAAACAGAGTTTGACAGTCACAATCCAGCTTAGGACGTGTGCGTGTGTGTGTGTGTGTGTGTGTGTGTGTGTGTGTGTGTATGTGTGTGTGTAAGTCAGAGGACTTTTGGACATCAGTTCTTTTACTGTGAGTTCTAGAGATTGAACTCCGGTTAATCAGGTGTGTGCGGCAAGTCCTTTGACCTGCTGATTCATCTTGCCAGCCTAGCACTTCTCCAGTTGTGTCCCCTCAATCTCAGCCAGGCACCAGAGGGTCACTTTTCATCCCTCCCCTCCTTGACAGAATCTAATGTAGCTCAGGCTCAGGCTCGGTCTCAAACTCACTTCATGGAAGGCTGACCTTGAACGCTTTCTCCTCCAGCTTCCCAATGCTGGGATTAGTCATGTACCAGGTTTATGTAGTGATGGGACCAAAACCAGTGCCTCCAGGGCTGGAGAGATGGCTCAGCAGTTGGGAGCACTGGCTGCTTTTCCAGATGACCCGAGTTACATTCCTAGCACCCTCCATTTTGGGGGGGGTCAATACTGTCTCCTGGCCTCCTCAGATACCAGGCATGCAATTGGTACAGTACACATGCAAGCAAAACACCCATACATATAAAATAAAACTTTTAAAATTAAAATAATTAAAAACAAAAACCCAGGCCCTCAAATATGCTAGGCAAGCACACAATTTATCTCTATCTATTGAGACTTATCCGTATTTCTCTTTTTCATTTGAGACAGTCACATGTAGCCTAGCCGGCTTCAAATTTGCTGTGTTAAGATGGATGGCCCAAGGCCCGGAGGCAGAGGCAGGCAGAGTTTGAGACCAGCCTGGTCTACAGAGCACGTTCCAGGACAGCCAGGGCTGTTAAGCAGAGAAAACCTGTCTCCAAAAACCAATCAACCAACCAACCAAGATGGCCCTGACATCCTGAGTGTTGGGATTACAAGCATGTACTTCATCCTGCACAATGCATTTTGAATAAGTAATTTGTCATTGGGAAGCTGCTGAAAGGCAGTGAGCACCCAAAATCCTGTCTGTAAGAGGATGGGGACCAGTTCTCTTTACCTTCCGTGCTCTCAGGCCTCCCTCTGGACCAAGGGATTTATTTCATATCTCCCAGGCCTCGTCTCACAGACACTTATCCACCAACTCCTATCATTTAATCAGTTCCTCCATGAGGAGTGTAGTGGGGCACATGAGGTAGCACATGCAGGTGGATCAGGGTTCATTATCCTCAGTTACATTGCTGTCCTCAGAGTTCCTGTTGCAGTGATAAACACAAAGACCAGAACCCACTGGGGGAGGAAAGGACTTCAGCTTGCAAGTCCCAACCACAGTCCATCATGAAGGGACGTCAGGACAAGAACTTAAGGGGCCTGGAGAGACGGCTCAGCAGTTAAGAGCACTGGCTGCTCTCCTAAAGGACCCAGATTCTGCTCTCGGCTCCCACATGATGACTCACAACCATCCATAACCCCCGTTCTATGGGATCTGACACCTTCTGACCTCCCCAGGGGAACCAGGCACATGCACGGTAAACATACCTACATGGAGGCAAAACACTCATATACATAAAATAAAAATAAAAGCAACAAAAATCCAAAGCAGAAGCCTCAAGGGGGGAACCTGGAGGAAGGACCCAAAGCAGAGGATGTGCAGGCTTGTTTTACCTGTTTTCTCATGCGACCCAGGACTACCTGCCTGAGTCCAGTGGGCTGAGCCCTTGTGCAGCAATTGTTCAAGAAAATGGTCCAGAGTCACCTACAGGCCAGTCTTATGGAGGGGATTCTCAAGTTAGATTCTTTTCCCAGGTCTGCCTAGATTTGTTTCAAGTTGACAAAACCAACCAGGACAATAACAAACTCTGTTTGCTACTGGAAGGCAATTAAAGGTGGAGAGATGGGTCACCTGCTTCTCCAAAGGACCAAGGTTAATTCCCAGCACCCACTTGACAGCTGATCAGTGGTCCGTATCTCCAATACCAGGGGATTCAACACCTTCTTCTGGCCTCCTCAGGCACTGAACTCACGTAGTGCATAGACATACATTCAGGCAAAACACTCATAGGCATAAAATAAAAACAAAACCTAAATAAAACATTTTAAAGTCAATTAAAAATTTAAACTCGGGTAATTGGAGAGATGTTCCAGCATGTAAGACTACTTCCTGCTCTCACTGAAGACGCAAGTTATTTCCTAGCTCACAAGTGACTGTAACTCCAGTTCCAGGGCATCCAATACCCTCCTTCTCTGGCCTCCGTGGACACATGTACACACACATACACACGTGAATAAATAATAAGAAAAGCTTTTGTGCTGGAAAGACGGCCAAGAGCAGTTAAGAGCACTTGCTGTCACTGCAGCAGACCTGTGTTGGCTCTTAGCATCCCCGTGGTGACTCACAACTTCCTATACTTCCAGTTCCAGAGAATATGATGCCCTCTTCTGGACCCTAGGAGGCACCAGGCATGCACACAGTACATACACATGCATGCACACAGACATTCATACATGAAAGCTAAAAACAAATAATTTTATTTATTTTGGTTTTTTGAGGCAGGGTTTCTCTGTGTAGCCTTGGCTGTTCTGGAACTTACTCTATAGTTCCAGGCTGGCCTTGAACTCACAGATTTGCCTGTCACTGCCTCTCAAGTGCTGGGATCAAAGGCATGTACCACTAATGCCAGGCTAAAAGCAAATCTTTAAAAAAAATTTCTTGAAGCCCTGTGGCAGTGGTGGCACACGTCTTTAATCTGAGCACTTGGGAAGCAGAGGCAGTCGGATCTCTGTGAGTTCTAGGCTATCCTGGTCTACAGAGTGAGTTCTAGGACAGCCAAAGCTGTTACACAGAGAAACCCTGTCTCGAAAAACAAATAAATATTCTAAGATAGAGTCTATGTATCCCTGACTGTCCTGGAACTTGCTATGTAGACTAGGCTAGCCTTGAACTCAGAGATCTACCTGACTCTGCCTCCACATGCTGAGATTAAAGGTGTGTGCCAGTATACCTGGCCAAAGTTTATTTCGTTTTGTTTTTTTTTTAAAGGGGCTCGGCATGGTGTTGCACAACTTTAATTCCGCACTCAGGAGGCAGCAGGAGGTGGATCTCCGAGATTTGGAGGCCATCCTGGGCTATATAATGAGACCTCAAAACCAAACAGGGCTGGGAAGATGGCTCAGTATGTAAAAGCACTAGTCACCAAGCCCAACAACCTGGTTCCAACCCAAACTCACATGGCAGAAGGAGAGAACCAAAGCGAGTTGTCCTCTGATCTCTACACTTAACACCATGTGTGCCCATGCGCACACGTGCAAAATAAACATTACAAAGTTATAAACAAAAAACTTTCCCTGATGTCCTGACACTGTGACCTACGTCCCATTGTAGGACCGTGATTCACTGCCACAGCAGTACTAGAATACTGGCACCCTTTAGACAAAGCAACTCTTCAGCACAGGCTTGTTTATCGGGTATTTCCAAGGCCGTCTAGCTTAAAGTACTGTACTTGGCAAGTATTTGTGGAATCTACACTTTTGTATTCCACGTTCACCCTCCCTCCACCCAGTTCCAAGGCTAGCACTCAGTGACTTTCTATGAACTAGGAGAAAAAGTTGAAGAAACCCTTCTGACCTCTGACTTCCATCTACAAGGAGATGATCATGGTGATGGCAATGTAGCTCAATGGTAGAGCCAAGTGCCTAGCAAGTGTGAGGTCCTGGGTTTGACACCTCCCCCAGGACTGGAAAGGTCAGGACAGGAGGGCAGAGGCATTTGTTGAATTTGATTCCCCAGGATCCACACACTGGGAGAACAGACTCAAGTTATCCTGACTCCACACACACCATGATATTCCTGATCCCAGTAACAGAATTTTTAAAATTCTAGGGTCAGATATGGTAGTACATGCCTTTAATCCCAGCACTAAACAGGCAGGAGCAGGTGGATCTTTATGAGTTTGAGGCCAGCCTGATCCACACAGTGAGTTCCAGGCCAGCCAGGGGCTATATACTCTGTCGCAAACAAAACAAACAAAAAAATAATAATTACAAATAACTATGGGGGAAATGGTTGCCTTTGAAGCTTTGCAATGTATAATCTGTAGATGTCTACAGAAGGTTTGTCCCTTGAGGACATCAAGGAATTGATAGTCTTTACAAAACTGAAGTCAGGTTCTTCTCTAAGGTAGGAATAAAAAAAACTGCCAGCCAATCACTTTTACTCTACAATTGTTAAGTATGGGAGGTCAGGGCTGAAGGTGTAGGTGGACAGAGGATGGGACCCATATGCTATAGTACCCCAATTTCCAAGGTATAGAAACAAAGCCCCAAGTAGTAGAGTGCATTCAGCTCACCATGTAACCTTGGCTGGTCTGGAACTTGCAATTAAAAAATAGAGATCCCACTGGCCAGCTTGAACTACAAAGTGACACCCTGTCTCAAAATAACAAAGCTGGGCTGGAGAGATGGCCCAGAGGTTAAGAGCACTGGCAGCTTTTCCAAAGGACCGGAGTTCAACTCCCAGCACCCACATGGTGGCTCATTACATATCAGTAATGAGATCTGGTGCCTTCTGGAGTGCAGGCAGAACACTGTATACATCATAAATAAATAAATCTTAAAAAAAAAAATAGAGATCCCTTCACTCCTGAGCGCTGGGAGTAAAGGTGTGGGTCGACACACCAGCTGAGACCAGCCAACCTGAAGTAAACTAAGAGAAGAAGAGCATCTCTCTGCATTGGAAGCACAGAGGGGAAGGTAGACTCACAGGACCAGCTGGAACAGGTGTTATAGACACAGAGACAGGCTCTTTACAAAAACCAAGAGAACCCTGGGATCAACTTTATTGCTGATGGGTGCCGCTCTTCCTCCCTGCACCCGTGGTCTCTCCAGTGGTCCAAAGCCCCTCCACAGGATAGCACAGTGCTTAGGCTCTGCTGGGCCAGAGGCAGGAAGACAGCCTGTCTCCAGACCCTACCCCGGCCTAGTTCCCCCCACTCCCCCCCACCCTATTGCACATCATCATGTAAACATGGCTTCAGGCATGGCCTGGAACAGGATTGAGGCAGATTGATGTGTAAACGGATCTGGGACCAGGAACTAGAGCCAGTCCCCCGGCTCCACCTTCTGCTGAGGCCACAGCTCCATCTGAAAAGGCCGGAGGCTGGGTCCCAAACTCTGGCTCAGATTATGCAGCAGTACAGATGGTTCGGTTCCCTCCTCCACCCACTCTCTCAGATTCCAACCACCCTGGCTCGCCTCCAGGCCTAGGCAGTGTCCAGTTTTCTCCTTCTCAACCCCTAGCGAGGGGTCGGTCACTGGTGCTGTTTCTTCCCGGAAGCCCGGGGGAAACCAGAGACAGGCAACGGCAGTCTGTCCAGCCCTAGAAAAGAGAAAGCAGACAGACAGAGTGGACACAGGTCCAGCTCCTCAGAGGTGAAGCAACCAGGGCAGGCAAGGGCTGAATGAGACAGGTAACATAAAAAGGGAGCACACCCTCTTCTCTGCCGGGCCACCCTCAGAATGAACATCCCTGGCCCACAATTCACACTCCCTTACCAAAGGCTCGAATCAGCTCTGCCCTCACAGCTGCAGTGAAGGTCTTCACCAGACAGAGTGTGGTGAGGCCAGCAAAGGCTGCATTGTAGAGGAACACGATGTAGAAATTGCCCAGCCAGTTGAAGCGTCCGAAGTCACCCAGCAGGTCAAAGCGAGTCAGCCCTGAAGTAATAAGAAGGGGAATCCCCCAAGCCCTCTCCTCAAAGGAGCCCAACTTTCTGCTGCCCCCTCGTGGCCACATCAGAACATCACATCGGCTAGCATGGCTGTGCATGAATTACTACTCTCAAGCCCATTCCAAGGCCAGTTCAGGACTACTGAATGCATCAGCCCCTAAATTTGCTCCTATTTCTCCTTCCAGAGACTCAAATCTTTTCCGTCAGTAGGGCTGCCTCTAGCCTCAGGTAGCTCTAGGAGTTCCCAGGATGACAAGTGGTTCCTAGCTAAGAATCTACAAATTGGCTACTAAGTTTTCAGTAGTGCACAGTTCAGTAACTAAGAAAGACTAAGCATAGAGTGCAAACTGTCATCATGCCTTTCTTTTTTTTAAATCCCAATTCCACTTCTCCATAGCTGGGTGATGCATGGCAAATTCCTTAAATGCTCTGGGCCTCAGTTTCTTCAATTTTAAAACAGAGAAAACAATGGGGCTATAGTAATTAAGGCAATACACACATTTACCTGTTTGTACCAGGCACTATTACAATCTCCCCTTCTTTCTCTCTTTGAGACAGTCTCCTGTGTTCCAGCCTGGCTGTGCTATGTAGCTGAGGATCACTAAGAACTGGAGGTTGGTTTGTTTTTTCCCCCCGAGACAGGGTTTCTCTGTGCAGCCCTGACTGTCCTGGAACTCACTCTACAGACCAGGCTGGCCTCGAACTTAAGAGATCTGCCTGGCTCTGTCTCCCAAGTTCTGGGATTAAAGGTGTGAGTGTGCCACCACTGACTGGCTCCTACCCTCTTCTAGCCTCTTCTGGAACCAGACACACAAATGGTGCACAGACATACATGCACATACAACAAACAAAACCGAAAACAAGCACCCAAAGCCTGGTGCAGGCCTTTATGGAGCTACATTTTCTCCTTCTGCATAGAAGGGAGGAGCTCTTGGTGGGTGTGTTGTGGACACTAGGGAGCACATCTAATTACAGAGTATTTTTTCCTTCTTCTGTGTGTGTGTGTGTGTGTGAGTGCACATGCACAGGTAAAAGACAACTGGAGACAATGGGTTCCCTCCTCTCTTGTGGGCTCCAGGGATTGAACCCCAGTCAAGAGGCCTGATGGTGGCAACTGCCTTACCCACTGAGATATCCCCTTTTGACCCTGACCCTTGAATACCTTTTTTGAGTACATACTCAAAAAAAAAAAAAAAAAAAAAAAAAAAATCCCGGGGCTAGAGCTGGTTCATTGGTTAAGAGCACTGGCTGTTTTTCTCAGAGGACCCAGGTTCAATTCCCAGCACCTGCATGGCAGCTCACAACTACCTGTAACTCCAGTTCCAGAGATCAACATCCTCACACAGACATACATGTAGGCAAAACACCAACGCATGTAAAGAATATTTAAAGAAAAAAACAATTCTGGGACTGGAGAGATGGCCAGTAGTTAAGAGCATATGTCGCCCTTGCAGGAGTACCTGGGTCAGTGCCCAGCAGGCATGAGTGGCTTACCACCATGGGAATCTCCAGTGCCAGGGCATCTGACGCCCTCTTCTGGCACCTCCACAGGTGCATGCATGAAAGAAGTGCAAACACACATACAGGCAAAACACTCATAAACTACTAAATCCTAAAAAAAATAAACCCCAGCTGGGTATGGTGGTGTATTACGTAATTCCAGCATTCTGGAGGCTGAGGCAGAATGATTAGTGAGACCTTGGCAGTTCTGTTCTGTTACAGGGTCTCCCTGGGTAGCCCAGACTTGCTTGAAACTCCCTATGAAGCCCAGACTGGCCTTTAAAACTCATTTTTTTTTTTTTTTTTTTTTTTTTTTTGGTTTTTCAAGACAGGGTTTCTCTGTGTAGCTTTGCGCCTTTCCTGGGACTCACTTGGTAGCCCAGGCTGGCCTCGAACTCACAGAGATCCGCCTGGCTCTGCCTCCCGAGTGCTGGGATTAAAGGCGTGCGCCACCACCGCCCGGCTTATTTTTTTTTTAATTTTTATTTTCTGTGCATCGGGGTTTTTCCTGCATATCCATCCAAGATCCCCTGGAACTGCAGTTACAGACAGTTGTGAGCTGCCATCTGGGTGCTGGGAACTGAACCTGGGTCCTCTGGAAGAGCAGTCAGTGCTCTCAACCACTGAGCCAGCTCTCCAGCCCCCAAACCTCATTTTTAAAGTTATGAAAACAAAGCAAATCAGTTCTCTTCCCGACTTCCAGTTCTTACCGAGGGTCCGAGAGAAGACAGGAAGCGCGGAGCTCAGGACCAGAAGGCAGACGCAGTTCCCGATTATCTGTGAGAGAAAACAAAGAAGAAGCAAAACAGCAGGAGCTGCCCGCACCCGGGAGGCAGAGGCAGGCCCACTCTGTGAGTTCCAGGTCAGCCAGGACTGCACAGAGAAACCTGGGGGGGGGGGGGCTGCCAACACTCAGGGCTCGCCCCCCAGGAGGCCTCTCCCCTTCCCTGCTATACCTGTGTCATAGCTGTGTCATGCCATCTGGGCCTCAGGCTTCGGAAGAGTGGAGAACTGTAGAAACCCACGACCGAAGACACCATCAGGTAACTGTTGCCCTGGATTAGGGAAAAACTGGCCAGCTTCTACGTAACCACTGCCTGTCTCAGAGAAAGGACTCCTCAGACCTCTTTCCAAGATGAAAGTTTTCTGTGTGGGGTATGTGATGTCCATGTGTCTGCAGAGGCCACAGGTCAAGGCTGGGCGTCTTCTATCATTATTAGTTTTTTTTTTTTTATTTTGGTTTTTCGAGACAGGGTTTCTCTGTGTAGCTTTGTGCCTTTTCCTGGAACTCACTCTGTAGCCCAGGCTGGCCTCGAACTCACAGAGATCCGCCTGGCTCTGCCTCCCGAGTGCTGGGATTAAAGGCGTGCGCCACCGCCGCCCGGCCATTATTAGTTTTTTTTACTATCACGTTTGTTGGTGTGTGTGAGGGTATGCTACAGAGAACAACTTTCAGGGGTCAGTCTCTCACACCACTGTGAGTTCCCAGGGGTAGAACCCAGGTTATCAGACTTGCAGGGTAGACACTTTTACGTACTGAGCCACCTTTTAAAACACTTTCCTCAATGTGTGTACGTGTGTAGGGTATGTGCATATGAGTGTGGACACCTACAAAGGCCAGAAGAGGGAGTCAGATCCTCTGCAGCTAGAGTTACAGATGGTTGTGAGCCAACTGAATTCAGGTGCTGGGAACTGAATTCGGTGCTCTTGTAAGAGCACCACTACCCCTAACCGCTGACTCCTCTCCCAGCCCTCGCTGAACCATCTCGACAGCTACAACCTTACTCTTTTCTGAGACAGGCTCTTTCAAGCCTAGAACTTACCAGTTTGGCTAGACTGGCTCTTGAACAAACCACCAGATCTTCCTGTCTCTGCCTCCCAGCACTGGACTACAGGCAGATGCACTTAGCCCACTGAGTTATCTCCCCAGTCCTCAAGATCAAATATTTCCTTGTCTGAACCCAAGTTAGATGAAGATTTGCGCCCCCCCCCTCCTCTTCAGTGTTCCCAAGGAGTCTATTGGAGTCCTGGGAGGCAGGTTTGGTAAGCAGAAGCCATGGGAATTTCCAGAAGGATACAAGATCAATATGACCTGGATGATGGCACCAAAGGATCCCAGTTTGGAGAAGGAGACCTGGCCCAGGGAGGCATCCTGTGGGGGTGGGGTGGCATGATTTAGGGACATTCCCACCATGAGTACCACCAGCTCTACCCAGCCTCCTCTCTGTCCTCAGCTTCTGTTTTTCTCTCTCTCCAGCATCCCCCCACCCCTCCTAAGACATTATGCTATAGCACAATGTAGCCCATTCTGTCCTGAAACTTGTGGCAATTCACCTGCTCCAGCCTCCAAGTGCTAGGATAATAGGCGTAAGACACCATATCCAGCTTCCCTAGCCTTTCTCATTTAAGTCCTCTCCAAAAGAAGTGGTGGGAAAGAAGAGAGCCCTGTACCTGAATGCCCCGCGGCATGGCAGCCTCGTCGATGAGCAGCTCCAGGATATGGATGGCCACGATAAGCACAGACAGGCCCTGTGTGCAGCAAGGGCACCAACTCCCATCATCCCTGCTCCAGCCCACAGCTGTGCTCTGAGCTCAACGGTAAGAGCATCTCTTTAGTTGAGCGTTTTGTTGGTAAGAGCACTGCTCCCAAGCAGCTTTAGGGACCTCCTCGATCTGCTGCTGGCAACACAGCGCTCTGAGGGTATCACTGGATGAACTGCTTCCAAATGGACGGACTGCAAAGCCTAACCAGAGAGAGCACAGCTATGGGGCAAGGAGTGCAACTCTGCAGAGCACTGACCACACGCCAAGGCCTGGTCCAACCCCAGACACACACACACACACACACACACACACACACACACACACACACACACACATACACACACACAAGAAATGACCTGGAGAAAGGTACTGTTTCCTCTGAAACTATTCCTGAAGTCCTAATCCAGTACAGAAGAGACACTAGATTTTAACCTTTGTTCTCATTCCAAGGCAAATCTGTGTGTCTTCTCAATGACTTTGTGGGATTTGGGGCAAGTCAGCTGTGTTTCTTCATCTACAAAATGGGAATTAATGTTCTTAGCACAGGAAGGGACACAAAGCAGGCACTTGACAGGCAACTACCACAATGGACGACAACCATGTCCACGTACACCTTTGTCCTCCCTGAGGATGCTCAAGTACCCATACTCCCCATGCCCACCAAGGCCAGTAAACCCACCGTCAGCAGCAGCAAGCACAGCATGGCCAGAGGGTAGCCCAGGTTCCGCTGCCAGGCTGAAGCCTTCCGCCGCTTTTCTGTGCAGGAATGGGAGGTTGTTAGCAAGTACCTGGAACAAGGATCTGCTCTCCCTGGGTAAAGCACAAGTCACATACCCAAGAGGACCCTCTGTGTCTGCAGAGCCAGGACTTGTCTGTGCAGCAGCTCCATGTCCAAAGGCAGCCAGCAGGAGGTGGGATCTGAGGGCAGAGAACACACTTCCCTGCAGTGCTTGCCAAGGCCAGTCAGTCCACCACCCAAGCAAGGGAGTATTTGAACTCACTGCAGATTCTTCGAGTCAGAGCTGCCTCCTCAAACGCTGAACAGTTCAGCTGTTCTTCCAGATCTTCCAGTAGCTGAGGGCAGGGGGGAGAGGGGGCTGTCAGAGGCTCTGACCCCAACAGCCCTCTACAGTCCCAGTCTTGGCTCTAACTCTCCTTCACCCCCCATGCCCAGCAGCTTTGTCCTATCCCTTCCAACCCGAGTTCTGACCAGCTCAAGAGGATGGGGCAAAGGACACAGAAGCCAACCGAGGCTGTGCCCTTCTGCAGGCTGTGCACAACACAACCCTAGGTTCATTTCAGTGTTCGGCTTCAGATGCAGGAGATTCACCCTGTACAAAAGGCAAGGAGCGCTACATACTCGAGGTTTGACCAGCAACTTCCCAGTGACGGAGAACATGCGGGCGAGACCCAGTGGAGTGCACACTGTTGGGACAAGAGCTTGTCAGTCACCCGTTAGATCCTTCCCCTGCCCTTCTCCTTCCACCCGGACTGCTGGAGCCTCCCCGACTCTGCACTCACCCAGGAGGAGGAGGACTCCGAGGAAGGAGATACAGGAGTAGAGGTAGGGGAGGTAGTACTCCCAGAAGTCTAAAGACAAGAAAAGGCATGTCAGCCTGTCTTACTCCTCCTGATTACCAGGAAGTGACAGGCCTCAGGGTCTAGACAAGAACACAATTCAAACACCGCAGGCTACAGGCAAGTAACACACATGGGAAAGCTGGTCCAGGTTAGTGGTAGAGTGCCGGGCAAACTAGAGACCCTGAATTATACAAGACACAGCTGCTGTCTGGTCCAGGTGAGCAGGGTTAAGTATAGCCAGATCCTCTCCCTTGTCAAGCAAGGCAGAAACTGAGATGAAACTTCTCGGTTTTTTTTTTTTTTTTTTTTTTTTTTTGGTTTTTCGAGACAGGGTTTCTCTGTGCAGCTTTGCGCCTTTCCTGGATCTCGCACTGCAGACCAGGCTGGCCTCGAACTCACAGAGATCCGCCTGTCTCTGCCTCCCGAGTGCTGGGATTAAAGGCGTGCGCCACCACCGCCCGGCGAAACTTCTCGGTTTTAAAGTGGGAGGCCAGATATGGTGGCACACATGCCTGGTAACCCCAGCAGAATCAGGAGGTGGAGGCAGAAAGATTTCAAGGCCAGCCTGGGCTTCATAGTCAACAATTGGTTATCTATTATTTATTTGTTTATTTTTAAAGATTTATTTATTTATGATGTATACAGTGTTCTGTCTACATTCATGCTTGCAGGCCAGAAGAGGGCACAAGATCTCATTACGGATGGTTGTGAGCCACCATGTGGTTGCTGGGAATTGAACTCAGGACCTCTGGAAGAGTAGCCACTGCTCTTAACTGCTGAGCCATCTCTCCAGCCCCTGTTTATTTTTAAACAAGGTCTTTCTATGTAGTCCAGGCTGGCTGAGAACTCACAGGGATCCACCTGCCTCAGTCTCCTGAATGCTGGGATTAAAACTGTGGGCTACCATGCCTGGCTGATTATCTATTTTTTAAAATCACTGCGTGGACCCAGGGAATATTTCTATGTGTTGGATGTGTCCAAAGTCCATCAGTTTGGAACTCCAGCCTATAGGAACGCTGCCAGTCTTCTCCACTTAGGGGGACTACAGTTGACTAAATGCACACGGCCAATTCAAGAGCCAGGATTTTTTTTTCATTTCTTTTCTTTTCTCTTCTTTTCAGACAGAATCTTAGATGAGTGGTGGTGGTGGTGGTGGTGAACACCTTTCATACCAACACTTGGTAGGCAGAAGCAAGCAGATCTCTGTGAGTTGGAGAACAGCCAGGGTTTCTTTGTGTGGCAAAGAAACACTCTCCAAAAGACAGAGTGAGAGAGACAGAGCGTCTTCCTCTGTGTCCCAAGATGCAAACTCACTGTATGAACTCATGGCAAGTCACCCTTAGTCCCGAGTGCTCAGATTACAAGCTCTGAGAGGAGGTGGACTGACAGGGGCTGGAGAGATGCTCAGTGTAAGAGCAGTTGTTGATCTTACAGAGGAGCCAGGTTTGGTTCCCAGCCCCACAGGGCAGCTCACAGCCTCCTGTAACTCCAGTTCCAGAGGATCTGATGCCCTCTTCTGGTCTCTGTTGGCACTGCACAGATGTGGTGCACAGACACAGATACAGGGAAAACACCCAATACACATAAATCTTGTAAAAGAGGAAAAGGCTGGCGCTCTGTTGTGGTTTGGATATAAAATGGTCTTTCAAAACGTGAATGTTGAAGGCTTGGGCCCCCATTACAATGGGCAGAGGTGGTGTTCTTAGGACGTGACTGGAGCATAGTTTTAGCCATCCACGGGTTTAGAGGCTTTGCTCCAGCACATGATCCTTGCCATGAGGTTCGGCTTCACCACAGCCCAGAAACAAGAGCCAAATGACCACAGACCGAAACCTCTGAACCCATGAGCCAAAACTGTTCCTCCTTTAGATCAGTGACAGAAAATTGAACTCTCACCATAGAGTGATTCCCTGCTGGCCTTGTCATTATCTACAATGGCGGATGCCACCCACACCATGCCCAGGACAAGCAGAGTGAGGAGTATTAACATCACCACTGTCTCGTAGACCCGGCCCAGGACACCCTACAGGAGGAAGAAACGGGTAAAGCAGAGGAAGGGGGTCAATTTTACAGCAGGCTGAGGAAGGAAGGAGACATTAGAGCTGCGGCTGGGCTTGGGAGACCAAGGAGGTCTGGATTCAGCAGGCAGGAGGGGCTGGTTCTCTCTTCTAATTCTGAATCGCTCTGCCCTCCTACTCCCCAATCTGGGTTCATTTCATATCCTGGGGATCCACTTGTAAACCCATCCTCAAATCATTCAATCTCCTCGTCTGTTCCGAGGAGATGATCCCTGACATCTGCATCACACAGGCTCTGCTCTGACTTCTGGTTCGGCCTGCCCAATGCAAGGATCAGCAGGGAAGTGGAAGGTAGTGGAACAAGTCTGGGATTTCCTATGCAGCTTTCTCTCACCTGTGGCATAATGGCTTCCAGCAGCAGCTATGACAGTAAGACAGTAACTTTTCTGCTAAATGAGCAGCTCATATTCTCAATTTTACCTATCGACAGTTCTAGAAATGCCCTGTAGGCTAGGGGTGACAATGACTTCTCATGTTGCTACAGCCTCAGACTCCTTGTTCCATCCCTTAACTCTGATTGAAGTCTCCAAATTATCTCCTATGTCAACTCCCTAGACCAGAGTTGACTAATATTCCCACATTACCTTTCTGGAGCCAGCGAAGCCCTCAGACTCCGTGAAGAAATATGCAAAGGGCATAAGGAAGATGAGGGACAGGTTGGAGAAGAGAAAAACGAGGTTCCAAAGACCTAGAGCCAAAAAGGAAAAGCAGAGGTGGTCATTAAGGGGCCAGTGGAGGTGGGCGCCATGACTGATTAGCCCAAGGCTGCCTGGGTCTGCCTAATTACCTGCCCTACTCCCTGCCCCAGCTCCAGTCCAGAGCCACGTACCGTGGATGAGGGAGCCGTTGAGCCACTGGATATAGTAGTTCCGTGGCAATGAGAGCAACACCTCATTGCTGAGGATGGAGAAGGGTAAGAGTAAGACGGCCCCCAGGGCGACTGCCAGGGTAAAGGTGCACAGCTCCAGCCTAAGAAGGGAAGAGGAGGTGTCTGCCCAGCACTCACCACCCTGCTGCCCTAGAAGGCCCATTTTCTCCAAGGGCATCTATGGCTTCTAGAACCAGCCAGAGCGATGGGAAGGAGCTACCGAGCTGGGCTCTGCCCACTGCTATCCCATCCTAGTCCTCACCTATAGGGTAGCCTTGGCACCTGGGATGGATGCCAACTCAGGCATTCATGGGCACCTGATCACCGGCCATGTCACTTGTTTAGGCTATCCTGGGAATGTGATCTTCCCATACAAGCCCATAGGGCATGCCAGGAATGCTAACAAAGCAAGGGGCGTGGCACCTCCTCTGCTTAGGGATATAGATTTCTGAGCTTGCCTCTTTCCCTACAGATAAGAGCTCAGTCACTCCATATGGCTATGCCCTTTAAGAAGGCATTAGTGCAGAGGATAAAGACAAGCTAAAACCCAACTTCCTAAGCAAGGCCTGTGCCATGGGCCGCACCAGCTGGAAACAAATTCAAAAGGAGAGTGCTGCCTTCTAGTCTGTCAAGCCAGAGGGGGCACCTCCACATTTCCTCTGTATGTGCTGCTAGTGAATAAGAACCGTCCATAGGAGGCTGGAGACATGGCTCAGTGGTTAATTCCCAGCAACCACATGACAGCTTACAGCTGTCTGTGACTACAGTTCCAGGGAACTCCACACCCATGGCAAAACACCAATTCACATAAAATAAAAATAAATAAGATTTAAAAAAATGTCCATAATAAGGGTCTTCCTCTAAGAACCAAGCATTTTTTGCCCTCAGGGTGTGTGTGTGTGTGTGTGTATGTTTTGGGAAAGTGGGTGTTCGAGACAGGGTTTCCCTGATTCCTCAGGGGTTTTTAATCTTCACCAAACCCTGTCCTGTTTCCTTAATCTGTCTCCCCCTTCCATTCCCCACCCACATTGACTGCTGGGAAGTGAGGCCAAGCTGAAGCCATTTCTTGGTGACTCAGGCAGGTCCAAGCCAACATCCTGATCATGAAGCACCTGGCCCAACCAGGGAGACAGGAACAGCAGCTTTTCTGAGCATCCCCAGCATAAGGCAATGCCGGAAGAAGCCAGAGACAGGGTGGAAGTAGGAACTCTTTCTCTCTTGGACAGATGACAGCTCCTTCTCCTGCTGCCCTAAAGGACTTTCCAGATCCCAGCGTTTAAGTCACTGGATTCGGGGTTTGAGGGAGCAACACTCACGCAATCTTGTTAACGGTGGCATCTTCATCATCCACTGCAAGAGACAGACAGGAAGGGGGCTCAGCAGGACAGCAGTGGGCAGTTCTGGGAGTCAGATGTACTATAATGTGTCCCTTGTCCCCACCATTGACAACAGTGCTGAAGAAGAGGCTCTGGGAGATCTTACATTATAAACCTCAACCTGTTCTCCAACCAAGGTGGCAGTTTAATCATCAGTGGTCCTAGGTACACAGAATATAAGCCCCAAATTCCCCTCCTCCTCTTCCTCCTCTCCCTCCTCTCCCTCCTCCCCACCATCACTATCACCACAGGTTCCTCTTTATAGAGGCTCAGACTGCAGTCTGTGAGGTTGTTCATATCAGTGGCTGGGTGAGGGGAAGAGGGGATTCACAGAGAAAAGTCCCCGAGGGGCAGCACTAATGGAGATAACTTGCTAGGCATGTTTCTCTAGACCCACTGAGATCTATGGGACCCAAAGCTACACTCTGAGAAAACTTAGAAAGATGAACGTTGCCAACCCTTGGGAGGTGCCAGGTCCAGTGGGAAAGCACTAGGAAAGAAGATGGCACAAAGCAAGTGCCCCTGACACTCAGCCTGCAGCTGCCCACTTCAGGGTCACAAACGGCTCTCATTTGGTCCTCCCGTGACAAAGTACTAGGTGGACTTAATTATGCCCGTTTTGTAGGGTGAAACTGAGGATTAGAAAAGCTACATGGATGCCGGCCGGTGGTGGCGCACGTCTTTAATCCTAGAACTTGGGAGGCAGAGGCAGGCGGATCTCTTGAGTTCAAGGCCAGCCTGGTCTACAAAGTGAGTTCCAGGAGAGCCAGGGCTACACAGAGAAACCCTGTCTCAAAAGGAAAGACAGGAAGGAAGGAAGAGGGAAGGAAAGAAGAGAAGGGAGAGGGAGGGAAGGAGGGAGAGAAGGAGGGAGGGAGGGAGAGAAGGAGGGAGGGAAGGAGAGAGAAAAAAAGAGAAAGAAAAGCTACATGGATAGAGATGTGGTAGCACACACCAATACACCATGAAGTCCAGTATTTGGGAGATAGAGACAGGAGTTCAAGGTCACCCTTAGCTAAATAAAGAGTTTGAGGCCAGCCAGGACTACATGAGATATTGTCTATAAAACAAAATAAAACCAAGAAAGGGGTACCTGACTTTGAAAAAGCCACAATACATTATTTTGTACTCTACCTTAAAATATATAGAAATAAAGTAATTAAGTTACAAGAAAGAAACGAAAGCTATTTCCATCTAGGCCACCTTAGCTCTGCCCGTGGAAGGACGGGCCGAGGCAGCCAAGCTTCCAGCACAGCCCAGCACAGCCACCTCTCTTGTCCCCACAGGCACCGTCACCCACTCCTCTGAGGCTAGCTCCATGGCAACCGGCACTGTGGCTGAGGTAGGAAGTCAGAAGCACCTGTGGTGAATTCAGCGGGCTTCTTGAAGCGGGTCAGGAAGACATGGCAGAGGATGTAGAGTGTCGCAAACAGAAGTATCGAGATCTGTGGCAAAAGACAGCCTGGAATGAGAACTTCTATAGTTTCCAGCACATTCCACAGCCCCAAGGGCCTCAATATAAAGCTCCATACATCCAGGATTCTACAATTCTCACAGATGCCTTCCTTCTAGCTAAGAACCAAACAGAGGATGTCCCAAGTCCCTGGGGAAACAGTGCCAACCCAGCCCCAGTACTCTGCTGGAGCTACAAGCTTCAACCATATCTTTAGAGGTGAGCAGAGACACTCCTAGAAATACATATACTCATGAACAACCCATACCCTAAATCAGGCCATAGAACAAGAGAGACTGACTATACTTTGAGAATATTCTGGGAAAGTAAAGGCTTGAGGAAAGATGTGTGCATTGTCTTGGTATGGCCTCTTACCCAACTCCATTTGCTGTCAAGGGAAAGGGTACTCCGTGAACTACTATGAGAGAATCACGTCTCTAGACCACATCAGAACTTCTACTCTGTTTCATCAGGGCCTGAAACATCAGGTCTGCTCTGTGCTAAACTAGAGCCCATTTAATTATCATTTAGCCTGAGATGTCAGGCCCAGCATTTCCAGAGCTGGTTATCTGCCACTTTAGTCAGTCCTCAGACCCTACCACAAGTGACTTCCAACTTCAGGGCCAGGTCTCTTAGGACCTACCCACGGCCCTGAGTGGTTAGACCTTCAATTGACAGGACAGATAATTAGTGTGTGGGTTACATCTCTACACTACCTCAAAGCTGGAGAATGCAGCTACCTCATTGCAGTTGAGGTAGGCAAAGACAAGATCAGCCTCATGTGTCTTCTAGTCTCCAAGAGGAACTGACCCTATAGGAAATCTGTACCGTGACAAGAACAACCAAGGAAGTCCTGTACCTAGAACAGAGCTGGAGCT
Source organism: Peromyscus californicus insignis (assembly GCF_007827085.1). Classification (NCBI taxonomy): domain Eukaryota; kingdom Metazoa; phylum Chordata; class Mammalia; order Rodentia; family Cricetidae; genus Peromyscus; species Peromyscus californicus. Next base: position 63,658,207 of record NW_026294503.1, read on the forward strand.
TTTGACTTAGGGAAGCCCACAAAGATTGTAACTGCATTTTTACAGCCAAGTGTTCTGCCTTATTCCTCCCTGAACTTGCGTAATAGCCAAGGAGGTAGAGAGCTCAAAAGGTCAGGCGTGGGGTTCCACCCAATCCCAGTAGATAGAGGAAAGGCTGTTGCTGCTTCTTTCTCTCTCTCTCTCTCTCTCTCTCTCTCTCTCTCTCTCCCTCCCTCCCTCCCTCCCTCCAGGGTTCCTCTGTGTAGCCCTTGGCTGTCCTGGAACTCACTCTGTAAATCAGGCTGGCCTCGAACTCAGAGATCAGCCCTGCCTCTGCCTCCTGAGTGCTAGGATTAAAGGCGTGTGACACCACCACCTCCACCTGGCCTAGGTTCTCTAACTTCTAGATGGGAGCCATGTGGAAGGAGGTAGTAGAAACCTTCAGCTGCCCTTGGCTGGTGCTGATGTCCTAAGTTAATGCTTTAGAAGGCAGAAACATACAAGCAGTTTCTGAGGGCTCATCCCTCCAGGTTGTCAGCCCCTATACAGCATCTCAAGGCCTAGATGTGCCTCTGTGATATGCCCAACGTCCCAATGAGTACCTCTCCACCAAGGAACACACCAGGGATGCTACTTGATTCTTACACCTCGGGCCATACACTTGTACTTTCCAGCCCTCATCGATAAGGGAGACCTAGGTATATCCTGTTTCCCTCTACTTTCTCTTCAATCTAAGCACGCCTAGGGGCAGCCTAAAGCTCGGCCTGAGAAAAATGAAGGCTGACTCCATCTGTGTCTCCCCTCAATTTAGTAAGACTTCTTTCCATTCCTCCAGACCCTTCTCTTTTCATTTAGTACGTGCAGAGCTCTGTGGGAGAAACAGCCGAGACGGAGAGATGATCCAAGGAAAATATGCTTCCCTAAGTTCCACTGGATGTTCCTATCCTGGAGCAGTATACCACTGTGTGGAAGGTTCAGCTGCAATTACGGGCTACCCCGAAGGAGTAAGGAGTCCACTAGATGTGCTCAGGACTACCGCGGACCCCCCTCACAGAAGAACTCCCCTGAATGGCCAGAAAGCTGGACACTCAGTCTTCCATGATCAGGAAGTGTTGCGGGGTGTGCGTCACTGTGTTGGCTTGTGTTTGGCATGCTGCACGCCAGAGGCCCAGGGTTCAAACACAACGCGAATGAAAACAAACCACCATCCTTGAAGGGGAGAGAAAACAGGCGCCGCCCAGACTTCGGGGTGTCCCCATCTCCCCTATCTGACAACCCACCTCGGACAGGATTACTTTCTTCCTCAGTGGGAGGACCCACGACATCCCTACTCTTCTTCCCTCGCGCCAGCCGAGCAGGTCCCTTAGTTAACTGCTCAATGTGACCGGGTCTCCAACACCCGCTACGATCGCCCTCCATCTACTTTCAAGGGGAACACGCACATCAACCTGTCCCGAAGCAAATCCATCCTTTTCCAGATGATCAGACTCTTCCTCGCCAAGAGGACCCACCGCCAGGAACGCCCACCGGGGTGGAGTAGAAGGGGGCGGGGGGGAGGGGCGAGCAGCGGAGGAACGGAAACCCCGCGGCTTTGTTTACGGCTCAGGGACCCGGCGGACCCGACTCCCGAGTTCGCCGTCCCGCCCCCCGGCCCTCTCGGGGACCGAGGTGCTGGGAGGCCGGGCAGCAGGACTTCCTGTCCCCACCGCTGCCCGCCCGCGCCCCTCCCACCTCGGCCCGGCCCCTTCCCGCCCAGGTCCCGCACTCACGATGCATTCGCGGACCCTGTCGTGGAACAGCTGCTCTCGCACGGATAGCACTTCGTAGTCAGCTGCTTCCATACTCTGCTCAGCATGACTGGGGCGGGGGTGTCTCCGGGCCCGGGGAGGACGAGCGGGGATGAGGCCGCCGCCGCCGCCGCCGCCGCCGCCCGCCAAGCACCCGGACCCAGCCGAGGAGCCGCTCCTCGCTGCCCGTGACGGAAACTCAAGGTAATCTGGGGCTCGGATTCTGCCGTCGGACGCCCCGCCCTTAAAGGGGCAGGTCCCAGCCCGCCTTGTCTTAAAGGGCTCGGGTCCCCCCGCTGCTCCCTCCCCTTTAAGGTGGGGGGGGGTGGTCACCCACAGTCACGTGTCAACGCTAGTACCGGCCGCCCAGCTACGCGGAAGCGCCAGGCTTGGTGCGAGCCTTTTAAGAGGCCCAGTGACGACACAAGGCATGGGCGGGTTTCTTCCAAAGAGCGGAACTGATTGGCTCCTCGTCGGCCGTCGCTCATCGATAGGGATGCGCTGATAGGATATTCTGGGAAGGGAGGTGGGATATTTTTGGCCTGTCGAAGCTGTTCTAAAACTTAAGAATCCACTTGTTCCGCTGGTGAGATAGGATGGTTCCAGGGTATTAGTTAGTGTCAGCCACGATTTTAGTTTAAATGAATGGTTTGCATCCGGACAGCCAGTCTAGGTGTAAGAGCACCACGGAGCTGTGAGAAGGAGCCGCTGCCCTGGCGCCCGTCAAGGGCCTAGAGCTTTTTCTCGAGGTGTGTTTGTGTTGGAGTTCCCCCCAGCCACTCCCGAAAGCTTTCACTCAGTCATTTGTATGGAAGGCCTAGGGTATCAGAGGACAAATAGTATAAAAGCCAAACAAAAGCTGGATAGGGAAGCCGGGCCGTGGTGGCATCCCAGGAGGCAGAGACAGGTGGATCGCTGAGTTCAAGCCACCCTGGTCTACAGAGTGAGTTCCAGGGCAGCCAGGGCTACACAGAAAAACCCTGTCTCGAAAACAAAACAAAATAAAAAAAAAAGGATAGGAGACTACAAAAAAATGTCACGAAACTTTTGTTTTGTTGAGACAGGTCTTGCTACGCAAACCAGGCTATCCTTGAATTCTTAGCGATCTTCCTCAGCCTCCCAGTTGATTGCTAGATGATAGGCATGTTCTACCAGGCCCGGGCTATCCTGAAACCCTGTGAGGAAATGTCCACAGGGAATACTGATGAGCGGATTGAGCCAAACATTAACTAACTACCAAACATTAACTACCTACCTGCTATGTGCTGTTCTCTTTATAGCCTTTATCTGATTTTAACATCATAGCAAGAATTTGAGACTAGAAAAGAAAGGTTGTCGCGGTCCTACTTAAGACTTAGATTCTAGCTGGGCATTGTGACAGATGCCTTTAATTCCAGCAATAGGAAGGCAGAAGCAACTGGATCTCTAAACTCAAGGCCAGCCTGGTCTACATATCCAATTCCAGGCCAACCAGAGTAACATGATGAGAATCTATCTCAAAAAGCAAAAAAAAATATGCAGATATATGTGTGTGTCTGTGTGTGTAGCAAGCTTTCTTGTTGAACTATCTTTGGATTGCCAGATAACAACATGTAGACTTATTAATTATGAAAACTTGGCCTTAGCTTAGACTTTTCCCCAACTCACTCTTATAACTTAAATTAATCTTTTTATTAATCTACCTTCTTCTGCATGGCTCGGTTGCCTCTCCTCTGTACCACATGTCCGACTTCTTCAGTGTCTTTCTGTTGTCTCACATGCTCCTAGATTCATCCCAAGTTCCTCTCTCTGCCCAGAAGTCCCACCTATTCTCTCCTGCCTAGCTATTGGCTATTCAGCTCTTCATTAAACCAATCACAGTGACACATCTTCACACAGTGTAAACAAATATTCTGCAACATGTATGTGTACGAATAGTTGGCCCTCCACGTTGTTGAGTTCCACATCTGTGGGCTCAATTAATCTCAAATAAAAAAAAATCTAAAAAAACAAACCTTTGGAAGGGATAGCTGTCAAGATGTCTCAGGTGGTAACATGCTTCTCTGCAGGCAGGAGCTAAGATCCATCCCTAGCAGCCACAATTAGTAGTGCATGCTGATGAACCCAGCATCGGGGCTGGGGAGGTGGAGACAGGAGGATCCCCAGGGCAGGCTGCCTAGCCAGCCTACCCTATTCATATAGCCCCAGGTGAAAGAACATTTGGAGTTCAAAGAGGGAACCTGTCTCAAAAAACAACAGCAAGATACATTTGGGATAAATGTAACTCAGTGTTAAAGAACTTAGCATGTGCAAGACCTTGGATTTGGCCCCTAGTACCATGAAAAAAAAACAATTTGGGAACGAAATCATGTCTGTACTGAACATGTATAGACTTTTAACTTCTTGTCATTATTCCTGAAACAATAGAGTATGATAACTATTTACATAGCATTTACATTTTATTAAGGATTGTAGGTGTTCTGGACATGGTTTAAAGTATTCTTCTTTCTTTTTGTTTTGTTTTGTTTTTTTGAGACAGGGTTTCTCTGTGTTGTTTTGGTGCCTGTCCTGGATCTCGCTCTGTAGACCAGGCTGGCCTTGAACTCACAGAGATCTGCCTGGCTCTGCCTCCTGAGTGCTGGGATTAAAGGCACCACCACTGCCCAGTGGTTTAAAATATTCTGGAGGATATGCATAGGTTATATGCAAACTCTACCCCTCCCCCCCCTTTTTTTGAGACAAGATCCCTCTCTCTGTGCTTTCTTTCCTGAAATTTGATATTTAGACCAGGCTGACTTCAAATTCACAGAGACCTTCTGCCTCTGTCTCCTGAATGCTGGAATTAAAGACATGTGCCACCATGCCCTACTCTACACCATTTTTAAATTTAAGTTTTACACATATTATACTTGTGTGAGTGTGTATGTGCACATTCACAAGTGTGCACAAGAGCAAGTTCATGCCAAAGTGCATGTGTGGAGGTCACAGGACAACTTGTGAGAGAGAGTTTTCTCCTTCCACAGTGTGGGTCCCAGCAATTGAACTCAGGTTATCAGATTTGGCAAGCAAGTGCCTTTACAGGCCAAACCATCTGAGTCCTCAGATACTTATTTCAACTATGAAAAGCATTGTGCTTTAATGATTGTATTGAAATGCAAGTCAAGTTGAGGTCGCATGTGTTGGTACATGCCTGTGATCCCAGCATATGGAAGGCTGAGGCAGAAGGATGTGAGTTGGCCAGCCTGGGTTAATGAGTTCCAGTCCCACCTGGGCTACCTAACATGATCTTGTCTCAAAAATAAAGAAATTGACATTATCTCAACAAAATAAAGCAAAAATAACTAAAAGACTTAGAGAAACAATCATACCACAAAGATACATGCTCAACTATGTTCATAGCAGCACTATTCGTAATAGCCAGAACCTGGAAACAACCTAGATGCCCGTCAACTGAAGAATGGATTAAGAAAATGTGGTACATATAAAAAATGGAGTACTACTCAGCAGAGAAAAACAATGACAGCATGAAATTTGCAGGCAAATGGATAGAACTAGAAAATATCATCCTGAGTGAGGTAACCCAAACCCAGAAGGACAAACATGGTGTGTACTCACTCATAAGTGGATACTAGATATAAAGCAAAGAACAATCAGACTGCAGCCCACAGATCCAGGGAGGCTACATAGCAGGGGAACCCTAGGATGACTGTGGCTTATAATAAGTTTTTACTCAATCACTGGGCAAGCCTCAGTGAAACATTTCACTATTAGGATAAGAATTTGTACTGTATCAACTGGTAATAGAAAAATAAATAAATAAATGAATAAAATGAAAAAAAAAGACAGAGCAAAACCAGAACATTTCATTCATATTTACTTAATTGGCATGCATAATACTAACGTCCATAATGTGCCAAGGACTAGGCATGGGTAGTAGACAGAAATGAAGGATGGAGCTCCTGCCCTCATAGAGCTTAGAATAATAGTAGAGATCAGTGAAAAGGAACTTGCAGCCACCTGTGACTCTAGTACCAATGAGATCTGGTATTCCTGGCCTAGGAGACACCTGCACTCATGTGCATTTACCCAACATACAGACCCACACATTGTGGTGGTTTGAATGAGAATGGCCCCCATAGGCTCATTATATTTGAATACTTGGTACCCAAGTGGTAGAACTATGTAGGGTCTCTTTCTCTGTCCTACCAGCCAGCTCTCCAATAACCACACAGAGACATTATTAATTATGAAACCTTGGCCAATAGCTTAGGCTTCTAACTAGCTCTTATAACTTAAATTAACCCATTTTTATTAATTTATGTATTGTCATATGGCTGATGGCTTGTTATCTCATCTCCTACATGTCATGCTTCCTCTGCATCTGTCTGGCAAGCCCTTTCTTCTCAGAGTTCTCTCTGCCCCCCAAATCCTGCCTAGTTATTGGCCATTCACCTTTTTATTAAACTAATCCAAGTGACACATCTTCATAGTGTACAAAAGATTATTCCACAACAGAACTGTTTGGGAAGGATTAGGTATGGCCTTGTTGGAGGAAGTGTGTCACTAGGGGTGGACTTTGAGATTTCAAAATGCCCAGGTCATTCCCTCTTTATCTGCTTCCTGCTTATGAATCAGATGTAAGTTCTCATCGTCTGCGCTACAGCCATGCCTGCCAGCCTGCGGCCATGCTCCTCACCATGATGGTCATGGACTCACCCTCTGAACCCCCTAATAAACTTTTTCTATAAATTGCTTTGGTTATAATGCCTTATCACTTCCATTTAAAAGTAACTAAGATGTAAACTGGTACCAGGAAGAGGGTTATTGCTGTGACAGACCTAACAGTGCTGTATTTGGAGGAATGTGGAAGACTTTGGGACTTTGGGTTAAGAAATGGTTGAATGCTGTAATTGGGGCTTAACAGTCAATAGTACTGAGAGCAATTTGGACTATGGAGGCCCAGCTCAAAAGGTTTCAGAGAGAAACAATAGTAATTATTGGGCTAGACTCTCTTCTTGGGATATTTTGGTTAAGAATGTGGCTGGTTTTTTATTTTTATTTTTTGTAAGAATTCACCTGAGGCTAAATTGAAGAGTTTTGAACTAATTTTGTTGGTAGAGGCGATTTCAAGACAGCCCAATACTGACTTTGTCACTTGGTTATTAGTGATCATTCTCATGCAGGTCTGCATTGGAAAGGAGCAAATGGGTCAAAAAGAGATTCAAAATGTACAATTTGAGAAAAAGAGCACCAGGAAATTTAATGTTGGATTCAAAGCTTGTGCTGGAGGACAGAAGGAGAGACACGCTGCAAACAGAAAGAAGGGAGTGTCCTCAGGCCAAGACCCCCATTCAGCTCATTCTGCAACTGTAAAGAGAAAACTTAACAACAAAGGGAAGCAACCAATCAAAGCTTATGCAAATAGAATTGGGGAGGGGGCAGTTCCATCCCAAACAGGCAGCCTAACAGGCAACATCAGCCACATGGTTCTTTCTTTCTTTCTTTTTTTCCTTTTTTTTGGAGGTGGGGGGCTGGAGACAGGTTTTGTGTAATCCTGGCTGTCCTAGAACTCATTCTCTATAGACCAGGCTGACCTTGAACTCAAGAGACCTGCCTGCCTCAGACTCTGGAGTGCTGGGATAAAAGGCTTGCGCCACCACCATCCCCTGGCTGGTTCTTTCTTGAAGGATTTAGGAGTGTTGAAGAACAGAGGAGTAAAGGGATTGTAGAATCCTCTTCCACCATCAAGGAAACCACCAAGGCCAGGTGTGTGACAGGGAGTCCCTGCCTGCAGGCCAGAATAGGCCATTCATGAAGCGGTGAAAGTGAAGCCTGGATTGCATCGGAGACCCCAAGATGTTGAGTCTGCTATAGCTGTGAGATGTCTGCCAAAGAGAACTTCCAACAGGAGAGTGGGACCAGCCTAAGAGGAAAAGATGTGTTGCAGGCAGCAAAGCTGGAAAGAATTGACCATGGGAGCTGTTGACATAGACATAGAGTTCCAGGTTCTGGAGTTCGCCCTGCTGGGTTTTCTGTTTTGTTTTAGTCCAGTATTTCCTCACTACATCCCATTATTCTTTTGGAATGGTAATATATATTTTGTGCCATTGTACACACACACACACACACACACACACACACACACACACACACACACACACACGCTCGCGCACACACGCTCGCGCACACACACACTCATACTCTCATAATTAAAAAAAAATTTAAAAATAAATTAGGAAAAGATACTTGTGATAAAGTATGCCAAATTCGCCGGGCGGTGGTGGCGCACGCCTTTAATCCCAGCACTCAGGAGGCAGAGCCAGGTGGATCTCTGTGAGTTCGAGGCCAGCCTGGTCTCCAAAACGAGTACCAGGAAAGGCGCAAAGCTACACAGAGAAACCCTGTGTATGCCAAATTGATTAAGGGAGATCAATTTGTGGGGTGGGGGAAGATTCCTCTCTTCTAAAAAAAAAAAATCTCATGGCTCTCAGAGGTTGTACAAGAGTGATAGAGGCTTTGGGTTGGTTTAGATCAATCTTTTTTTTTTTTAAATCAAATCTCAACCATGGGAAATGATCTGTGTGTGTGTGTGTGTGTGTGTGTGTGTGTGTGTGTGTGTGTATGTGTGTGTGTGGTGTGTGTGTGTGTGTGTGTGATGTGTGTGTGTGTGTGTATGTGGTGGTGGTGTGTGCGTGTGTGTGCGTGCGTGTGTGTGTGTGTGTGTGTGTGTGTGTGTGTGTGTGTGTGTGTATGTGTGTGTAATGCTGGGGACTAAACCAAGGATCTTGTGTGTGGTATTGCTAGCACTCTACTACTGACCTACACCGTAGCCCAGAATGTTTCTTTTCTTTTCTTTCTTTCTTTCTTTCTCTCTTTTTTGTTATATTTCTTTATTTAATGTATATGAGTGACCTGTCTTCAGGGACACCAGAAGAGGAAATCAGATCCCATTATAGATAATTATGTTATAGATGGTTGTGAGTCACCATGTGGGTGCTGGGAATTGAACTCAGGACCTCTGGAAGAGCAGTCGGTCCTCTTAACTGCTGAGCCATCTCTCCAGCCCCAAAATGTTTCTTAAAGAATGATCTGAGCCAGGTGATAGTGTCGCACATCTTTATCTCCAACACTCCAGAGGCAGAGCCAGAGGCAGAGGCAGGTGGATTTCTGAGTTCAAAACCAGCCTGGTCTACAGTATGAGTTCCAGGACAGCCAGGACTACACAGAGAAACTCCATCTTGAAAAACCAAAAACAAAATGAAAACAACAACAAAAACCCCAGAAATCTGGCAGATTGGAGGAATCAGACCCCTGGCTGTATAGATGGGACAGATGTGTGCACTAGCCCCCCCCCCCCCCCCCCCCCCCCCCCCCCCCCCCCCCCCCCCCCCCCCCCCCCCCCCCCCCGCCCCCATCATGTAGTTCCACACCTTACCAGATTTTCTGTTTGTCAGCTCAGATTTTGTATTTATGATCTAGACCTTTTCTCTTATAACCTATAGAAGGCTTTTTTGGACCATCAGCTCCTAAATCATGACATGGAAACTTCTTATAATTATGAAAGCTTGGCCTTATCTTAGGCTTGTTCTTAACTAGTTCTTATAATTTAAATTAACCCATGTTATTTTAATCTACGTTATTTTATGGCACTTGATTACTGCCCATCCGGCTTCCTCCAAATCTGCCTGGCAACTCTGCCTTCCTTCTTCCCACAGTTCTCTCTGTCCTGAAGTCCTGTCTACACTTCCTACCTACCTATTGGCCATTCAGCTCTTTATTATACCAGCAATATATTTTCACACAGTGTACAGGAATATTCCAAAACAGTAACCTGGCTTTATCCTCATTCTGGCCTTTTATCAGTCCCTAGTGAACCTTGCCAAGCCCTTTCCGATCTCCGGACTCTGGATTTATTGTTTCCTTTATCCAAGATAACTCTTTTTCCCTTCCCAGTTCTCGTCTGTCTGGCTCTAGTGGCCCAGGATGGCCTTGAACTTCTGATCTTTTCCTCCCTTTATCTCTTGGTTCAAATGTTACAGCTCAGAGGAGTCTTCCCCCACTACCTTATCTAAAGCAACCTATTTTTAATGTTTAAATTATTTATGTATAGTGTGTGTGTGTGTGTGTGTGTGTGTGTGTGTGTGTGTGTGTGTGTGTGTGTATCTAGGTACATTCCTGGCATTATAAAGTATGGAGGTCAGAGGACAACTGGCAGGAACAGGTCTCTCCTTCTGTCGCGTGGGTCTTGGGGCCCAAACTCCAGTCATCCCACTTGGTGGCAAGTGCCTTTACTGGCTAAGCCATTTTGCCAAGCCAGGCAGCCTGTTTTTTCTCATGTTATCAGAAGCTACCATACTTATAATTGGCTTGTTTACATTCATTTGTTGGCCTTCTCCCATATAGACTTCTCTGGAGAAAGAATCGTGTTTGTCTTGAACAGAGTGATTTTCTTAGCTTGTAACCTGGTGCCCAATCCATGAGGACAAATATTTACAAACATAGTAAGAAAAACAGAGCCATCATTAATATAATCAAAAGACCTAGGTTCTGAGTCTATTAGTCTGTTGTCCAGAGCTATACTTCACTTTGCCTCATCTCGTAGTCCAATGGTTTTTTTTTTTTTTAACCCTGTGATGGGGATCAAATCCAGGGCCTAGTACATGCTAAGTAAACACTCCACTGTTGTTGAGCTAAAGACCAGTCCTCCAGACCCTACTTTTTTTGTTTCAAGTCAGGGTTCTGCTCTGTAGCCCAGGCTAGTCAGAACTGTGCTATGTAGTCTGGGCTATCTTCAAACTCCCGGAGGTCCTCCTGCTTCTGATTCTCACAGGCACTCCTTGGTATGGAATCTAAGTAGACTTTTCGTCTACAGCCTAGAGATGTGGAGAACCGATGTGAGCCGTGTTTATTTCTTTTGAGACAAGGTCTCACTGTGAACCCAGGCTGGCCTCTAGTGCTGAACTACAGAAGTACAGTACACCTGGCCTGAAGTGAGCTTGAAAAGGCAAAACATCAGGAACTGGAGAGATGGCTCCTAGTTAAGGGCACCTGTTGCTCTTGCAGAGGACTTGGCTTTAGTTCTGAGCACCTCTATGGTGGCTTACAACTACCTTACTGTGTGACTCTAGCTGGCATGGAATATGTAGACAGGGCTGGCTTCAAACTTACATGTCCAACAAAAGTAAATCTTTTTTTCCTCCAGAGACAGGGTTTCTCTGTGTAACAAAGTGGCTGTCCTGCAACTCACTTTCTAGACCAGGCTGGCCTGGAACTCAGATCTGCCTGCCTCTGCCTCACCAGTGCTAGGATTAAAGTTGTGAGCCACCACCACCTGGCTACAAGCCAATCTTTTTTGACATGGTCTATATAGTGAATTCCAAGCCAGCTAGGGCTATGAAAAAAAAAAAAAAGAAAGGAAGGACGAAAGAAAGAAAGAAAAGACAGGCAAAGTGTATCAAAACAACGAGTGGTAAGAACTGTATAGTGTAAGTTCAAGCAAAACCAAAAAGAATTTAGAAGACCTCTTAGTAAAAGTGGTTGAGCCCAGCAGCAATCTGTGACCTGTTTCCTAATCCATAGAAAGCACAATAACTTATTTTTTTTTCTTTTGTGACTAGATCTTCCTAGGTAGCCTAGGCTAGCTCAGTACTCACATTGACTAAATCTTCACTCTTTATTAATTAGGCTCTTTTTATTGGCTTACTGAGGACAAGAGGCTGAACCTGACTTGGGGCACAGGTTGTGACCTCCAAGTTTGATAACACTATCTCTCCAGACCCCTATTTACTTCTTATACCCAGCTGAAATATCTTCCAACCCCTCAAAAGGATTTCTGCCTCCTCTGAGTTTCAAAAGCACTGCTGAGCAGCAAACATCCATGTTGTGTACTGTGATAATACTCTCTGTGCTGGTCTAAACTGTTTTTCTCACCTTATATTGAATGCTTCAGATTACAAGCATGTACCAAGTCCTTTTCTTTAAATGATGATATCAAAAACATCCTGTTTAGATTATCCTCATTTTCATTTTATATTTGTTTCAGCACAAGAGTGCCTGCTTGGTATGCATGAGGCCCTGAGTTTCGTCCTCAGTACCAATAAAAAGACAAAGAAGAGCTGGGAACGTAGCTCTGTTGTTAGAATGGTTGCCTAAAAGCTGATACAAGGACCTGGGAAGTACAAAAAAAAAAAAAACCAAACACACACACACACACACACACACACACACACACACACACACACACACTTATAAATATGACTCTGCCTTCCTTTTTGTTGTTTTTTGTTTTGTTTGTTTGTGTTTTTTGAGACAGAGTTTCTCTGTGTAACAACTCTGGCTGTCCTAGAACTCACTGTGTAGACCAGGCTGACCTCAAACTCACACGAGATTCACCTGCCCTCCCAAGTGCTGGGATCAAAGGCGTGCACCACCGCTGCCCCGTGACTCCGCCTTCCTTATTTAAGGTTTTCATTCTGAACACAAGAACACGGTAGCATACAGCAAGCTGTCGGTTGGGCGTGGTTTGTGGACCAGGTGGCGGAGAGGAGGAAGCTAGTCTTAGCAACATACTTACAGAAGTAGCAGCAGCGAGATGATTCTCGGTGATTATTACTTTGTATCATTATTGAGTTTATGCAATGTAGCAACATTCTCTCCCTAGTTTATGTGGACCCCAAGGCCATGCTTTTCAATTGTCCTGGAGTAGGGGTGGAGGTTGGGGCTCAAGTCAAGAAACCTCTTGGGTGTGGTGTTGCCTCTGGCTGCCTGAGTCACAGTGACCTAACACCGGGCATAACTCCCTCCACTAATTGTCAGAACAAACTGACAAGCCTGGGAATGCTAGGGATGCCCATCAGTCACTTCCTGTTTGTTGCATTTTTTGAGTCTTAGCTCCAAGGTGATGGCAAGGGCAGAGTTCACACGGCTCAGCTTGGCTCTCCTGGAGGGAGAACTCCTTGTCGGTGGTGCCATCTGCAGGGCATTAAGGAATTTGCTAGGCATTTTATGGGATTGGGAGGAGTCAGTGCCATCTCAGGCTAAAATATTCTTCCTGCCTTCCTCCATTACCTCTTTTACTCTTGAGTCTCTACCCTGGATCACACAGCATGGATTCCCCCTAAGGCTGAAAGACTGATATTCCCTCTGCTCTCTTAACAGGCATTATTTAAGGCAGATCACAAAGCTGTGGTATCATTGCCTTTCTTCCTTGCCAATTAAATCTGTCATCTGTAAGATGAAGAACCACCTGGAGTCTTCCCAATTTAATACTGACCTCAAGAAAGTGAAGAATGCTAAGCTCTGAATGCATTTTAGTATTGTGTGTTTTCTTTTTTTTTTTTTTTTTTTGGTTTTTCGAGACAGGGTTTCTCTGTGTAGCTTTGCGCCTCTCCTGGAACTCACTTGGTAGCCCAGGCTGGCCTCGAACTCACAGAGATCCGCCTGGCTCTGCCTCCCGAGTGCTGGGATTAAAGGCGTGCGCCACCACCGCCCGGCTGTTTTTTTTTTTTTTTAATTATTTATTTAACTTTATTTTGTGTGCATTGGTGTGAAGGTGTCAGATGCCCTGGAATTGGAGTGACAGACAATTGTAACCTGCCATGTGGGTGCTGGGAATTGAACCCAGGTCCTCTGGAAGAGCAGCCAGTGCTCTTAACCACTAAGCCATTTCTCCAGCCCCGTATTGTGTGTTTTCTGCTGTTGTGGTGTGGGGTTTTTTGTTGTTTTTTTTTCCCCTGAGACAAGGTTTCTCTGTGTGGCTTTGGAGCCTGCCCTGGAACTAGCTCTGAAGACCAGGAAGGCCTTGAACTTACAGAGGCTCTGCCTCCCGAGTACTGGGATTAAAGGCCTGTGCCACCACCGCCCTGCCTGCTGTTTTTTGTTTGTTTTGTTTTGGCAAATATTTCGGTTAATGAGATGTCAAGTTAGATCACCTAAGTTTGATCCCCAGAATCCATATGGTGGAAGGAGGGAACCATCTCCTGCTCCTGAGCTTCCAGGGCCTAACAGGGTCTGTCCCTACCTATTAACTCCTATGAACAAGGCGTTATGAGAACCTGTAGTGCAAATGAATAAACAGGCCTAGAAGGTCTTGGGCTTCATGATAGAACAAGAGTCAAGTCTCTCTGATCCCTAGGATAGACCTTTGGGACTCACCTTCTCTGATCCCTAGGGATAGACCTTTGGGACTCACCTTCTCTGATCCCTAGGGATAGGCCTTTGGAACTCACCTTCTCTGATCCCTAGGGATAGGCCTTTGGAACTCACCTTCTCTGATCCCTAGGGATAGATAGGCCTTTGGGACTCACCTTCTCTAGAAGTGCTTATGCAGGACCAGGGATGTAAGGAGAATGTGTGTGTTTTATAAAACGTTGACGTTTATGTTGACTAAACAACAAAGATCCTAAGATGGCCACATGCAGTTGTACTTGCCTGTAATGCTAACGTTTGGGAAGCTGAGTCAGAAGGATAAAGTTAAAGATCAGCCTGGGACACCTATGGAAACCTGTCTCCAAAAAAAAAAAAAAAAAAAAAAAAAAGCTGGCCTAAGAGGGGATCATCCTGATTTCTTCATTTTGGAGTCTTCTGTAGGACCACAGGCTTTACCAGGCACTGCACCTTGAACAACTTCTGATCCCCCTGCCTCCACCCTGTGAGTGCTGAGAGTATAGGCCTCAGCCCCCATGCCAGGTGGAGCGCAGAGCTAGGGATCGAACTCAGGGCTTCATGCATGCTCGGCAAACACCTACCAAACCGAGCTACAAGCACAGCCCCTGCAATCCCTAAATTTGTTTTGAGACAGGCTCTGTGCAGTCCTGTCTGTCCTGGAACTCAGTGTGAAAGAGGCCTACCTTGAAATCAGAAATTCACCTGCCTCTGCCTTTTGAGTGCTGAGATTAAAGGTTTGCATCACCATGCCTGACACAATTTCCCTTGTAAAAAGATGTGTTCTCTGTACGTATATGTGAATGTGTGCTCATACGAAAGTGTGAGCATGTGTGTGGAGGCCAGAAGTCAACTTCAGTGTTGTTTTTCAGTTGTCCACCTTGTCTTGGGTTTTTTAGATTTTTATTGTATGTACGTGGGTCATGTGAGTGCTGGTATCAGAAGTCTGAGGGGTCAGTCCTTCCTGGAGCTGCAGTTAGCCAACAAATGTGGCGGCTTGGGTGAACTTGGGCCCTCTGAATAAGCACTATCCTCTCATCTCTGTAGCCCCTACCTTGGTTGTTGTGATAGGACCTCACTGGGATGCAGGGCTTGATTAGAGTAGACTTGCTGCTTCTCAATCACACTCTTGAGGGGCACTCTTCTTCAGCTGACTCAGCCACTGTATCTAGTTTGTGTGGTTTTGTTTTGCATTTTTTCTTGGGACAGGGTCTTCTGTAGCTCAGGCTAGCCTTGTATTCCTGATCCTCCAGCTTTTACTTCTGGCAGAGGTGTGGGTCTTTAATCCCACACTCTGGAGGTGGAAACAGCCCTGGGCTACATACTGAGTGGATAGCAAGACCAGCATGGCAACGAGACCATCTCAAAGTGAAAGAGGAGTTAACAGCCTTTGCCCAGAATGTCTGAGGCCTCTTGCTCCATCTCAAGTCCAAATATCCTCATGCTTAGTGGTGTAAATTGAGTCCTAACACTGACAAATGTTCCCACTACCTGCAACGCAACCCTTACCAGTAGACTGGACAATGTATTCTTTGGCTCTTTCTTGGTGGGAGACTTTGGCCCAAGCATTGAACACGTCTTAAGTTGTTCCGCACATCATAATCCAAAAACAGAGCTGTCCCATCACCCTCAAAATTTTCAATACACACACCTCCCAGTACTGTGTAGCTCTGGCTGGCCCGTAACTGTTTTTTCATCCTAAGTGCAGGTATTAAAGGTATGCACTGAGCCAGCAAAGGATCATTTGACATTTTGGTAGTGTGGGGTCTGGGTCACATGTCCTGTGGACTTTCCCAAGCATCACGACTTTATAATAGCACAAAAGGTAGGGAATGCTGTTCACTGGCCAGTGCTCCCCTAGCATACAAGCAGCACCGAATCACCCGAGTGGTGGCCTATTACTACTCCAGGGCATCAAGATTGCAGGATTAGGTAGAGGCTAGTGTGGGACACAGGATACTCAAACCAAACAAAAAAAGTATACAGAAACCAATTTTCTTAAAGCTTTTACTTTGAGACATCATGGAAAACACATACAGGGACACATGGAGAAGACATGATCACAGAATTGAAAGGTAACACAATCAGAAGCATCAGTGCTGCCTGTCAGCTAAGGTTGAAGTTCTGGGAGTTTGACATGATCCAGGGGTTTACAGGATGGATTAGTATTCCTCTCCTTCTTCCTCACCCTCTCCTTCAACAGAATCCACACCAACTTCCTCATAATCCTTCTCCAGGGCAGCCATGTCCTCACGGGCCTCAGAGAACTCCCCCTCCTCCATGCCCTCACCCACATACCAGTGCACAAAGGCACGCTTGGCATACATCAGATCAAACTTGTGATCTAGGCGAGCCCAGGCCTCAGCGATGGCTGTGGTGTTGCTCAGCATGCACACAGCCCTCTGGACCTTGGCCAGGTCTCCACCAGGTACCACAGTGGGAGGCTGGTAATTAATGCCAACCTTGAAGCCAGTGGGGCACCAATCTACAAACTGGATACTGCGCTTGGTCTTGATGGTGGCAATAGCAGCATTGACATCTTTGGGAACCACATCACCACGGTACAGCAGGCAGCAAGCCATGTATTTACCATGGCGAGGGTCACATTTCACCATCTGGTTGGCTGGTTCAAAGCAGGCATTGGTGATCTCTGCTACAGAAAGCTGCTCATGGTAGGCTTTCTCAGCAGAGATGACAGGGGCATAGGTGGCCAGAGGGAAGTGGATACGAGGGTAGGGCACCAGGTTGGTCTGGAATTCTGTCAGGTCAACATTCAGGGCCCCATCAAATCTGAGGGAAGCAGTGATGGAAGACACAATCTGGCTAATAAGGCGGTTAAGGTTAGTGTAGGTTGGGCGCTCAATGTCGAGGTTTCTACGACAGATGTCATAGATGGCCTCGTTGTCTACCATGAAGGCACAATCAGAGTGCTCCAGGGTGGTGTGGGTGGTGAGGATGGAATTGTAGGGCTCAACCACAGCAGTGGAAACCTGGGGGGCTGGGTAGATGGAGAACTCCAGCTTGGACTTCTTTCCGTAATCAACAGAGAGCCTCTCCATCAGCAGGGAGGTGAACCCAGAGCCAGTACCCCCACCAAAGCTGTGGAAAACCAAGAAGCCCTGAAGACCTGTGCACTGGTCAGCCTGTAAGAAGAGAAAAGAAAATGTATTGTTGTATTGGCAAGCACACTCAACACCAGAACCCTCTCACTGCATTTTAAATGTACCCATCTATGGCATTTACCAGCTTGCGGATTCGGTCCAAGACAAGGTCAATGATCTCCTTGCCAATGGTGTAGTGGCCCCGGGCATAGTTATTGGCAGCATCTTCCTTGCCTGTGATGAGCTGCTCAGGGTGGAAGAGCTGGCGGTAGGTCCCAGTGCGAACTTCATCTGGAAAAGGAGAAGCGGTCAGCCATCCAACAATCCGCACATGCTCACTCACTGTTCGGTGTCTGAAGAGAGACTGAGTCTGTGACCAGGACAGGATGCCTCGGGGAAGCTCCTGGTCCACTTACCTATAACCGTGGGTTCCAGGTCTACGAACACGGCCCTGGGCACATGCTTGCCAGCGCCTGTCTCACTGAAGAAGGTGTTGAAGGAGTCATCTCCTCCCCCAATGGTCTTGTCACTTGGCATCTGGCCGTCAGGCTGGATGCCATGTTCCAGGCAGTAGAGTTCCCA
Organism: Peromyscus californicus insignis; assembly: GCF_007827085.1. Lineage (NCBI taxonomy): Eukaryota > Metazoa > Chordata > Mammalia > Rodentia > Cricetidae > Peromyscus > Peromyscus californicus. The sequence continues at coordinate 63,675,797 of NW_026294503.1, forward strand.
GCAGGCATTGCCGATCTGGACACCAGCCTGGCCAACGTGGATGGAGATGCACTCACGCTGTGGAATGAGAGAAAGGTGGGGGGGAAAATTAGCAATGCCCAAAGCAGCTGGGGTTCTAGCTCATAGGCACAACGTGACAAATCCTTAAAACTCGCAAGCATTAAAAAAAAGCCAATCTCTCTTTTTCACACCTAGGAGTTCTTAGTCATTCTTCCTCCTTTTGAAAACAAAGATACCCTCCGTCCTCAGAGTTCTACTTCTGCTTTGTGTCCAGATTTCCGGACAACTCTGGGCAGAGGAAGCAGGTGGCTGCGCAGTGAGAGGAGATGTCTCGCTGCAGCAGGGACAAGGGGCAGGGCTCTGCCGCACGAGACAAACGAGCCATTATGAGAGCATGCACCCAGGCGCCCGGGATGCTGCTGGTAGGCACCGAGCTCAGCTCTTCCACATCTGTTCCGGTCCAGCAGGAGATTATCAACCGCCCAGATCCGATTTCTGTTTCCCTGAAAACCCTTCAATGTCGCCACCTGGCCCCACATAAATTCCCAACTCGAGACAGTTGCGACTCCATGCTGTTGGTTAAGTTGCGTATTGTGGAATACAGTTGAGGAAACCTTCCCCATATTCCTCATTCCTTTCATTAAAAGCAAAAGGAAGGTCGAGGCTGAGGTTGTTTGCACCTCGGTAGCAGGGAGCTGGCTTAGAACGCGAGGGCCCGGGTTTGTCCCTCCGCCCCCCCCCAAATACACAGGTCCAAGGAGACACACCCTAAACGAAGGAAACCCGCAGTGCCGCAGCGCGCACGCGCACACTGCAGAGGCGGTTCCCGCCGCTCACAGGCGGGAACCTAACGGTCGCGCATGCGTCCTTTGTCCGCGGCGCCTTCCCGCCCCCGCCTTTTCCGCGCTAAAGAGGAAGTGAGGGCGGGGAAAGGCTCTGTGCTCGCGCCCGAAAAGCAGAGCGCGAAGGGGAGGATGGGGGAAGGGCCCGCGGGCGGGAAGGCTGTGGTCGGAAAGCGCCATGCTGCAGGTCCTGCGCAGGGCGTGGACGGATGCAGACCGGAGTCCGGGAGGACCCGGGGGAGCCCCTTCCCCCACGCCAGACCCCGGCGTCGCCCGGCAGCCTGGGCCCCACGCTCTCCGGCTCGCACACGCCTGGGCCCCGGGGTCCCCCAGCGAGCCGCCCTCCCGTGCCCTCCTCCCGCTCCCCTCCCCACCACACCCGATGCACTCACCATGGTAGCTACGGGTTAGAAGGCGAGGGTGACAGAAGCAGAACACCGGGTCCCGGTTACCGTTCCCGACAGCTAAGAGTCGAGGTAAGTAACGCAATGAGGCAGAGGCGGCGGCTCCGGCGCCTCTTAAGTAGCCGCCGGGGCGGGGCGGGCGCGGCCGGGTGGCCACGGTCCCTCCCCCGGCCAGCCGCGTCCAATGGGCGCCCGGCCTGAGCGCCGCAGAGGCGGGCTCGGCTCGCAGTCTCCTCCCCGCGGGGCGGGGCCGCCGCCGGGGCGCGCGCGCGCCGGGGCTGCGGACTGGGGCGCGCCGCTGCAATGCGGAGCGGGAGCGGGAGCAGGGGCGGGCGGGCGCTGCGGCAGGGGAAAGGGCCCGGGAGCCCGGGCAGGCTGCACTTGCGATCTAGGCGAACCCCGGACTTGAGAGGTCCGCAGATGTTAAAGGTGAAGCACCCTAAAAATGCAGAAACGTGTGGTCCGGATAGCTCAGCCCATTGCATTCGTGTGGCCACACGGGATGCGTGAGTTTTGCCTTTTCTCCTCGCTTCCTTTAAAGGCTGTGCATTCCCTACTTACCTGCTACTGTGCGAGCCCTTTATAAAGCCCAACAGCAATACTTGGTATATTGTAATGGCTCGTTCTCGAAACTAAAGGTAGCCAAGTGCTGGAAGCAGCTTGAATCATCCAAATGTTAAAATAAGGACCGGCTAGGCCCCATCTTTAGCCTTAAGTTACCAACTTGATGGAGAAGCCCTAAATAAGGGCTCTTTCAAAAGATTTTTAAAACATTTCAAATGGTAGCTAAATTTGAAGGAGTGAGGAACTAGAAGGAAAACGTCTCACCGAATATAGAGCGAGGATTTCTTGTGCTATACAAATTTTCTTAAAGGATTGCTTGGCGTTGTGTTGAGTGCTATGATGACCAGATTATAATCAATAAACTACTACTGACCATAGGAATTCATAACGTGGTTAGGGCTAACATGTGGCTTTAAAATCGCCCTCACAGAACAGATTGCAATTACTAAACTATTCAAAATGTCTTCCTGGCAGTGGCAGCCGGGAACACAGCCTTTGCAGGCCCGACAACTCCCCCTTTCAGAGCCTCAGGCGCCTCTTAGTCAGGTGCCCCGGGATTCTTGACACAGTGCAGCCCAGGCGAATTCCAAGAGTCCCAGTGAAGGAATGCCTCAGCTAGTTAATTAGGAGAAAGAGCAGACACCTGATCTGAGGTGGCTAGTGTTAGAAGAGGAAGGCCCCGACGTGCTTCGGCAGCAAGTATGTAGGTAATTTCTGGGGCCTTTGGAGTTACATTGTTTAAAAGAGGTGATCTGGGCTGAGGAAATCGCTCAGTTAGGACCTGAGTTTGATTCTCCAGAACCCGAGGGAGAGAAAAAAAAAACCCGTCATGGTGGCTTCTGCTTGTACTGCCTGTGCTGCAGAACTGGCAGACCCCTGAAGCTTAGTGGCTAGCCAGGCTGGCCTTTCTGGGCTAATTCCAGGTCAGTGAAACCATGTATCAAAAGCAAATAAGGGGGGAACAAAATATACCCACCCATAAATATGTAAATGTGATAAATTTAAAACAAAACCAAAAAACCCTAAAACTTGATCACATGCATGCTCCTACACATGTGTTCACCCATGTGCCCATGTAGGTGATGCTCAGCCTTAATCTTGTCCCACTAGCTCTTATAACTTAAATTAGCCTGTTTCTTTTCATCTACGATTTGCCTTAGGGTTTTTTACCTTTCTCCCCTTCTGTATGTCCTACTCTGTGTCTGGCTGGCCCTGGACGGCCCCCTCTCTTTCTCCACCCTCCTCCCTTCTTCTCTCTCCTCTCTCCTCCTATTTATTCTCCCTGCCTAGCTATTGGCCGTTCAGCTTTTTATTGGAACAATCAGGTGCTTTAGATGGGCAAAGTAAAACAGCATCACATCTTTACATAATTGAACAAATGTAGCAATAAACAAATGTAACACACCGTTACATAGTTAAAGTAATATTCCTCAGCATAAACAAATATAACACACCGTTACATAGTTAAAGTAATATTCCACAACAGGCAGGGCATGCGCAGCTGCCACGTGTGGAGGATAGAGGACAACTTTTGGGAGACAGTTCTCTCTTTCCACAGTTCTGTGTCCCAGGAATCAGGTCATCAGAATTCTGTAGCAAATGCTTGACCCTCTGAACCATCTTAACCAACACAAACTTGTTGTTTTTGGAGACAGTGTTTCTCTGTGTAGCCCTGGCTGTCCTGGATCTCACTCTGTAGCCCAGGCTGGCCTCAAACTCACAAAGATTCACCTGCCTCTGCCTCCCAAGTGCTGGGACTAAAGGCGTGCACCACCACCGCCTGGCTCGAAGACAAACTTTTTAAACAACTTTCTATTACATTTATTTGTCTGTGCATGTGTGGTGTGTGCCGCAGAGCACATATGGAGGTCCTAGGACAATTTGCAGGAACCGCTGTCTCCTCTACCTTGTAGGGCCCAGGGATCTAACTCAGGTTAGGTTTGGCAGCAGATGCTGTTGAGCACCCTGTGCCACATCCAACATGGCCCCAGGCTCAGACCTGACGGGGGCGGAGAGGGAATGAAGACAAGACATACATAGACAAGAAGCTGTGACTGGGTGGTGTGGGCTCTTATAGAGAGACGGCAGCCTCTGGAAGCTAAGCGTGTTTATTATGTAGAGTTGAACAGAGAAGTGGGGTTACTAAGTACAGAGGACATGGGGGCAGGGCCTGTGGTGTCCAGCTGAATCCAGGAAACGGGCTTAGCTGATCTCATGGGAGCAGTGTCTGTAGGGGAGCAGTCTTCAGGACATAAATATCAGGGTGGAAGAAGCTATGCTGGACGTTTTCTGCACACACAGTCAACACTGGGACCGGGTCCTCTGAGGAGGACTTTGCTTTGCCTCTGGACCTCACTCCAGGGTGAAGGCTTTGCCATTATTCCATAGATCTGAGGCTCTGTAGTCCTTGACTTGGCCGTACGCATGTCATTAGCACAGATTCACTCAGGGTTTTCTCCATTTTCTATAGTCCTGTGTTATGTATGTTTGTAATCCTGAGCATGAATTTGTCTATCTTTTTTTTTTTTTTTTTTTTTTTTTTTGGTTTTTCAAGTCAGGGTTTCTCTGTGTAGCTTTGTGCCTCCTGGAACTCACTCTGTATTCCAAGCTGACCTCGAACTCACAGAGATCCGCCTGGCTCCGCCTGACCCACCCCTGGCTGCCTCGTTTCCCCTCATTTCTCTTCTTCCTCTTCTTTCATCAGGGGTGGTCAAGAATTGATGCATGCTAGGCAAGTGCTTTACCACAAGAACTCACTGTATGGCCCAGGCTGGCCCTAAACTGTTGACATTCCTCTACCCGAAACTTTCAAGTATTGGGATTACAGGTATGAGCTAGCATTTCCGGCTTCTTTAACTTTCATTTTTGGAAACAAGGTCTCTAGCCCAGTCTGGCCTCAAATTCCCTGCACAGCCAAGGATAATACTAACTGCCAGTCATCCTGCCTCCACCTTTTGATTGATAAGATTACAGGTGTAGACCACCACGGTGCTGAGGATTGAACCAGGGCCTACACTTGCTAGGGCAAGAAGCACTCTACTGACTGAGAAATATCTTCAGCCCCTGAGGTAACTTGGTTTAGTTTTTGGTTTTTGGTTTTCAAGACAGGTTTTCTCTGTGTAGTTCTGACTGTTCTAGAACTCACTCTATAGGCCTGGCTGGCCTCAAACCCAGAGATCTCCGAGCCTTTGTCTCTTAAATGCTGGGATTAAATGATCTTTTTTTTTTTTTTTTGAAACTAAAAGAACTAATACTTTTATTTTCACATGCACAATTATATATTAAAACTGCTGGGGCTAGGCTAGGTGGTGGTGGCGCACACCTTTAATCCCAGCACTCGGGAGGCAGAGCCAGGCAGATCTCTGAGTTTGAGGCCAGCCTGGTCTACAGAGCGAGTTCCAGGAAAGGCACCAAAGCAATACAGAGAAATCCTGTCTCGAAAAAACAAAAAAAAAAAACCAACCAAACAAACAAACAAAAAACTGCTGGCGCTATTTGGGCAGTGGTGGCACAACACTTAGGAGGCAGAGGCAGGCAGATCTCTATGAGTTTGAGGCCGTCCGGTCTATAGAGCAAGTTCCAGGACAGCCAGGACTACGCAGAGAAACTTATCTCAAAAAACAACAAAAACCTGCTGGGGCTGGAGATTTGGCTTAGTGGTTAAGAGCACTTGTTGCTCTTGCAGAGGACCCAGGCTCAGTTCCCAGCGTTTACATAGTGGCTCACAATCATCTGCAACTCTAGTTCCAGGAGATCTGGTGCCCTCGGACGTCCAAGAGCATCAGGCGTACTCGTGGTACAGAAACAGTCATGCAGATAAAACACGCAAATACATAAATACATGGAAACTGCATCCTTTATCAGACTTCTCCCTCCAAAACCCTTCTCTTTGACAGGAAGAGGGAGCATGTCCTCCTTGTCATACTACTGAAATCACTCAGGCACAGCATCATGATCCACTGGTAGAACAGAAGGGGTAACGTAAGACAGAGCAGTGCCACCACTGCCTCCCTTATGTCTGGCTGAGTCATCCCTGGCCAAGTGAGTACCTCAAGTGGGAGGGGCTAGCTACACACTTTTAATCTCGGTTTCTTAGAAGGCTGCAGCAGGAAGATAATAAGTTTGAGACCAGCCTTGGCAACACAGTGAGCACCTGTTTCTCAAAATGAATGGGGGTGGTGGTCCTTACAGGAGCATCACTATCAGGGAGGGAAAACATTATCAGAAACCCTGCCCCCATGACTCGTTTTTTATATCCCATTGTTCAAAGCCATGTTCAATTCTGAAGGAGGAGGCTAGGAAGGCAAGTGTTGGGAGAGGAAGGGTTTGCTCTTATTTACCCCTGGGAACGAGCACTGAGTACCTTTCTCTCAGCTGGAAAGAATGGGGAAAAGGTCATCATAGATGCTTACCGTGGCTTAGGCTTGAATGTCCCCCAGACACCCCTGTGCTGAAGGCATGATTCCTAGCAGTGCACCATTGGGCAGTAGTGGAACTTTTAGGTGGTAGGAACTAGAGGAAGGAAATATCAGTCATTGGGGGCATATCTTTGAAGTGGACACTAGGATATGACCCATTGTCTTCCTCTCTTTCACTTCCTGGCTGCCATGAGCTACATCTGCTAGGCACTCCAAACATTGATGGACTGATGCAGTTGCATCACTGAAAAGGTCACCCCAGTATAGGAGAAAGTCCCACAAAAACTGCATCCATGGAGTTCCCTTGCACACTTTGCATGTGCACCCCCCAACACACACACATTCTAAATAAATGTTTAAAAAATAAAATATAGTTGAAGTAAAATGCACTGGCCCAGGAAATGGCTCAGCAGGCAGAATCTGCTGCACAATCGTGAGGACATAAGTTTGGTGCCCAGTAACCACATAAAAGCTAGGCCTGGCAGGGTCGGAAGCAGGAAATGGGCGAGAAGTATCCCTGGTGCTCTCTGAGTAGCCATACTAGCTGCGTCTACGAGCTCTAGGTTCAGTGAGAGACCTTGCCTAAAAACCTCAGGTGGTAGGGCTAGAGAGGTGGCTCAGTGGTTAAGAAAACCTGAGTTGGGTTCCCCCACCTCTACCAGGTGCCTCACAATTGTCTGTTAACTCAGCTCCAGGGAATCCAATGCCTCTGACCTCCAGGGCACCTGCATCCATGGGTATACACACCAGGGACACATGCATTCACAGAATGTAAAAAAATAAGTAAAAAGAAAGGTAGAGGATGGGTGTGGTGGCACATACGTTTAATCCTATCACTCGGGAGGCAGAGGCAGGTGGATCTCTGAGTTCTAGGCCAGTCTGGTCTACAGAGTGAGTTCCAGGACAGCCAGGGCTACATAATGAGACCCTATTTCAAAAACAAACAACAAAAAGGAAAAACGTTTCTAACACATACATCTCTCCTCTTTTTTCTTGCCTAGATTGTGGGGCAATGGCAGCCATCATGATAAACACTGTGTCATAAGGTACGGATGGAGGAAAATGGAATCTAGGTCCCTGTGACATTGCGGAGCTATAGGAGCCTGGGACCGCTTCATTAGTTTGAACACATTAATAATAAACTCTGAGTCACCAATAATGTGTCTGAGTCTCATTAAGGAAGGAGATGAAAGCATTTCCCCTTTGTGTTGTTTAACCCAGCGTGAGCCCGGATTTGAACTTCACTACTCTTCTTGTGTCTTCCATTGTCCTTCATCTGTCGTGTGAGTCTTAAGCTGTGCTAGCCCAAATGCTGCTGGGGTCTGTCCCTGTGTCTGTGTGCCCTGGTGTGTGTATTCCTAACAAAGGGCTTTGCTTCCTCTATTGACCAGCACAGACATGGGGAAGGAATGAAGGACACTTCACAGAAGTCTAGAGTGTTACAGGAATAAAGTCACTGACCCAGATAAACGCTGTCAAGCAGTATCCAAATGCTGCTTCAGCATTTGTGATGGATGTTTGTTAATAAAGTTTGCTTTCTAGCCTGGTGGGGTGGGAGGGTGGGGGATGGCTCACACGTTTAATCCCAGCACTCAGGCGGCAGAGGCAGGCGGAGCTCTTGAGTTCAAGGCCAGCCTGGTCTACAGAGTGAGTTCCAGAACAGCCAGGGCTACACAGAGAAACCCTGTCTGGAAAAACAATAAATAAAGTTGCTTTCTGCTTGCAGCCAGTCTTTCTCTGGACCGCCAGTCCATGAATAATGACACAGATTTATTGTTAATTATAAATGCTTGGCCTTTAGCTTAGACTTGTTCCCAACTTATAACTTTTTTTGGGGGGGGGTTTCGAGACAGGGTTTCTCTGTGAAGCTTTGCGCCTTCCCTGGAACTCACTTTGTAGACCAGGCTGGCCTCAAACTCACAGAGATCCGCCTGGCTCTGCCTCCCGAGTGCTGGGATTAAAGGCGTACGCCACCACTGCCCGGCCCCAATTTATAACTTAATTACCCTGCTTTTATTAATCTACACTTTGCCACGTAGCTTTTTACCTTTTTCCCATTCTGTATGTCTGGCTTGTTCCGAATCTCACTGGTGTCCTCCGTGTGCCTACATTCCTCTTCCAGTTCTTCTCTCTCCTCCAAAGTCCTGCCTGTTCTCCCCTGCCTAGCTATTGGCCACTCAGCTCTTTGTTAATCACAGTGACACATCTTCACACAGTGTAAACAAATATTCCACAACATCTGCCCATTTGCTGTTTTCAGCATTTATTAGCATAACACACACACATACACACACCAGCACACACATGTGCATTACCCATGGGTCAGGGGCATGGAAGAGTATATAACTGAAGATTTAGGTTATAAAAAATGATTATATGGCCGGGCGGTGGTGGCGCACGCCTTTAATCCCAGCACTCGGGAGGCAGAGCCAGGCGGATCTCTGTGAGTTCGAGGCCAGCCTGGACTACCAAGTGAGTTCCAGGAAAGGCGCAAAGCTACACAGAGAAACCCTGTCTCGAAAAACCAAAAAAAAAAAAAAAAAAAAAAAAAAATGATTATATGGAAAATCCAAAACAAGAAAGTTCGATTGTTACACTGTTCTCTTAAAGGCAGTTTAAACAAACAAGCCGAGTTCACAGCAGGATATCAAGCTTAAGTTTTTAAGTGACCGACTCAGGGTGTGTTACTAACTCTGGTTGTGAGGTCCAGCAAAAGTTCCACTCTTTTAGAATATAAGAGAGATTTTCATGGGGGGGGCTGGAGAGATAGTTCAGTGGTTAAGAACACTGACTGTTCTTGCAGAGGACCTGGGTTCAATTCCCAGCATCCACATGGCAGCTCACAACTGTCTGTAATTCCAGTTCCAGGGGACCCGACACCCATAGCAAAACATCAATGCACATAACATAAAAAGAAAAATATTTTCATAACACTGTGTTGCCACAGACTACCTACCTCTGAATTCCTCATTACAGAAGAAAATAAAACAGTTTGTTTAGGTATTTGGCGATAGTTCATTGTGCCATGTACCTGTCACGTCAGCACTTGAGAAAGCAGAAATAGGAGAATGGATATTAGTTCAAGGCCAGATCGGTTACATAGTGAGTTTTTAGCCAGCCAGAACTGCACAGATGTGTTTGTTTGTTTGTTTGTTTTGAAACAAGGTTTCTCTCTATAGCCCTGACTGTCCTAGAACTCGCTATGTAGACCAGGCTAGCCTCAAACTCAGAGATCTACCTGCTTCAACCTCTCAATTTCTGGGATTAAAGATTAAAGGCATCTTCTCCTACACCCTAGCCTGAGATCTATGCAAAACAAAAACTGAGCAAAAAATGTTCAAAACAAACACAAACATAAATAAAGCATTGTTCAAAAAAAAATAAACTAAACTAAAAAAAGCTGGTGGCGGCATGTGCCTTTAATTGCAGCACTTGGAAGATAGAGACAGGCAGATCTCTGTGAGTTGGAGGCCAGCCTGGTCTACAGGGTGAAATCCAGGACAGCCAGGGCTACACAGAGAAACCCTGTCTTGAAAAACAAAAACAAAAAGAGAGAGATGTTCATTGTTTAAGAGGGTTTTTTTGGGGGTGGGTGGGAATGTTTGGAGACAGGGGTTCTCTGTGTAACAACCTTGGCTGTCCTGGAACTTTGTAGACTAGGCTGGCCTCAAACTCACATAGATACACCCGTCTCTGCCTCCCAAATGCTGGGATTAAAGGCATGTGTACCACCACCACCCTGCAAGAGTTGTTTTCTAAATCATTTTCATCTAAGTTAGTGAGAAATGAGAATCTATGGGACCAGTTCTCTCCACGTGAGTGTAAACCCTTTCAGCTACCTAGTCTTTATATGTAACCAATCACCTCAAAACTTACCAACTTAAAACAATTATTTAGCCGGGCGGTGGTGGCGCACGCCTTTAATCCCAGCACTCGGGAGGCAGAGCCAGGCGGATCTCTGTGAGTTCGAGGCCAGCCTGGGCTACCAAGTGAGTCCCAGGAAAGGCGCAAAGCTACAGAGAAACCCTGTCTCGAAAAACCAAAAAAAAAAAAAAAACAATTATTTATAGAAAGAACAAGTATGTGTTATTTCTCTTGGTTCCGTGTGGTGTCATCTGGCTTACTCAGCAGCTTCGTCCAACTGGGACGTCTAGAGTGGCAGATATCTTGGCCTTTTGTTTTCTGTTGGACGAGACACAGTGCTTGTCCACATGACCTTTCTTTCTCTCCACATGTTCTTTTATCCATTGTTAATCTAGCTGGGGCTTTTTTGTAGGGTGACTTGCCTTTAAAAGAATGAGAACAAAGCTACCAGGCTTCTTAAGGGCTTGACCCGGTTCTGGCACACACACTCTTCTGCCGCTAAGTCACGTGCAGCAAGCACTTCGAAGCTGCTTTTGCTAAAGAATATTGACTCAAGGATAAAGGCACAGCGACAGGTCATTGTCCTACACCTGCAGTCACCTTGGGTTCCAGGAAGAAGAAAGCAAGCCTTTGAAGACGGACCCCCTCCACCAGTCCAATGCTGCATGCTGGTGCAGAGGTCATCTGCGCATAGAAACCCAGGATTCACAGGTTAGCAACAAAAGATCAGGTTAGCAGTTTACCAACTGCCTTTCAGGACTGGAGCTGAGACAGTGATAAACAGGGCCACTCCTGAGCAGTACTCTTAATTCTGTGTATCTCTTTGTTCCTGCCCCAGATCTCTGCTTAAAGCAAAGCTTCTGTCCATACCCTGAAGATGAACTTGGAGCTATGGACTCACTCTATATGTGTTCCTTTCCCTGAGAGTGATGAAATCTCCTTCCCTGCCTTACACCATTATTTACTGCCTTAATTGTTACACTGGGATGAGTGGGCGCGCCTGACTTGTTAGAGCTGCTGGATGAGGTTTCTGCTCTAAAACTCCACTTACAACTTGGGTGAGTCACACACCTTGGGGCATCAGCCATTAGTGACAACCCTAAATGCCTGCGAAAGATGGCCCCATACAGATGTTGGGATTACTTTTATTACAGGGACTTTTTCTTCTTTTTTTTTTCCTTCAGACAGGGTCTCTCAGTGTAGCCTTAGCTTTCCTGGAACTCTCTCTGTGGACCAGGCTAGCCTCGAACTCAGAGATCCACCCACTTCTGCCTCCCAAGTGCTGGGATTAAAGGCATGTGCCACCACCACCCGGCTGAGAGTATCTTAATTTGTGGCTTTCTTGGCTGTGTTACTATAAAAATTTGATGAAAACTGTTACCGTATTAGAACGTGGTATTTGGGGTAACCTGAATCCATATTCCGGTGCAATGGTGGACCGTATTTGGCTCCAGAATAAACTCTTACTCTCTTTGAGGTGGGAGCTCTGGGTTGTTTTTGTGTTGTTTTACACTGATACAAAACTAGAATCTTATGCTCCCTGTCTAAAGCAACTAGGCTTTTTTTTCTTTCTTTCTTTTATTTTTGGTGGTCCTCAAACCCAGAGATCTGTCTGCTGCTGCCTCCCAAGTGCTGGGATTAAAGGTGAATGCCACCACGCCTGGTTGTATCTAAACTTCTAACATACAAAATTGGACAATAAAATTCTTTTGATGTTTCTACTGCCTCTAATTAGATTTTTTTTTTTATTTGCTTATGTGCTTCAGCCTCTGTGGCCTGTCCCCTTTTTGTGGACTAGTTTATCACCAGGCCAAGGAACCTAGAGAGCCAGATTAGCAGATATCCCAGTTCCCTCAAGACTGAGGACTGTTCAAACACAAGGGGAATTGTAACAGAAGCTACTTTTGTTACAAACTATTGACTCTTCACTTGGGCCACAAAGCCGATGGCACAAAGGTAAGTCCTTGTCTTAAACCTGCAGTCTCTTTGGATTCCAGAAGTAAACCATCAGCCGACCCCAGCCCCCAGCCCTTGTCCCCCAGCCCCGCCACCCTCCCCCCAACACACACAGATGAGGGCGATTACTTATAAGGGTAGGCTGCACTCTGGAGCAGAAATAATCATCTTGTGGGAAACAGGAAAACAGTGATGCAGATTAACAGTTTTATCAGCCACCCTCCTGGATTGGAGCTGAGGTGATACAGATGGGGCCACACCTTCAAGACTGCTTCCTTATCACACTTTTTGCTCATAGCCCGACAGTTCTTCCTCTGTTTGAACCTAAAGTCTGTTCCTTCTTCCCGATGCATCCCTGAAATCTCTCTTCTCTGCTTTCCCCGTTGTTCTTTGTCTCTTTGGTTGGCATGTTGGAACCACCTGGGGAGCGGAGAGTGCCGATCATAAAGGCGAGTGGATTTACTTTGATTTTGACACAGTGTCTCAATCTGTATCTCCGGCTGGCCGAGAACTTGCGATACAGATCAGGCTGGCCTCAGGTCACAGAGATTCTCCTGCCTCTGCTTTCAGAGTGCTGGGATTAAAGGTATACACCACTATGTTCCAAAGTAGTGTGGATTCAAAGAGAGCAGAATAGATTCTACCTTTCTATTTAGCTTGTTTTCTTTTTCTATTTAGTTTTATTTTTTCTAATTGATTATTATTGTGTGTGGACGTGGTGTATGTGTGTGGGCACATGTGGTCAGAGGACAACTGTATGAAGCTGCTCCTCTTCTTCCACCTTTACATGGGTTCTGAGGATTGAACTCAGGTCATCAGGCAGTGTACATGCTTGGTCCTCAAGGGGGTCAGAAGAGGGTATCAGACCCCCTAGAACAGAAGTTACAGATTGAACCATCATGTGGGTGATGAGAATCAAACCTGCTTCCTCTACAAGAGCAGCAAGTACTCTTAACCGATGAGCCATCTCTCCAGCCCTTGTTTGTTGGTTTTTGAGACCGTCTCACTATGTAAATCAACCTGTCCTTGGTTCATAGAGAGCCACCTCTGCCTCCCGAGTGCTGGCATTAAAGGCTTTTTTAAAAGTGTGTATTTTTATGACTATTATTATTAGTTTATGGTTTAGATGATCTCAGTTTTGTTGGCAACATGCATCCCAGTCAGGAGCCAGCCGAACATGTGCATGCTCTCAGGCCTGAGCAGGGTGTTGGCTCAGGCTACACGAGTGTCGTAGATTTTCTGTACAGCTCCTTTGCTCTGGTGCCTGTTGGCCGTGCATCCACAGAGAACACAAGTCTGCTGCCTTCTCTCTTCTTTATGGCTGAGTGGTCAGGGGAACTTATGATGACGTAGTGGTCAAGCTTGTCTTTCTGGGGATGCTCTTGTGAGGGCACTTGGGCTGTCTCTCAAGCCACGGAAGGTGAGCCTCCAGAAGGTAAGGATCTTTGTGACTGTGGTGCCTTTCTGCACTGTCTCTTGCTTTCACTGTCTTCATTTTGGCTTTGGCTAGGAGCAGTTGGGCAAAGTCTCCTTCTTTTAGCACCCTCTTGGTGGAAAAAAGTCTTTTGTCAGTGTTCTAGTGCTGTGAAGAGACACCATGACCACTGCAACTCTTATAAAGGAAAGCATTTCATCGGGGCTGGTTTACAGTTTCAGAGGTTCAGTTTATTATCAGCATTATGGAAAGAATGGCAGCACGCACAGAGAAGATGAGAGTTCTACATCAGACCCACAGGCAACAGGAAGAGGGAGGCACTGGGTCTGGCTTGGGCTTCTGAAACCCCAAAGCCCACCCCCAGTGACACACTTCCTCCAACTGGGCCACACCTAGTCCAACAAGGCCACACCTCCTAATCCTTCTTAAGTAGTGCCATTCCGTAATGACCAAGCATTCTCAAATATATGAGCCTACAGGGATCATTCCTATTCAAAAATCAACTTTGTTTTTTTGAGACAAGGAAAAGAAAAGAAACCAATAAAACCTCTTATTTGGGAAGAGGGAACTGGAGAGATAGCCCACTGATTAATAACTCTTGCTGTTCTTGGAGAGGACTTGTGTTTGATTCCCAGCTCCCCCAGGCAGCTCACAATCATCTGTAACTCTGGCTGCAAAGGATATGACACTATGACAACCTCTTCTGGCCTCCATGACTGCACTCATTTGCACACACACATACACACTAATGTTTTGTTCTAAAAAAAAAAACAACAGCTAGGTGGTAGTGGCAGCTAATGCCTCTAATCCCAGCACTTGGGAAGCAGAGACAGGGAGATCTCCGTGAGTTCAAGACTAGTCTGGTCTACAAAGAGAGTTCCAGGACAGCCAGGGCTACACAGAGAAACCCCATCTCAAAAAAAAAAAACCACCTCTTATTCAGTTTGACCTGTTAAGTTTGTACTGTTTCCCTGTACCATGGACTGAGGGCCCAAGACCATTTGGAGACATTCCAAATCAAAACAGCAGCATCCAAACGGAGCAGTAGTGGCGCACGTCTTTAATCCCAGCACTCAGGAGACAGAGGCAGGCGAATCTCTGAGTTCGAGGCCAGCCTGGGCTACAGAGAGAGTTCCCAGGACAGCCAGGGCTGTTACACAGGGAAACCCTGTCTCAGGAAGAAAAAAAAAAAAAAGCTACACTCTCCCCCAGCACTCCTTCACCCCTGGAACCACAGTGAGGATGTGGGAGTGGCCAGCAAGGCAAGTTGCAGACTGAAGTTTCTCACACTACGGTTGTCCCTCTCCCTTTTGTTCATTGCTCTTTAGTGTGTGTACATGTATGTGTGTTGCCTATGTGTGTGTGTGTGTGTGTGTGTGTGTAAGACAGGTCTCATGGGGCCAGAGAGAAATTACTGTTCTACAGAGGACCTGGGTTTGGTTTCCAGAACCCACACGGTGGCTCACAGCCACCTATAACTGCAGTCCTAGGGGATCTGAGCTCTGCAGGCTTCTGTATGACATCACACACACACACACACACACACACACACACACACACACACACACACACACACACACACATAAATAAAAGACAGCATCTCATCTGTAGCCCAGACTGGCCTGGAGCTCACAGCAATCCACCTGTCTCTGAGTCCAGAGTGCTGGGACTAAAGGCGTGCAACCACCATGTGTAGCACTTCTTTCTCACTGGGACCGCCAGCCTCTAAATAATGACCTGGAAACTTATTATTAATTATGGAAGCTTGGCCTTAGCCTAGACTTGTCTCAACTGACTCTTATAACTTAAATTAACCCATTTTTTTTTAAAAAGATTTATTTAGTATACAATGTTCTGCCTGCATGTATGTCTGCAGGCCAGAAGAGGGCGCCAGATCTCATTATAGATGGTTGTGAGCCACCATGTGGTTGCTGGGAATTGAACTCAGGACCTCTGGAAGAGCAGCCAGTGCTCTTAACCTCTGAGCCATCTCTCCAGCCCCAAATTAACCCATTTATATTAATCTACATTCTTTTTTTTTTTTTTTTTTTTTTTTTTGGTTTTTCGAGACAGGGTTTCTCTGTGTATCTTTGCGCCTCTCCTGGAACTCACTTGGTAGTCCAGGCTGGCCTCGAATTCACAGAGATCCGCCTGGCTCTGCCTCCCGAGTGCTGGGATTAAAGGCGTGCGCCACCACCGCCCAGCTTAATCTACATTCTAAGGTGATCAGTGCACGTGAGTCTATTTAATGGGTATTACGGATTCATTAAGATATAAGTTGAGGAAATACAGAATGGAGTAGAAGGCTGAAGTCATCCTCTGACCTGACCAGAAGTGAATCCACCTCCATGGCAGGAGTAGGGGAGAAAGGGCATGTGACCCTTCTCCTACCCTTATAATAGGTCACTTACAAAGGTAAGAAGCACTGTTTCCTTCAGGCCCTATAGCCCAAGGCCATGGGCGGAGCGAATACCACTACAATATTATGTGGTGTGGCTTTGCCTCTCCTCCATCTTGCACCTCCTGTTTCTTCTCTGGGTCTGGCTGGCGATTCCTCCTTTCTTCTTTCCAGAGTTCTCTCTCTGTCCGGAAGTCCAACCTATACCTCCTGCCTAGGTTCATCTTTTTATGACACCAATCACAGCAATATGTCTTCACACGGTGTACAAATGTCCCACAACAGCCATGGCTAGCATTTCTTACCTTCGTTTTTGAGGGTTTCTTCCAGAACCGGGAGGTCGTTGACTCAGCTGTACTGACTAGTTACCAACGAAGCCTCAGGGAGCCAATGGGATTACAGGTAGGTGCCACTATACTCAGTTTTGTTTTGTTAACATGGCTGATGAGGATCTGAATTCAAGTCCTCATATTTGCACAGCAAGTACTTTGTCCACACCCTTCAGCTCTACTTTTGACTTTCATTTATTTATTTATTGGTGTGTTGTTGTCGTTGTTTTTGGTTTTTTAAGACAGGTTTTGTTTTGTTCCCCCCCTAGCTGTTGTGGATCTCGCTCTGTAGACCAGAATTCACAAAGATCTCCATGCCTCTGCCTCCTAAGTGCTGGGATTAATGGCGTGCACCACCACCTCAAAGCCTACTTTTGACTTTTAATATCACACTGTTCCGAGTAAGTATGTACGGTAATCATATGTCTACTAAGAACTTTAGCCTACTAATTGCAGGATAATGAGGGTAAGAGGATTGCTTCAAGTTAGAGTCTAGCCTGAGCTACATAGTGAGTTCTAGATCAACCTGACCTAAGGAACGAAACTGATCTCAAAACAAATCACAGTTAAAGTTTAAAAGGGTTCAGAGAGACGGTTCAGCAGTTTAGAATTTACCGCTCTAAGAGGTGTGTGTGCCTCCCACACACGATGGCTAACAAACATCTGTAATCCCAGCCCCAGGGGATCTGATATGGTCTTCTCACCTCTCCAGGCTCCTGCATGCATGTGGCACACGAACATCCACCAGGCACGCACACACAGACAAATAAGATAAATAGTTTTTGAATGAGCTGTAATGATGACTCAGGGTTAAGAGCCCTTGTTGCTCTAACAGAGGACCTGGGTTCAGTTCCCAGTACCTACATGGTGGCTCCCAACCACCCCTAACTCCAGCTCTGGTCTCCTTGGTAGCAGGCACACACAGTTGCTTGTGTATAGGCACAGACTACCCCACTCACTTCGGCCTTACTTCTTAGACAGCATTGCTGTTTGCTTTATTTTTCAAGACAGGGTTTCTCTGTGTAGGCCAGGCTGTCCTGGAACTCACTCCGTAGACCAGGCTGGCCTTGAACTCAGAGATCTGCCTGCCTCTACCTCCTGAGTGCTGGGACTAAAGGTGTGTGCCACCACTCCAGGCTACGACATTATTTTTATTGACATATTAAACTCAAAAGTCAGTGACTATTACATGTTGATATTGTTTTGTTTTTGTTTACCACACTGGTCTTGAACTCACAGATACCCACATGCCCCTGCCTCACAAGTGCTGGGATAAAGATGTGTGTCACCATTCCCAGCTTAAACAAACAAACAAACAAACAAAACCCTTTTTGGTTGTTATTAATTAAAATTGTTCTTACCAGGCATGATGGCGCACACCTTTAATTCCAGCACTCATGAGGCAGAGGCAGGTGGATCTCTGTGAGTTGAAGACCAGTATGTCTACACAGCAAGCTCCAGGCCAGCCAGAGCTGCATAGCGGGACCCTGTCTCAAAAAAGCAACAACAACAAAGCAAAAAACAACATTAAATTTTTTAAAGCAGAACTGGAAGTTATTAAAGGGACATATTTTTATTTTTTTTTTTTTTTTTTTTTATTTTTTTTGGTTTTTCGAGACAGGGTTTCTCTGTGTAGCTTTGCGCCTTTCCTGGAACTCGCTTTGGAGACCAGGCTGGCCTCGAACTCACAGAGATCCGCCCGGCTCTGCCTCCCGAGTGCTGGGATTAAAGGCGTGCGCCACCACCGCCCGGCTAAGGGACATATTTTTAAACAGATTTCAATACAGGGTGCTCAGAGAGAGAGAGAGTAAGGCTCCCAGGAGTGTGGGGATGGGCTTCTCTGAGAAGTGTCTGAGATTTGTCCTCTGACAATGTCATACTCGTGTATAATGCAGTCTAATCACTTTAATCCTCTTCCCTCTCTACTCTCCCTCCCGCCCCTCAATCCCTTCCCGAGCTACAAATCCCTTTCCTACATTCCTTTGGCAAACCTGTTTTCATTGTACTTCATTTTTTATTTTGTTTTGTTTTGTTGACACAGGATTTCTCTACATAGTCCTGGCTGTCCTGGAATTCACTCTGTAGCTCTGGCTGGCCTCAAACTCACAGAGATCTGCCTGGCTCTGCCTCCGGAGTGCTGGGATTAAAGGCGAGCGCAACCATGTCCAGCATCACTGCACTTCATTTTAATTATTTTGTGTGCATGTATGTGGGCAGGTGTGGAGTCAGAGGACAATTTTCAGAAGTCAGTTCTTTGCTTCCACCACATGGATCTTGAGGACGACTTGATGATAAACACTTGACCTGCTAAGCCATCTCTCTGGCCCCTACATTCATGTCATCCTGTCATTTCTGTTTTATTTTATGACTCACTGAGTTTAACCAAGGCCATTTGTATAACTGTGGGTTCAGTACTAGCCTTTGGGCTGGGCATGGTGGCCCAAGCCTTTAATCCCAGTACTGGGGAGGCAGAATCAGACAGATAACTGTGAGTTCGGAGCCAGCCTGGTCTACATAGTGAGATTCAAGATAGTTAGGGCTATATAGTGAGACCCTGTCTCCAAAAACAAAAAACAAAACCCCAGCTATCTACTGGAGCTTTGTGGGCTCTTCAGTGAATACACAGCTGAGAATTTGAGTAACTACAGTACCATTTACACCCCTCTTAGTTGACAATGGGTCAGAGTAAAAGTACATTAAGAAGGCAGTTGATACAAAAAATACAATTTGTTTCCACTGAGTAGTATCTCAGAGCAGAAAGAAATGTAATAGTGTTAAGGACATAGTGCTCTTCTGCCCAGTTAGAGTGACAGGTTTCAATTTTTGGAGAAATCCTTAGTCTGAAACTGTTTCTAGGACTGTGTGATAGGATGACTCAGCAGGTGAGGATGTCTATCCAAGCCCAACAACCTGAGTCAATTTCTGAACCACACAGTGGAGGAGAACTCTGCCTTCCACATTGCTGCGACATGTGCCGCACAGCCCCATGCACACATCATAAATAAAACGTCATTTTCAGAGCCGGGCGGTGGTGGTACACACCTTCAATCCCAGCACTTGGGAGGCAGAGCCAGGCGGATCCTGTGAGTTCGAGGCCAGCCTGGTCTACAGAGCGAGATCTAGGACAGGCTCCAAAACTACAAACAGAAAACAACAACAAAAACCCCTCGTCATTTTTAAACTCAGCTGTTTGGGAGTGGTGATGCTGCTACCTGAGGTTTGCAGTACTTTTCTTCTTTGAATTTATTGGCTCATATTGCAAAAAGAATATCCTTAGAGAGTTATTCAGATTTAATTAACATTAGATTGAATAGATTCATTAGGGTTTCAACATGGCATTCAGCTAGAGATGGGTTTAGCAAAAAAGATTAAAGACCTAGGTCAAACGTAGGAGGCACTTGCTTGGAGAACAGGCGTCTTTTGGGAAATTTGGGCAGCGGGAGCATGTGGCACTAGACACGTGCTGAGGAGTCTGGGGAGCCTAGAAAAGAGAGCCTGGAAAGCAGCTTCTAAAACCCCAGGACACATTTACAAAAGTCACCATTTTATCTGTTAGCGGCATAAGGCCAGCAGTTAACCAAACACTGTGACTGTACATTAGCGACTTTCAACTCAGAAAGTTACTGCTTGGTAGTGCTTTAGGGAGCCTGAGACATCCGTACTTAGAGTTCAAGGGCAGCCTGTGCTACCTAGAATGGCCTGATAGAAAAAACAAAACAGGAGCTGGAGAGAAGGCTCAGCAGTTTAGAGCACTGGCTGCTCTTCCAAGAGGACCCGGGTTCAATTCCCAGAACCCACGTGGCAGCTTACAGCTGTCTGTACTTCTGTTCCTGGGGATCTAATGCCCTCATACAGACAGATCTTCAGACAAAACACCAATGTATACAAAATAAAATTAAATAAAAAGACAAAGCAAAGCAAACTGCCAGGTTAAGAAACTTTAGTGAAGTGAAAATGTAAATACTGAAAAGTGTTTTATTTTTTATTGTAATCTTTAATCTTTATGATGCCCTTTCTTCTTTTCTTTCTTCTTCCTCCTTTTCTTTCTTTTCTTCTCAACTCACCCCAACCCACCCCACCCCACTCCCCGCCCCCAGGCAAGGTTTCTCTGTGTAGCCCTGGCTGTCCTGAGACTTGCTTTGTAGACCAGGTTGGCCTTGAACTCCCGAGATCCGCCTGTATGATGGCATTTTCACTTTTTTTTTTTTTTTTTTTTTTTCTCGAGACAGGGTTTCTCTGTGTAGCTTTGCGCCTCTCCTGGAACTCACTTGGTAGCCCAGACTGGCCTCGAACTCACAGAGATCCGCCTGGCTCTGCCTCCCGAGTGCTGGGATTAAAGGCGTGCGCCACCACCGCCCGGCGGCATTTTCATCCTTATGTACGACTCTACTTTGTTCTCGTTCTCCTCACTGACCTGTTCCCCACTAGACATTTCCTTTGTTTTCCCTTCTAGTGGTAATCCTACATATATACTTTATGTTAAGAGAACTTATAAGCTACCAGCAACAGTTCTATTTAAATATTTAGTGGCCTGGTCTTATCTGCAGCCCTGGATGGCCTGGAACCTGCTAGGCAGCTTAAGCTGGTCTCAAACTCAGAGATCCATCAGTTTCTGCCTCCTGAGTGTTGGGATTAAAGGCGTACACCACCATATCTCACTTATTTTTAAAAGTTATCTTTATGTATTTATGCCTTTTATTTTCCAACCTTTTATTTTTAAACTCTCATGTAGCTCAAGCTGGCCTGCAGTTTGTTATACAGTAGATGACCATTTAGTCCCCCTGCCTCTGCCTCCCAAATGTTGATACTGCAGGCCTACACCACTAAATCTTTATGTTCTTCATTATTCTTTCTTGAGTCCTGGATTTTCATACCCTGTGGTGTTTATCTGTCAACTTCACACAATATGGAGTCACATGGGAAGAGAGAATGCCTCTCTCAGATGGGCTTGTTAAGCAAGTCTTCGGGGGCATCTTCTTGATTACTATGGGTGTGGCGCTGTGGGCAGTGCCAGCCCTGAGCAGGTCACATAAAAGGGCAAGCAGAACAATGGAGTGCTAGTAAGCAGCATTCCTTCACTGCCTGTGCTTCAGATTCTGCCTCAGTTTCCCCTGATGATGGACAGTAAGACACAGTAAACCCTTTTATCCCCAAGTTACTTTTGTTCAGGAGGTTTATCTCAGTAAAAGAAGGAAAACTAGGACACACCCAAATATAAACACAAGACAACTTTTAAGACAGGGAATATTTTATTTAAAACCCATCAGTGAGATGGACAGCTTGGGTCTATGACAAATCATTCACGTTTAAAGCATAAGTCAGTAACTGTATGAAAGCACACATTGCCACATACAAATTAACTGATCAGACCACAACCTTCTATGATGGAACAGAATAACTTCCCTGTAAAAGCAGCACCTTCATGACATTTAATTTAGTATTCTTCTCCTTCTTCCTCACCCTCTCCTTCAACAGAATCCACACCCACTTCCTCATAATCTTTCTCCAGGGCAGCCATGTCCTCACGGGCCTCAGAGAACTCCCCCTCCTCCATGCCCTCACCCACATACCAGTGCACAAAGGCACGCTTGGCATACATCAGATCAAACTTGTGATCTAGGCGAGCCCAGGCCTCAGCGATGGCTGTGGTGTTGCTCAGCATGCACACAGCCCTCTGGACCTTGGCCAGGTCTCCACCAGGTACCACAGTGGGAGGCTGGTAATTAATGCCAACCTTGAAGCCAGTGGGGCACCAGTCCACAAACTGGATGGTACGCTTGGTCTTGATGGTGGCAATGGCAGCATTGACATCTTTGGGAACCACATCACCACGGTACAGCAGGCAGCAAGCCATATATTTACCATGGCGAGGGTCACATTTCACCATCTGGTTGGCTGGCTCAAAGCAGGCATTGGTGATCTCTGCTACAGAAAGCTGCTCATGGTAGGCTTTCTCAGCAGAGATGACAGGGGCATAGGTGGCCAGAGGGAAGTGGATACGAGGGTAGGGCACCAGGTTGGTCTGGAATTCTGTCAGGTCAACATTCAGGGCCCCATCAAATCTGAGGGAAGCAGTGATGGAAGACACAATTTGACCTATCAACCTATTTAGGTTAGTGTAGGTTGGGCGCTCAATGTCGAGGTTTCTACGACAGATGTCATAGATGGCCTCATTGTCTACCATGAAGGCACAATCAGAGTGCTCCAGGGTGGTGTGGGTGGTGAGGATGGAATTGTAGGGCTCAACCACAGCAGTGGAAACCTGGGGGGCTGGGTAGATGGAGAACTCCAGCTTGGACTTCTTTCCGTAATCAACAGAGAGCCTCTCCATGAGCAGGGAGGTGAACCCAGAGCCAGTTCCCCCACCAAAGCTGTGGAAAACCAAGAAGCCCTGAAGACCTGTGCACTGGTCAGCCTATAAGAAGAGAAAAGAAAATGTATTGTTGAATTGGCAAGATATACCGTCAGCACTATTTGCAATTCCTTTAGATGCTGAACCATATTTACTTAAAAGAAAATAGTGAACTAGTATTTAAAATTGTCTTAGGACCTAAAGACCATGTGTACAAGTCTAATTAATTAATATAGTGAACAGACTTTATATATTTTGGCAGGTACCAACACTCCCCCACAATGCATTTTAAATGTACCCATCTATGGCATTTACCAGCTTGCGGATTCGGTCCAAGACAAGGTCAATGATCTCCTTGCCAATGGTGTAGTGGCCCCGGGCATAGTTATTGGCAGCATCTTCCTTGCCTGTGATGAGCTGCTCAGGGTGGAAGAGCTGGCGGTAGGTCCCAGTGCGAACTTCATCTGGAAAAGGAGAAGCGGTCAGCCATCCACCAACAATCCGCACATGCTCACTCACTGTTCGGTGTCTGAAGAGAGACTGAGTCTGTGACCAGGACAGGATGCCTCGGGGAAGCTCCTGGTCCACTTACCTATAACCGTGGGTTCCAGGTCTACGAACACGGCCCTGGGCACATGCTTGCCAGCGCCTGTCTCACTGAAGAAGGTGTTGAAGGAGTCATCTCCTCCCCCAATGGTCTTGTCACTTGGCATCTGGCCGTCAGGCTGGATGCCATGTTCCAGGCAGTAGAGTTCCCAGCAGGCATTGCCGATCTGGACACCAGCCTGGC
The DNA here is from genome assembly GCF_007827085.1 of Peromyscus californicus insignis. Lineage (NCBI taxonomy): Eukaryota > Metazoa > Chordata > Mammalia > Rodentia > Cricetidae > Peromyscus > Peromyscus californicus. The sequence goes on from NW_026294503.1 coordinate 63,699,149, forward strand.
CAACGTGGATGGAGATGCACTCACGCTGTGGAAAGGGGAAAAAAAAATTTATAAAATTAAGCTGTATTTCTATTTTAGATTTTAATAGATTTCTAAAGTGTTTCTAATAATACAAATACTGTTGAAATTTATTTGATCATATCCTCATACAACAGAAAGAATAAGGACCTGCTACAAATACTGCAAAGGGGTGTGGTCTGAAGAATGTCACCTTAATACATGTTTAAGACATGGTGCAAACCCATTGTTCCCACAGCCATACTTGAACAGAAGAGCTTTCATATTTGAAAAATATTCAAAGCACAGATTCTGTAAAATGAAATTAATTGTCTGTTATTACTTTAATGGCTTCTTTTCCTGGTAAGGAAAGACCAATGTTTCATCCTATAAGGATCTGGTACTTCAAGAGGGACCTCTGTACTGCGGCTGAGGCCAGGAGCCACACCCTTCTGCAGAGTATCTGCAAAATCAATCCATCAGTACTCTGAGGTTAGAGGCTTGACAAAGTGTGACTTCTGCATTGCCGCATTCGCTGTGCCTGGTGCTAGCCTGTGCCCTTTGTTACATTATTTAACAGAGAAAGCTCTATTTCCAGCAGCTGTCTATACGATCTCTTCACTGCTTTCTGTGTCCTAACCCTGCCTGGGTCATTTGCCTGAATTAATGAATTATTGAAGATATATTAGAACAAAAGACAGTTGGATACAGGCTATGATTTTTTCTTTGCAGCATTTTCATTATTTTCTGAAGGTTTTCCGGAATCTTTTCCACTGTATGGAACCGAAATACCCTTAAAGCTAAGTTAGAAACAAGCGCCAACAATAAAAACCTGAGTAAAAAGATTAACATTTAAAACTAGAAAATGGTATTTTTATTCGATGAATCTTTACATACCACATAATATATTACTATTATTTCATGCTATAGAGATATTCTTTAGGGCTACAACTTTCATTGTCTGCAGGGGGGGGGGGGTCGGGGAAGGGCGTTTCCCTGGGTTCTGACAATCAGCGTACTCGGCTGCACAAAGTGGGCTTTGTCCCTCGCCAACCATCCAGCCCCCCTCCCCCCAGCGAGATGTCCCCGTCGTTAAGTAAATCGTACCTTTTGATACTCAAGCAAACAAAACCTCTTGTAAGACTACATTTCTCCAATTTTTAAAAAATAAAAGTACAAAACCGCTCCCGAGGGAAGTTGAGAGAGGGCGAACCCCTCCCAAAGCGCCACGGAAGCAGGAGACAAACAACCCCGCCCCTGCGCCTCCCTGACACCGGCTGCCATGGATCCGACGCAAACTAGCCATTTTCCGGGAGAAGTGGGGCGGCGTTTCTGCAGTGCCGGCCCGGCCGCCGCCCTGCCTGCTCGCCCCACCGCTCGCCCTCCGGCTCCCCCCGCCGCAGCGGACCCCCGCGCCCTGCGCCCCCGCCCCGCGGCCCCAGGCCGTGCGAGCAGACGCTGGCCGGCGCCTTTGTTCTTCCCCGGGTCTGGGCGTTTCCGTATCCCGCACTGCGGCGGCCGGACTTACGGACTCGACGCAAAGCGCAACCTAACAAAGCATCGAGACCACCCTTCCCCGCAGGGATGACAAAAGGCTTAGGCTTTTCCTGGCAGATCTCGGGCGACTGGCTCCCCCACCCCGTTACCGAGGGCCAGAGGAGGCTGGCTCACCATGGTTGCTGCTTCGCGGCTGCCGGGAGGATGGCGGAGGCGAGGAGGAGGTGTTGCTTCTTACAGCGCGACTCTTAGGCGGTCGATGTAAGAGAACCTGCGGCACATGGGCGGATGCAGCTCCTTATATACAGCTCGGTCACCATGGGGATGGGCCACGGCCTTTTCCTGTTGGTCCAGACCCCTCTGTCTGCCCAGAGAAGCCGTGACAGGAGAGTGGTGATTGGTGCAAGCGACATGGTATGAGGTAATCTCTCCCCCACCCCTTCCCCCTAGCATCCGTAGACTTTGCATCCTTCAGACAAAGGCTGTGCAAAGGCGACTAGCCGAGCATCCATTATGGGGTGGGGTTGGGGAGGGGAGGGAAGAAAGAAAATTGGGGTTGGATGATTACACATGGCTTAAACCTTAAGCTATAGTTAAAATAATCTAAGGTTTTCCCCACCACTTAATCACAGAATTTACGTTGAGTTTTTTTTTAGGGAAAATTCTAGCGTTTCATTCATAGTATACTAAATTTGAATCCTTCCGTCAGGTTCCAGTATCTTTAATTGCTTTAAAAAAAAAATAGCAGAGAAGATGGGAATGATGGTCAAAATGGCTTGGGTAAATGCTGATTTTTACAATTATTGTTATTATTATTATTACTTGAACAAGATTCAGAAGCCCAGTAGAACAGGCCACGCTTGTAATCTCAGCAGCACCTGGGAGTCAGAGGCAGGAAGAGCTGCAATTCAAGGTCATCCTAACTGGCCTTAGTGGCTCATGCATGTAAATCCCAGCCTTGAAGGCTGAGGCTGGAGGATTGCAGCTAGTTTGAGGCCAGCCTGGATTCTAGCGTGAGATCATGTCTCAAAAAGCAAAAGAGAACAAAACCAAAGAGAAATAATGTACAAAACAGAATTTAGTAATTTACTAGGAAAGCTTTCTTTGCCGATAGATAGTATTCTCCATCTCCGCTCCACGCCCACTCCTCCCACCCCCCCATCCCCCACCCCCACCGCCCCGGGATATTTTATCCCTAGAAATGAGCCACCCTTTCTAATACAGGATTCAGAAACTATAAGGAGGAGAAAGAATTGAGTTTAAAAACTAGCTCTTTCTTTGTGTGGGCTTGTATTTCTGCGTTGCTCTTTTCGGAGGGAGGGGTGATACCAAGTAAAAAATAACTGAGATAGCAAATTAAAAAGGGGAGAGTTATATAATATAAAAGGAAACCATTTTGTGATGTTTTTCTCATCCCCCAGACAACTGTGCAATGTCAGTCGACTGCAGTTCATTTTCTGTAGTTCCCTGAATTCCCTAAATAGCCCCGCCTGCAGTTGGGCTTCTAACTGTGGGAACAGGGGCTCCTCACAGCACTGCTATTCAGCTAGAGACTGTGGTTGTTGCTCAATTGCCCCTTGGGACAAAAAAAAAAAAAATGCCTCGCTTTCACCCCTAGGAAATGGATTACAGTAGCATTCTTTTGCTATTTAGAAAGCCTCCATTATCAGCAAGGATGGTCTATATAGAGTGAGTCTCCGAGCTGCAGACCACTGAACATTTGCTGGATAAAATTTCAGAGGTAAAGAGATGTTGGTTGGGGCAGGGGCACCCGGGCTGCAAATGTGGATTTGGACAGATGGTTTCCCGTTTAGTTTTCTGTAGCACACACAGTCTGGTTGTCGGCTCACTATTCCAGTCTCTGTGGAGTCCATTCATCAGGCCGGGCTGGCAAGGAGCGGGTGTGGGAGGGAGGGAGGGAGGGAGGGCCTGGGGAAGAGAGCAGCTGCAGGTTGTGCGGGCCACAATGGTGGCCGAGAGTTCTTCCAGCCTGCCCTCCACAGCTCGGCTTTTCTTGTTTGAGTGTGTTGTGAAAGCCTTTTCTAGAGGAAAACAAATCAATAAAACCAACACAGAGATCATTTGTTTGCTTCTTGCATATTTCCTAGGACAAGTAATCCCCCACCCTCTCTGTCATTTTAGGAAATAAAAGTTTATTTTAGTAAAGAATCAGGAATAAAGATGACTACTTCTAATCTGTAAGTACATTTAGCAAGGATAGGAATTAAGTGATTAAGCTCTCTCTTAAAAGCCCACAGCCCTGCTTGGTCTTAGAAAGGACCACACCCACTCTCTTGGGTATTTTTCTGACGGCTTCTCTCTTAACTCTCATGCTTAAAACCTATTTTAAATCCATTAATAAACCCCAACTCTGCTTCATTTAAAAAATGGCATCGATAGGGATTGATAAATAGCTTATTGAAAATATTGTCACAATAAAAAATGATTGCATTTATTGCACATATTTGTGTGTGTGTTTGCCACAGTATGTTTAGAGGCCAGAGGACAGCTATGAGAGCAGATTCTCATGTCACCATGGGAGTCCCAGGAATAAAACTCAAATTCCCAACCTTGGTGACCATAGCATTTACCAGCTAAGTCTCCTCTCCTTCCCTGAAATTTTAATAATGAAAAAAATATCATACACTATAGGGCCATGATGAAGTGTAATACAACCCCCCCCTTTTTTTAAGTACAGTGATGCATTTCTAGTTCCTTCCAATATAAAAGGCTGAGAAACGCCTTCTTTCCCCAGTGCTCAGTTCTTTATGATTTTACAGAGGATGAAAAGAGGGTTTGTAGGATCACTCTTTGTCACTCTACCTCAGAGTCATTCGATTCCTTGTGCAAACGAGAGGCCTTGTTCTCTCCCCTTGAGCATAAATAACCATAAGATCTGGGTCAGAAACAGACTAAACACTGCCATCTTCAATATATAAGTGGCGATCAGCGTGGGTGGGTCAGTCTGCTCTTTTTGCTCCTTATGTAATAGCTTTCAAACTGTGGGATGACGTGTGTATTTGTTTACATATTGCTAGTTCTAATTTGACTGTTGATTTCTTTACGTACATCCACAAACAGGTATATAATATATTCGGTTAACAGGTTCATTCTCTACACAGAGATATTGGCATAAAAACTTTGTTTCTTACTACTTCCATGGTTTAATTATCTATTTGCATGTTCAGACCTTGCCCTTTACCAAGTCAAGCCTTGTGCATGCCGGGCAAGCGCTGAGCGCTTACCCCTGAGCTACATCTCAACCCTAGATGATGTCTCTCCTTAGCTCCAGTTGTCTTAGCTTTCTCAAGTATCTGATATTGAATGTATTACCTTCTCAAATGCTCAGCTCTGAAAGGTTGTATTGCTCATTAATGGATCAGTATACACCTGGCTTCTGAAGTCAGAAGCAGCCGTTACTGGCTTCTCTCTCACCTGTTTTGGGCTCCTTGGAATCACCCACTAAGTCACGGCAAGTCTACTTCATAAGCCTTTTTTGTTTGTTATACTGAGAAATGACTGGTGTAGCCTGGGCTAGCTTCAAACATGATTCAGTGTGCAGCTATGGCTGGCTTGAACTCCTGATCCCTCTGCCTTCATTGCCCAAGTGCTGATTTTAGGCATATGCTATCATACCCAGATCTCAAATCCCATTTTTTAACAAAAAGTTCAATGGACTTATGTATTTATTGTGTGTGTGTTGACACGTTCATGTGTGAAGACACACACACAGTGAAGGTCAGCTAGAAGACAAGTTGGTACTGGCTTTCCCACAGACCCAGGGATCTAGACTCAGGTTGTCGGGCTGTATGAGCACCCAGTTATCTCCCAGCCCACGTTGTGTCTTAGTTAGCTTTCTATTGCTGTGATAGAACACTATGACGACTATGCACACCTTCAATTCCAGCACTCTGGAGGCAGAGGCAGGCAGATCTCTGTAAGTTCAAGGCAAGCCTGGTCTACAGAGTGAATCCCAGGACAGCCAGGGCTACATGGAGAAACTGTCTCAAAAAACAAAAACAGCAAACTAAAAAAACTATGATGAAGGCAATTTATTTATTTAGTTGGTTGGTTTGGGTTTGTTTTTGTTTTGTTTTGTTTGGTTTGGTTTTTTGAGACAGGGTTTCTCTGTGTAGCTTTGCACCTTTCCTGGATCTCGCTCTGTAGACCAGGCTGGCCTCAAACTCACAGAGATCCACCTGCCTGTGCCTCCCGAGTGCTGGGATTAAAGGTGTGCGCCACCACCACCCGGCTTGGTTTGGTTTTTTAAGACTGGGTTTTAGCCGGGCGGTGGTGGCGCACGCCTTTAATCCCAGCACTCGGGAGGCAGAGCCAAGCGGATCTCTGTAAATTAGAGGCCAGCCTGGGCTACCAAGTGAGTTCCAGGAAAGGCGAAAAGCTACACAGAGAAACCCTGTCTCGGAAAAAAAAAAAAAAAAAAAGACTGGGTTTTGCTGTGTAGTTTTGGTGCTGGAACTCACTCTGTAGACCAGGCTGGCCTGGAACTCACAGAGATCCACTTGCCTCTCTCTTCCGAGTGCTGGGATTAAGGGCGTGTGCCACCACCACCCAGCTCCAAGGCAATTTATAAAAGAAAGCATTCATTTGTGTTTATGGCTCCAGAGGGTTACAGTCCACGATAGTGGAGCAAAAATATGGCGACAAGAACGACTGAACGTTCACATCTCAAACCTCAAATAGGAGGCAGAGAGACTCACTGGGAATGGTACTTACTAGTCTTTTGAAACCTCGAAGCTCATTCCCGTGACATATCTCCTCCAAAAAGGACACACCTTTTAATTCTTCCCAAACAGTTCCACCAATTGCTGACCAAGTGTTAAACATATGAGGTTTATGAGGGCCATTCTTTCATTATATATTTATTGTTTGTTTGTTTGTTTATTTTTCAAGACAGGGTTCCTCTGTGTAGCCCTGGCTGTCCTGGAACTCAGTTTGTAGACCAGGCTGGCCTAGAACTCACAGACATCCACGTGCCTCTGCCTCCCAATTGCTGAGATTAAAGGCGTGTGCCACTACCGCCCGGCTTTCACTCAGATGATTTTAAGCAGAAGATGTGCTTCTGGAATGGAATTGAAAGAGGTGAATTAAGGATTTGGGATCATCATTTTATACACAGTAGGGGGTCATTGGCCTACTTTAAACACTAGAATGACGTGAACTGTATTCTGTAGCATGATCTGTCATTTATATGTACTATACTAAAAGCAGTATGACCATTGCGTGGAGGTTCAGTCGAAGGGCAGTGGGAGTGAAGAGGAAGAGGAGGAAGGGAGGAGGAAGATATGAACTTGTGAGAAGGAAGTCCAATTTGGAATTGGAATGGGGAGTGTATTCACGTATGAAATTACCACACACACACACACACACACACACACACACACACACACACACACACTGGTGGTTTGAATAAGAATGGCCCTTATAAGCATGTAAACATGGAGAAGTCAGAGGATAGGCTGGGCTGTGGGGCTCCCCCCACCCCACTTTTAGGACAGGATCTCTGTCTTGTTTCCTATTAACTCTCCCAGGTTTATGTGATTTCTAGGGATCCAGACATGGGTCCTCACACTTGTGTGGCAAGCATCTTACCCACTGAGCCCCCTCCCCAAGCCAGTTTATTTATTTTTTTAGACGAGTCTCATGGATTCCAATCTGGGCTCAGACTTGCCGTGTAGCTGAGAATGACCTTGAACTTGCGAGCCTCCTGCTTCTGTGCTCCAAGTGCTGGGACCATAGGCATTTAGCACCATGCCTGTTTTTATGTGGTGCTAGGGACTGAACCCAGGGCTTCGTGAGTGCTAGACAAGCACTCTACCAACAGAGCTCCATCCCTAACTGCACACACCGATTTTAAATTACATTCAGTTTTAGATAAATGTTCTAGAAGTTGGTGTGGAAAACAGTAGGTTCAGTGGAGGCCCCAGGACTGAAGGAGTCATGGAAAGAACCTGGGGAGAGGAGGTACTAGTGATGGTACAGCCTCAGCTGCAGTGGATGGAGACCCCAGGATACTGGAGATGCCAGGACCATGGGGCACTGACCATGATAGTGGCAGTTGTGGAATGGATTCCGCCTGAGCCTATAAGCCAAACTCTGTGCTGTGGATGGCAGAGTCAAAGTGGAAAGCCTACCCAAGCCCTTGGGAGTCCAGAAATTCATAAGTGAGCCCTAGATACTGGACACTGAGCTTTTTATATAGTCGGGTTTTGGTTTTATGTTGACCTGATTATAATTTCCCCTTGTTTTTCCCAGTTCGCATAAGAAAGTATATTTTTTTGAGATAAGGTCACACTGTGTAGCGTTAACTATCTTGGAATTTACTGTAGAGCATGGCTGGCCTTGAACTCACAAAGTTCTACCTGCCTCTGCCTCCCAAGTGCTGGGATTAAAGGCGTGAGCCAGGAGGCCCAACTTTTTGTTGTTGTTGAGACAAACTTGTTTTTGATTTTATGGGAGCCCATAGTTGAGAGACATTAGAATTTTAAAGAGATCTTGGGTTGTTTCCTTTCCTTTCCTTTCCTTAGATTTTTAAAGTGTTGAAAGGTTATGGTTTGAAGTGACATGTTTATGTGTCAAGGTTGACTGGGGTAGGAGTTGGGGGTGGAATGTCACAGTTATCTTCAGCTTCCAGCTTATACAGACTTAGTCACCTGGGAGGAGGAAACATCAACTAAAAAAAATCCTTTAATCAGATTGGCCAGTGATTGCATCTGTGAGACATTTTCTTTTTTTTTTTTTTGGTTTTTTCGAGACAAGGTTTCTCTGTGTAGCTTTGCGCCTTTCCTGGGACTCACTTGGTAGCCCAGGCTGGCCTCGAACTCACAGAGATCCGCCTGTCTCTGCCTCCTGAGTGCTGGGATTAAAGGCGTGTGCCACCACCGCCCGGCCGACATTTTCTTAATGGCTAATCAATGTAGGATGACCCAGCCCACTGTGAGTGGTACCATTCTAGGCAAGTGGGATTTTGCTGTATAAGAAAGGTAACTGAGTAATCCAGAGGGAGCAAGCCGGGAAGCAGCATTTGTCCATTTCTGTGTGAATTCATATGTACACTGGTCATGTTGATTTAAATGGCCTGGTTTTCTTGGTGTCCCTCATCCCCTCTGGCTCTTATACTGTCTCTGCTTCCTCTTCTACAGGAGCCCTGAGGGAATAGATTTCATGGCGATATCCTGTTTAGGGCTGAGTGTTCCTAGGCCTCTCACTCTCTGCAAAATGTCTGACTGTCTTTGTTTCTATGAATATAGCAGAATATCATTAGGAGTCTTTTTTTTTTTTCTTCCCAGACAGGCTCTCTCTGGGTAGCCCTAGTTGTCCTGGAACTCGCTTTGTAGAGCAGGCTGGCCTTGAACTCAGAGATGCACGTGCCTCTGCCTCCCAAATGCTGGGATTAAAAGTGTGCACCACCATTGCCCGACAGTTAGTTTTCATTTTATTGCAACTTTTGTTTTTTTGAAGACCAGTAATATTTGGTTTTACCCCAGGTCCTCGGGTGTCACCTGAGCAGTGTCTGGTATGGATTCCATCTCGTGAAGTAGACCTTATGTCAAATCAGATATTGGTTGGTTACCTCCAAAGCTTTGAGCCACTATTGCCTACCACAGTGGTTCTAAACCTGGGGGTCAAATGATCCTTGCACAGGGGTCGCCTAAGACCATTGGAAAACATATACCATATTTGTCTTTCTGAGTCTGATATACCTCACTGAGGATGATTTTTTTTCTAGGGTCATCCATTTACCTTCGAATTTCATGTTTTCATTCTTTTTTTAGTAGCCAACACTCCATTGTGTAAATGTACCACGTTTTCTTTATCCATTCTTCTGTTGAGGGACATGTAGGTTGTTTCCAGTTTCTGACCATTATGAATAGAGCAGCAGTCAACATGATTGAGCAAGTGTCTCTGTGGTAGAATGAAGTGTCCTTTGGGTATATGCCCAAAGGTGGTACAGCTGACTCTTGAGGTAGATTAATTCCCATCTTCCTGAGGAAGAGCTACACTGATTTCCATAGTGACTGTACACGTTTGCACTCCTACCCGCAATGGAGGTAGGTTCCCCTAACTCCACATCCTCACTGGCATGAGCTGTTAGTGGTTTTACTCATCTTGGCCATTCTGATAGGTGTAAGATGGAATCTCAAAGCAGTTTTGATTTGCTCTTCCCTAATGGCTAAGGATGTTGAACCCTTTTTAAGTGTTTCTCAGCCATTTTGAGTTTCTTCTATTGAGAATTCTCAGTTTAGATCTGTGCTCTATTTTTTAATTGGGTTGTTTTCTTTTTTTCTTTTTTGGTTTTTTCAAGACAGGGTTTCTCTGTGTAGCTTTGCGCCTTTCCTAGTACTCACTTTGGAGACCAGGCTGGCCTCGAACTCACAGAGATCCGCCTGGCTCTGCCTCCCGAGTGCTGGGATTAAAGGCGTGCGACACCACCGCCCGGTGGGTTGTTTTCTTAATTTCTGTTTTTTGAGTTCTTCATATATTTTATGTTAGCCTCTATTGGATGTGTAGTCGGAAAAAAAATCTTTCCCCATTCTGTAGGCTACCACTTTGTCAGAACGATGGTGTCCTTTGCTGTGCAGAAGATTTTCAGTTTCATGAGGTCCCATTTATTAATTGTTGATCTTGGTAACCTTCCCTATTGATGTTCTGTTCAGAAAGTCTTCTCCTGTGCCAATGAGTTCAAGGCTATTGCCCACTTTCTCTTCTATCAGATTTAGTGTATCGGGTTTTAGGTTAAGGTCTTTGACTCATTTGGAGTTGAGTTTTGTTCAGGGTGATAAGTATAGATCTATTTAGATTCTCTTTTTTTTTTTTTTTTTTTTTTTTTTTTTTTGGTTTTTCGAGACAGGGTTTCTCTGTGTAGCTTTGCGCCTTTCCTGGAACTCACTTGGTAGCCCAGGCTGGCCTCGAACTCACAGAGATCCACCTGGCTCTGCCTCCCGAGTGCTGGGATTAAAGGCGTGCGCCACCACCGCCCGGCTATTTAGATTCTCTTATATGCAGCCCTCTAGCGTGACCAGCACCATTTGTTGAAGATGCTGTCTTTTTTCCAGTGTGTATTTCCGGCTTCTTTATCAAAAAATCAGGTGTCCATAGGTGTGTGGATTTATGTCTGGGTCTTCAGTTCAGCTTCATTAACTGTGTGTGTTTTTTTGTGCCAATGCCATGTTGTTTTTATTACTATAGCTCTGTAGTACATCTTGGAATCCAAATCCGGATTGTGAGACCTCCTGCAGTTCCTTTATTAGTCAGGATTGTTTTAGCTATCCTAGGTTTTTGTGTTTCCATATGAAGCTGAAAATTGTCCTTTCAAGATCTGTGAAGAGCTGTGCTAGAATTTTGATGGGGATTGCATTGAATCTGTAGATTGATTTAGGTAAAATGGCAATTTTCACTATAGTAGTAAGCCATCTGCATGGGAGATCTTTCCATCTTCTGATATCTTCCTCAATTTCTTTCTTCAGTGTCTTAAAGTTTTTATCACATAAGTCTTTCACTCGCTTTTTATTTTGTTTTGTTTTGTTGTTTTTCGAGACAGGGTTTCTCTGTGTAGCTTTGCGCCTTTCCTGGATCAGCCTGCCTCTGCTCCTCAAGTGGTGGAATTAAAGGTGTGCACCACCACCGCCCCACAACAACTCTATTCTTTTAAGCTGTTTACTCTTCTCCTTTATTTTATAACCTAACTGCTCCACTCCTCCTCCTCTCTCTTCTCTTCATCCTCCTTATTCTCTTGAAATAGTTTCATGTACCCCAAGCTAGCCTCATACTTGCTATATTGCCAAGGATAACCTTGATCAATGTCTGATCCTTCTGCTTGCACTCCTGAATGCTGCAGAGACAGGTTCCTACGACCACACCACACCCAGTTTTACCTGGTGCTGGGGAATCAAAATCAGGGCTTCCCACATCATAGGCAAGAACTCTACCAGCTGAGCCACATCCCCAGCCAGCTGGAATCCCGGTTTTTGTAAAACACAATTGATAACTTAGTTGCCTTTCATTGACTTAGATGATGCTTATGCACTAGCAGAATGTATGCTGGACCACCTTTGTTCAGCTCCCTTTGTTCTGCGGAGCAGATGGAAATTAAGTGGCAGACTGGGAAGGTTGCCATGGTGCTCTGGCTTCAGGGATTTAACAGTCATCAAAGGAAATGCCAGGCTCCCTTCCCCCACACACCCAGTACCGGTTTCTCACATTTCTCCCCAATCCTTATCTTTTGTTAGCTAAACTGCCTGGTCAATGGTCCCCAAAGATCCTCAGTGTCTACTTCCTCGGTGCTGAGGTGACAGGCATGGGCCACCGTGCCTGGCTCTACCATCTGGGTGCTGGGGATTGAACTCAGGCTCTCATACTTGTGTGGCAAGCACATTGCTGACTGAGCCATCCCCCAACCCCTTCCGTGCACTATGGTAAATATGTCATTATATTTATTTAAAATTATTCTCAACCAATCATTAAGTTCTGTCAACTGTATTTGAAGATCACCTTAATAACACTTGGAACCAGCAAATGAGAAACTTGTAAAGCTTGACCAATTTTGTTAGTCAAAGGGCCTAATGGAAGACAAGATGTAGCATAATATTGGGGGCTCCATCTTTGACCTCTTTTGACATTGTATTCGTTTTCTAATACAGTTACTTTTGTGTTGCTATGAAAAAAACATCAGGACCCAAAGTAACTTATGGAAGAAAGAATTTATTTTGGTTTAGCCGCAGAGGGAGAGCCTTGATGGCCAGTAGTCATGGCAGCAGACGCAGGGCAGGAACCAAAGCGGAGGGTCACATCTTCAACCTCAGACTTGAAGCAGAGCAAACTGAAAGTAGGTCAAGGCTCAGAGCCCAGGGACTTCCTCCAGCAAGGCCACACTCCTGAAGGTTCCATAACCTCCCCAAACAGCACCAAGGCCAAGCGGCTCCACTCACTGGGCACCAGAGTTCAAATACCCCAGGCCTTCGGAGATGTTTACCATTCCAACCACCACAAATATGTAAATTCAAACAGAAGACAAGCTTCTGAATGGTGTTGGAGTGGCCCCAAGTGCCTGTTCTTACTCGGTGTACTGAAGTAGATTGTTGGATACCGACTCCGGACAGCTGTGTCTTGAATTTTGTGTGACCTTCCTTACTTTATCAAACCTTGCAAAAAACAGGTTCCTGGCCTAACCAGGGGCTGTACAACTTCCTGGAGTACGTGCTAATCAGTTAGCTGCAGGGGCCTGGGACCAAAGTGACCTCACCCTTCCTCAGGAATTTTTCATTCTTCTCTCTCTGCTCCCCCTCCCTGCCTGAAGCCCTGCTTATAAACCTCAATACCCAGTCAATAAACGAGACCTTGACGCGACTCAGACTGACTCTGTCTTCCTTTATGGTGCCTGGTCTCCTTTCTCTCTCGCCCCCATTGATCTTTCAGGAGGTGCCTCCTCGGGTCTCCCCAATAACCTGGCCCGCGGGACGGGTCAGTAGATGTGCTGCTGAAGATTTCTGTCTCCTTCCCTGGAGCTGTTCAGTAGCTCTTACTCAGCCAATCAGATTCTTTTAGAATTAGTAGTTTACCATCTTGGAAACTTCAAAGTTTTGGTGTAATTGGTATGGGTCTGAGTTTTTTTGTTTTTTTGCGACAGGGTTTCTCTGTGTAGCTTTGTGCCTTTCCTGGAACTCGCTTTGTAGACCAGGCTGGCCTCGAACTCACAGAGATCCACCTGCCTCTGCCTCCCGAGTGCTGGGATTAAAGGCGTGTGCCACCACCACCTGGCTTTCTTTCTTTTTTTGAGGGGGAGGGTAGGGTAGGTTTCCAAGACAGGGTTTCACTGTGTAGCCCTGGCTGTCCTGGAACTCACTCTGTAGATCATGCTGGTTTTGAACTCACAGAGATCCACCTCTACCTCCTTAGTTTTGTGATTAAAGGCATGTGCCACCACTGTCCAGCTGGGTCTGTTGTTCTAAACTCTGATAATTCCTAGATGAATTGACTGAAAATTGCCCGCTTTGTGATAATTATTCCAAAAGATACAACTCCCAGTGATGCCTGACCTTAGGGGCTTGTTTGTTTTACATTCATTTTATGTATGTTTACATGTGTGGGTGCACCTGTCATGGAACACTCCAGAAGTCAAAGGACAACTTTAAAGTGTCAACTCTCCCTCTACCATCTGGGTCCCAGGGCTGAAACTCAGGTTTTGGGGCTTGATGGAGAGTTCCCTTGCCAGCTAAGCCACATCCCAGGTTACCTGCTAAGCCACATCCCAGGTTCTGTCTGTTTCTTTGAGACAGGGTTTCATGTAGTCCAGGTTGGTCTTGAACTACTTTCCCTTCTGCCTCTACCTCCCAAATGCTAGGATTATAGACATGAGTCACTGCATCCGACTTACGGGGATATTTAAGAAAAATATTTCTCCATCTTCTTTTATATTTAAAAATTGATTAAGAATCGAACCCAGGTCCCAGAGCAGCCAGTGACCTTAACCACCGAGCTGTCTCTCCAGCCCCCGAACTAGGGTTAAAAACAAAACAAAATACATTTATTTACTTAATGTGTGGGGGTTTCATGTGGCACACACGTAGAGAATAGCTGTGGGAGGTGGTCGTCACCTTACTACGTGGGTCCCAGGGATCATCAGGTTTGGTGGCAAGCACTGTTACCTTTGGAATATTCTCGGCAGCTCTCCCCTTCCACGAACTGAAGCACTGGTTATGGACACACAGAAGCAAAAAGATTTTAAAATGCTGCAGTTTTCCCCCTTCTTCTGCTTCTGTCAACAGCAGATTGTTCCAGGGTGCACATTGTAAGAAGTGGAGAGGTTCACCCGAGCTAATCCCTGCGACTGTCTCTGCATTTAGTGTATTTTAATAAAGAAGTCCACCGTTGAGTCTTTTTTAAAAATGTTTTCTGTATTTTTAGATTTGTAAGAGTGGTTGCACACTCACCTCTCATGTTGCTAAGCAACAAACCGTACGGTTGCTAGGAGATGGACTAGCAGGGTTGGGGGTAATGCTCAATCCAGTCATCTGACTTTACAGCTTCGGGCAGAAGAGAAAACAGTTCATGTCGGATAAAAAGGTTAGGGAGGGGCAGGAGCCCGGTGGTCAGGGACTGAAATACGGCAGCTCGGAAGGATTGGAGAGCAGAGTGTGCGGGTTCGGCAAGGAGAAGCTCAAACGCAATTTCCTTGCATGAGTCATGGAAAAACCTTACACTGCCATGCTGAATTTCATCTTCTGCGTGCTTCTACCTTATCTGAAAAACAAATGAGAGAAGAAACTCGGGGAAGAAATCTTCCAGTTACCATTCCTAAATGTGTACAGGAGAGTGGAAATCAATAGTAACGCTCACGGAAGACCGACCATTACAAAAATGTTTACGATTATTTAAAAAGCCCAAGTCTAGAGATCGGGATGCAGCCGGCCTCATAAACTGCTTGAGTAGCTCAGTCGGCAGCACCACACAAGCCAGACGTGATGGCACACTCAGGAGAGGGAAGCCTCAGGAGCGCAAGGTCATCTTCTGACACGAATTGAGTTTGAGGCCTGCCTAGGACACACGTGACTCTGTCCACACACAGGGTCTGCACAGCTTCAAGTCACACAGGGTTCTAGCACAGAGAGGGGGATGTGGACCTGGATTTCATCCCTAATCAAGACTATTTGCAATTAATACCTGCTGGCAGAGGGAAAATCAATTTCCTCCAGTGGAGTGTCATTGGGTCTATCAACCACACTCCAGGGCACTTCATGCCCAGAAATAGTTAGCAACACAAAATGAACTCCGTGTTTGTTTTTGTGTAGGGGCACTTTATAAATATAATAAAGTGTATTTATAAATACAATAATTTGGTTTTGTTTGGGCATTTTCATCTTATTGTTTTGGGTTTATTTTTTTATTTTTTATTTTTTGAAAGAGAAAGAACATAAAGTTGGGTAGGTGGGGATGATCTGGGAAAAGTTGGGGAAGGGAAAAGCATGATCAAAATATATTGTATGAAAAAAACTATTTAGAGGAAATCGAGATGACTCTGTGTTAAAGTCACCTGCTGCCAAGCCTGTGTTCGATCCAGGGACATACATGGTAGAATTAGAGAATCTACTCACCAAAGTTTCCCTTCAACCTCCACATCCACACATATGGACAAATAAATAAGTAAAAGAGTAGGTCAATAGAGGAAAGCTAAGAAAACAGGAAGGAAGCAGCTATTGTACGCTACCTTTGCTGTGTCTGAAATAAGAAACCAGCCCCCGGCTTCCGAGTACTCTGTAAAAGGCTGAATCTTTGGGGCTCTGAGTAGTTACCGTTGCTAGCAACCAGGAAGCTCTGGGCTGCTGTTGCAAGGTCCCCACTCAGAGCCTCTTTCTGCCTAAACCAGGAGCTAGTGCCAGAAGCACTGGAGATAAAAAAAAAAAAAAAAAAAAAAAATCGCAAAGCATCCAGCTTCCGTTATCCCCCGTGATTTTATGCAAGCAATCTATTTTGTGTCCTTCGACCATCTGTGTAAAACGTTGGCTTTGAGGGCTGGAGAGATGGCTCAGAGGGTAAGCAGCACTGGTTGCTCTTCCAGAGGTCCTGAGTTCAATTCCCAGCAACCACATGGTGGCTCACAACCATCTGTAATGAGATCTGGTGCCCTCTTCTGGCGTGTAGGCAGAACACTGTACACATAATAAATAAATAAATCTTTAGGCCGGGCAGTGGTGGCGCATGCCTTTAATCCCAGCACTCGGGAGGCAGAGCCAGGCGGATCTCTGTGAGTTCGAGGCCAGCCTGGGCTACCAAGTGAGTTCCAGGAAAGGCGCAAAGCTACACAGAGAAACCCTGTCTCGAAAAACCAAAAAAAAAAAAAAAAAAAAAAAAACGTTGGCTTTGCACAAATGGCTCATGGGCATCTTCATGAATGTCATCCCCACTGCAGAGCGCTAGGAAGATGTTGGGAAATAGACTAAGGTATGATACACGTTCTGTTGTGGCCAGCTTTAACTAAAAGCATAATAAAGAATCTGAACACAGACTTGAGGAGGAGGGGCGGCAGATAAAGGCGCTGCTAGACCTGAGTTTGATCCCTAGAAACAACAGCACAAAGGTATTCCTCCAGAAGCAGGCTGTGCACATGTGTGTTATGTGTGCAAAAATGTGACCATACAAACACACACAACAACAACAACAGCAGCAGCAACAATGACAGAAATAAATGTAATGGAGAAAAAAAGGACCCTGGAACTAGTGTGTGCAGTGGGGGATGTGCACCTCCGAGCCCAGCTCAATAATAAATATTTCTTTTTTAAATTTTGTCTTATTTTATTTTATGGCTACAGATGTTTTGCCTGCTGTATGTCTGTGTACCACATGTGTACCTGGCCCTGGACATGCCGGAAGAAGAGGTAGGACCCTCTAGAATGGAGTTACAGATGGTTGTGAGCACCGTGTGGGCACTGGGAACTGAACTCAGGTTCTCTGGAAGAGCAGCCCGTGCTCTTAACCACCGAGGCGTCTCTCTAGCCAGAGAGATGTAAATACACATGTTTGAAAGGAATTACTGTACACCAGACTCTGTGCCGGGCATTTTGCTCTGTAGCCCAAGCAGTCTTTAGATTTGTGACCTTTTGCCTTTTGATCTCAGCTGTAAGGACTGTATCATGGGGCTCAGTGTGTTGTTGTATAGAGTCTTGCTGTATAGCCCAGGTTGGTCTGGAACTGGCTTCTGTTTACTCCAATCTGTTCAACTTGAGATCCTTCTGCCTCTACCTCCCCAGTGGTAGCATTGCAGGTGTGCTCCATTATATCTAGATGTTTTCTTTCTTTCTTTTTTTTTCTTTCTTTCTTTTCCCTTTGGCTTTTTGAGACAGGTTTGTCTTTGTGTAGCCGTGGTTGTTCTGGAATTCATTCTGTGGTTCAGGCTGGCCTTGAACTCACAGGGATCCACCTGCCTTTGCCTCCAGAGTGCTGGGATTAAAAGCATGCACCACCACAACAGGCCTATCCAGATTTTTTTTTAATTTTAATTTTTATTTTTATTTATTTTTTTTTGGGGGGGGCGAGTTTCTGTGACAGGGTTTCTCTGTGTAGCTTTGGAGTCTATCCTGAAACTTGCTTTGTAGACCAGGTTGGGCTCTAACTCACAGAGATCTGCCTGCCTCTGCCTCCGGAGTGCTGGGACTAAGGTGCTGGCCACTAAGCCCTGAGGATCTGGGTTTGGATCCAAAGTGTATGCAGAAGAGCTGGATGTGGTACATCAAATCTATAATCCCAGAACTGGATTTTCAGAGATGGTGGATCCCTAGAGCTCATTGGTCAGCTAGCCTATCCAAATTTACCAACTCCAGGCTTAGTGAGAGATCCCGTTTCCAGAAAAAAACACCACCAGCAACAACAGTAAAAATCCTCCATATATTAAATAAAGAAATAAACTCAAATCAAGATTTACATTTAGGGCTCATTTGGTAGAGTGCTTTCCTGGCATGCATGAAGCACTGCATAAAAATCAGGTGTTGGGAGGCCCAGAGCGGTGGTGGCGCACGCCTTTAATCCTGGCACTCCAGAGGCAGAAGCCGGTGGAGCTCTATGAGTTCGAGGCCAGCCTGGTCCACATAGTAAGTTTCAGGACAGCCAGGGCTAAGTAGAGACTCACTTGTTTTATTTGTTTGTTTGTTTGTTTCTTCAAGATGTGGCCTCACTATGTAGCTCTGGCTGTTCTGGAACTTCCTTTGTAGCAAAGACTGGCCTCAAACTCACAGAAATCTTCCTGCTTCTGCCTCCCAAGACTGGGATTAATGATGTGTGCCACCACAGCTGGCTTAGAGGCCCTGTCTCAAAATAACAAAATCTACACAACCCTCCCCAGCACAAAACAACCCCAGGTGTTGCTGGAACACTGAGAGGTAGGACAGGAGGATCAGAAGTGAAGGTCATCCTTGACTACATAGTGAAGTTGAGGCCTGTCCCTGTCCGACATATGGTACCATGTCTGCCTGTGTGTAACAGCCAGGTTGTATAATCCCTGTTACTCAGGGGACTGAGGCAGGAAGACTGACAGTCTGAGACAAGCCTTTAGCAAGACATCTCAAATACACGTATTTCCCGTGAACTGGTTTTCCCCACCACCATGTCGGTTCTGGGCCTGGAACTCAGATCATCACGTTCGGTGACAGATGCCTTGACCCGAGGAGCCATCTCACCTGCCCTTGTCTTGTTTCTAGTCAGGATCTTGTGTAATGTAGCTCAGGTTGGCTTCAGATTTCACGTGAAGCTGGGGCTAGCTTTGAAAACCTGGTCTTCTAGTTCTGATATTACAGGCGTGTGTCATCAAAGAGCAATCTCTCTTGCTTTATAGGGACCGAAGTCAAAGCCTGAGACTCTCTTTGTTAGTACTTCCTTCTGGCCCTTCCAGGCCTCTTCCCCTACCGGTGGAATATGAGAGAGGAAATCCGGACTTTAATTTTTAAAGCCCCGGGACACATGCGGCTTGTGTGACCTTGGTGACGAATCAGCTGAAATGACTCACTTTTGTAGAATTCAGCAAATACCTTTGACTGGAATGTTGTCTGCCGTTGAAAACATCATGCTTGACCTCATTCTGCAAATTTCTGGAGAGGGGGATTATGTTCCCCTCAGACTGTATAACTAGAGGGCTGGTGTTTCAGAGGTTTCCTGTCAGCAATACCGAGTCTGTTTGGACCGCAATTCAGGTTAACTATTTTCTTGTTTGGTTAAATAGGAACTCGGTTGAAGCCACAGCCAGAGGAGTCGCTGCCAGTATCCTTCATGTGGCATTGCCCAGTGAGGGGCATGCCTTCCCTTCTTTCCCCAACTGAACACTCCACAGAGGCCAATCACTTAGGGCAGGACAGCTTTAAAAAGGCAATTAGCATAATGTAAGGAAGCCTCAGAAACCGGAGGGGCTGCGACTGAAATTACACTCTAAATGATGAGTGTTGGGAGCAATGAAAAGGAACGATTATTTGGTGGGCATTTAAAAGTAATTTCCCTACAGCCTCAGGTGTGTGTCCTTTTCATGCTGGGGTGAGGGGCCTGGGCGAAGCTCTTCTAGAAAACCGGTTGCAGAGGAGAAGATTACGTATGACTTACTGGAAGCGCAAAGAGCAGCCTCATGTTGAGAGCAAGGCTGGGTGGATGCCAGGAGACATCCCAGGGGACGGTGCTGCCAAGCAACTGGCACACCGAGAGCTGACCTGGCCCTTTTCTTAACGCTGACTGCCGGCTGGCTCCCAAGTTCTATCAGAGGACTGCACTGAAAGGCCCAGTATGTGTTAAGACATCATGGCGACTCCAGAGCAATCTGAGAATCTAGTAGCCGGGAAATAGAGAGGTATAGCCGTCAGCTCTCTGTGGAATGACTGTTTGGCTTGGGTGAGACGTTCGTTGAGACAGCTCCACATGGCCAAACGTTCAGTGTCACCATCCTCTCCGTGCCTTTGAAATGAACAGTTTGAATCCAGACATCCCCAAATGCTTCCTAGACACTTCTTGGGGTTGGGGAAGAGATAAAGAGCACATCATTCTAGCCAGCAAATTTAGGCTTAAAGATGCTCTTGTATGCCGGGCGGTGGTGGCGCACGCCTTTAATCCCAGCACTCGGGAGGCAGAGCCAGGCGGATCTCTGTGAGTTCGAGGCCAGCCTGGGCTACCAAGTGAGTTCCAGGAGAGGCGCAAAGCTACACAGAGAAACCCTGTCTCGAAAAAACAAAACAAAACAAAACAAAACAAAACAAAAAAAAGATGCTCTTGTAATCTGGGTGGTGGGGGCACACACCTTTAATCCCAGCACTCGGGAGGCAGAGGCAGGCAGATCTCCAAGTTCAAGGCCAGCCTGGTCTACAAAATGAGTTCCAGGATAGCCAAGGTTACACATGGAAACCCTGTCTCAACCCCCTGCGCGCACCCCCACACCCCCCAAAAAATCATTGCGTTTGTACAGCCAGAACTGAAAGTCAGAGGCTAGAGTGAGTGGGCACACAGGACAAGGAAGAAAGATGTTTTCCTAACTAATCCTCGGTGCTCATCTTACTAATGAGAAATCTTAGCTCAGAAAGGCAGGGTCCAAAGAAGCAGAACCTGGTGGTGACAGCCAGGCATGTTCCCTCTCAACTGGCAGCTGACTCACTGGAGCATTTTAAGAGGTTTGGGCAAAGGAAACCACAGAGCAGGTGGCGCTGTGACTCAGTGCGGTGGCTTGCCCATCCTAAAACAACACATCAATTCTGCTTCCAATCAGCTCTTAATTTTTAATCTTTCCTTTGGAAATATGACATTTAAGCATACTAGAGAGCAGGAATGGGGGGCGGTGGCTAACATCTCACAGATATTCTGTAAGCAGTTAACTTCCTGCCATCTTTCACGACCGGATGCATCCTGCACAGGCCTGATGGCCTTCAAGGCAGTATCAGCTGCCAGGGTCACATGTTCCTGGGGCACAGCAGTCATTCATATTCTCCATAGCAACCTGAGACCCAAGGCTTTTACCAGGATGCAGTCCAGGGACCACATGAGACACAAAGGCTCGGCCCTTCACAACAAGCTGGCTGACGCCATTTAAAGTAATAGGAGAGGCCCACGGTAACTGGTGTAATGTAAACTATAATAACAGGGTGTGCCTGGAGCTTGGCCTTGGGTCTTTCATTACTTTCTCCTCCCCTTTATTATTGTCTTATACTCTACCAGACACACGGTCGCCTCAGCTACAGGGCAGTCGGCGCAGGAATTTATGTCTCTTCTTGGAGAACATGCGTCCAAAAGCAGAAAAACCACACAAATGGGAACTTTTTATGAAAAGATTTATTAACTTTTCATTTTTTGTGTATGAGCATTTAGGCTGCCTGTATGTATGTGCCTTATGTGTAGGCACGGTGTCTGAGGGAGCCAGAAGACGACATCAGATTCCCTGGAACTGTAGTCACAGTGGTAAACCATCATATGGGTGCTGGGAATTGAACCCAGGTCCTCGGAAAGAGCAGCCAGGACTCCTGATCAGGAGCCAAGGGGACTTTCTCCTGTTGGTTCTTGGCAGCTTAGTGGTAGCAGCCCACAGAATATCCTAAGCATCTCTGTTCTGTTTTGTGGTCTAGTGCTTGTTTCTGGTGACCTACACTGTGAAAGGGAGCCCTCGTGGCTCCTCACCTGGGCTCCACAGGAGGTGCTGGGATGCTTCTCAAATGTTAGGAAGTAGAATTTTCCCAGTCAATATTTTACAATAATTATCTATGTATGCACATCAGGATTTTGTCCATTTACGATTTTATTATTTGTGTGAATGTGTGTTTTGTGCACTTGAATGTGGGTCCCCAAAGAGGCCAGAAGATCTGAACACCCCCCCCCCAAGAGTTACAAGCAGCTGTAAGTCTCCCATTGTGGTACCGGGAACCAAACTCAGGCCCTCGGAAGCAGCAAGTGTCGCTTTTAACCACTAAGCCATCTCTCCAGCCTCCAGGTACACTGGTTTGCTTCAAACCAAATTTCTAATTCTCCTATGTATTTGAAAAGACTTTGTCATTATTATTACTATTAGTGTGTGTGTGTGTGTGTGTGTGTGTGTGTGTGTGTGTGTGTATGTGTGTTGTGTCATACAGAGACTGAACCTAGGGCCTCATGAATGTTAGGCAAGCACTCTACCACTGAGCTATATACCCAGCTGTTGTTAATACTTTTTAAATTATTATTTTTTTTTTTTTGAAGCAGAATCTCACATTGTAGCCTAGGCTAGCCTGGAACTCATGACAGTTTATAGAACTGTCCTGGAACCCGCTGCCTCTGTAAAGTGCTACGTGCCATCCATAAGAAGCAGGTGCTTTACATTTTTTCTGTTTCTGTTTTTGTTTGTTTGTTTGTTTTTTGAGGTAGAGCCTCACCATATACCCCAGGCTGGCCTGAAATTTTATTTCTGTGTTAATTTTGGGTATTAGAAAATAGACAAGAGAAATTAAGCCATTTGCTTGATGATGTAGAGATAGTTCTGTGGAATAGCCAGGACTGGAGTGTAGTCGAGTTCCGGAATTTATGGCTTAAAGAAGTATAAATTATAGTTCCTACACTCAATAAATGTGTAATCTAGTTGAGGGAAAGATGACTAACCCACATTTTAAGGAGCCCGGTAAATTATGTAACATAAGCATATATAATTAAGTGTTAAATTAGATGTTGTCAACTGTGAATGCTTCAGGAGGACATGGAGGCCTGGACTGGGAAAGTAAGATCTTGTGGAGGAATGACCTTGAAGCTGCGCTTTCAATGACCTCTGAGATGTGCATGTGGAAAGTGCTAGAAGCAAGAGTGAACAGAGCCTTGTCCTACAAGATGAAGCAGTCAGTCATCCTGGGTGAGGCTCATGGACTGGCTGGTCCAGCTTTGAAGGCCTTTAAGGCAGAGTTTAAACTGACGGCATTAACAGAATACGTCACTAAAGGCCCTGATCAACGGAGAGCTAGAACAGAAGGGTGTTCACAGGGGAGCTGTTCGTTTGCTAGTTTTGGTGGCTCAGATCTGTAATCCTAGCACTTGAAGCTGACCCAAGAGGGTTGCTGCAAATCAAGGCCAGCCTGAAACCACAGAGTGAGGTAAAAGGGAAGGCCCCTGAAGAGGTGACACTTGAGCTGGCCTCTGACACAATTGGCTTTCTTAGTTAAAGCGTCATCTTGGCAGAGGCTCTGGGGCTGGTGTAAGAGAGAAGCCTGCATGCCAGGCTGAGCTCAAAAAGATCAACCTGTTGGTGAGGGCACAGGAAGAGGGGAAAGCTACCTAAATACAAAAGTGTTTATTTATGACTCTGTGTGTGTGTGTGTGTGTGTGTGTGTGTGTGTGTGTGTGTGTGTGTGTGATGTGGTATTGTGCAGGCATGTGCATACCACAGTGCACATGTAGAAGTCAGATAACAAGTGCATCTTGAGTCTTCTGGACCCAATGTAATTCTCCATTCTGGGCTAAAGTATCCCACCACACCACGCCTTTTTATGGTACTAGGGATTGTAGATGGATTTTTGGGGGGGCCAACAGCTCACAGGAAAAATGACATGGGGACTTACTATTAAGTATGAAAGCTCGGCCGGGCGGTGGTGGCGCACGCCTTTAATCCCAGCACTCGGGAGGCAGAGCCAGGCGGATCTCTGTGAGTTCGAGGCCAGCCTGGACTACCAAGTGAGTTCCAGGAAAGGTGCAAAGCTACACAGAGAAACCCTGTCTCGAAAAACCAAAAAAAAAAAAAAAAAAAAAAAAAAAAGTATGAAAGCTCAGCTTGTCCCATTAGCTCTTATTTATTTATTTATTTATTTATTTATTTATTTTTTGGTTTTTCGAGACAGGGTTTCCCTGTGTAGCTTTGCGCCTTTCCTGGAACTCACTTGGTAGCCCAGGCTGGCCTCAAACTCACAGAGATCCGCCTGGCTCTGCCTCCCAAGTGCTGGGATTAAAGGCGTGCGCCACCACCGCCCGGCACCATTAGCTCTTATAACTTAGCTCATTTCTATTCATCTACATGCTGCCACATGGCTCGTGGCTTTTACCGCTCCATCTGCATGTCCTCCTTCCTCTGCATCCAGCTGGTGACTCTGGCTTTCTTCTTCCCTGAGTCCTCTCTGCCCCCAGAAGTCCTGCCTAACCTCTTCCTGCCTAGCTATTGATCATTCAGCCCTTTATTAAACCAATCACAATGACCCATCTTCACACAGTGTAAAGGAATATTCCGAAACAGGGGACCTGTGCATGCTCAGTGATCATTTTACCAACTGAACCATGATCTCTTACTCCTCACTCAGAGCCAGGCATGATGGTGCAGGCCTGTGATCCCAGCACTCTGGAGGCAGAGGCAAAAGGAACATAGCAAGTGTGAGGCCAGCCTGGTCTACATATCAGGTTCCAGGCCAGGAATACACAGATTGACTCTTGTCTCCAAAGGCAAAACAAAAATGTTGGTAGCCAAGCTGGGCACATGGCATTTGCTGGTGGCCCAGCTGCTTGGTAGATAGAGAGAAGGTAAGGGTCCTTTGAGCCCCGAAGTTCAAGAACAGCATGAATCACACTTGGAGACTCTCAGCTAAAAAAAAAAAGATGGAAAGAAGAGAAAAGTTATCTTGGCATTGTTCTCTTTCAGGCTTCACATGGTGGCTTGTTCTTTTCGGTCAAGGCCCCTAAGCCACGGCCTGCCTTACCACCAAAATGTTCTAAAATGCAGTTTGGTGGGACCAGTGGGAAGGTTCAGCAGATCAAAGCTCTTGCCACCAAACCTGATAACCTGAGTTCATCCTCTGGGACCCACATGGTGAGGAGAGAAGAAGTGACTTCCTCAGGTTGTTCTGGGACCCCCCAGGTGCTGTGGAATGTCGTGCACACACGTACAGATACACAGATACGATTTCCAGGGCCTAGAGGGGAGGTTCTTGCAGAAAACCTGCATTTGTTTCCAGGGTCCAAACAACAGGTCTCAACTGTCTAACTCTAGGTCCAGGGGACCCGATGGCTCTTCTTTCTTCTTTATATATATATATATTTATGTGTATGGGTCTTTTGCCTGCATGTATGTCTCTGTGGCGCATGCATGTAGTGCCTGTGGAGGCCGGAAGAGGGCATCAGATTCCCTCAGAACTGGAGTTGCCATGTGGGTGCTGGGAATCGAAGCTCAGGTCCTCTAGAAGAACAACCAGCTCATAACTGCTGAGCCAACTCTCCAGTCCCCCAATACCTCTCCACCTCCCCAGCATCTCTTCTGACCTCCAAGGGCTCCTGAATGTGTGTAATGTGCATAAACATAAACACATGCACACACATAAAATAAAATAATAAATAAATGTAATTTTAAAAAAACGTAGTTTAGGGGGTTGGAGAGATGATCCAGCAGTTTAGAGTACTGGCTGTTCAGGCCGTGGTGGTGCACACAACTTTAATCCCAGCACTCAGGGAGGCAGAGTCAGGTGGATCTCTGTGAGTTCGAGGCCAGCCTGGGCTACAGAGCGAGTTCCAGGATAGCCAGGACTACACAGAGAAACCTTGTCTTGAAAAAAACTAAAGAAAAGAAGAGAAAAGAAGGAGCACTGGCTGGAGAGATGACGCAATGGTTAGGAGAACGGTCCTCACAGAGGCCCCGGTTGGCTTCCCGTCACCTCTATGATGGTGCACAACAGTGACCCCCTGTCCCAGGGATCTGATGTCCCCTTCTGGCCTCCTCAGGATCTGGACAGACATATGGTACACATACATGCATGAAGGCAAAACACTCATTCACATAGATTAAAACAAAAAAGCTACAGCCTGGTGTAATGTCACGGGTCTTTAATTCCAGCACTTGGGAGGTAGAGGCAGGGGGATCTCTGTGAGTCCAAGGCCAGCCTGGTCTGGTCTATAGAGTGAGTTCCAGTACAGCCAGAGCTATATAGTGAGATCCTGTTTTCAAAACAAAAAGAACAAAAACCCCCCAAAAAATTAAAATTAAAAATAAAAACAACCAAACAACGCACACTCTGGGTCATGCACATCCTCGCTTCTTAGGAGACCCCAGGCAGACTCCTTCAGCTCTCTTCCTGTTCCCATTTCTCACCACTGAAGTTTCCAATCCGCCTCTTAGAGGTTGCCTCTTTGTTTGTTTGCTTTTCTTTTTCTTTTCTTTTCTTCCTTTCTTTTTTCTTTGTTTGTTTTTTGAGACAGGGTTTCTCTGTTGCCCTGACTGTCTTGGACTCACAGAGATCCACCTGCCTCTGCTTCCACAGTGCTGAGATTAAAGGCCTGTGCCATCGCCACTCAGGCTCTAACAGTCACTTGCTTATAGTTCCTCAAGCCAAGGTCACAGCCAGGGCCACTCCTGGGCCCGCTGTCCCCAAGAGTCCACGGCTATTCGATGACTCCGCTTCTATTGGAAGAGCTCTCTGCAAGGGAAGTAGTTCTGAAAATACTGTCCTGGACTGAGAATTCCTTCCTCGGGGAAAGAAGGATTTTCCTGACCAGTGTGGGATGGGGGCCACGCTGAGGAAGCCAGGCTGGTGCCCACGAATCAGCAGGCTCTTGTTCAGTGTCAGGGGTTAGTGGCTGTTAACTAATACACCACATGCTTCTCAGTTCAGCTTTTTCCCGTTTTTTAACCTCCCAAACAAAGCTATTAGATTAGATGATCTCATTCATATATATACGTATATGAGATTGTGTGTGTGGTGGGGGTAGGGCCATGATGTCATAGTGTTTGTTACACACTTCCAGCATTTGGGGGGCAGAGGCAGGTGGATCTCTTTGAGTTCCGGGACTGCCTGGCTTACATAGAGCATTCCAGGCCAGCCAGAGTTACACAGTGAGACCTTATCTTGTTGTGTATCTGGTGCTGGTGTAAGTTCACTCGGGTCCATGGAATCAAGAGACAGAGGCTCCTCCAGGATGATTCTCTGTCTCTGTGGACTGGTCCACTGTAGCTTATCAAAGAGCCCTTTTATTGTTCTCCAGTTTATACCCTTCAGCAAGTTAATCCTCGCACCCAGACACCTCTCATCTAAGCTTCCCAAAGGGAACGTGCCAAATGCAAATTAACATCTGAAGAATGCCTGCGGGGTTCTGGGTTCTTCTTCAACCCAATTTGCATGGCTTTGCACCTTCAGAAAGACTCTCAGACAAGATTCACATAGAGGGTACTGGGAGACAAAAGGTAGCAATCACAAAAGGCAGACTGAGGCTAGGTGCTAACACTCTGGAGTCAAACCAGGTGGAGCTCTGTGGGAATTCTCCCAACATTATCTCAAAAAAAAAATTGTTTTTGTTCAGTTATTTATTTTTATGTATGTGGCATTTTGTGTGTGTGTCACAGTGTGTTTGTGTGTGTAGATCAGATAGTTTTTTCCCTCTATCATGTGGGTTCTGGGCATGGAACTCAGATCTTAGAACCTTACCCACTGAACCATCTTTTGGGTTTTAGACTAGATGAGTGCTTGTCTAGCATGTCCAATCTGTAGGTTAGATCCTCAGCTGAAGAAAACTGGGCATGGTGCGTCCACTCCCAGTTCAAGGTCATCCTCAGCTGCAGGGTTCAAAATGAATCCTAGGTCCAGGAGGCCCTGAAACAAAGAATGGAAGAAAGAGAAGGTCAGGGAGTGTGACCACCTACCCCCTTTCCCAGGCAGAAAAAACAAAGGTCACAGTGTTACTATGAGCAACATGGAGTATCATTAAACAATAGTCCCATGGCCTGTCCAGGCGATCGGTTTCACAGTATTGAGGATAAGAAAATTCAGACTGCCAGGAGCGTTTATAAAAAGAGCCAAAGAAGGCAGGGAACAGATTGGAAGCCCACGGGGATGTTTCTGTCATCTGTTGACTAGGATGAGGGTCCCGGATCCCAAGGGCATGACGACAGGGTCAGCCCCGTCTCTTCTCTCTGTTCTTGGCAACAGGCAGTCAAGCCAGAAAGAGCAATCTGTCAAATCTAACTAGAGGAGAAGAGAGTGAACAATAGACACCCCGCTCCTAACTGACAGCCCCGTTTAATGAGGTGGAGGAGCTCGGGGGGCATGTGTGTTTCCTGTGCTTGGAAATGGGTCCTTCAGATCAATTCTTTCCTTAACGCATGGTGCAAACCATCGCTAACTGGATTCTTATTTACTTCGCCAGAAATCTCCAGGTCTCTTCGCTTTTTAAATTCATGCACATCCAGCAAAGGCGGAAGAGAGCGTGGGTCTGTTTCAAAGGTGAGGCTGAAACAGAGTACGGTTCCATCACGAGTCGCTTGGATGTGGAAGTGCGTGTATGCTGTGTGAGTGGGTTCTCTTTTCTTTTCTGTAGTAAGTTATACCAGGGACATTAGCATGTCTCTGTCTTTGAAGTCCTTTTAAGACAAGGCTTACGATTCAACTGCTGAAGTTTCAGAACCCTCTGAAGTTTTTTATTAGTCACGAGTAAACACATCGTAAGTTACAAACATATTTAATTATATTTTTGATTTGTACTTTAAATGGCCTCTCTCATCTGGGTGATTTATTTCTTGTATCAAAAGTGAGTTTCATGGGGAAGAGAGATCTATTTTTAAAATTCAGCTGAGTGTGTTTCTTAAAATTGAAAATGAATTAGACTATTGATGCTTCAGAAACATGCATTTGTACAGTCTATTGCTTCAAATAAGCAAAGCCTATCTGTTAAGCTAATATACTGAATTCCAGTGCTTTACTAATTTAATGTGACCTTGGTAATGAACAAAGTATAATCTTAATGTGGGGCAGTTTAGGTATCTTAAAGGTAAAAGAAAAATTTCCGTGAGGAGGAAGAGACAGGATGGCAGAGAGTAAGAAACTAGGCTGGAATTCACCTGTTCCAGGTGCCCGAGTTTGATGGTGTGGTCTACTTATTGTCTACTTATCTGATGGATTGTCTACTTATTGTCTACTGATTTTCTGATTCAACTGTCACAGCCTTCGGTGGTGTGTGTTTCTATTCTCTCCACTCAGTAGTTAAGGAAATTAGTCCAACAACACAAAGAAATGCAGTCAGACCTCCCTCGAGTCCAGGCTGGTTTGCTTCCAAGAGCCGAGAATGTCAGAACTCCTCCGGTTGAGATAAGAAATATTAAATATTAAGAACCATTGCATCCATAATAAGACGGTAACCCGACATCTGTCTTCTGGTCTATCAGTCTCTATGGATACGATGAGGCTGAGGCTTTAAGCCTGATGTGTGCATGCCCAATTCCTTTACTGCTTGTGGGTAATCTTGTATTTTCTTTTTAGAAAATGTTTATTAGATTCATGTGTTTTGATTCTTTTATTTTTGGACAGAGTCTCTGCTCCCCCACCCTTGTCCTCCTGTTCCTTTTCTTTTACACACCCATTGTGTTAATAAACTCAAGCCTGCTCCCCAGTCCAGAGAACCACTGTTATTGACAGTTCTCCCTCAGTGGTCAAGGATGTCTGTGCATATGTGCATCATTGTTCTGTATGACTCTTAAGAAAACAGAAACGGCTCCATGCTGGACTTTCTGTTTGACTGCCTGTTTTTCTCTCTGTTCCTCTCGAAGCCCCTTCCACGGGGATATTTCCATCTCGTTCCTCTCAGCTGCTGCACAGCGGAGTCCGTGACCACTCGGTGTCCGTGGCCACCTTCATTTTTTTTTTGTTTTTGTTTTTGTTTTTTCTCAACCTGTGCCTGTACTCTTGGAATGATTGCGTGGCACAAGTCAGCACCTAACTGGGTTTGTATCCACAGGGCAGGTTGAAACAGGCATAGGCTTTGTGGCTGATTGGAGTGTTACTAACAACACACAAGAACCAAGGAGAGTAGCTGGGGGCCCAGCTCAGCACCCTGAGCCCAAGGCGCTGTGTTCTCATCCCCCTGCCTCCCAATAGTTCACCCAGCACTCTCCAGTCATGTATTCCTCATACATGAGATGTTAGTAGTAGCCTCACAAGGGTCTTGTGAAGAGGAAGTGATGGAGCACAGGGAAAGATGGGCAAGCCTGGGGTACAGAATTATGTTTGCACTTCTCTTGAAATGGTCTTTCAGATGAAGTGCTTCGGGTGTGGCTTAAAGAAGGGTGGATAATGAACGGAGCTATGGGTGTGACTGGTAGCCTGGAAGCCCTGGAAAGACGACAGGGTGATGTGCACCTGTCACCCAAGCCCCTGGGAGACTGAAGAAGCCATCCTTGTCCTGTCTGAAACAAAACAAAACACCACACACATGCAAACAACAACAACAAACAAACAAACAAACAAAAAACCCCACCACCACAACAGCAAAAAACAAAACTAAAGGCCCTAGAGAATGGCCACAGGGGTGACTGTCGATCAACTGTGTGACATATGTGATGGTTGTCACATATAAAATAAGGGTGACGGTAATGTGTGGCCTTTTCCAAGTGCCACCTCATTCAATGTCACAGCTGCGCCCTGGGAAGTGGACTGAGTTGCTAAATGAGGTAACATAGGAACGGAACGCACTTAGCGTATTTTTGGTGTAAATGATGTATGTGGTATTACACTATGCAGACAGTGTGGTCTAAACTCAGAATTCAACCACATTCACTGTCCCTTTAATGCTTTTGTTAGTTGCTTTATTTCTTTTTAGAGGGTCTCAAGTAGCTGAGGCTGTCTTTGAACTCCTGATTCTCCTTCTTCTGCCTCCTGAGTGCTGGGAGTACACGTGTGTGCCATCACACCTGGCTAATGCGTTTTTTTGCAAAGCATGGATTCCTTGGATACCTGCTGTATGTCTAATACCCTGCTGTATATGTGCAAAATATGAAATGCAAACCAGAGATTTTGTCCCCAAATTATGATTTTGATTTTTAAATTGACGTTCTCTAAAATATGAGGTAACATATTTTGGGGATTTTGAGCCTCACCGTTGAAAACGCTGCTAAAGACCCACTGTAGAGGTAACTGACGTCAACCAACACAGGCAGAATTATGAACATTCACGCCCAGAATCTGCTTAAATTTTCTTTTAACTACAGAGGTAAATATAAGCCCATGACATCTGCTCATTTGTTCTAGCTGGGCCTCACCTGTGAAAGGGAGCCTTTGGAGGGTCTCTCTAGGGCTAAGCAAGCCGGTTACTGGGGCTGCCTGAGGCTGGGGCAGCTGCAGGCAGTCGCTCTCCTGACTCTTAAGATCTTCCAGCAGCATGCACATATTCCATTGTTCTGGACACAGCACAAGTGGATATTTAGGGGGCAGATGAAATCCAGTAAGGATTATTTTAAGGAGCTGGACTATTCATGCAGAGTTCAGGAAATAAACCTGTGTTGTTTCTAAAATGCCTGCTTATTCCTCTCAGCTCAGAGAGCCTTCTCTAACCCACAGAACCTGTTTTTAGGGTGTGTGTGAACTCATCCCAGCCAGCCCCAAACTGAAATTCCAATTGGACAAAAAAAGACCACTTCAGCTGTTGGGAGCTGAAGCCACATGTGAATTTTGGTCGGAGAATCAGTCAAGCAGCAGATGGGCTGGGAGCTCGGGGAATGCGGTGACTCCCGAGGCCTGAGTCAGCCCCTTTGCCTTAATTCCAGGCTTAGCTCAGAGAGAAGCAATTTGGAATGCTTTTCTTTTAAAGGGGCAGTGGCAGATTTTTCTTTTTGTTTTGCCTTTTGGTTTGGGGTGTTATTTATTTGAGGTGTTAGAGACTGCTCACAGCAAGCGCTCTCGCGTTCTTTTGTTTTATTTTGTTGACAGGGTTTTACTCTGCAGACCAGGCTGGCCTCGATTTTAGAGATCCACCTGCCTTTGCCTCCTGCGTGCTGGGATTAAAGGTGTGCTCCACTACCGCCCAGCTGGGGATATTTCTAAGGGAACCCTCTTTCTTTTTACCCTGAAGAGATTTCTTAGCAGACGAATTTCATTGACTCACAGCTCTAGAAAGAATAGACTCTTAAATGCAATGTATACCGAGTGTAATTATTGAGTTAAACTATTATAAGATACTTAGGTCCATAAATCAACGCTTTAGTTCCTCTATATTCCAAAGATACTGGTAAAGGAAAATGGATTTATTATTGTTTAGCCAAACCAGAGAGAGAAAGGCTTCTACTGTCTCTCCGCCAGCAGTGTTATGGGTTAGCAGAAAAGACAAAAGGAAAGCCGAGTGATCCACACGTACAGTATGACCGTGAGAACGTTAACCAGCCTTTTCCTGAGGAGATTTGGGCTCCATCATGTCCCATCCCTTGTTTGGAAGACAGTTTTGTATTTAAGTCTGGATCAAGGATGTGGGGCTGTAAAGAGTCCCCATCTTGAGGCTGTGACACAGCAACACTGAAGGACCAAAGGGGATGAAATCTGAGACCCGAATGGAGACCTATGGTTTTTGTTGGATGGGCCAATCATCTGGCTCCAGGACCACCTCCAGGAGGGCAGATCACCTGAAGCCACTTGAAAGAGATAGGTGGAGTAATTAACCCTATAATGAGACAAAGTGCCTCTTCTTCCCAGAATTCCCACCCCAGCGCTGTAGTCTGCAGGGCTGTGTTCTCGTCCAGTCTCATAGGCCTGAAGGGACACACACACTGTCCCACTCGAGCACGTGGCTCTGGCAGGCCTGGCCCTTCTCCCCATTCCCTCTGCCTTGCTAAAAACCATTAGAGTACATTCCTGAAGCTAGCCACCACAGTCTGTTCCCTGATTTCACCACTTCCTCCTCCTGAGGCTGACTACAAGGTCCAGCTATCAAAGTATTGAAGTCCAGCAATCAAAGGCCCCCCTTTGGCTCACCTAATTAACATGCCCAGTCAAAATTAAACATCTCATCCTAACATGGGGTTCCCCCTTTACCTTTATAAACCACCATTTTCTTATGAGCCATGTCTGTCTCCTCTCTCCCCAGAGGCAGTCCTTTGTCCCCCTCCAGGACAAATACCCCTCCCCCCTCCCCTCCTCCCCTTCCCCTTCTCCCTCTTCCAGCTCCTGTCTCTGTCCCTCTGGAGCAAATCAGTCTCCTTTGTGCTGAGAACTTGGTCTTGGGGGTCCTTTTCCTTTCAAAGCCTGAACTTCTCTGAACTTAGGAAAGTATAATTTTTCCTTTTCTTCCTCTCTGCCTGCTGCTGTGTTTCTGACCTCCATGGCAGTTTAACTCAGATGAAATTTTGGTTTTGTTTTTTCCTTTTCCATTCTTCTCTGGGCAGCTGCTGAGATTTACAGCTTGTCTGCCTGGCCTTGTTTTAGTTCAACTTCTAATAAAACTTCCCCGAGCTTCCTTTTGAGTCCATTCCTAAGTTTTTTTATGAAGGAGACTCAGAACCCAAAAAAAGCGTACCAGTTTCTCCAGGATCATAAAGATAGTTCCTTGGGAAAAAGTACCTACTGTGAGAGAGAGAGAGAGAGAGAGAGAGAGAGAGAGAGAGAGAGAGAGAGAGAAAGAGCTCTCTTTTTTAAATTTCTTTTTCTTTCTTTCTTCTTCTTCTTCTTTTTTTTTTTCTTTTTCCTTTTTGGTTTTTCAAGAATAATTCAGAATAATCCATGGCAGTCCTGCCAATTGCTGCACCAGGGGCATGGATTCTCATTAAAGAACTATTAAATTATGATGCCTGTCTCTTTATCACTGCCTAAGTAGTGGGGCCTAAGGGTGGTCCCTGGGCTAAATGACCTGATTTAGGCCTAACTGGGATGTTAGGTCTCCACCTAGGCCAGAGATTTAACCTTTTTTTTTTTTTTTTGGTTTTTTTTCGAGACAGGGTTTCTCTGTGTAGTTTTGCGCCTTTCCTGGAACTCACTTGGTAGTCCAGGCTGGCCTCGAACTCACAGAGATCCGCCTGGCTCTGCCTCCCGAGTGCTGGGATTAAAGGCATGCGCCACCACCGCCCGGCTTAACCATTTTTTTTTATTCTGACACAATAAACAAAATTTTAAAAAAGTAAAGACCTCCTGTTTTGAAAAAGAAAATAGTATTGGATCCCATCCATTCTGCACCTGACAGAGTTCTTCTTGTGTAACAGGGTTTTTCTCTGAGGTTAGCTTAGGCTCCTGCACTCCTGCTCAGCACACTAATTTCGCAAATGAGAAAGGCAAGGGTGTGAAGGTTGAAGTGAGGCTTTCTCTCCCGCTGCGGCTTCAGTTGGGATCAAGGCTGAACTGCCTCTTCCTGAAGGTGAACTTCGTATTTTATTTCATTTTAAAGAGAAAGGACACACTTAGGAAATTTTGCCTGGAAGCTCAGATTCAAATTTCCAAGGGTGGGAGTGTAGGTGACTGGTAGAGTGCAAAGCCTGCAGGAAAAAAAGCAAAACTCACAGCAGGTTAGAATTCTAAATATAGTTAGACCTTGCTTTCCACAGAGTTCAGGGCTCCGGAAGATTCGAGGCTCAGATCAGTATCAGTGGGGAATTTATTCTGCCTCCCTCCTCCCAAGAGATGAAAGCAGCTGTGATGGAGGAGCCGGAGCAGGGGAGAGGGAGAGGGGGAGGGGGGGGGAGGGGAGAGGGAGAGAGGGAGAGAGGGAGAGAGGGAGAGAGGGAGAGAGGGAAGAGAGAGAGAGAGAGAGAGAGAGAGAGAGAGGGAGGGGAGGGAGGGAGGGAGAGAGAGAGAGAGAGAGAGAGAGAGAGAGAGAGAGAGAGAGAGAGAGAGAGAGAGAGAGAGAGCGCTCTTTCTTTTTTTCTTTTTTTTGAGACAAGCTTTCTCTGCGTAGCCCTTGGCTGTCCTGGAACTCATTCTGTAGACCAGGCTGGCATGGAAGAGACCCTCCTCAATAACAAAGAAAAAGAGGCTTCCCTTCACCACCACCACCCCGCTGCCCAGAGAAGGGCTTGCCTTTGTGTGAGCTGACTTCCTCTGGGGACTCCTCCAGGGAGGTTCAAGCGGTGTCCTTGCCTTAGTTTAGTAACCTTTGGTTCAGTAGTCCAGGGTCATGCCCCGAGATGTGTGCCTGCATTGTGTTAAAGTTTTCAGCTACTGTGTTCTTGTATCTTCTCTCTGAAGGACACAATAGAATAACAGGGAGGCATTCCCTCCTTCCTCTCTCAGATAAACAAATGTCAAACATCTTCCTGGATCTGCCCCATTCACTAAAAGTTACTAAATATCCCCTTTTGTCCTCCAAACAAAGAACTCCTGGTATTCATCCTGGTTGGATCCAGATTGTGAGGGCTGCAGCCCAGACATTCACCTATGGGACCTACTAACCCAACTTCCTTTGTCCTGCTGTGAGTTCCTAATTGGGGTTTTTCTGGCAGGGCTGTTGTGAACAAAAGCCTATAGTGAATGCTTACAGATGGGCTGTGATGGGAAACACAATCTTCAAGTCACACAGGGACCCAGTAAATATCATCATTCCTTTTATTTCCCCCCTTTTAATGGACTTTTTTCTTGTACTGAATTTGTTCTTTAACCATTTCACACAGCTGGGCATGGTGGCGAACGCCTTTGATCCCGGCACTCCGGAGGCAGAGGCAGGTGGATAAATTTCAGTGAATTCAACCCCAGCCTGCTCTACATACTGTGTTCCAGGGCAGCCAGAGTTACACGATGAGACCCTGTCTCAAACCAACAAAACCAGTTTCATATATATACACAGTGCATCTTGATTACTGTTATCCCACACTAATTCCCTCCAGCCCCTAGAACTCCCTCGGTTGGTTCTGTTTTGTGGCCCACTGGCTCAACCTGGGCTGCCTCTGTGACCACAAAACGTTTGCTACTTTTCTTTGGAACGCGGTGGACTTCTTGGGTACACGGTTAAAGACAATGTCTGCCCCTCCCCCAGACTGCATCTGTGACTCAAGAGTTCAGCAGGGAAGCATGGCCTCAAGAGCCTTCCCGGATCTCTGATAGATTGCTGACAGCCCTGGTCAACTGCATAATTTCAAGTACAGGCGTCCTATGAAAGCGCCCGTCTGTGGGTCTCCATTCTCTCCCTGGAAGTAAAACGAGGTTGTGTAGGATTCTAGCAATCGCTGTGAGTGGACGGCACTAAGGAATCGTTGGATCAGGTGAAAGACAGCTGTGCATGTGCTTGATGAAGGGCAGCGTAGAAAGAGGAGCTGCACTTAGCATCACCCTGCAGGGTTCCCGACAACCAAGCAGCCCCGAGAGCAGATAGCAAGCCTTTCTGCCGGCTTCAGCCATAGGGGGGGAAAAGGTGGTACCACCATCCACTCTTCCAGTGGATGATGATGACGTGTTCTAAGGAGATGAGTGCAGGGGCTCCTGTCAAATGAGTGAGGAGAAAACGGAAGTGGGGAGAGGAGGCGGGACTCCAGGAACCTCACCGCAACGTTCCTGGAATAAAAATGACAGGCAGAAAGGATTAGCGCGTCCACGGGTAAAACGCAATCCCCTGCTCATATTTCAGGTTTGCATTATAACCTCTTGTAATATTTGGCAAGTCCCATTAATACAGGGTAAGAGAACATTAAAGCGGACTCCTGTCAGGTTCTGTTTTCCATTCCCCACTAGAGTTGTCTAAAATGACAATGCTATCATAAAAATCAAACCCATCCTTTTTAGCTGTTGGAAGCATTAAAGCCGCTAAAGCCCTCAGGGACGTTGCCTTCCCACACTCTAGCAGGCACCAGCTTTCTTTTCCCGGCACAGGGGCGGCTCTGGCTAAGTCCCAGCTCTTTACGTTCGTGCTTAGGGCAGAGAATGAGCTCTCTGGAATGTGCAGGGTCCACGCCCTGCAGGCAGCGGCGCGGCCCCGAGCTCTTTGCCGCCTTGACCAGCAGGCGGCGCTGTCAGGACGCTGCGGCCACCGCCCCGCGTCCACCGAGGCCATTTCGGTCGCAGCGGGTGAGCCAGCCGCCGCCACGCCTTGGGAGTCACTCGGCCCGTTTGCTTTAGTTTCCGAAACATCCTGCCTTTTTAAAAATAATATTTTTTTATTCTTTTAACGTTTCCTACATTTATACAACGTGTATGGGTCATATCTATCCGCCACTACCCCCCCCCCCCCCACATTTTATTTACCTCCTTGTGGATTTTGCAGCTCCTGAGGCCTGAGCCTTGTGCACAATAGCCAAGGATTCTACCACTGGGCTGTATCCCCAGCCGCATTGTGCTCTCAGGACAGTTGCTGCTGTTTGAAAACTTGGGCAGGCCAAGTGGTTCAGTGGACAGAAGGGCTTATAGCTCTCAAGCCCTGCTCACTGAGACCGATTCCTGGAACACACTTGGGAAGAGATTTCTGACATCGCAAGTATCAGTGGTACTTTGTCCTCCACGTGTGCTCCCCCTCGATAGATAGATAGATAGACAGACAGACAGACAGAAACTTGCCCGTGTTGGGGCTTTTCAAAAAGAGGGATACTTAGGACTGGAGCGTTGGCTCAGCAGGATAGAGTGCTTACTGATCTTGCAGGGGGCCGGGATTGGTTCCTACCATCCACATTCGCGTGGTTCACAACTGCCTGTAACTCCAGTTCTAAGAGACCAGTATCCTTCTGGCCTCTATGAGTACCTGCATGCAGGTGGTGCACATAAACTCACAGAGCTATGTACACATAAATAAAAATAATAAATAGATCCTTTTTTTAAAAAAAAAAGGTGGGAAACCTAATGAACAAAGAGCAAATATTTCTAAAAACAAAACCGAAAAAAAAAAAACAACCTGCATTTATTTGAGGTATAATCAAGTTTTTTAAAGACCTCCACTTTAATTCCACTTATTCTAATTAAAAAGGGCCTCTGATCCAACAAAAAAGGCAATATGTGCTGAAAATTAGAATGTATTTTTTAAAAAGTCTCCCTCCTGTTTTGTTTTCCCAGCCTCCTGCGAGCGTGGCGTGCAAGACCTCGAGAAAATTCAGCTGCGCCGCCATCTGCTGGACGTTCGGAGATGCTGCGAGAACCTGCCGGTGGACCGAGGTGTGGTGGTTACCCGGGCAGACCTAGCTTTTCGCCCAGGAAATAGCGCCGCGGCAGCGTTCACATGCAGTCTGCTCATCCAAACACAGAGGAGCAAGCAAACAAAAAACTACCAAACCGGCCCTTTGCTAGAAAATAGTCTCCGTGTTGAGAAGCACTCAGATCTGCATGGACTGGGACTGGGGGTCTCAGGAAAGCCCAGGGCCACACTATGGAAAGAGGTAGCATTCTCTTCATTACATACACCCATGTTGGGCACTGGCTGAAAACTAAAACCTTGTTTTCCATCTCTGCACACAGGGGAGTATCAGAGACAGAAATCCCAATGCCCTTGTTCTCCTGGATGGACTGATTTTGCTGAACGGAAAGAATTTAAAAGGTGAAAGAAAGGGTAACAGAAATAAAAATCAACCTGGGAGCTGGGATGTGTTCAGATGTAGCCTTGGTGGGGTTTGGTACGAGGTCACCGAGCTGCCACCGTTTTCTAACCTCTTAAGTCAGTTCTGATTCACTTGAAGATTTTTCTATTTAGGAGCTGTGGACCCTTTTCACACGAGGGTCTAAACCTATTTGCAAACACATTTATACATGTGCTCTCAAATAAAAGTTGTTTATTTGAAACAATCTCTTCAACATTGTTTCGATTCTGCTACAACCGGAGCTCAGAAGCCACTTGGGGAACTGGGGAGCCGCAGAAAGAGGATCAGAGGATGCCTGGTCCACCCGCCTGGGAAAATCCGGTTCCACTGCAGAAGTAATGGAAACACATTAACAAAACATAGCTCTGACCTCAAGGAGCTTCTGGACACTTGAAACAAGACTAGTTTTTGTATTCTGGAATGAGCTTTTAGTGATTTTCCTGGAAGAAATGAAATGACTTGACCAATCGTGTGGCCCACAGGAGCCTAGCTGATTACAACATCCTTGGGGTCCGTGTCAGGTGACTTCCAAATCTAGTCAGTGTGTTCTAAGGATATCCTACATTCCTTCAATAACAGCCCTCCAGAGGGAGACAATCTGGTCCTACTGCTAAAAGTCATAGCCCTCTCCAGGGTGCTTGGAGAAGATACTCCAGCAACTAAAAAAAACGGAGTGGGAAACAAAATACCCTAAGAGCAAGTCAGAACATGAGAAAATCGAGCGTGGTTTTGTCGGTTATTTTTTAAAAGTCTTTCTGTTGTAGCTCAGGCTAGCCTCAAACTTGGGGCAGTATACATACACACACACACACACACACACACACACACACACACACACACACACATATATATCTTGTCATATATATGTAAATATATATATATATATATATTATGCACTGGTACTCTCTTGTATTGAGTCTCTATTTATCATATAGAGGACAGTAAATGCGTAGTGAACTTGAAAGTGGCTGGTTTTGTGCCCAGGGGAAGAAGAGGGGAGCAGAGAGAGGCAGCCAGAAAAACTGAAAGGGAGAAAGATTATCCTGCGAGTCAGGGACCCTCAGAAAACCAGCACTCTGTCAGCTGATGGCAAGAAGGTATAAGAGGAACAGAGACCCTCAGGGCCATTCCACTCTGGGCTGCCTGGGAGCTTTCTACATACGGGAATAAATAAGATTATTAAATAAATAAACATTGCCAGCCCGGCAGTGGTGGTGCACGCCTTTAATCCCAGCACATGGGAGGCAGAGACAGGCAGGCCAGCCTGGTCTACAGAGCGAGTT
This sequence comes from Peromyscus californicus insignis, assembly GCF_007827085.1. Classification (NCBI taxonomy): domain Eukaryota; kingdom Metazoa; phylum Chordata; class Mammalia; order Rodentia; family Cricetidae; genus Peromyscus; species Peromyscus californicus. The sequence continues at coordinate 63,738,605 of NW_026294503.1, forward strand.
CTAGGACAGCCAGGCTACACAGAGAAACCCCCGTCTCGAAAAACCAAAAAAAAAAAAAAAAAAAAAAAAAACCAAAAAAAAAAAAACCCAAATAAATAAACATTGCTAATTGCTATCAGTAGAGAAGGATCCAGACTCTAGAGTATGGTACACTTACTGGAATAATAATGCAGATAACTGTGAGGTATTTTTTAATTCTCTTCAACAAACTTTCACCCACGTGCCTTAAAGGGACAGGGAGGAAAGGGATTTTGTTGCTTTGTGATGTGGGGTGCAAACCGAGAGCCTCTTTACATGTCCAGCAAGTGCTCCACCACTGAGCTCTATCTCCAGCTGGAATGGCTTTTTTTTTAAGGTTTCATTTTATTATTTATTCACATGTCAATTCCTCTAGAACTAGAGTTCCAGATGGTTGTAAGCTACCATGTGGGTGCTGGGAATCGAACCCAGGTCCTCTGGAAGAGCAGCCAGTGCTCTTATCTGCTGAGCCATCTCTTCAGCCTTCCCGAGTGGTTCTTGATTCCAGGGGAGGTGGCAAGTTTGAGGAAGAAGGCTTATCTACTTCACTGTAAAGCAGAGACACAAACACTGTTTTGGTCCCCATGAGGAGAGGATTCAAAAGCATGAGTTTTGGGGAGATAAAGGGCTGATAAGAACTAAGACAAATAAGGTCTCCTCAGAAATAAACCATGAGATTTCAGAGGTGAAAGCTAATTATATGTGGTTATTTCCCAGAATGGAACTAGCAAAGCCAGGCCTGTGGGACAGGCTTTTAACCCCAGCTCCTAGGGAGGCTGAGGCCGTGTTGTGGGGTATCTACCAGAGAAGACTGCTTGGACATGGATTTAAGCCAATAGAAAATTGCCTGGCAATTACACTGGGTGTTTGGGATCCCAGTGTAGCACCGAGCCTTTCTCAAGGTAAAAGTTTAAACACAGAAAACATGTCCTGGGTTGACATACTTCAGTTAACAAGAACAGTTAGCCAGAACGGAACCACAGAAGCCAAAAGAGAAGGTTAGTACATTTAGAGACTTTCCCAGAACCACAGACTTTGATGGATTAGGTCTTTGTTTTTGTTTTGGCAGGTGGTATTGTCTACATGCTGAGTCTTATGGCCTGAATCATGGAATCAATTGTGCTAAGGTCTGGGGCCCTGTCACAGCAGGAAAATCTCAAATTCAAGACCTGCATGGCCACAGAGAACAGAGCTATCATGGTATATGTGAATTCCTAACTAAAGGGGCAGGGCCCTGTGGTGATATTGTGTTCCCCAAAATATTGTGTACCCTAATAAACTTATCTGGGGTCAGAAAACAGAACAGCCACTAGATATAGAGGCCAGAAAATGGTGGCACACACACCTTTAATCCTATCACTTGGGAGGCAGAGATCCATCCGGATCTCTGTGAGTTTAAAGCCACACTGGAAACAGCCAGGTGTGGTGATTCACGCCTTTAATCCCGGGAAGTGAGGGCAGAAAGCAGAAAGGTATTTAAAGCATGAGGACCAGGAACTGGCTAGTTAAGCTTTTAGGCTTTTAGCAACAGTTCAGCTGAGATCCATTTGGATGAGGAGTCAGAGGCTTCCAGTCTGAAGAAACAGGATCAGCTGAGGAACTGGCAAGGTGAGGTGGCTGTGGCTTGTTCTGCTTCTCTGATCTTCCAGTGTTCACCCCAATACCAGGCCCTGGGTTTGTTTTTATTAATAAGAACTTTTAAGATTCGTGCTACAGGGTCCAAAATACTGCTCAGATAGAGAGAGCAACTTCTAAGAACTCTGGACTGGGTGGGCTGGGTGTGACTCAGTTGGTAGAGAGCATGCCTGACATGCAGGAAGGCCTGGGTTTGAACCTCAGCATCACAAAAGTCACATACACTGGCACATAGTTGTAATCCTAACACTCATAAGGCAAAGGAGTCAAGGCCATCCTTGGCTACAAAGTGAATTCAAGCCTAGCCTGGTCTACAGAGTGAGACCCTGCCTCAAATAGAAAACTAAGGAAAATGAACAAAGCCCAAACTTACTTTCTGAAACTTTTTTTTTTTTGTTTTTGTTTTTGTTTTTCGAGACAGGGTTTCTCTGTGTAGCTTTGCGCCTTTCCTGGAACTCGCTTTGGAGACCAGGCTGGCCTCGAACTCAAAGAGATCCTCCTGGCTCTGCCTCCCGAGTGCTGGGATTAAAGGCGTGCGCCACCACCGCCCGGCTTACTTTCTGAAATTTTGATAAAACACATTCTTTGTATCACAATAGATAAATATGCAAATGTCATTGTGATGGTTAATGCTAATTGTCAACTTGATAGAATCTAAAATCAGCTAGAAGATGGGTATGCCTGTTGATAGGCCTCTGGAGGATTATCTCAGTTGCCTTGAAGTGGGAAGGCCAACCCACTCTGTGAGTGTGTGTGTGTGTGTGTGGTCCCATTCCCTGACCAGATCATGGACTGCTGTGGAATAATCCTTCTGTACACTGTGTGAATATATGTTGCTATGGTTGGTTTAATAAACAAGCTGACTGGCCAATAGTGCTGAACAGGATAAAATTAGGCAGGAAAGCCAAACTCAGAATGATGGGATGAGGAAGAGCAGAGTCAGGGGAGTCACCAGCAGACACAGGGAGCAAGTGAGAAAAGTTGCCAAGCCATATGGCTAAGCATAGATAAGAATTATGAGTTAATTTAAGTGTAAGAGCTAGCTTGTAACAAGCCTGAGCTATCAGCCGAGCATTTATAGTTCATATTCAGCCTCTGAGTTGTTTACTTGGGACCAAGCAGTTGGGACAGGAGATGTCCATTTACACTGGACTGTGTAAGTGGAGAAAAGGAACCAAGCAGCAGCCTGCATCCATTGCTTTTTCCTGACTGTGCATGCAATGTGTCAAGCTCCTGGACTTCTCTGACATGATGGGCTGTTGTTGGGGGGTCTCTGCAAACACCAGCAAAGCATCCATCTGTGGGAGGCAAGAAGAAAGCCTGCTTTAACAGGACTTTCTAGAGTCTGACACCAGGCACTTGATTTCAGGCGTATTTAAGTGCAATACAATTTGGAAAAAAAGTTTCCTGGTGTAACCCAATCCTGTGTGCACAATAAAGCTTAAGGCACAATTACATCAAAACTCTTTTAGATGTTCATGTCGCTCTCCCATAAAGATGTGTTCTACAGATAGACTACAGGTGTCATCTTCAGGGTCTGGGAGAGGATCTGGTGTGGTCTCAGTCTTAGAGAGGGCAGAGGTCACCTAGACTATTAACATTCCCAGCCTTCTGGGCTGAAAACAGGTTATACACTTCTTCCTTTGAAGAGACACTCCTCGCTGGGTAGTGGTGGTACATGCCTGTGATCCTAGTACTTGGGAGGCAGAGGCAGAGGCAGGTGAATCTCTGAGTTCGAGGCCCGCCTGGTCAACATAGTTCCAGGGCACTTAGGCTACACAGAGAAACCCTGTCTCAAGAAAGAGAGAGAGAGAGAAAGGGAGAGACAACCTTGTATATTTAATATCCCTGGTGTCTCTAGACAGAGGTTGTATGTCAGATATCCTGCATATCAGATATTTACATTATGATTCATAACAGTAGCAAAATTACAGTTATGAAGTAGCAATGAAACAATGTTATGGTTGGGGGTCACCACAGCATGAGGAACTGTGTTAAAGGGTCACAGCATTAGGAAGGTTGAGAACCATGATTCTAATGCTTGTCTATGAGGATAAGGACCTTATACCGTCTACAGACTCTACCCTTGTACTGTGAGCCAGAATAAACCATAAACCCTTGCTCCACGAAGTTTCCCTCTGTAGAGGGAAATTTCTCCGGTCCCACCTGGCCCTGTGGTCCTGACGAATCTCTCATAATCATTCAGAGAATTAATATTGATTACAAACTATATGGCCTAAGGCTCAGGCTTCTTGCTAGCTAGCTCTTAACTCAACCTATTTCTATTAATCTACGTATCGCCATGTGTTCGCGGCTTTCCCTGTGTCCCATTACATGTCACTCCTTGGGCTGCGGGCTGGTGCCTTCCCCCTGTAGCTAAAGTTTTCCTGCCTGGCCCACAGTCAGGACAAATCTCTCTCACCTGCCAGTCCCACAGCCATTCAGACCCGACCAAGTAAACACAGAGACTTAGATTGGTTACAAACTGTATGGCCGTGGCAGGCTTCTTGCTAACTGTTCTTACAGCTTAAATTAATCCATTTCCATTAATCTATACCTTGCCACATGGCTCATGGCTTACCGGCATCTTTACATGCTGTTTCTCATCATGGCGGCTGGCAGTGTCTCTCTGACTCAGCCTTTCACCTCCCAGCTTTATTCTCCTCCTTGTCCCGCCTACACTTCCTGCCTAGCCAATGGCCAATCAGTGTTTTATTTATTGACTAATCAGCAACACATTTGCCATACAGAACATCCCACAGCATCCCCCATCCCCTTTTCTTCTCTGTCTCTCTTGGATTTTCCCGCCTGGCTCCATCCTGCCATGCCATAGGCCATTGCAGCTTTATTTATTAGTCAAGGGGAGCAACACATATTCACAGCATACAGAAAGACATCCCACAGCAGCCTTTGTCAGAATGATTTATCACAGCAGCAGGAAAAGGAACTATGATACTCCTTTAAAAAACAAAACAAAAGCCGGGCGGTGGTGGCGCACGCCTTTAATCCCAGCACTCGGGAGGCAGAGCCAGGCGGATCTCTGTGAGTTCGAGGCCAGCCTGGGCTACCAAGTGAGTCCCAGGAAAGGCGCAAAGCTGCACAGAGAAACCCTGTCTCGAAAAACCAAAAAAAAAAAAACAAAACTCTCTTTGGTGGTGGTGCATACTTTTAATTCCAACACTCGGCAGGCAGATCTCTGTGAGTTTGAGACCAGCCTGGTCTACAGAGCGAGTCCCAGGATAGCCAGGGCTACAAAGTGAGACTCTGTTTTGAAAACAAACAAAGAAACAAAGAACTCTGTCATGGGGGCTGGAGAGATGGCCAGCGGTTAAGAGGACTTGCTGGCCTTAAGTTCTGTTCCCAGCACCCACATGACAGTTCATAACTGTCCTTGACTCCAGTTTCGAGGGACCAGACACTCTCTCTCAGTCTCCTCTCAACAGCAATTTAAAATGGTTGTACGGACAGGCTCATACACATTGTCACACACAAAAAAGACTCTCTTGACCATACAAACAAACACTCCCCTCTAGCGGGAAAGCTGGGGTGGGGTTCAGCTGATAGAAGACCTGCCAAGCAGGCACCCAGTCCCGGGTTTGATCCTAACCCAACTTAAGTCAGGTGTGGAGCACATGCCTGTGATGCTGGCACTTGTGGGACAGCCCGGGGGTCAGTAGTCCAAGGTCGTCCTCCACCGTCTATGTACCTTGAGGCCAACCTTGGATATAGGAGAATTTATCAAAAAACAACAATAATAAAAAAAAAAACAAACCCAAACCCACCAAGGATATAGTACTGGAATACAAGATCCTTGGTTATATTTGGGCTGAGACATGGATCAGCAGTTAAGAGCAGTTGCTGCACTTGTAAAAACCGGAGCTCCATTCCCAGCACCCACAGCAGATGACTCACAACTTCCTGTAACTCCAGCTCCTGGGGCTCTGATGCCTCTGGTTTCGGAGGACCCCTCCACTCATGAGCGCATGCCCACACACAGGAACATAAAATTAAAAATAATAAATCTTGGGCTGGAGAGAGGACTCGGAGAGGAACAGCGCAAGAGTCTCTCCAGAGGACCAGAGCTCAGTTCCCAGCACCTATGGGGGCAGTTCACAAACTCTGTAATTCAGCCCCAGAGGCCCAGAGGACCCAACATGCTCTTCTGGCCTACACAAGTACTGTATGCACATGTACATACCCACACAAACACACACTCATACACAAGTTTTTTAATTTAAAACAAATCTTTTGTTTGTTTGTTTGTTTGTTTTTCAAGACAGGGTTTCTCTGTGTAGCTTTGGAGCCTGTCCTGGAACTCGCTCTGTAGACCAGGCTGGCCTTGAACTCACAGAGATGCACCTGCCTCTGCCTCATGCCTGCTGGGATTAAAGGTGTGTGCCACCTGGTTGTTATACATTTTCATATGAAATAAAGTGTCTTAGTTAGGGTTTCTATTGCTATGGAGAGACACCATGATTACACGACAACTTTTATGAAGGAAAACAGTTAATTGAGGTGGCAGCTTACGGTTTCAGAGGTTCAGTCCACTATCATCATGGCAGGACATGGTGGCATGCAGCCAGACATGGTGCTGGAGAAGGAGCTGCATCTTGATCTCACAGGCAGCAGGAAGTGGTCTGAGACACTGGGCATGGCTTGAGCATATATGAGACGTCACAGCCCACTTCCACAGTGACACACTTTTTCCAACAAGGCCACACCTCCTAATAGTGCCACTCCCTATGAGCTTATGGGGGCCAGTTACATTCAAACTACCACATAAAGCAAAAGAGAAGACAAAATACCTTGCCATGTGACCCTTCCCCCTAGATGTCCCTGTCCTTCCTTGCTTGTGACAGGTGACTTGTACTTCAGCACAGTTCTGTGTCAGCAGTGTCCCCGCTCAGGCTGCAGGAGATTGCAGACAGCCGAGGTCTGGTTTGTTTTTCTCTGTCCTGTCTGTGGATCTGTGTTAGCCTGCAGTGAGGAGGGACCTTCAACACCACGGGGCGGGCTTTGCGAGGGCTGGTCTCCAGGGGCTTAGAAGAAAGTCACTTGGACTTGTCTTTCACTTTGGTGAATGTCTCTGAATGACACTTCCTGGTCCTGGCCGTCATCCCCTTCTGTTTGGTCTGGGCCTTGTCTCCCAAGGTGTCCCCAGATTCCTCCATTTTCCCTGTAGGCCACCTCAGCTCAGGCTGGGCCTGAGTCTGACTGGGTCAGGACCGCTGGAGTAAGTTTGTTTTATGTGCTCAGACTGTCCTCAAACTCTCTGTGTAGCCCAGGCTGGCCTGGAACTTGCTGTCATCCCCCTGCCTCAGCTTTTGTCTCGACTAGTGGTTCTCAACCTTCCAGATGCTGTGATTCTTTACTGTGGTTCCTCATGTTGTGGTGCCCCCCAACCATAACATTATTTTCATTGCTACTCCACAATTGTAATTTTGCTACTGTTATGAATCGTAATTGTAAATATCTGGTCTTTCTGATGGTCTTAGGGGACCCCTGTGAGAGGGTCATTGTAGAGGTTGAGACCCACAGGCTGAGAACCACTGGTCTCAAGTCTTTTCCCCTGCCTTGTGAACCTGCTGAGTGACAGCAGAGTTCTCAGACAGAGTAGGTCTGCAGGGATTCTCACTGAAGCCTGGAAGGTTCCAAAACAGCTTATCTGGGTTTTCTGAGGAGTGTGACTCTTTTTTTTTTTTTTTTTAATTTTTTTTCAAGACAGCGTTTCTCTGTGTAGTCCTGGATGTCCTAGAACTTGCTTTGTAGACCAGGCTGGCCTCAAATTCACGGAGATCTGCCTGCCTCTGCCTCCATTCTCCAGAGTGCAGGAATTAAAGGCATGTGCCACCACCACCCGGCCTCATTCAGTCTTTTAAGAATCACACTCCCATGCCAGAGGCAGAGGCAGGTGGATCTCTGTGAAGTCCAGGTCAGCCTGGGCTACAGAGTGAGATCCAGGACAGGCTCCAAAGCTACACGGAGAAGCCCTGTCTCGAAAAACCAAAACACACACACACACACACACACACACACACACACACACACACACACACACACGACTAGATGATACCTGTCTCCACCTTTGCTCACGTGAACTCTGGAGCAGGAAGGCCCAGTGTGTTATGAATTATACACGTGTGGGAAATCCCCAGCTGGCCGGGTCAGGGTATCCCATTCGTGCAGGGAACCATGTTGGCTTGCTGGGCAGATGCAGTGATGGGCTGGGCAGATGCATGCCACGAGGGGATGGTGGCGGTGGTGGCGACCAGTAATTCGTAGCCCAGACACTGTATCCACGTGGAGAGTTTAATAGAGAGATGAAGAAAAAGATAGGAAAGGGAGAGACTAAGAGAAAGGAGAGTGGGTTTGAGGGGTGGACATCTCATGGGAGGAAAAGTGAAAGGGAGGGAGGGAGGGAGGGAGGGAGGGAGGGAGGGAGGGAGGGAGGGAGGGAGAGAGAGAGAGAGAGAGAGAGAGAGAGAGAGAGAGAGAGAGAGAGTTTTTCCGTTTTTCCTTAAAAAGAGCCATTTACGTCAGGACGCAGGGCGGCCCCAAGGGGTGGGATTTCGAGGGGGCAGGTCAGAATAGTACACAGTGTCCCAGGACACTAGGGCTGAAAGAGGCCTCAGAGAGGGCGCTGTCCAGTGCCTCAGGTTGCTCCTGTGGAAACCCGGGCCTGAGAGGAGCTCCTAGGGAAGCTGCAAAGGCCAAGAGGAATAACACATGCAGGTCTCCCATCTCTGTGATAACAAACAGACTTGTGGTAAGTTGGAAATTTTCAACTTCAAAGTAAAATCAGCCGGGCAGTGGTGGCGCACGCCTTTAATCCCAGCACTCGGGAGGCAGAGCCAGGCGGATCTCTGTGAGTTCGAGGCCAGCCTGGTCTCCAAAGCGAGTTCCAGGAAAGGCGCAAAGCTACACAGAGAAACCCTGTCTCGAAAAACCAAAAAAAAAAAAAAAAGTAAAATCAGCTGTCTACCCAGGGTTGTTTTTATTTGAATGCAATGCCGGGATTTTTTTCCATAAAATTCCAGCAGGGGGCAGCAAACATAAGCATGGATCTCGATGCTTACCAGCAGGGGGCAGCAAACACAAGCAGAGCTCTCAATGCTTACAATTATTTTACAATGTAAGAATACTTTAGAAGAGTTATTTAAAAAAGATTATTTGATGAGTGTTTTGCCTGCATGTATATATGTGCACCATGTGTGTGCCTGATTGCCACAGTGGTCAGATGAGGGGGTTGAATTCCCTGGAACTGGAATTAGGGCTGGTTGTGAACCACCATATGGGAGCTGAGATTCATCCCCTGGGTCCTCTGTAAGAGCAGCTAGTGCTCTTAGTTACCAAGAAATCTCTCCAGCCCCAAATTAAATCTTAAAAGAAGAAAGAATTTCCACATGACTAGACCTATGCTTTTGTCTTATCAAGCTGTAATATCCAATGTGCCTCGGAAGCTGCCCTATGATCTCATGTATGAAAGGGAAGGAGAGGGGAGTGGAGAAGGGAAGGGAATGGAGGGAAGCGGTGGCTAGGGAAAGGGGTGTGGTGGCACCCTCCTGCAATCCCAGCACGTGGCAAGTGAGGGCAGAAGGGTAAAGGTCAGCCTCAGCTTTGTGAGACCCTGTCTCCAAAACAAAAGGAAAAAGAAAAAACCACATGGGTGTGGTGGCATACTCCCATGACTCGAGCACTTGGGAAGCAGAGGAAGGACTGTGTCCATGTTTGAAAGAAAATGGCCCCCAAAGGGAGTGGCCCTATTAGGAGGTGTGGCCTTGTTGGAGTAGATGTGGCCTTGTTGGAGGAAGTGTGTCACTGTGGAGGCGGGCTTTCAGGTCTCATATGTGCTCGAGCCACAAATTTTGTTTTGTTTTGTTTTTTCGAGACAGGGTTTCTCTGTGTAGTTTTGCGTCTTTCCTAGAACTCGCTTTGGAGACCAGGCTGGCCTTGAACTCACAGAGATCCGCCTGCCTCTGCCTCCCGAGTGCTGGGATTAAAGGCGTGTGCCGCCGCTCTGCCCACAGCTGCGGAAACCCTAAAACAGACTGCAAGTTGTTGGTCAACTTTTCTCCACAGCCAGTTTAGGCCAGTTGTGTCTACATGGTGAGTCCCTGGCTCAAAACAAAAACAAGTTCCTTAAGACCCCTCTGAGCAAAGTAACTGCCGCGTTGTTTTCCCGGGAGACACAAACAAAGGCCTGTTCACCCAACAGAGGGCGCCAGCTGCTGAGCCAGCGAGCCTATCCGGCTTACTTACAGAAGCACGGGTGACCCCCCACACAGCTGCATCACTGAAGCCCCGCCCACGCACGGGAGCCAGCCCCCCAAAGCTGTGTAGCTTCAGTTAACCTTTTATTTCCTGTACACGCTAATGCCTCAGGATTGCATGTGGCTGGTGCATATCCCCTGCAGCTGGGGGTGGTGCCCAGGAGGGTGTGTGACTGCAGTCTCAGGTGAGACTTGGGATGAGGGAATGTAAACCGGCCTGATGATGTTGGGGTCACAGCGGCTCTGCCGAGGATGTAAGAGCCTGTTCTGCACGGAGGGCAGCGAGGGCGTAACAGGAGCTTCGGAAATCATTAGAGGATCTGGAGTTTGTCCTGCTGGGTTTGGTTTTCCGCTCTCCTCCTTTTGGAACTGTAATGTATAGCCTGTGCCATTATATGTTGGCAGAATATAATTTACTTTTCAAACTGATCAGGGGTTACAGTGAATAGATTGCCTTGAGTCTCAGAAGAGACTTTGGACTTTGAAATAGTCTTGAGACTGTAAAGAATTATGGGGACTTTTGGAGTTGGATTGAATGCATTTTGCGTTCTGATTTAGCTGCAGGCCTGTGGGTGCCAGGGCATGGAACGTGCTGGTTTGAACGAGAACGGCCCCCATAGGCTCAGACATTTGAGTACTTGGTCCTTAGTTGGTGGACTATTTAGGAAGATTAGGAGGTGTGGCCTTGTGGGAGGAGGTGTGTCACTCTTAGCGGGCTGTAGGGTTTCAAAAGCCCATGTACTGGCCAGTTTCCCTCCTCCCCTCCCTCTCTGTCTCCTCTCTCTGCTTCCATCATCTTGCAGATCAGATGTGAGCTCTAGGTACTGCTCCGGTGCCGTGCCTGCCTGCCTGCTGCCATGATGTCATGGACTATCCTCTAAACTATAAGTAGACCCCAAATTAAATACCTTCCTTTAAAGTTGCTTTGGTCATGGTGTCTCTTCACAGCAATAGAAAAGTAAACATACACAAGCATACACGTGCACATGCACCCCCCTACACACACACACACACACACACACACACACACACACACACACACACACACACGATGGATCTCTTTAAGTGTTTGGACCTGCACAATGGGTCCTGGGAACCTGACTTGGGAGACAAAGGGATGAAGAAAGACATGCAGACAGAAGCAATAGGCCATATAGGCCATGCTCTCTGCTGGAGACCTAGACCACCAGCAGCATGGAAGCTAGGCATGTAAACATCTGGAAGGAGGAAGCTGCGGTTAATACATCTGTACACACAGCAGCCAGGGGAAGGTCTGAGGTGTTGGCCACGCTCACGTCAGCAATGCATTGTTGTTGTCACTCAGGACTTCATCTGCTCCACACACCTGAATTGTGTTGACCTCAGACTTGTGATCTCTTCTCCTCAGTCTCCTGTTGGCTGTGTTAAAGGCATGCTCCACCATGCCCCAGCTTCCGCCATTCATCTTTTCTAGGTACTTGTTTTACACCCCAGAACAACCAAAGGCTTCCTTGTGACTGGGGATTTCTGAGTCTATTCTTCTATCAGATTGTCCCCTCCCTCTGGCATGACCTTCAAGTTTTTATTTAAATCTCGGACTTTGAAACTAATCCTGACCACCCTGTTATATTGCAATTCTTGCTCACCAATTTCTCAACTCCGTTCACTTTTCTTTTTGCGACAGGGCAGACAAACCCAGGTTGGCCTGGAATTTACCATTCTTTTTTTTTTTTTTTTTTTTGGTTTTTCGAGACAGGGTTTCTCTGTGTAGCTTTGCGCCTTTCCTGGAACTCGCTTTGGAGACCAGGCTGGCCTCGAACTCACAGAGATCCGCCTGGCTCTGCCTCCCGAGTGCTGGGATTAAAGGCGTGCGCCACCACCGCCCGGCGGAATTTACCATTCTTGTCTCCTGAGTGCTGGAGTTGCAGGTATACACCAGAATATAAATAGTTATAAACCAGAAATAAGCTATGCCATTAAAAATTTGCGTGTGGTGTTTATGTGTGTACACGACATCCTTATGTGTGTGCAGGTGTATGCACACATGTATGGGTCAGAGGTTCATGTGGGGTGCATTCCCCTCCTGTTCTTTTTATTTATTTACTGTTAGTTTTTTTTTTTTTTTTTTTTTTTTTGGTTTTTTCGAGACAGGGTTTCTCTGTGTAGCTTTGCGCCTTTCCTGGAACTCGCTTTGGAGACCAGGCTGGCCTTGAACTCACAGAGATCCTTCTGGCTCTGCCTCCCAAGTGCTGGGATTAAAGGCGTGCACCACCACCGCCCGGTGAATGTCCTGTCTTTTAAGTTGCCATTGATGGATCTGTAGGCTTGTTGCAAAGTGGGAGCTGGAAGCTGGATCTAGTAGGGGGAGAAAGCAAAGAGGTCGGCCTGCTGCAGTGTGCACACACTCCTCCCTGGCAGGTGCATGTCAAAGCTCCTTCCTGCATGGTGCATGTCTCAGCTCTTTCCTGCATGGTGCATGTCTCAGCTCCTTCCTGCAGTGCCCACTGTCTGTGACTAGGGCTCATGACTCTCCCATCTTGAAGTCCTCTTTGTTCATGGCTTACTGGACTCAGTTTTACAGGGATTCAGGTGTCTTTTACGTATGAGTGGCACTGGACATTTGTTTTATGCTGTTCCATTTCAATGAAAAGCTGGAGTTGGGGAATGGCTCCCCCTCCTCTTCACCCAAGCACGCTTGTTTAAAAGGTTTCCTCCAAAATCTCCATCCCATATCAGGCAAGCCACCTGCTATGTGACAGAAAGGAGAGCAAAACAAAAATGAAGGGACAGACTATTCCCAACAGGGGCTATTGCTGCTCATCTCATACGCTTTGGTTTTGTTCTCTAAAACTTTTGCTAAGGTATGAATCTTACCTCAAGATCTGGAAGCACATGGGTAAGGTTATGAATCTAAAAAATCTGTAACACTGGGGTTGATAGTGAAAAATCTCTGCTGAGGTAAACAACAGGAACCATGTGGTGTGATGTCATTTTGGGATAAACTACCCAAGGAGGAAACAGCTCCTCCTAGCTATGAAGCCGAAACCAGATGATTCCTCCACTATTTTCCATCACACTGGCGAACCTCCGCCTTATCAGCCTCAATCCACAGTCCCTTCTCTTCCTCTCCAACCTCTCTGGTTTCCCTTTCTCCTCAGCAACAGGCTGTCCACCCAGTCAGGACTGGGCATGTGTCATTAAAGCAGAGGACGCAACTATCGAGTATAAGGCCTTGCTCTGTGTTAACCAGTCGGGTATCCGATATATTACCCAATCTTACAACCTCACTTTCCATGATGTTTCCATGCTTCTCTCGACAACAATCTTCTCCTGGAGGAGCACAGGCGAGTCTGGGACCAGGTTAGGGCCCATGCCGATGAAATCCACCGAAGTGTCAACACCCACCCAACTGGGGCTAGGGCAGTCCCCCCACCAGGACCCTGAATGGGATTACATTACCCCAGGGGACATCCTAACTAGAAACTGATTTTTAACTTGCCTCTTGGCCAGTTAACACTTGCCTGCAAGGCCTCCCTTAAGGTGGTAAATTATGATAATGTCCAAGGGATCATCCAGGAAAGGCATGAAAACCTGTCTCAGTTGCTAGACTGCCTCCTTATGACCTTCTTTCCCCAAAGTTTCCCTGATGTTAGGGCCAAATGTAAACATCCATAGAGAGAGCCCCTGACTCCACAGGCAGAAATCTTAACTGTGGCCTTCAAGGTGTACCATGGGAGGGATGAGAAAGCCCCCAAACAAAAATACCCGGTGATGGCCAAGGCTTCTCAGCAGCCAGAGCGAAAGCCCATGCCCTCTGGCCTCCTGAAGCCCGAGAACCTCCACATGCCTGTTTCAATTATAGTCAGGAGGGTCACTGGGCCCGGGCCTGTCCAGACCCCCATAAACCACCTGGATCATGTCCAAGGTGCCCTCAAGAAGGGCACTGGGGTATTGATTGTCCCCATGTCCCTCATGGCATGGGGATATCAAGCCCAGATCGCCCTTCATCTGACTTCCTTGGCCTGGCCATGAACGACCGAGGGGCCCAGGCTAGCTTGGCCTGACTACTGCCATCTCCTACAGGGGGCCTTGGGAAGTCATCATGGCATCAGGGTGAGCCATTCCCTTCCTTCTGGATGGCGGGCACACTTCTTTGGTTCTGATGGAGTTCTGGGGACCCACTTCTCCTTGTTCCTCTATTGTTGGAGTAATCCCACTAATCCCTGAGGTCCCTGAACTCAAAATGCCACCAATCCCTGAGCACGAAATCCCAGCAATCCCTGAGCTTGCCCCAGAATCAGACCACAAGAATCCACCAATCCCAAACCACCTTGGAAAGCCCTGCCCTGCCCTACCTCCCCCATAAGAATCCCTGTATGAGCTCTGTACCCTGTTTGGTCTGCGGCTGCTTCTCACCCTAGAGGTGGCCACCCTCCTGGATTCTTCCTTCCCAATAAATCTCTCCAGTGAGGTTTGTTGTGGGGTGGTGTGACATTTTCCCTGGAGCAGAGCCCAGCTGTAACAACTTTTACCTAAGCCAGAACAGAGCCGAATGGAGCAGAACTTTAATATTTTCCACTGGGGAAGTTTTCCCCTAGCAGAGCAGAGTTGTTACACTGTAGGGGACCTAAGCTTACAGGGAGACCTTGTCTCAAAACAAAAAACAAAAACGCAAAACCAAAATGCTACGCCTCAGAATCACCCAGCTCTTTCCTGGTCTCTCTCCGCCTTCTGCCTGGCCAGTGTCCTCCAACACCTCCACAGTAACCAGCGTGTCCAGATAGAGAGAGCAGGGTACGGATCTGGGCCTCTTTGTGGCACTAACTAGGCAGCTCCAGCCACAGCTCTGTGGAGACCAGCTTGAGGTGCACGAAGGTGTGGAAGCCTCCTGAGCTTCTCTGCAAGTTGGTCACTGGCGACCAGACCAGCTCTGCTCCTCACATGACATGCCCGTTCCCACGGGGTGACCGCCCACGTCATCACAGGTGTGGGTTTTCCCCTCCATCTCGGCAGAGACTTCCTCCAAGAACTCTCTGAACATTGGTTTGTTGTGCAGCTGAGACTGTCTGTCTCCAGGAGGACATGCTCGGATTTTTAAATAAAATGAACAGTTAAATCTCTCTCTCTCCGTGCGGAAGGTGGAGGCCAAGCAGTGGCCCTGTCAGCCACAGACCTGGTGACACTGCCTCCTCCCCGCTGACCTGGCCCAGGGTTCTGCCTCAGACGCGGCGCCTTCCCTTCCTACAATCCGCTCCATCCATGGCGTTGGTTTGAACTTTTGAGCCCATCAGGACCTTCTGTGCTAGTGAGGCAGGCAGATGACTAGGAGTTTGAGGCCAGCCTGCTACACATAGCAGGTCCTAGTCCAGTCAGGGCTACATAGTGAAAAACTCTGTCTCTTACGCACACACACACACAAAAGTAATAAAATAGAATTAAATGTTTTTTTTTTTGTTTAAAAAAAAAAAAGCCAGACACAATGACTCATGCCTATAATTCCATCACTTAGGAAGCTGAGGCAGGAGGACTGCCATAAAGTTGAGGTCATACTGGATTATACACAGTGTATTCTAGGTCAGTTTGTCTTGTGTAATATTAGAGGGACCAGCCTTAATATTATACATCCCAGGGGCTCAGGAGAGAGAACTACTAACGGCGAGGACTATTTTCAGGAAATAGAATCTCAGCACACCGAGCTTATAGTGCACTTGCTTTAATTCCTCTGGCATAACATCCTATATACACAGCTTCAGTTCTGTTCTCGTGCCTAGCTCCTTTCTTGCCTGATTTCTCTATATTTATCTACCGTCCCCTCTAGGTTCTATGTTAATTCCTTCATCTTAGTGCTGTCCCTTCTAGCTTCTCATCCATCTAGTTCTTTCCCCTATCAGCTCCTTTCCCATCTCCTTCTCTCTCATCTGGCTCTTCCTCATCTTGTTCTTCCCCATCTTCCATCTTGTTCCTCTAGTCCTCTCTTCTAGCCCTTCGATCTAGTTCTTCCCCATCTCAGTTTGTTCCTCTCAAGTTCTTACCCGTCTAGTTCTTCCATTCTCTTTTCTCCGTCCTGTGCTCTGGAAGTCCAGGTATATAAAGGGAGGGTCCGAGCTAAATTGTGTAAAGCTATTACTTAACGTCCACCTCTCCTAGGTGGTATCTCCTTGTGGAATTTATCTTAAGTCAGGAGACTTGCCTGTGGGCTGCTATCATTGTTAGTCCTCGGAAGTTGGGCACCCCCTGGGTGGTGTTTCCTGTAGTCCTTGAAAGTGGCTAAGCGAGATAATCTGATTTCAGAGAAAGCCTTTCCTGAGGCTGTTTTCCAAATTCCTGGAATGTATATGTCCAGAGAGTGATCAGTCCACACTGTTAGCCCTTCTTAGGGAAAAGTCAATTGGGAAAACTATGAAGGCACACATGATTTTCATAACAGAATACAGCTGATATATAACAAGCCAAGTAACACCAAAAACTCCTTGGGATTTGGCTTCCTCTGGAGGAATTCCCTGATTCCTCCAGGTAGTGACTTTGCCATAACCAGCTGAGTTCTTATGATATATTCCTGCGGCCTGTAGCAAGTTTGGACTACAGAGAGACCTTAAAAAAAAATCATTGCTCAGCAGTTAAGAGCACTAGCTGCTCTTCCAGAGGTCCTGAGTTCAATTCCCAGCACCCACATGGTAGCTCACAACCATTTGTAGTGGGATCTGATGCCCTCTTCTGGTTTAGAGTCATACATGCAGACAGAGCACTCATACATACAATAAACCTTTTTTAAAGATCAGCAGAACATGTTGTAATCCTAGAACTTTGGAGGTGGAGGCTAAACATAGATAAGACCTATGGGTTAAATTAAGTGTAAGCGCTAGTCAGTAATAAGCCTGAGCTAATGGCCAAGCAGTTACAATTAATATAAGCTTCTGAGTGATTATTTTATAAGCGGGCCACAGGACTGTGGGGGCCTGGTGGGACCAGAGAAACCATCCAACTACACAAAGGATGACTTTGCAGAAATATTTTCTCACCTCTGCTTCTGTATTTCTCTGACTTGCTTACTTGGGAGTACCTTATGCCTAGAACAAGCCACACCCACAGGAGCTGTCAATCACTCTCCTCAGATGCTCCAGGAACGTTCCCTGTACCATTTCTGCAGAGCTTTCTATAAAAGGCTCAGCCACTGGACTCAGAGTTCAGATATTTGTGCTTGGCAACAAGCAAGGGAAAATGTTGTTAAAGATGACCTTTCCCTTGACTTCTGGCTTATTCTGTAGTAGGGCTTGGAGAGTTTATGGCTATTCTCTGAAAAGTATGAACTAGATTGAAGTTTTAAGATCCTAGAGATAAGCTGTTCTGAAACCCTTGGTGGGAAGATCACTTGAGGCAGGAGTTGCAGGACCCCCTGAGCCGCATATTAAGTCATCCATCTCCCAAACAAACAAGATCAAAAATCCCTGAGCCTGGTGTTGCATGTAATCCTACCTACTTGGGCTGCTGAGGCAAGAGGTTCACAAGTTCAAGGACTACCTGGGACATCAGTGAGTTTACATCCAGTCAGGAGAACCTGGTGAGAACCTGTTTCAAAATAAAAAGGGGGAGAAAAAAAAAGAGCCAGCCAGCATATATCTTCAGTCCCAGCACTTGGAAGGCAGGGGCAGGCAGATCTCTGAGAGTTCAAGACCAGCCAGGTCTAAAAGGAGACCTTAGACCCTATCTAAAAAGATGAAGGAAAAAAAGAAAAAAGAAAAAGAAGAAAAGATAATGGGGCCAGAGGGATGGCTCAGTGGGTAAAGGCACTCACTTGTCACCGAGCCTGAAAACTTGAGTTTGATTCCTAAGATCACATGGTGGAGGAGAGAATTGATTCCTGCAAGTTGCCCTATGACAGTCATACTCAAGTCATATACACACACCCAAATAAATAAAGAATGTTTAAAAAGTAAAAAGAGCTGGGCGGTGGTGGTACACACCTTTGATCCCAGCATTTGGGAGGCAGAGGCAGATGGATCTCTGGAGGCCAGCCTGGTCTACAGAGTGAGTTCCAGGACAGCCAGGGCTACAAAGAGAAACTCTGTCTCAAAAAAAAAGAAAGAAAAAAAAAGAAAAGAAAAAAGCAACATATATTTGATCTGTCCTCCAAGTCCCTGGTACTGAGCTCCTAAGTTTCTCAGAATTTTCTAGGTGATAGAGCATCTTTTTAAAAATTGCTTCTGTTTTTAATTATGTGTACGAGTATGAACATGTGAGCGTATGAGTCTTCAGAGGCCAGAGGTGTCAGATTCCTGGGTGCTGGTGTTACAGGCAGTTTTGAGCCATCTGCAGAGATCAGCGTGACCTTGCTAAAACAGTAGTAGCCTTTGCATTTTCTTAGAATCCTCCAATAGATTCCTGTCTTTTTTTTTTTTTTTTTTTTTTTTCAAATTTTTGAGACAGGGTCTCTCTGTGTAATAGTCTTGGCTGTCCCAGAACTCACTCTGTAGACCAGGCTGGCCTCGAACTCACAGAGATCCGCCTGACTGTGCCTCCTGAGTGCTGGGATTAAAAGCGTATGCCACCACCTTCCAGCGTGTTTTTTTTGTTTGTTTGTTTGTTTGTTTTTTCTTCCAGCATGTTTTGGGGTTTTTTTTTTTTTGTGCGTGTGTGTGTGTGTGTGTGTGTGTGTGTGTGTGTGTGTTTTTAAAGAGATAGCAAGAACATGAAGTTGAGTGGGTAGATGGGGAAGGATCTGGGAGGGTTTGGGGCATAGGAAAGAATATGATAAAAATATTTTGTATGAGACTTTCAAAGAAATATTTATTTGTTTTGATTTTGTTTTTCCAGACAGGGTTTCCCTATGTAGCCCTGACTGCCCTGGAACTCACTTTGTAGATCAGGCTGGCCTCGAACTCACAGAGATCTGCTTGCCTCTGTCTCTGGAGTGCTGGGATCAAAGGTGTGAGCTACCATGGCCTGGCTTTTATTCCTTGTTTTGTTTTGTTTTTGAGACAAGATTTCTGTGTAGCCCTGGCTGTCCTGGAACTCACTCTGTAGACCAGGCTGCCCTTGAACTCAGAGATCCGCCTGCCTCTCCCTCCCGAGTGCTGGGACTAAAGGTGTGCACCACCAGGCCCAGCTGCAACAAGTGTTCTTAACCACTGAGCCATCTCTCCAGCTCCAAGAATAATATAATTTAGCATTTCCAGAAAATCTTGACCGTTTTCAGGATGCAGTATAGAATAAGTGCACCTTGCAAATGATGAAAATGTGGATCGTTCAGTTGCTTGTCCTGAAGCCGGATCAGGTTTCTTGAGTCCCAGTCCAGTAAGCCAGGCTGTTGCAGGCCGAGTATCATCCTCCGCTGGCACACTGGAAACGCAGCACAGATGCACCGGTCCAGAGCTGGGGCCTTTCTGGAGCTCCTGGCAGTTGCAACCGTTCAGAGGCTGCGTGCTTGTCAGCACGGCTGCCTTCCCTACCTCTCTGCAGTCTTCCCCACAAGCCTCTCCCCGCCCCGTCTTCAGGGAGTGTTCACTTTCCCTGTCAACCTGACTTCCCTTCTTACCATTCCCTAACAATGGACTCAGAGTTGGTCCATGTGGACCAGGAGGCCACCAAGACCCCCAACGAAGGAGCAAACAGGCACCAAGAAAACAGGGTTTTATAGCTTGTCCGGTGGCCTACAGTCCAGGTTAATTTTTTTCTCACCGTAAAACAAGTTGACTTACTGCTATTCATCCGTCGGCAGAAGGCGCGAGATGGCCAAGCAACCTGAATTTTAAGTTTGTTTCTTTGTTTTGAACACAAAGGAATTTCTTCCCCCTCCACAGTATGTGAGCCAGGCTCTGTCCCTTGGGCTCCATATAAACACTCGGAGCTGCAGAGGGAACTGTGTGTAAGTTGATTTTTGTAGTTGCAAGCTGTTCCACATCAACTATTTACAAGGTCAGCAGGGACCACGGCTTACCAAAACAGAGAACTATGTAATTTAAAATGAGGAAATCTTGATCTACCAGAAACATGAGACCTTTCAGGGTTTCTAAATAGCTTATATTCCAGACTCTGTTGGAACAAAATATGCTGGAGGGGACGGAAAAAGTACAAGGACTGCCGTACAGGATAAAATAGCAAGGAGCTTTCAAAACAAAGGCCTCTGAACATAGGTCTGCTTCATTCACTGTATCTCCTGAGGGGCTGGACCAGTCTAGATTTGGATGACTGGGGAAAGAGATGTGGGGCTATGCTAATATGTTTTTTGTTGTTTTGATATATTTATGTAATTATTTTGTGTGTGAGTGTGTGTGTGTGTGTGTGTGTGTGTGTGTGTGTGTGTGTGTGTGTGCGCCACAGCACGCCTTGTGAAAGTCAGAAAAACTGTTGGAGTTGGTTCTCCCCTTTTATCATGTGGATCCTGGGGATCTAACTCAGAGGTTGGGTTTTGTGGAAAGTCCCTTGAGCCACTGAGCCATATTCCTGGCCTCATTTAGAGTTTTTGAGAAAGGGACTCATGTAGTCCAGGCTGGCCGTGAATTCACCATGTAGCTGAAATGGGCTCTGAGTTCCTGATCGGCCAGCCTGCACCTCGGAAATGCTGGGACAGCATGTTTACTACACCTGGCTGTACTTACATGTTTGGACAGCCCACAGTACCACACCAGGCATTAGCTTACTCCTTGAACCTCAGTCGTCAGGGGCTCAGGCAGAAGGACTGACAGGGTTGCATAGAAAAGCCTAATCTCAGCCAGGCACTGCGGCACACATCTGGAATTCCAGCACTCAAGAAGCAGAGGCAAGAAGATCACCACAAATTCAATGCCAGCCTGCTCTGCATAGTGAGTTCCAGGCCAAGGCAGGACTACATAGTGAGACCCTGTCTGTCTCAAAAGACAAAACAAATACACAAATAAGTTTTTTTAGAAGATCTCATTACCCCCTACCCCCAAATAAAAGCCAGCATGGTAGTGTCCACCTATAATCATAGATAATGGTAGCACTTGAGAGCTAGGGGCAGAAAGGTCTAGAGTTCAAGGTCATCCTTGGCCATCTTTAGCCATCTTGATGCTAACCTGGTTTACATAGGACCTGTTAAAAAAAAGAAAGGAAAAGGGATGGAGAAAGAAAATAAAGAAAAGGAGGGAGAAGGGGGGAGGGAGGAGAGAGGACCTGGGTTCAGTTCTCAGCACCTACATGACAGCTTGCTATACTCAGATCACAGGGACCCCAAAAAGACCACCACAGAGACCAAATCCTGTATGTACAAGCAAAGCTTGAGCTGGGACTCCCAGCCTGTCTGACATAGCAGTGAGAATGGAGAATGCCCAGCCCAGATGGGGTGGAGTTTTATAATGGTACAGGTTGGGAGTGAGGTGATTTCCAGAGTTTAGGGCCCTGATTGGCTGACATTTGTCTAGGGATGTATTTGGTAAAAAAGGAAATAGATGTGTGTTGGGGCTAAGGGACACCTGAGGATGTCTATAATGGTTGGGATCTTAGGTATTTCTTCTGAAACGTTAAGTATTTTCTTCAGGGATGCTGATTGGCCCATTCCTGGGTGATGCCAGTTTATGGCTTTTTCCTGGGGACCAGGTGGCACCTGCCAGTAAGCCTGCCATGGCAGCTGTGTCTGCCC
The DNA here is from genome assembly GCF_007827085.1 of Peromyscus californicus insignis. Lineage (NCBI taxonomy): Eukaryota > Metazoa > Chordata > Mammalia > Rodentia > Cricetidae > Peromyscus > Peromyscus californicus. The sequence continues at coordinate 63,760,103 of NW_026294503.1, forward strand.
CGCCCCCCCAGCCTGTCATGGTGGCTGTGTGGTCAAGCTGTTTTGCGCCCCCCACAAGCTCACGACTATCTGTAACTCCAGTTCCAGGCTGACATCCTCACACAGACATACATGTAAGCAAAACATCAATGCACATAAAATAAAAATAAATAAATCATTTTAAAAAAGAAAAAAAATATCTTTATATGGTGGCACAGGCCTGTAATCCCAGCACTTGGAGAGACGGGATGAATTCAAGGTCATTGTGGGCTACAGAGAAACCTCAAGCCTCTGGTCTACAAAACAAAAACAAAAACAAAAACTGTTGGTTTTCTTCGGTGGTTCGATGTTACTCATTAAGCGGCACTGTTTACCGTGTGAGGAAAGCCGCGAGGCATAACAAAACCCACTCTGAGAGTTTACTAGGGGAAGGAACAGAGGGGATTGTGCTTTAGGCCTATGGAAGGTTGTACATGGAGAGAGGGGAAGAAGGGGAAGCCGGAGGAAGTGGGGATAAGTCTGTGACCCTCTCTTTATGGATTCCCCCAGCATGCGCATATGGGCTTACAGAGCTAAGGCACGTTTGCGCATGGATTTCGTGACCACGCTGCATGCAAATTACGAGACCACGAAGTGCACGGATTACATAGGATGTAAGGCCCCTTGCTTGGCTACTGAACATCGCATGTGCAGTCATTTAGCAACAAAAACAAAACAAGAATAAATAATTGGAGCATGGGAACTCCTTGGTATAGGGATGACAGCCCAGTGGTGACCTTGGCACTCCTGTGGAGGGCTGGGACAGAAAGGGGCAGTGTAAGAGGTGGGGTCTCTTAGATAAAATATTTGGGGAAAATGAGGGCTGGGGGTGAGTGATGGAGCAACACATGCTCAGAATGTTGGAGACTCTGGGTTCAATGCTCAGCACCCAAAACAAAACAAACCTACCTACCCAGAAGGAGCTGATTAGGAGATGGTGGAGCAGGGTGGGGTTGGGGGTGGGTGGGAGGTAAGGGGGGGGGCAAGAGGAGTGCAGCTGCTTCTGGAGGGAGCAGGCTGAGGTTCTGGTTTTAGCTGGCTATGAAAACAGGATTCAACCTGAAGCCAGTGAATGAGCCAGGTTTTGAAACTAAAAAACCATTTGATGCAAATAACAAAAGAACTAAGAAAGTAACCTTAACTTGGTCTAGGGTAGAAGCAGGGGCAGTGATACGCTCACTGCAGGAAGATTTTTTTTTAAATTTTTTTATTTATGTGCATTGGTGTTTTGCCTGCATGTATCATGTATATTTGTGTGAGAGTGTTGGGTACCCTGGAACTGGAGTTATAGACAACTGTGAGCCTCCATGTGGGTGCTGGGAATTGAACCCAGGTCCTCTGGAAGAACATCCAGTGCTCTTAACCTCTGAGCCATCTGTCCAACCCCCAGATTTTTTGTTTTTTAGATTTACTTTTCCCCTCAGAAGGTTCTGGAATTTAACCTATGAAGTGAACTGACAATACAGAGATTAGCGGGTGGGGGTGGGGTGGTCATACAACTTTAGTCACGTGAATAAGCGTGAAGGCCAGACACAGAGCGTGAGAGTCAGGGAGCAACAAGGTGGCCGAGCCTTCCTTGGAACTTAAAAAGGCTCCGGGGCTTAGGCCTCTGGGGACAGGGTTAAGAGGGCAGGGTAGGCTACCAGCTGTGGGAAAGACGTGCCCAGTCAGCCCAGGTTATCCGACTATGAAACAGCCTCCTGGAAACTCCCACTCTGTCCGGGAAAGCGTCTGGCACCCACTTTCCATAAAGATGGGCTCCTAGACTCTGAGAAAAGCCTGTGCCTACAAGGCTGGGTACTAAAGTTGACAGAAATAAACCTCCTTTGACCAAAGCACAGCTTTCTGAGCCATTCCCATGTCTGCAGAGGGCGGGAAGCGATCCTGAGAGTCAGGGACCCTCAAAACCAGCGCCGCCTCAGTTGGTGTAGAGAAGTTATAAAAGGAACAAAAACCCTCAGGGGCATTCCACTTTGGGCTGCTCGGGTACTTTCTACATACGGGAATAAATACAATTATTAAATAAATATTGCTATAATTAGGGAAGTTTCCAGACCCCAGGGTATGGTACGCTTACTGGAATAATAATAATGCAGATTAACTGAGAAATGCAAGTAGGTGGTATTTTTAACTTTCTGCAACAGAATTTTAACCATGTATCTAAAGTCAGAGTGATTTTCATTGGTGGTGGTTTATTCTCAGGATTAAACCCAAGGTCTAGAAGCTTGAGTGAGAGAGCTTCTGTGTTGTGTCGGAACATGGAAATAGAGGGCATGGTTTCATCAGAAATGAAACGTGATTTTCTGCAGTTATCTTCCAGAATGGAGCACAAAGCCAGGCCTGCTGGGAACAGCTATTAGGAAGGCTGAGGCAAAACCTTACGTTCAAGACCTGCCTGGCGCCGGGCGGTGGTGGCGCACGCCTTTAATCCCAGCACTCGGGAGGCAGAGCCAGGCAGATCTCTGTGAGTTCGAGGCCAGCCTGGTCTACAAAGCGAGTTCCAGGAAAGGCGCAAAGCTACACAGAGAAACCCTGTCTCAAAAAACCAAAAAAAAAAAAAAGGATCTGCCTGGCCACAGAGACCAGAGCTAGTGTAGTATATGCAAATCCTAATGACAGGGTCAGGTACCCTCAGACCAAAGAAGGCTGTTTCGGGATATGTGGTTGCATTGTGACATTACAAGACTGTTAATAAAGTTAAACTTTGAATCAAGGGCCGGAGTCCATAACAAGCCGACTGGAATCAGCCTTACAGATTCTGGAAGACTTTGAAAGATTTTGGAAGAGATAGAGAGGCAAAGGAAGAGATAGGGAGGGGCCTGGAGAGATTCTCGGCCTTTTTGACCTGGGTAGATGGAGAGGGAGAGGGTCAGCTAGTCTTTCCTCCACTGCTTTCTTGATCTGTCAGGTTTGTACCCCAATATCTGACTCCCAAATTTTTATTAATACCAGAACAACTTAGGTAAATGCTTCGGAATTCAGCAGCTTCTAAGGACTCTGTACTAGGTGGGCTGGGATGTGGCTTAGCTGGTAGAGAGCTTGTTTAGCATGCAGGAGGATCTGGGTTTGAGTACCACCACCACAGAAGTCAGGTATGATGGCACATAGTAGTAATCCTAGCACTCAGAAGGAGTTCAAGGCCATCCTTGGCTACATAGTAAATTCAAGGTCAGCCTAGTCTATAGATCACAGTAAAAAACAAAGTAAAACAAAAAGCCTCACTCATTTTTAAAAAGATTTTTAGTTTGTTAATGTGTCTGTGTGCTACATGTGTGTGGATGTACAAGGAAACCAGAAGAGGGTGTTGGCTATCCCGTAGCTAGAATTACAGGCAGCTGTGAGCCTCCTGACATGATTCTCGGAACTGAATTAGGTTCTCTGGAAGAGCAGCGAGAACTCTTCATCATTGGGTCTAGCTTCCAAACTCCCTCTTTTTAATGTTTGATAAAACATATTTCCAGCATCACAATAAGAAGTAAACAAACAAACAAACAAACACATTATGATGGTTATTGTTAATTGCCAACTTGCTGGAGTCTTAAGTCACCTAGGAGATGGGCCTCTGGGCACACCTGTAAGCCCAGCACTCAGAGGGCAGAGGCAGGTGAATCTCTGTGAGTTGGAGACCAGCTGGTTCTCCGAGAGAGTTCCAGGACAGCCAGGGCTGTTACACAGAGAAACCCTGTCGTGAAAAACAAAAACAAACAACAAAGAAAGCAAAAGAGAAAACTGCCGGAGACCTGCTTCGGCGGTGTGTGTGTGTGTGTGTGTGTGTGTGTGTGAGTGTGAGTGTGTGTGTGTGTGAGTGTGTGGGTGTGGGTGTGGGATGATCTGCTTCGGCGGGTGTGTGTGTGTGTGTGTGTGTGTGTGTGTGTGAGTGTGTGAGTGTGTGTGTGTGAGTGTGTGGGTGTGTGAGTGTGTGGGTGTGGGTGTGTGATGATCTGCTTCGGCGGGGTGTGTGTGTGTGTGTGTGTGTGTGTGTGTGTGTGAGTGAGTGTGTGTGTGTGTGTGTGTGTGTGTGTGTGTGATGATCTGAAGGTGAGTCAGGCTGGCTGCCAGCAGCCTTTACATGAGAAAAGATTACACAGAGGATTAAACAGGAGACAAGAGGCCTGTGAGGTGAGCTGGGGTGTGCCCTGAGATCAGGGGTTGAGGGATCTAGCATTGACCTTGACAATAGGCAGCAGTCTTATGTTAATGAAGGGCCACAAGTCCCTCGTGCTAGAAATAAGAAGGACTGCTTTATCAAGCAGGAACTTTCCTCAAGCTCTCAAAGGAATGGAGACCCTTAATCCTTGGGAGAAGGACTTCATCTGGGGAACAGACACTACACTACAATTTCTTAGTCTTACTATATGGCCTGTTCCCCTCATAATGCTCCCCAAAGAGAAGGTCCTGATGTCTTACTCTTTTCCCATTATACCATACCATTCTGATTTCTCTGTATTTATTAACAGAACTCTTGCCTATTAAGCCTGAGGCTCTGGATCTGAATTGTAGTCATTTCATCCTTGGGATCAAGTGTATCTAATAAATCTCTAACATTCCTGTTCTTGGTGTAATTAGGAGGGCAAAATGGAATTCCTGGTTCCATGGTGGTGGGGATTTTTTTTTCCAAAGAATTTTGTTTAGAGAGGCTACCATTGTGTGGGTGGCCCAAAACAGCTTGACCTCACAACTGCCATGACAGGCTTAGAGGCCCAGACACAGCTTCTGTGACAGGCTCACTGGCAGGCAACATCCAGGAGAAGCCAAGAGCTGACCCTACCCAGTGGGGCCTGCATCTAAGGGGAAATACATGACATTCCAAACATCCTCTATACCCCTAGACAAATGTCAGCCAATCAGGGTCCTGAACCCTGGAAATCCCCTCACCCCAACCTCTGCTATGATAAAATCCCCACCCTGCCTGGGCTCAGGGCTCTCTGCTCTCACCGCTGCATCAGGCAGACAGAGGGACCAACGCTCTGAGCTTGAAATAAAGGCTCTTTGCTTTTACATATGGGATTTGGTCTCTGTGGTGGTCTTTTGGGGGTCCTCTTGATCTGGGCATAACACCTTGTACACATTTTTATCCTTTTACCAAAACCCACACAAAATTTCCAAAAGGGAAAGGCATTAATATTGAGAATCATTAAAAATGAAAATGAGGCCTGGCAGTGGTGGCACACGCCTTTAATCCCAGCGTTCAGGTGGCAGAGGCAGGCGGATCTCTGTGAGGGTTTTTTTTTTTAGATTTATTTATTATGTATACAAGTATTCTACCTGCATGTATGCAGGCAAGCCAGAAGAGAGCACCAGATCTCATTACAGATGGTTGTGAGCCACCATGTGGTTGCTGGGAATTGAACTCAGGACCTCTGGGAAAAGCAGCCACTGCTCTTAACCTCTGAGCCATCTCTCCAGCCACTTTAGTGAGTTGGTTATTCCCAGGTCTCAGGGACCCCCCAAAAGACACCACAGAGATCGAATCCTGCATGTAAAAGCAAAGAGCCTTTATTATTTCAAGGTCGGAGCCTGGATTCTCTGTCCGATGCATCTGTGAGAACAGAGATCTCCAGCCCAGGCAGGGTGGGGTTTTTATCATAGCAGAAGTTGGGGTGAGAGGATTTCCAGGTTCAGGACCCTGACTGGCTGACATTTGTCTAGAGTATGGGGAATGTTTGGAATGTCAGGTATTTCCTCTTGGATGCTGGCCCCCCTGGGTGGAGTCTGACAGAAGCTGTGTCTGTGTCTCTAAGCCTGTCATGGCAGCTGTGTGGTCAAGCCATTTTGGGGCCCTTCTACAAGTTCAAGGCCAGTCTGCGTGGTTTACAGAGCCAGTTCCAGGACAGGCTCCAAAGCCACAAAGAGAAACCCTGTCTCAAAAACCAAAATAAACAAAGACAAAACAAACAAAGTAAAAAGGTGCTGGAGAAGTGTGGTCTGTGGTGTTGAGGTGCTGGGATTTGCCAAACAGCAGCGGTCGCCATGCGGGCCACGCCATCTCCCCCTTTTTCACTTTTTAATTTAGATGTCTGGAAATCATTGAAGAGGTCTACTAGGGCTTGTCATTCAGGAGACGATGACAGGAAGAACGATGGAAATGAGCACAAAGGCTGGAATGATGTCCAAATTGGTAATAAATGACCAAAAGGTTTTCCCTGTCACACAGGAATTTAAGGAATTCATAAATCTTTCCACCACCATGGAAGCTGAAATTGTAGCATGACCAACTGTGGTGATTTGGCCATGCTTACATAACCAAAATGTCTGGATTATGTAGGGAAGAGCCTCTGAGGAAGGCGCAGCCCAGCCCTTGGGTTGCAGAGCTCAGGGTCAAGGTCAGGGTATGTGAGCCATACCTTGTAACAGATAGGGACTGAGGGATGCTGGGAGAACCTGGCAGCCAGGTCCAGCTTTGATATTTTAAATGGCACCTTAGCCTTTTGTCCTGGGTTTGAAATTAACATCCCAGTCCTTTTGCTGATCAAGGACAACAATCTATCTATGACTATTTCCTATTGATATTGGGGCACCATTGGGGACCCGAAAAGCTGGAATGTTGACCAAATCCAGGAAGAGCAACTACAGCTGTTTCACTTGTCCAGGCTCCTCCGCAACTTCTGGAGTGAGATAAGTGTAGGCAGCAGATGGAGCAGTTGGCTGTCTTAATTGATTGGTAATCTGCTGCAACAGATACCTATCAGGTGCAGAACATAAAGGAACAGGCAGGTGGGAAACAGTCTATGATTGACAGTACTTAACCAGAGTCCATTTCAGAGTTGGCTCCAACTCGATTCCCTGAAGCTTATGAGAACCTCTTTTAAGTTCAAAAAAAAGAGCTGGGCAGTGGTGGCGCACGCCTTTAATCCCAGCACTCGGGAGGCAGAGGCAGGTGGATCTCTGTGAGTTTGAGGCCAGCCTGGTCTCCAAAGTGAGTACCAGGAAAGGCGCAAAGCTACACAGAGAAACCCTGTCTTGAAAAAACCAAAAAAACAAAAAAACAAAAAAAGTTCCAGCTACATTAGCATTATTGTTGTTTGTAATCTGTATTGAAATTCACATTGTAGAAAAGTCTTAACTGGTGTCTGTAAAACCGCTGGAGTAGATTCATGCCTTCAAGTCCGAGCAAAAGCTAGAGCTTTGGGTTCAAAAGGATGAACATGTTTTCCTCTGTCTAGAGAGCCAGATTGGACAGAGATGTCTTTATTCTGATGAGAAGCACCTCTAAGTCTGTCCTAAGAGGACAACCAAAGGGACCTTAAAAGCTTGAGCTTGTGACTACGGTAGCAGTCAGTGTTTACCAGAGCTAGGTTAATAGCTTGTCAGAACTCTATTGATTAGTGTTAAGACTCTGAACTTTTGAAGTCTCAATGTAACAATAGCATAGTGAGGGAAAAATCTGAAGCATTTTTCTTTCTTTTTTTTTTTTTTTTTTTTTTTTTTGGTTTTTCGAGACAGGGTTTCTCTGTGTAGCTTTGCGCCTTTCCTGGAACTTGCTCTGTAGACCAGGCTGGCCTCGAACTCACAGAGATCCGCCTGCCTCTGCCTCCCGAGTGCTGGGATTAAAGGCGTGCGCTGCCACCGCCCGGCATCATTTTTCATATCTTGATCCATCTTTTTAAACCTTCACAAGTTGTACCTACACACCTCAAAACATTCTCAGACCCTCACAGTTCAAGTTTTCCTGTCCTCAGACCTCTATAACTTGCATTTACACACCTTAAGTCACTTCATGTCCTCAGACCTTTATACATACCTTAAAACACCTTAGACCTTAAAACATTTTTTCTAGGTCCCTGCAATTTAAGCTTTACCTTACACAAACTTGACACCTTTTTCTTACCCAATCATTTACCATAAGACCCAGGCGGTTGACTGAGAGCAGCCACTGTAAAGTGAGTTACTTTAGATAACAGTAAAAAGTTACATTGAAATCTGCTTTAAACAAGTTTAGGGTGAGTTCTGGAAATTTTCAACTACAAAGTAAAATCCTCTAACTTTCCACCCAGGGTTATTTTCATTTTTATTTTGGTATAGAGATTTAGGGATGAAACCTTGACAATGCTAAGCAAGAACTCTGCCAATATCCAAAAATCTCCAGCAGGGGGCAGCATACTTAACCATGTATCTCAATGCTTAAAATCATTTCACAGTACAGGAGTGGTTTTGTATGTGTATTGGAGAGGGGCAGACAGGGTTTTCTTCATATCCCTGGTTGACCTAGAACAATAGACTTGAACATTCAGATATCTCCTTCTGTTTCCACATCCTGGATACTAGGATTACAAACAAGATTACATTTAAAAAATTTTCCCATTGGTTTATTGATTGTGCATGTGTGTGAATACCTACATGCTACAGTGTGGGTGTCGAGGTCAGAAGATAGATTGCAGGAGATGGTCTGTCCTTACCATGTGGGTCCTGGATTTGAATTTAGATCATCAGGCTTGGCAGTGAACATTGTTACCTGAGGAGCAATTGTACTGGCCCAAGAGGACACTTTTTAAAAAATGATTTATTATTTATTTTTATTTTATGTGCATTGGTGCTTTGCCTGCATATATGAGACAGAATAGCCTATAGCTTACATTGACCTGGATGGAATTTACTATTCTTGTCTCCTAAGTGCTGAAATACAAGTATGCATTTCCACACCCAAATAAAGGTTTGGGTTCTTTTTTTTTTTAATTTTATATGTGGTATATATATATATATATATATACACACACACACACACACACACACACACACACACACACGTATGTGTGTGCACAGGTGTATGCATAGGCTAGAGGTCAGTATCTGCTGTTTTGAAACAAGGTTCTTACCTGAACTTGGAACCCTCTGATACTGGAAGACCAGCTGGCGTCTGAACTCCAGGGTCTTCCTGTCTCTTACTCCTCAGTGTGAGGATTTCAAGCAGGTACCACTACAGCAACGGGGATCTGAACTCAGGTCCTCTCCTTGGCCCAGTTAGATGGTACTTCTGAGAAATCCACTTTGCAGAGTCCTTCAGAAGTCTGTTTAGGGTGGGGCCCAGTGCTGGAGGGAAGTTCTACTTCTCACGTGTGAGACCCTCACTTAACATGGTTCCCTGAGCCGTCATCTCGTCTGTAAAATGGGGATAGCAGCCTCCGGGTTTTTGGACCAGATTGAATGAGGTAATTAATGCCTTGTCAACAGTCAGCTCTGTATCCCACAGAATCCGAGAGGACCATTGGAAGAGCAGCCAGTGCTCTTAACCGCTGATCCATCTCTCCAGTCCCCAGAAATCACTCTTATAATGGACCGAATAATTCTTTGTACCTACGAAGGTTCACTTAAAGGAGGTAGAGCTGAAGGCTGAGGCAGACTCGGCCCTCAAAAAATAAAACCTGTGGAAAGGGTGCTGGGGCTGCGCTGGCAGAAATCCAGTACTTGGGGGCGACAGGAGGGAGGGAGGGTGAGTAGAGAAAGTGCTTAGGCCCCGCTGGCTGCAATTAAGACCTAGGTTAGGAAACAAGGTTGACCTCAGGGGCCGCACCCGCGCCGCTGAAACGCGGCTTTGGCGTAGGCGAGCTGCAGCTCCGCCCCTCCCACTGTGCCGTCAAGTACACTGGGCGTTTCCATCCTGGCCCCCCGAAAGCAGTCGCAGTCACCCACCACCCTGCGGGCAGCGGCTAGCCTCCGGGTCGGCTCGCCGGCTCACTCTTCCGGACTCCCAGGCCGGGGTGGGGCGACCAGCTGCGAGTCCCGGGAGGCCGAACCTGGCCGTCCCCTCTACCTGGGACTTTTCCTCCGGCCAGAGCGGCACAAAGATCTCGCTGTCCTTCAACTTCCAATCGCCTTCCCCCGCCCCACCTGGCTCCGGCGTCCACCCTCCACGTCTCCTCCCCTTCTGGTTTCCAGCTCCTTCGACAGAGTTTGGTTTGAACTTTCGAACCCGCCAATCATCGCCCTCGGTGCGGCCCAGGGCGGGGTTCTGTGCCCGCCCTCCCCACGCGTGGCCCGGGCCAGGGCATATAAGTCCTCTCCTGGAGGCGGAGCTCACACTTCTTCTCCCCCGGACTCCTAGGTAGTCTGCTAGTGGGAGCTTCTCGTCAGTCACCCTCTCTCGGGCTCGGTTTTCGCGGACCACTTCAAGGACTAAATATGGTGAGTGTGACGGTGGAGCGGCGACGGGGATCGTCTGAAGGGACCGCGGGGGCTGCGGGCTGCCCGGGGTGGGGGGTGCCGGTGCCTGCGACAGCCCCCGACGGCCGCCCCCGGGTAGATCGGCTTCTGGTGGCCAGGGGGGGAAAGCCTAGTCCACCAGGCTGCTATCGCTTTGGTCTGGAAGGCTGGTCCCGGGTACCTCCCTCCTGGTGGTCCTGGGAGAACATGCCGTCTGGGCCGCCCGCCGCCCCTGGAGGCAGGGAGCTTTCACATCGACCGCAAGGGACTGGAGAAACTAAAGGGGCTCCTTTCTCTCAAATGACGTCGCCTTCCCAGCCGGGGTACCCCAGAGGACCTCGTGCGCTCCGGACGGGCTGAGCAAACACTTCCGGGCACCGTCTCCACGCCCTGTGACTCCCTGCTGAGTCACCTGTGGCCAGACCCGGGACCTTCCTAGCTGTGCACCTGGAAAGGCCAGCTCCTCCGTAGGAGGGGATAATTAACCGTCAAATAATTCCCTAATCCAGCCTATTTCTAGCGTTAGTTCAGTGGCATATTAAGTTAATTTAAACGCGTCCCTAAAAAATTTTTATTAAGCTAGAGTAAACTGTTACCAACAAAATAAATTTTGTTTGTATTTTGGTTTTTGAGACATGTCTCATCTAGCTCATGCTGGCCTTTAAATCACTGTGTGGCCAAGGATGACCTTCAATCCAGGATTCTCCTGTCTCCAACACCCAAGTGCTGGGATTACTCATCTGGCTCAACAATATATTAGTCAGTTCTCCAGAAACAGGGTGGTGGTGGCACTTGCCTTTAATCCCAGCACTTGGGAAGCAGAGGCAGGTGGAGTTTGAGGCCAGCCTGGTCTACAGAGTGAGTTCCAGGACAGCTAGGGCTACACAGAGAAACCATGTCGTGGGGTGAAAAAAAGAGAAAAAAAAAAAACGGGAACTCAGGATGAGGGTGGGCAGCCTTTGGGCTCTGGAGGCAGAGGCAGGTGGGTCTCTTGAGTTAAGTTCAGCCAAGGCTACACAATGAGACCCTGTCTCTCAAACAAAACTACCAGGAACTGAGTCCAGTTTGGAGGAGGGTGGCTAGTTTCTGTAACACTTGGGCTTGGGGGAAGAGGGGGCTGAGGCAGGGGGATTGTTCATGAGTTTGGGTCATCTCAGGCTCCCTATCGAGTTCCAGGCTAGTGTGGGCTACAGAGTGACTAATCTTGGAAAAAGGAGCCTTCCTGCTAAATAAGTTTAATTATCTGGAAGAGCATTTGCCTAGCCTGGAAGCCACTCAGTTAATCTTCATTCATGTCTCAGAAGAGAAGGGAACAAAATCATATACATCTTTAGCTGTCAATAAAAATTTAAAAGAAAACCCTATACCAGCATTGTTTTTGAAGGGTGTAGTTTCACAGTCCAAGATGATGACTCCATTAACCACCTTTTGACCTAGCTCCTTCCCACATGCTTCTCATAAAACTATTAAGATCAGTTGGTAGTGACACAAACCTTTAATCCTAGCACTCAGGAGGCAGAGGCAGGCAGATCTGAATTCAAGGCTATCCTGGTCTACAGAGTGAGTTCCAGGACAGCCAGAGAAACCCATCTCAAACAAAACAAAACAAAAAAAAAAACATAAAAACAAAATCTTGTCAAGGTCTCCACCATTTCAGGTGCAGCTGTTCTAAGATCATCCCAGGGCTGATGAAAATTAAAAGTGATTTTTGAAGGACTGTGGAAGGTTTGTGGGGTGGGGTGTTCCTCATGTGGCCCAGGCCACCTCTCCGAGTATAGTGGAGGATGACCTTGAACTGTTGATTTCCAACCCTAGGACTGGAATTAGAGGCCTGTACCACCACGTCTAGGTTACTCAGAGCTAGGATAGAGCACAGAACTTCACACATGCTAGGCAAGACCTCTCCCAACTGAGCTACATTCCCAGGCCCAAAAGCTGGGGATGGACCAGGCAGTGGTGGGGCTCGCCTTTAATCCCAGCACAGAGGTAGGCAAGTGGATCTTTGTGAGTTCGAGGCCAGCCTGGGCTACAGAGTGAGTTCCAGGGAAGGCTCCAAAGCTGCACAGAGAAACCCTGTCTCAAACCCCACCCCACCCCCCCCAAAAAATGGTGAGTTTTTGTTTCACTCACTTGTGTGGGTGTGAGTTTTGGATGGTCGGTATACTTGTGAGGGCAGGAGTGGGCAGCTTTCCTCCCTTGGAGGCTCCCTGGTAAACCCCTTACCAAAAGAGCCGACTCCTCCCACACCCCCACAAACTGTTGCAAGTATTTGCCTTTCAATTGTATTCTGAAAGGGAGATTCAGTGAGTAACTGTAACAGTAGTTAGGAAAGTATGTAACCACTGCAGTGAAGGCTTCTGACCAAGCAGAACCAAAAGGATACAATCCGGAAACGCCCGAGGCTCACCTGTTAGGCAAGCGCTGAAGTGAACAGCTTTTCTAAAGACAGACTGTTTACCAGTTGAGGCTGGACTAGACTTGGTGACTTCGTTTGCTGCCTTTTCCTATCCCAAATGGCCCTTGACTTTGCCATTTTAGCTCCCAGGAGACAGGTTGTTTTTTTAAAGATTTTAACTTCTTGTTTTTTTTTTTTTTTTTTTTTTGGTTTTTCGAGACAGGGTTTCTCTGTGTAGCTTTGCGCCTTTCCTGGAACTCACTTGGTAGTCCAGGCTGGCCTCGAACTCACAGAGATCCGCCTGGCTCTGCCTCCCGAGTGCTGGGATTAAAGCCGTGCGCCACCACCGCCCGGCTATTGTTTGTTTTTGAGACAGGGTTTCTCCGTGCGTAGCTCTGGCTGATTAGATCTCACTCTGTAGACCAGGCTGGTCTCAAACTCAGATCCACATGCCTCTGCAGGGATTAAGAGTGTGTGCCACCACCGCCCGGCAGATTTTTAAAGCTTGGGAAAGTTGGTTCCTTGTTCCATTAAGTAGGTCCCAGCAATTGAACTCATCCAGCTTGGCAGAAATTGACCTTGACTCCTCCAAGCTATCTTGGCAGCTCAAAGAGGCAGTATAAACCGTTCGGGGGACCAAAAGGCTGCCGGACCTCAGACACTGTTTTCTAGGCCTCCGTGTGGTTCTCTCTAGCTTCAGGGCACTGGAGGTTCTAAAGTCCAGGTGAAGGTCACTGGAACAAGAGCTGCACCTCCCCCACAGTGCTCAAGGCTGGACTGACTGGTCAGAATCCTTGAGTGTTATATGGGGAACACAAAGAGGAAGGGACTTGACAGGTCAAAGGTTGTGAGCAATGTCTTGTTTCATTATCCTGGGCTGTGAAACTGTGCCTGTGAGAACCTGGGTGTGAATCGAGTTTCCTACTATGGAGCTGACACGCTGGTACTCCACATGCTTGCTTTTTTTTGTTTAGTTTGGAACTCCAACTCTTAGACTAGTACAGCCCATGTCCAGGATGGTCCTTCTCTTCCACCTCGGTCAGACCTTCCTGGAAATGCCCTCATAGAAATACCTGGAGGAGGGGCTGGAAAGATGGCTCAGAGGTTAAGAGCGCTGACTGCTCTTCCCGAGGTCCTGAGTTCAATTCCTGGCAACCACATGGTGGCTCACAATTATCTATAATAGGATCTGATGCCCTCTTCTGGCATGTAGGCATACCTACTCATACTATTTATTACTCATATCTATTTATGTACTCATACCTAAAAGAGTACATAAATAAAAATAAATATTAAAAAAAAAAAAAAGAGCCGGGCGGTGGTGGCGCACGCCTTTAATCCCAGCACTCGGGAGGCAGAGCCAGGTGGATCTCTGTGAGTTCAAGGCCAACCTGGTCTACAAAGTGAGTTCCAGGAAAGGCGCAAAGCTACACAGAGAAACCCTGTCTCGAAAAACCAAAAAAAAAAAAAAAAAAAAAGAAAAATACCTGGGGGAGCCTGGTGGTGGTGGCGGCACACGCTTTCAACCCCAACACTTGGGAGGCAGAGGCAGGCAGATCCCTGTGAGTTCACAAGGCCAGCCTGGTCTACAGAGTGAGTTCCAGAACAGCCAGGGATACACAGTGAAACCCTGTCTAAAAACAAAAGGAAAAAAAAATACCCAGAGAAACCGGGTGGTGGTAGTTCATGATCCACAGAGCAAGTTCCAGGACGGCCAAAGCTACACAGAAACCGTGTCTTGAAAATAAGTAAATAAACAAACAAATAAATAAAAACAAAAGCATGAAAGTCTCTACTACTTGGGGAAAATAGTAGGAAGAGTGGGAACCTTTTTATGTCAAATTTGAAGGTTTTCTGCCAGATTCAAAGTACTCCTCTCACACTGAGTTATGATCATTGGTTCCCCTTAAACCTGTGGGTCCAGGGTCTGCCCTCCTAGGCCTCCTTTAACTAATGGAATATGGGTTTGGTAACTTCAGAATTACTGTGCTCAGCAAGGAAAGGAAAACAAGTCCCCCCCCCCCCCCCCCCCCCCCCGCTGTTAAATTCTTGTGATTACTTTCCCACAGTGCCAGAAATGTACAATATAATCTACTGGGAACAACTACCAATTTCTCCTCCCTCTCCCCGTTTCTGAAATAATTGCGGTAAAGTTTTTGGAGCCGGCCTCTAGCCTTTACAATCCTTTCCTCCCACCAGATGGGAGGGAATGACGGTGAAGGAAGAATGTTCCTACCGATTAGAGTCCTCCCTGGGTGGAAAGGCTGCCTCTGACCACACTTTAGCATACAGCTGACTGCTTATCGAGCGTTTTCCCTGTGAGTCATGGGGCTGGTCTAAGCTGGTTTTAAAGGAGAGAGAGAGAGGAAGTTTTGTCTCCTACAGACCTGGATTAAAGAAGTACTGCAGTGAGCTCAGGAGAGACACAGTTCAATGTGACTCAGCCCTGGAAGGAAGGAGTCTGCCTCAAGTTCAAGAACTCGCCAGCCTGCTTCAGGGGATTCTGGGGGATTCTGGCCTAATCTCTTCTGCCTCTAAAGTAGTAGAAAACTGACCCTGAACTACAGGGGATACAGTCAGTGGAGGGGCCTGGCCTTGCCTAGTAGGTCATTAGCATTATGCCTTCCTGAGAGTGTTTTCCCTTGAGTTAGAGCTTTTGGTTATGAGATGTAGTTCTAGGCCGGAGTAACCTCTGAGGAGTGATTGTCTTTGACGGTTTGTCATTTAGATGTGAGCCTTCCCCTAATTCCTCACTTGTCCTGTCTCGACACTTTCTTTCCCCTTTCCACAGCGTGAGTGCATCTCCATCCACGTTGGCCAGGCTGGTGTCCAGATCGGCAATGCCTGCTGGGAACTCTACTGCCTGGAACATGGCATCCAGCCTGATGGCCAGATGCCAAGTGACAAGACCATTGGGGGAGGAGATGACTCCTTCAACACCTTCTTCAGTGAGACCGGCGCTGGCAAGCATGTGCCCAGGGCCGTGTTCGTAGACCTGGAACCCACGGTTATAGGTAAGTGGACCCGGAGCTTCCTTGAGGCATCCTGTCCTGGTCACAGACTCAGTCTCTCTTCAGACACCGAACAGTGAGTGAGCATGTGCGGATTGTTGGTGGATGGCTGACCGCTTCTCCTTTTCCAGATGAAGTTCGCACTGGGACCTACCGCCAGCTCTTCCACCCTGAGCAGCTCATCACAGGCAAGGAAGATGCTGCCAATAACTATGCCCGGGGCCACTACACCATTGGCAAGGAGATCATTGACCTTGTCTTGGACCGAATCCGAAAGCTGGTAAGTGCAGTGGGTTATCGGGGAGAAGGTTCTATGTACTGTGTTTTACCAAGATTTTGGGTATTATGCTCATTCAGTAAAGACACTCACTTGTCCAGGTGAGAACCAGCAAGCTTTCACCATCATATCCCGCTCCCCATGAAGACTATGTTAAGCCTCTTGTTTCAAGCTCAGACATTCACACACCTCTTTAGGTCCTCTTAGTCACACTGAGTGGGTGGCTGACGCCTGCGTGTGACTAATTGACAAAACTCATTTGGAAATCTGGACAGGCATTTCACAATAATAATGTAAGATCATAGCTGTGGCTACAGCTCAATCACAGAGCAGTCACCTGGCGGTTACAGGGCCCCGGTTTCAGTCCTCAGCACAGAAGAAACAAGGTTTCAGGGACCGAGAAGCCCATGTGACACCATTTAGAAACGGCCTGCAGGGGCCTGAGAGATGGAGAGATGGCGTAGCAGTTAAGCAGTGACTTTGCTTGTCCAGAGGACCTAGGTTTGATTCCCAGCACCTACACGGTGCCTCACAGCCTCTAACTCCTGTTGTGGGGGATCTGATGCCCTCTTCTGGCCTCTATGGGCACCCCACTCACACACACACCCCTGCTGGCAGAACAGCACACACACAGAGTAAAATTAACGAGCCCACAGAAGAGTCTCCAACAAAGCTTGAGGTGGAGTTGGGAGAGTCTTTATTGGGGAAGCAGGTATGTCCTTTGAAGTTCCAAGATCAGAAATCCCAGGAAAGTAATTCCCTAGCTCCGGAAAGTAATTCGGCTCCGGCTGAACATAACTGAGCAGCTCCAGCCCTGTCGGGAAAGTTGGTAATTGTGTGTTCTAATCAGATGACCAGTCTGACTACCCTTTGTGAGGCTTGTAAGTGATTAACAGAAAATGAAGCGGGTGGCCAGCTGAGCTGGAGTGGCTTGCTGGGAAAATCACATTATGCCAAGTCTAGCCACTACAACTGGTCTCTTCTAAAAAGCAACGGCTTTCCTCACAGCTTCATGCTTTTCTCGACTTCCCATTGGAATCGGGTTAATTGTTCCAAGGCAAATGAAGTTTCAGCTACACTCACTGACTTGGATACAGGGGACCTGCCTTGAGGGCTGCAGAACCCTAAAAAGAGCCATTCGCCATTCTGAGATGATGACTGCTAGAAGAATTGCATTTGACCTTGGTGTCGGGGTCTACAGGCTACATGATGGATGTGATGGATAGGGGTCTGCCTAATCTGATCCTTTTGTATGTAATTAGAGTGTGGACTCATTAAGATGAGTGAACTGAAGGATCAGTAAAAAAATGTCCGCCAGTTTAGGAGTTTCAACGGAATACGTTATCTGAAAGGTCACAGTTTGGGGGAGGGAGGGGGCCCTGTAGTGGAGTGCTGTACACGGTTCCATTTCTAGGACTGTAGAAAGGTACAGAGGGCACATTTGCCTTGCCCTTCTGTAACAATTTACTAGTCAGAGTTGACCAGTCAATGGAGCTGGGAGCCCCGGTGACCTCTGGTGACCTCCGATGACCCCTGGTGACCCCCCCATGACCTGAGGTCTAGTGCAATGCTGATAGATAAGGGAATCGTCTTGCCCAGAATGAATAGGGACCCCCCCCCCCCACTGAGTGCTTATTATTCCAAGTACTCATTTAATAGCAACCTGAGCTAGGTGACTACTCTCATTTTAATGAGTGAGATAGAGAAATTAATTTGTCTCACATGAGGAGGTGGACCCACCCACCCCCAGCCTGACACTAACCTGGGCAGTGAAACTTGGCCATCCTGTCTTCCAGCTTAGATGTTTCAGACAGATTTGGCAACACATGAGGTCTGAATTCGGCGCTCTGGTAACTCCGGCTGATAAGAAGGTGCCCTTGTGGCCTGACCCGCAGCGAGGTCACCAGAGCCCGCCTTCCCAGCAACAAAGCCTGTGCTATGTGTCCGTTCAGCTCTAATGTCCTAATGGTCGTGGAAGTGGACTTGAGGACTCTGGAATTCCAGTGTTATCAGTTCTTAAACTCATGAACACCCCCTCCCTGCTTTCACAAAATGTGTCTCAACATTGAAATGAACTTTCTTTTACAGGCTGACCAGTGCACAGGTCTTCAGGGCTTCTTGGTTTTCCACAGCTTTGGCGGGGGAACTGGCTCTGGGTTCACCTCCCTGCTGATGGAGAGGCTCTCTGTTGATTACGGAAAGAAGTCCAAGCTGGAGTTCTCCATCTACCCAGCCCCTCAGGTTTCCACTGCTGTGGTTGAGCCCTACAATTCCATCCTCACCACCCACACCACCCTGGAGCACTCTGATTGTGCCTTCATGGTGGACAACGAGGCCATCTATGACATCTGTCGTAGAAACCTCGACATTGAGCGCCCAACCTACACTAACCTTAACCGCCTTATTAGCCAGATTGTGTCTTCCATCACTGCTTCCCTCAGATTTGATGGGGCCCTGAATGTTGACCTGACAGAATTCCAGACCAACCTGGTGCCCTACCCTCGCATCCACTTCCCTCTGGCCACCTATGCCCCTGTCATTTCTGCTGAGAAAGCCTACCACGAGCAGCTGACAGTAGCAGAGATCACCAATGCCTGCTTTGAGCCAGCCAACCAGATGGTGAAATGCGACCCTCGCCATGGTAAATACATGGCTTGCTGCCTGCTGTACCGTGGCGATGTGGTTCCCAAAGATGTCAATGCTGCCATTGCCACCATCAAGACCAAGCGTACCATCCAGTTTGTGGACTGGTGCCCCACTGGCTTCAAGGTTGGCATTAATTACCAGCCTCCCACTGTGGTACCTGGTGGAGACCTGGCCAAGGTCCAGAGGGCTGTGTGCATGCTGAGCAACACCACAGCCATCGCTGAGGCCTGGGCTCGCCTAGATCACAAGTTTGATCTGATGTATGCCAAGCGTGCCTTTGTGCACTGGTATGTGGGTGAGGGCATGGAGGAGGGGGAGTTCTCTGAGGCCCGTGAGGACATGGCTGCCCTGGAGAAGGACTATGAGGAGGTTGGCGCCGACAGTGCTGAAGGGGATGATGAGGGCGAAGAATATTAGCCCTGTGCTGCGGTTTTGCTTGTCGTCTGTCTGTCTCTGTGTGTGACTGTCAGTCCTAAGCTATCAATAAAGGTGTTTTAGTGGGAAACTGGCCCGTGTGGTCCACAGCCTCTTCCTCCTCCCCCTTGAGATGGCATCTTGCTCGATAGTCCAAGCTGGCTTCCTGACCCTGCCTCCGTGAATATTGTCCTGAGGACATCACAGCTGTCCCTGATGGAATCAGATTCATGACCCATTTAGTGGGTCCAATTGAGGCCAATGATTAGTTGGCCATTTTCAGGTACCTACTAGTGTTCGGTGCCTACCAGTTTGTTTCATTGAGACATAAATCTGATTTAAAACAATTTGGACTTCAGGCCACAGGTCCGGAGTCTCTGCCACTTGAACTCAAGGGCAGTTGTAGTATCCACGTGCAGAATGTTTAACTTTGGAGTGGGGCTGCGTTTTACTAGTCACTAGAGGACTTGTTAGGGTTTTTTTTGGGGGGGGGCAGGTAAGGGCTGTCAAGATGGTTTCTCTGCCTCCTGAGTGCTGGGATTAAAGGCATGTGCCAGCAGGGCGGTGGTGGCGCACGCCTTTAATCCCAGCACTCGGGAGGCAGAGCCAGGCAGATCTCTGTGAGTTCGAGGCCAGCCTGGACTACCAAGTGAGTCCCAGGAAAGGCGCAAAGCTACACAGAGAAACCCTGTCTCGAAAAACAAAACAAAAAAAAATATAAAGGCATGTGCCACAGTGTCCAACTTTTTTTTCTTCTCGACTTGTTAGGTTTCTATTCCATGTGCCAGAACCTATGAGGAATATAAATGTACTAAGTATAATTGCTGGTTGGGGAGGGCAGATTTGAAGAGTCGTAATTTGAACCCTCTAACCAAGCCCCTGTAGCAAGCAGCGTTGAGAGCAAAATGTTTTACTAGAGGCCCAGTGGTGGCGGCACACGCCTTTAATCCCATCACCCAGCAGATAGAGGTAGCAGAGGGGTCTGAGTTAGAGGCCAAACAGCATTCCAATATTGCCGAGACTACAGAAACCCTGTCTTAGAAAAGAAAGTGAGGTTACTAGAGACCATACTTGTGACCCAGACAATCTAGGCTCAGCCATCAGTCCGGCTACATTAGTTAATGGGGTTGGGGGTATAGCTCAAATGGTATGCACAGAGCCCCAGGTTCAATCCTCAGCACCACATAAGAGGACACAGTGGTGCACTGCATGCCTGTAACCCAGCACTGGGGAGGTAGAGGCCCGGCAATGAGAAACTCAAGGTCATCTATAGCCAGCTTAGATACAGGAGACCTTGCCTCAAAAGATGATTAGTCAAAACATTCAATATGCCCACATTGGGAAGAGGAGCAAATAAGTAGGTCCGGTGATGGCTGAGCCCCTGGGGTATTGCCAAGGGGTTAGGTTAATAGAAGGCATAAGTGTGGTTTACCCATTATTGACTGGTCAACATGGTCTCGGCTCTCATCTGCTATTAGGATGGTCCCATAAATTGTCTGCACTGTGAGATTGGAAGGTGAGTTCTGACACCAGAGCGTCAGGCTAGCCCTTTTTATAGTGTGGCAGAAAGTTAATTATTTGGGTTTCATTGTTTGAATAGTCTGATAGTCTAGAAACACATGTTCCTCTGACTGTCTCTCTTGCCATCTGTGGAGAGGGTTTGGGTACTACAGTTGGCTGGCGAGCTCAGCCTGGTTAGAATTCAGGAACCAGTGGTGATGATAGGTTTTAAACTAAGCAGTTGTAAGACAGAAGGAGCTGGTTTTGGTGGGGCAGAGTTGCTGGCATGGCCACCTTTGCCCAATGACCTACTCCAGTGGGATGTGGTTACCAGCTTTTGTCAGACAGCTTTGTAAGACCTTACCATAGCTTCCATTAACTCCCAGCCCTGTGAGGAAGCATGCCTTAAGAACATGCCAGGTCTGCCCATGTCTGCAGTCCTGCACTGGAGGCCGAATCCAAAGCCAACCCAGACTCCTGAGTTCAAAGCCATGTAAGTGGGATCCTAGCCTCACCGCCCCCACCCCAACATACACCAAAAGTATGGCATACTGGCTTGTAACTCCAGCTCCAGGGAATCCGACTCCTCCTGGCCTCTGTGGGCACCTGCACACACACACAATCTTTAAAACCCTAACATGTGCAAGGCATGTCTGTGGGCACAGCATGGCAAGCTTTTTTTTCTTCAGCTTCAGATCTATCTGCCCGAGACATTTCTGCAGCATTCCTATGAGTCTGTGGTTTGTGTGCTTGACAAAAGGCAAGACTGCTGAGTCTCAGCTCTGAGCTGAATGTGACCTATCCAACTAGTTCTTCCTGAAGCTTGGGGGACAGGTGGACGGGCTAGCTAGGATGACAACCAGATGTTAGTAATGGCCACAGTGTGGGACTAGAGCAAATGGGAGAGCCAGGTGTGAGGAGCAGATCAGTCAATTTCAGGCTAGCCTGGCACTCCTGCCTACCTGAAAGGTTCAAGCCTGCATTTCCATTAAAAGTGCCCCAAGTGAGAGTACTCAAGGGTCCATAGTGGTCCCCTCAGCTTTCAGAAGGACCTGTTGGAATCTGCAGCCCCCATCCCCACCCTCCAGCAGCGACCCCTAGCCAGGAGCAGCCCTTGCACATTCCCTCAACAAGCCTCTCGGATAAGTTTTATACATGAGCTGAGATGTGAGGAGCTGGGAAACTCAGAGCCGCCACTAGGCCGTGGGGTGAAGAAAGGTGAGGGAAAGAGCTTAGCTGAGGAAAAATATCTCCGGAGGAGAGCCTGGGGAATTGAAGAGCAGAGTGCCCGTGGTTGGGGAGGAATCTGTCCTTGTAATGATAATTTCCCCCTCCTGTGTGGGTGGGGGAGTGCATAGAAGCTAGCCTGCAGCAAGAACAAATATACCCCAAGGTCCGCCACGCTGCTTTGTGGCTGGCAGTCATATGATCTGCCCTTGAGCACAAACGGGAAGTCTGCTCTCAGAATTGCTTTGGAGGTCTGATGGGATAAATGGACAGAGCCTAAGAGGTGTGTGGGCTTCCGAGGTGGGCTGTGGCTCCCATCCTTGTCTGGACACGGGCTTTCATGCCTTCACCTGACCTATGCCCCTCCTGAAGGCCCTGAGGGGCAAGCAGGCTGAGGCAAAGCTCCTCCAGTGTGAGGAGGAAGGGTGGGGACAGCCTGCCTGTGCACCCGTCACTCAAGTGTGCTGACGGCTGGTAACCAATGTCTACGCACCAACAGAAATCTATTAGAAAACTGAAAATCCAGCTTGGGGGCTGGAGAGAGGGCTCAGCAGTTCAGAGCACTTGCCATTCCTGCAGAGGACCAGGGTGGTGTGGTTCCCAGTACCCTCGTGGCAGCACACAATTGTCTGTGACTCCAGTTCCAGGGGTGTCTCCTGGCCACCATGGGTACCAGACACACACATGTAAAGCCAACACTCATAAAATTAAAAATACAAATTCAGCCCAAAGAGACTTGTCTTCAGACCTCTGGCTTCCGGAATGTTCTGTGCGGCATCCTGAAGGGGTTGTGGGAAGAAAGGCTACATTCATAGCTTTAGCGTTTCAACCTCTCAGTGTTCTTCACCTGAACTTCCAGGGGTTGTGATAGACAAAGCTTGGAGAGATTAAACATTTAGCTTGAAAGAAGGCTGCAGAGCAACTAACACAACTTGAACTTGACCCCCAGACCCCGACTGATGTGGCTTCCGAGAAGCCCCGGGGAAAGTCATCTTTGTACCCAGTAGCCTTTCCAGGTTCAGAGGGACAGTGCCACAACCTGGAGTGCTGAATTGAACTTGGATCATTGGTTGTCACCATACATCCCAGGAGCCCCAGGGAGCAGAATGGAGATCAAGAGTAGCAAATCCAGGGGGTCCGGCACCCAGAGTGAAGCCTCACCAGTGAGCAGGATTTTTTTTTCTAGGTCTCTGAATCTCTGTGAGTAAATTCTCAGATTACAGGGAGATATGGTGTCCTTGTGAGGGGACTGCTGACACCCTCTTGGACTCCTGTGGATGGAATGACCCCTATGCGCTGATGGGACACTGGAATATTGCCCCCTTAAGCATTGGGCCAGGCTGGCCAGTGCCTGTCAGCCAGGGTCACAAGGTGGGGCAACCTGGGATGACCTTGGCAGATGGTGTTTGGGAAATGTCCAGGAGACCGGGCAGCAGAAACTGAAGGCAGAGCCCTGTATGCTTGTGGGCAGCGTGGCAAGAAGGTTGGTCCCTTTTGCTGACATCTCAGCCTGTCACCACCCTGTTCATTCTGAGAACCTTGTGTTCAGAGTCAGTCAACCCCGGTGCAGGCTTGGGAAAAATGGCTCACTCCTCCGCCAGTGCTCAGAAGTCTGCAGCGGGAGAGAAACATTACAAGCCAACATTTGTCAGAACTGCCATGCCTCCTTTGGGTGAGGCAGGAAATCTACCACCTTATAGAACAGGATGCACCTCTTTAAAAATTATTTTATTTATGTGTAGGTGTGGGGGGTTGTGCGTGGTGGTGGGCCACCTTGTAGAGATGCTGGGAACCAAACTTGGGTCCTCTAGGAGATCCTGGATGAGTCATAACCACTGTGCTATCCCTCTGGCCCTAGTCAGGCCTCTGTAAGAGGAAAGGCCGATCCCACCACCGGTTTCCGTCTCCTTCCTTCCTCCCCACCCCCCACCGCCTTTCTCTCTTCCCCTTTTTCCTCTTTTACAGTGCTGGATGTAAAACGCCGGGCCTCGCATATGCAACTAGACAATAATTCTGTCACTAGCTCCACCCCCTAGTCCTGGAATTTTTTTTTTTTAACTTTAATTATGTGTACGTATGCATTGCGTAAGTGTGTGGGCACGTGTGCCAATGGCACAGGTGTGGCGGTCAGAGGGCAACCTGGCGGAGTTGACTCTCTCCTGCCTTGCTGTAGG
The DNA here is from genome assembly GCF_007827085.1 of Peromyscus californicus insignis. Taxonomy (NCBI): domain Eukaryota; kingdom Metazoa; phylum Chordata; class Mammalia; order Rodentia; family Cricetidae; genus Peromyscus; species Peromyscus californicus. The sequence continues at coordinate 63,783,902 of NW_026294503.1, forward strand.
TTCCAGGGAGCCACCTCACAGGCCTCCACCAGAAGATTCCTTTTTAAAACTGGTACAGACAGCAAGCAGGGTGGCTAACAAACTTGGGCGACTGAAGCAGGAGGATTGCTGTGAACTTCAGGCCAGCCTGGACTAGAATAAAATCCTATCTAAAAGGAACTAAATAAACTTGAGGGCCAGAAGTGGTGCCACGGGGGCTGGAGAGGTGGATCAGCGGTTAAGAGCAGTGGCTGCCCTTCCAGAGGTTCTGAGTTCAATTCCCAGCACCTCTAATGAGATCTGGTGCCCTCCTTCTGGCATTTTGGCATACATGAAGACAGAGCACCCATACCTTAAAAAAATATATATATATCTAAATAAATAAAATTAATAAAAAAATTTAAAAAAGAAAAGAGAAGTGGTGCCATATACCTGTAATCCAAGCACTCTGAAAACAGGGCAGGGGACTGTTGTACATAGCAAAGTCCAGGGCAGCGAGGCCTGATGGTTCACACCTTTAATCCCAGCACTCAGGAGGCAGAGGCAGGTGGATCTCTGTGAGTTCAAGGCCAGCTTGGTCTACAAAATGAGTTCCAAGACAGCCAGGGCTACACAGAAATACAGACAAGACCAAAACAAAACCCCAAACATTCTGCACTCTATAGTGGAATCCATTCCAGAAGTGTTGTGTGTGAGAGAGTACACACTTGAGTGTGCATGCATATAGTTCGGTTTTATGTTTAGATAGAGTACCACACTAGCCTAGGCTGGCCTTGAATTCCCAGCAATCCTCCTGCCTCAGCCTCTGGAGTGCCTGGATTATAGGCCTGAGCCAACTGGCCTGGCTCCAGGGCATTGTTTACTGCTAACACAACTGTTTCTGTGAAAGTGCCAGGCGTTCTGAGCCAGAGGCTCAGCTTTCCCACTACCGGGGTAAACCTGTGTTTAAACTCATCAAGGTAACTTTAGTCCCCTTGCCAGGGATTGGTTAGGGAACCAGCAAGTGATGTCATTATGGAAATGAGAGATGAGGTAACGTCTGCTGGTGTGCGGGGAGGGGCTGAAGGAAAGGATTCTTGCGCTTGGAGAGGAGTCAGGCTAAGGGTTCTCTTTCTCACAACCTTTGGACAGGGTGTGAGTGTAAGACACTTGTGCAAGCCGGCTGCTGCTGCTGCTGCTGTAACTATCTTGTGACCACAGGGAACAAACGGAAGCCCACATCTTAAACATGACACAGCAGAAAAATAAAAAGGTAATTGGTGCCTGATTGAACCCCTGACTTAGCCCGTCCTGAAACACTCTGCCTCTGATTTCTTGTTGAGGAGACTGGGATGTTTGAGTCTGCCCTTCTCTTTCCGGCCAAAGGCATTCTAGCATGAAAACCCCACACAACTATTCACAGAAATTTTCACCTAGGTTTTTTGTTTTTTCAACATTTATTTATTTGTTTATGTGTGGGTTGGTGTGAAGGTCAGAGGTCAACTTGTGAGAAGTGGTTTTCCTTCCATCAAATGGGTCTCAGAGACTGAACTCAGGTCAGATTATCTGGCCAGTCTGTGTGTGTGTGTGTGTGTGTGTGTGTGTGTGTGTGTGTTTGGAGACTTTAGCTGGGGCATGTACCAACCACTCCCTAACCCCCGACTCCAGGGGCTTAAGGCCCTTGTGAACATGTAAAACCTGTCTCACTTCCAACAGGAGAATACTGACCCCATTGTCCGCCTCCTTCCCTCACATTTGGCTGCCTTTGACCATGGTTCTGGTCAGAAGGACTGACCTGTTCCTTCCAGTCTTCCTGGGAGTCTTGGCCCAACTCAATCTATAAATCAAAAGAACACAGAACATCGACAGGCCTCTGGAATGTACCACCTGCTTCCTCTCTCCTGGTACTAGTATACACACACACACACACACACACACACACACAACCCAGCTCTACCTACAAAGGTGCATAGTAAACCGAGAAGACCTGGTCCAAAGGAACTGCCTCCTTCTACCAAAGTGAGCCCGAACCCAGGGGGCTCCCAAATCTTCCTGAGCTTCCCATTTCATTTCAGGTCTGACCCCACTGAGTTCTCCTTTAGACTAGAGGCGATGCAGGGGGATTACAGGCTAGGTTCTGAGGGTCTAAGATAAGAACCATCAGAGGCGTGTGCCTCCGTGTGGGGACTGTGGGCCCTCAGGAGGGACAGGCTGATGTCATCTTTGCTGGTACATCTGTTTCCTCTATTCTGTCTTTACCATCTTCACCTCCCTTCCATGTCTCTACTTACTCCCGTTCCAACTCCATTTCCCTCTTCCCTCTCTTCCCCATCCACCTCTCCTTTTCCCATCTCCACCTTCTTCCCCTGTGGCCGAGGGCCAGCCCGTCGTGCAGGACAGAGTGAATTCACCCTGTGGGAGAACACTGTAATACGCTGATGTCAGCTGTCCGCTACTGAGGCCTACCTGAGAAAATCAGCCTTGGCTCCTGGCTTCAGCAGTTTTGGCCAGCTGGCTCTGAGGCTTTTAGGCCTGTGACAAGGTAGATCTTCTTGTGGAAGGGTGTGGTAGAGAGAGAAGAGGGCTAGCTACTCACCTCATGGCAGCCGGAAGCAAACCAAGACAGAGGAGAAGCCAGGGATAAGGTCTCCCCTCAAGGTACAAGTTCAGGGACCTACTTCCTGTAGACACTCCACTCCCTCCTCCCCTCTTAAGGATTTCCAAATTATGTGCCTATGTGTGCGGGATGTGCATGTGAGTGCAGCTGTCCTTGGAGGCCAGAGGTGTTGGGTCTCTCTAGAGGGAGGTTCACAGACATCTGCAAGCTCCTTATCATGGCTGCTGGGCATCAAACTTAAGTTTTCTGCAAGATCAGTAAGTTAAGTGCTTCCCCCCCCCCCCCCCCCAGCCATCTCTCTAGCCCCTAGGCTTTGCCTCCTAAAGATTCTACTGCCTCCAGCTAGAGGCTAAGGGTTCAACACCGGATACTCTGGGGAACATTCTGGATCCAAACTCTAACACACCGACAATCAGACCCCTCTGCCTCGGAGATGCCTGGATTCCAGAATGGCCTCCAGCTGCCAACAGAGACCTGCGACAGGCCACAGGCACCGGCAGGTGAGGCGGTGTGAGGGGCCGCAGACCCTTGGAAGCCATCTGCTAAGCCCTACGCAGCCTCTACCTACAGAAACTGCTACAAATTGCTGACTGCTGCAAACGCTGAAGAATCTCTGGAAACTGGCCTGGGGGCACAAGCCCCCTGCCTGGCTGGCCTCTTCTCAGGCACGGTCTGAGCTCTGCTTCTGTTTCAACATCCCCACCAGGAAACAGGGCTGGGTGAGCTCCGAGTCCCCTCCCATTTTAGCCTGGAGTTGTAGGCAGAGGAGCTCTGAGGAGCTGTGTGAAGGAAGGGAGGGAGACTGCCAGGTGGACAGACCTACATACCACCTGTACTTCTCTAGACAATCCCACTGAATTATTTTTCTTTCTTTTTGTTTGTTTTGTTTTGTTTTTTGAGACAGGGTTTCTCTGTGTAACAGCCCAACAGCCCTGGCTGTCCTAGAACTCACTTTGTAGACCAGGCTGGCCTCGAACTCACAGAATTCTTAAAGAGTTAAGAGTGTGGGGGAGCCGGGCGGTGGTGGCGCACACCTTTAATCCCAGCACTCGGGAGGTAGAGCCAGGCGGATCTCTGTGAGTTCGAGGCCAGCCACAATTCAGAAGAGGGCACCAGATCTCATTACAAGTGGTTGTGAGTCACCATGTGGTTGCTGGGAATTGAACTCAGGACCTCTGGAAGAGCAGTCGGTGCTCTTAACCACTAAGCCATCTCTCCAGCCCCCTATATCAAAACCTTTAAAAAAAAGTTTCACTGCCGGGCGGTGGTGGTGCACATCTTTAATCCCAGGACTTGGGAGGCAGAGCCAGGGGGAGGTCTCTGAGTTCGAGGTCCAGCCTGAGCTACAGAGCGAGTTCCAGGACAGGCACCAAAACTACACAGAAAAATCCTGTCTCAAAAAACAAAAAAAAAAAAAAAAAAGGTTTCACTATGTAGCCCTGGCTGTCCCAAAGTTCTGGAACTTCCTATGTAGACCAGACTTGCCTTGAACTCATAGATCTACCTCCCAGATGCTGAGATTCAAGTTGTGTTTTAGTTCATCTACCCTGTCTTTGGTTTCTGGGGTAATAAGTAGTGGCTAGAGCCCAGGGAAGAACGGAGCCAGGGCTAAAAGCTCCTGAAACTAATACTGCTAAGACTCTTTTATACCTCCCTGGGTAATTCTCTTCTGTGAAAGGGAGCACGAGGAAAATTTTGAAGCATCCTCAATCCCAGGATCCCAAAGGATCAACGATCACTTACATACTCAAGACTGTAGATATGTGCCATTCTGCCTTCTGACCAGAAGGTGGCAGCAACACCTTTATTTTTCAGAAGAACCAAAAAAGAAAAAGAAAAAGCCGGAGGAGAGGGAAGGAAAGAGGAGAAGGCGGGGAAAACAAGTACCTTGTTTTGTTGGCCTAGGTCTGAAGGTAGACAACCCAAGCACAAGGGAAAATCTGACATCTGCTGTCAGGATGAAAGAGTCTCAGGATGAGGGAGTCAGACCTAAAGAACACTGGTTTCCTAGCTGCACGGCTTTGAGCAAGTCACTTCATCTGGTTATCTTCCATTTATTTATTTATTTGTTTGTTTGTTTTGTTTTTTTTCGAGACAGGGTTTCTCTGTTTCTTTGTGTAGCTTTGGTGCCTGTCCTGGATCTTGCTCTGTAGCCAGGCTGGCCTCAAACTCACAGAGATCCGCCTGCCTCTGCCTCCCAAATGCTGGAATTAAAGGTGTGCACCACCACCACCACCACCCGGCTTTATTTAATTTTTTGAGATTTTTTAAATTTATTCTTTTTTTAATGTATTTATTTGTATTTTATGTACATTGGTGTTTTGCCCACATGGATGTCTGGGTGAGGGTGTTGGATCCCCCAGAACAGGAGTTATAGATGTTGTGAACTGCCATGTGGGTGCTGGGAATTGAACCTGGGTCCTCTGGAAGAGGATCCAGGGCTCCTAACCTCTGAGCCATCTCTCCAGCCCCCTTTTTATTTATTCTTTATGTGTTAGGGTGTTTTGCCTGCATGTAGGTCTGTGGACCACATGCATGCAGTGCCCACAGAAGCCAGAAGAGGGCGATGGATGCTGTGGAACCAGAGTTACACGTGAGCCGCTCGCTGTGTGGGTGCTGGGAATAGAACCCACCTCCTCCAGAAGAACAGCCAGGGCTCTTGACCGCTGAGCCATCCCATCAGCACCCGTCCTCCTTCCCCACACATTTTATTTTGTAAATAAAGTAAAGCTATATGGGTAGGATACTGTGATAATAGAATGTGATCGAATGTGTCAAATGCTTGTCAAAAACCAGGTGTCAGCCAAAAGCATACTAAGAGAAGCAGTGGGGTGGGCAGGATGACTTGGGATAGCCCCTAACTGGAGGGCTGGAGCCCTGGAGCAGTGAGGTGGGCAGGATGACTTGGGATAGCCCCTAACTGGAGGGCTGGAGCTCTGGAGCAGTGAGGTGGGCAGGATGACTTGGGATAGCCCCTAACTGGAGGCTGGAGCCCTGGAGCAGTGAGGTGGGCAGGATGACTTGGGATAGCCCCTAACCGGAGGGCTGGAGCCCTGGAGCAGTGAGGTGGGCAGGATGACTTGGGATAGCCCCTAACTGGAGGGCTGGAGCCCTGGAGCAGTGAGGTGGGCAGGATGACTTGGGATAGCCCCTAACTGGAGGGCTGGAGCTCTGGAGCAGTGAGGTGGGCAGGATGACTTGGGATAGCCCCTAACTGGAGGGCTGGAGCCCTGGAGCAGTGAGGTGGGCAGGATGACTTGGGATAGCCCCTAACCGGAGGGCTGGAGCCCTGGAGCAGAGATACTGAAGGGTAGAATTCAATCTCTGAGCAGCTCTGTAGGTGAGAACCCTGTAGTCTGACTGGTGGAGACTCTCCCTTGGAAAGTGGGATCCTGGACCCCATTTCTACTTCAGGGCTCCTTGGTCCCGGATGCCAGAGCCCAGAACACCATCAGGACCTTCTAAGTCCTGCCTGTGCCCCCAACACAGACAAGACTACATCTGCAGACACGTTGCCCCTCTGAGCTTAGGTCCTACCTAAGTGATGCCGGGAGGAGACCGTGGGAGTCCTGGGACTTTCGTGACAGTCGATGGCACACTAACCCAAATGTAAAGAGAAGCAAGCACTTGGGGACTCGTGGAGAGGAAGCACGGGGTGGGGGTAACCACACTTCTAAGTTGACTTTGAATCTCTAAGCTCAACTATTCCTCGCTCTTCAGCTGCCGCTGGGTCCTTAGATGGGAACCAAGGGCTGACTAGGGAAGGATCATTGAGGACACTGGCCTATCTTGGGGACATGGAATGAAGGTGTGCCCCAACCCTGGATCTGGACCAGAAAGGCCTCCAGCTAATGCTCGGTTACAAGGAATTAGATGTATGCCGTTGCTCCCGTTTCTGTCTGTCTGTCCTGTGGCAGAGGAAGGTGAGCAACATTTTTGAGCACCTACTGCGAGCCTCACCAGAGACTGTCACCAGCTCTGTTCTCCAGAGGAGAAAACGGAAGCTCTGAAGAGACAGTAACTCACCTCGGGGCATGTTGTAAATATCCAAGCTGGTGCTCTTCTGCTGGGACCACTCCCTTCACCCTGCCTTAGCATCCCACATCCTCAGAAATATTTTGCAAGTCTGGCCATCCATGAAGACTGAGCTCCCAAATCACAGATCCATGTATTCCGCTGTCTGGAGACAGCTTAGCACCCACAGTTCCAATTCCTCTGTGCTTCCCCCACTGTTTGGCTTTGCCAGGATCCAGCCGGGCACCTCTTTGCTCATCTACTTCCCACTTTGCTTATACACTACCTCTCCTCACCCAGGAAAGGGTCCACAGCACATAACTGACTGACACTCTTGCTGGTAACCTACGCCTCAATACTCACCTTTTTTTGCAACTCCCCGCATGCATGCGGCCATTTCTCAATAATCCTGCGGGCCAACCACGGAAGCAGAAGGAGCAGTAATAAAAACCCTGGCCAAGCACTAAGTGCTTTACATTTTATAGCTCATCGAATCCTCCCAATGATATGAAGTAGATGCTATTATTAGCATTCCCATTTATGGATAAAGAAACTAGGGTGACCCCTTCAATAAACCCGAAAGCACACTGCTCATTAGGTTGAACAGCCATGTCCTGAGCCCCAACACACTAAGGAAGGACAAGCCTGCCTTCCTCTCCAGCCATCAGTGAAGTGGTACTTGGCTCTGTCTACTTGGGGTCCAGCACTGCTCTTAGCCACCAGCGAGGCCAATCCAAAGGAAGCCCAGATCCTCCTGGCCCCGGAGGCTGGCAGCATGACAGAAGCAATAAAAACAATAGAACCAACTTACTTTTTCAGCTTTTACAGCGTATGTGATAAGCACACACATATAGTTATTCATTTAGTCCAGTGGTTCTCAGCCAGTGTGTCGTGACCCAACAAGGGTTGTGTATCAGACATTTACATTATGATCATAACAGGAGCAAAATTACAGTTAGGACGTAGCCACGAAATAACTTTATGGTTGGGGGTCACCACAACACGAGGAACCATATTAAAGGGTGGCAGCGTTAGGAACGTTGGGAAGCACTGGTTTTAGCTTCAAGGCTATCACCCCCACTTTACTGAGAGGGAAGGAAGGCCAACACTGAGGCTGAATCTCTGTGGCAGGCAGGGGTGGAAGGGACGCAGCTAGACTAATCGTACCTGTGACTTTTTATCATCTGTCTTTCTCCTCCAAGAGCCCCCAGGCCTGGCTGCTTGTCAGTAGGCACGAAACTTCCTCTGCTTTTTCTTGGCTGTGTCCCTCACACGGGCTGGCCCTTCCTCACTCCACCCTAGCAGAGCCCTACTGGGAGGTTTTCCCCTGAGCTGGGGGCTTAAGCAAGAGGCAGAGGTGGACAGAAATTTCACCTGTAGCTCCCCGGGTCAGGACCTCCCCTGTTCTGTCCAGCCCCTACCTCAGTTATTCTGGTCTCCAAGGCACAGGCCTGCCACCGGCTCCCAATGCTGGTGCTGGTCCTCCGGTGGCCTTCCTTGCCCTCTCCATGTCTCCAGGGTTCATCATTTGCTCTTGGAGTCTGGGTTGGACGGAGCCCTGAACCAATGGCAGCAATTTCTCAGAGCCCAGGACTGCAGCAGGAAGCGCCGTGGTACCAAGGCTCCCAAACCTCACCTCTGACCTGCCAACCCCTTATCCCAGCCCAGATGGAACCTTACCCCTCTCCACTCCAGGAGCTGGGGTGGGGCAGGCCCTGGCTCTGATTCACCCTGTCCTCTCTTCTTCCCAACATCCTTTTCTCATTCCCTTAGCAACCAAGCTAGATCCATCAAGGAGCAGGGCCTGGCAGCTGAGCTGGGAGAGACTAATAGCCCGGAAGGAAGGAGGGGCCTGGAGAGAAGAGGAAGGCTAGGGATGTAAGCCAGCGCTCAGGCTGGGCGTTGGCTCCGGCCCATCTCAGAGGACACACAGAAGTGGGGGAGCTCTGCCCTGCAGTATGAGGGAGCTGGCCAGCAGGGAGCCGCCCTCCCTCCTTATCCCAGTCAGGTGTCCAGCCTAGAACCCCAAACCTGCTTCTCTCACACCCATGACCCATCTGAGGTAGACCTGTCCTGCTTGAGAGTCCCAGAGTCCCTAGCGGCAGCAGACACATGGCTCCCAACAGACCTAAAAGGCCTCAGCATCCTTTCTCCTTCAGAGCATCCAAACTGCCTCTGTCCACTCCTGGACAGCCTGTGTCTGCATTCTGCAAGCTGCGTGACATACAAAGACCGATACCAGCCCTCTTGCTAACTGGTGTGTGTGTGTGTGTGTGTGTGTGTGTGTGTGTAAGGGGTGTAGTTGTGTATTTGTGTAATGTCTGTACACGCAGGCATCTGGGGCAGGCTGCACACATACATATTTGTAGGATCTACAAGGTGGCTCAGTGGTTAAAAGGCATCTGAGTGTGGACTTGTCCGAGGAGATCTCTCTCTCTGTCTCTCTCTGTCATCTCTGTCTCTGTCTCTGTCTCTCAGGGCACAGTGGGTGAGTACCCTTCCCATCTCACCTCCCTTTATCCACACCATTTCTGGGTACCTGAACTTCCTCAGCACTGGAGACTGGTGCCTGCCAGTCTCTTTGTCTCTCAGCCCTGGCAGCTGCTACCCCTCACCCCCCTCCCCTCCCTACTTCAGGAATTCCTCTGGTTCCCGTAAGACCTGTGACTGAGCCGCAGTGAGAGTGGAGGGGGAGAGAATCCGGTAAAGGCAGACAGATGGACTGCACACCACAGGTGCACTCCCCTCAGCCTCGGAGCTGGCAGACACCTATGAGCCCGACACCCTCAACCCCCTGTGAGGTGGCCACCTTGTTGAGGCAGGTGTTCAATCCAAGTTTGGGGGCTGTGTCTTTAAGGTGGAAACAGCAGCAAGCAACTTCTGCTGGACAAGGGCAGGGGGGAGGGGAGCTGGTCAGTCCATTAGCTGCAGAGCTGGCGCCAACCACCAGCCCTTTACCGTGCCCTGGGGAGCAGGCGGAGAGAAGCCCTTCCCCAGCCCCCTCTGCCTCAGCCCTCCTGTCCCCTATTTCTCTTAGTTGTGGTCAAGGAGCAGGCGCGGAGGGGAGGGGGGCAGCTGACAACAGGTGAAAAAGAACCCCAGTTTCAGGAGACAGGAGGAGGTACAAACTCCCCGGTTTAGGCCAGGCTAGCTCTCCCTCCACCTACCTCCCTTCTCATAGCCAAAAGCTTGCCTTTAACCTCAGTTCCCTCCTATTCCCTAATTTTTACCTCCTCTTCTGAGGGGGCACCCCGGGTCAAGTCAAGTCCTCCCACCCTAGGCTCCAGCGTTGGAGTCATGCTGGGACCCCCTAGGCCACCTCCATCCTGCTTGTCACATCCCTGATCTCTGCCAGCAACAAGGGGGAATCAAGGAGGCCGGGTGCCAGCAACCGGGAGAGGGAAGGGGTGGTGTCGCCGCTCTGCAGGGTGGGGCATCCCCCTCCCCACACAGTCCGTCTGTAGTCAGGCCAGTGGGAGGAGCTGTCGTGCCCCCCCCTCCCGCACCCCCCTGAGACCGCAGGGCTATAAAGCTGCCCCGCATCGGTCTGCGGCTCCTTCCCGCCCGGCCTAGCTCTGCCAAGCGCCGAATGCCATCCTCCGCCACCATGAGCCATCACTCGGGCCTCCGGTCCAGCATCAGCTCCACCTCGTACCGCCGGACCTTCGGGCCGCCGCCCTCGCTGTCCCCCGGGGCTTACTCCTACTCGTCCAGCTCTCGCTTCTCCAGCAGCCGCCTGCTGGGCTCGGCGTCCCCGAGCTCCTCGGCGCGCCTGGGCAGCTTCCGTGCCCCTCGCGCGGGGGCCCTGCGCTTGCCCTCGGAGCGCCTCGACTTCTCCATGGCCGAGGCCCTCAACCAGGAGTTCCTGGCCACGCGGAGCAACGAGAAGCAGGAGCTCCAGGAGCTCAACGACCGCTTCGCCAACTTCATCGAGAAGGTGCGCTTCCTGGAGCAGCAGAACGCAGCCCTGCGCGGCGAGCTGAGCCAAGCCCGGGGCCAGGAGCCGGCGCGCGCCGACCAGCTGTGCCAGCAGGAGCTGCGGGAGCTGCGGCGCGAACTGGAGCTGCTGGGCCGGGAGCGCGACCGGGTGCAGGTGGAGCGCGACGCGCTGGCGGAGGACCTGGCGGCGCTCAAGCAGAGGTCAGAGGGCAGGGCAGGGCCTGCCAGGCGCTCCCTCCGCTCCTCCCTTTCTTCCCCTGGGAGCCGACAGCCCCAGGGCGTGGCCGGGCTGGCCAACCCCAGCCGGTGCCGCAGCATCCTGGCCGGCCCCCTCCCGGCACTGCGCTCGGAGCGCCTAGGAGAAGTGGCCAAGTATTAAGGGGACTTTTCCCCCCCCTGTTCCCAGCCCGTTAGACGGGCGGGCTGAATCCCTCGCTTGAGGTCCAGGGCAGCTGCAGGAGCAGATGGGGGCGGGGTGCTGCATGTGGCCCGAGGGCTGGGAGGTGACCCGGCAGTTCAGTGTCTCCCCACTCCGCCTGCCAGGTTAGAAGAAGAATCCCGGAAGCGGGAGGACGCGGAACACAACCTGGTGCTCTTCCGTAAGGTGAGTGGGGGCCACGTCGAGTCCCACCACCCCATCTGCACCCCCAGCGGCGACTCCAGGGGGGTGGCATCAGTGGGTTAGGGGAGGCAACTCCGTGTCTCCGAGGCAGGCAGGGAAGGCCTGGCCCTTCCTCTGCCTGAAGAGCCTTTTCTCTTTCTCTTGACGACCCCCCCCCCTTCCCACACACAAAGGATGTGGACGACGCCACCCTGTCCCGCCTAGAACTAGAGCGCAAGATTGAGTCTCTGATGGATGAAATTGAGTTCCTCAAGAAGCTACACGAAGAGGTGGGTGATCGGGGTGTCTGGGAAGACTTGGGAGAGGCCTCGCTGCAGCGGCGGCGACCACAGGCATGCGGTGTGATGACAACCCCACCCTTTGCCCGGGCTACAGGTGGGTTGACTCCCACCCATGCGCCACCTGTTGGCGGTCGGGGTAGCTACACCCTGAACCTGACGACGGGCCTCGGGGCATCCCGGGCTCAGGTCTCAGAATCCTGGGCGCGCCGCACTCCCTAGCGCCCCCTTCTGTTTATGCAAGTGCCTCCCCGCCCCACACACTTCAAATTTTTTTTAAATTTTATTTATTTAATTATTTTGAGACACGGTCTCAAAGCCCAGATTGGTCTTGAACTAGTGAGTTTTCTGCCTCGGCCTCCCGAAAGCTGGGATTACAAGCGTGTACCTCCATGCCCGGCTAGGCATTCTTCTTTTCTATTAACAACCTCCACCCTTCCTGGCTGGTAGGAGCTTCGGGACCTGCAGGTGAGCATGGAGAGCCAGCAGGTGCAGCAGGTGGAGGTGGAGGCGACGGTGAAGCCAGAGCTGACGGCTGCGCTGAGGGACATCCGTATGCAGTATGAGAACATCGCGGCCAAGAATTTGCAGGAGGCAGAGGAGTGGTATAAGTCCAAAGTGCGAGAGCAGGGGAGGACTCTGGGGGGGCGGGTTCCTGGGGGTGGGAGGCACTGGGAACGGCGTGCATCCCAGCCGGACCTGTCTACCACGCCGCAGTACGCTGACCTGTCGGACGCCGCCAACCGCAACCACGAGGCCCTACGCCAGGCCAAGCAGGAGATGAACGAGTCCCGACGTCAGATCCAGAGCCTGACGTGCGAGGTGGACGGGCTGCGTGGCACGGTGAGCACTCCGCTGCTGCTGCTGCTGCTGCTGCTGCTGCTGCTGCTGCTGCTGCTGCCTGGACCGGTGGGTGGATGCTGAAGGACTTTCCGACGGGCCCCCTTCTTCTTCCCTTACCCCAGAACGAGGCGCTGCTCAGACAGCTGCGGGAGCTGGAGGAGCAGTTCGCCCTGGAGGCTGGAGGGTACCAAGCCGGTGCTGCGCGGCTGGAGGAAGAGCTTCGACAGCTGAAGGAAGAGATGGCCCGGCACCTGCGGGAGTACCAGGAGCTCCTCAATGTCAAGATGGCCCTGGATATCGAGATCGCCACCTACAGGAAGCTGCTGGAAGGAGAGGAGAGCCGGTGAGTGGCGCGGCTGCTGGGACAGGGAAGGCATGGTAGGGCACTGGGCCTAGTGAAGGGAATAACCAGGCTGTGTGTGTGTGTGTGCTTTGCCCGCAGGATCTCAGTGCCGGTGCATTCCTTTGCCTCCCTAAGTTTAAAGACGACTGGTGAGTCCTCTATGTCTGGCTTCCAGCCTGCATCTCCTTTGTACTTCTGCTCTGATTGCTTTGCCCACTCTCATCCGGGATTGACTCCTGTTCCTCGAGTAGTGAGGTTCCTGGCCTTCAGGGGTGGGAGTCTAAAAGGAGAGAATCCCAAACCTTCCCCTGTCCTCTCTCCTGTTTTCTCCAGTGCCTGAGGTGGAAGCTCCCCAGGACAGCCACAGCCGGAAGATGGTTCTGATCAGGACTATTGAGACCCGGGATGGGGAGGTGAGACAAATCCCTTGATCTGGGACCCACCATTTCTAATGTTTCTGGGACCTGATCTGGCCTGGCTGCAGATCTTAGGGTGTTCAGGGTACATGGTTCCTGGGAGAGACGCCAGATAGAAGGTGTGTGTGTGTGGGGGGGTGCACACCTGTGCCATGTGCTCATGTGGCGATCAGGGGACATTTTCAGGAGTCAGTTCTCTCTCTTTACTGTGAGTTTCAGGGATCAAACTCAGGTTGTAAAGTTTGTGTGACAAGTTCCTCTATCTTCGGATCCAGGGAGGGACACCAGACAGAAGATGAGTGGATAGCCAGGTAGTGGTTGCACACACCTTTAGTCCCAGCCCTCAGGATGCAGAGGCAGCCCTGAGTTTGAGGCCAGCTTAGTCTACAGAGTGAGTTCCAGGACAGCCAGGGCTACACAAAGACACCGTGACTTAAAAAACCAAGATAAGGCAAAGGAGGGGATAAACTGTAACCTCAGCAAGCTGTGACAGCCGGGGCACAACACGATCCCAAGGAGGGGGGTGCTGAATTATCCTTGTGTGCCTTGACCCAGCAGGTGGTGACAGAGTCCCAGAAGGAACAGCACGGTGAACTGGACAAGTCTTCTATTCACAGCTACTGAGCCCTCATCCGAGCTCGGACCCTGACCCAAGCCTACTCTATAGCTCCAGGCCTAACACTAGTGCTCATCCAGCCCCTCTCTGCATGCAGCATGATTCCCTCCCAGCCAAGCTGCAGCCTGGCAGCGTGGCTGGGCCTCTCCCTGCCCTGACACATAGATGTGACCCATAGCTTTCCTGTCCTTGTAAGAGGCAGATGAAGAAACCCAGGACAACAGGTCTGTTCAAGGATGCTCCCATGGCCAGTGGGGTGGGCCAGTGAGCCTCACTCTGAATCAAATAAAACTGCTACTGAGAGAAACTCCGTTGTATTTGTCTGGGGTCCTTTCTTCTCTGACTCATTTTCTTGGTGCTCATGATTCAGTGGGTCCTGTTGCGTTTTCTCAAACCTCCCTGTTCCTTCTCAACTTAAACAAAAAAAAAAAAAAATCTTTGTATGTAGCCCAGGCTAGCCTTGAACTACCTTTCAATCCTATTTCAATGTCTCAAGTGTTGAGATTACAGATATGTGTGACTATGTCCATCTTACTAGACGTTTTAATTGACTTTCTCTCTCTCTCTCTCTCTCTCTCTCTCTCTCTCTCTCTCTGTGTGTGTGTGTGTGTGTGTGTGTGTGTGTGTGTATGTGTGTGTGTGTGTGTGTGTGTGTGTAGGGGTGGCAATGTACAGTTTTGGCTTCTTTGTCAAAAATCAGGTGTTCATAGGTGTGTGGATTAATGTCAGAGTCTTCAATTCAATTCCATTGGTCCACATGTCAGTTTTTATGCCAACACCAAGCTGTTTTTATTACTATAGCTCTATAGTAGAGCTTGAGGTCAGGGATGTTGATGCCTCCAGAGGTTGCTTTATTGTACAGGATTGTCTTAGCTATCCTGGGTTTTTTGTTTTCCCACATGAAGTTGAGTAGTGTGCTTTGCAGGTCTGTGAAGAATTGTGTTGGGATTTTGATGGGGATTGCATTGAATCTGTAGATTGCTTTTGGTAAGATTGCCATTTTTACTATGTTGATTCTACCTATCCATGAGCATGGGAGATCTTTCCATTTTCTGATATCTTCTTCAATTTCTTTCTTTAAGGACTTAAAGTTCTTGTCATACGGACCTTTCACTTGCTTGGTTAAAGTTACCCCAAGGTATTTTATATTATTTGTGGCTATTGTAAAAGGTGATGTTTCTCTGATGTCTTTCTTGGCCCGTTTATCATTTGTATATAGGAGGGTTACTGATTTTTTTTAGTTAATCTTGTATCCTGCCACATTACTGAAGGTGTTTATCAGTTGTAGGAATTCCCTGGTAGAATTTTTGGAGTGCTTTTAATTCTAGTACTTGGGAGGCAGAGATAGATGGATATCTATGAGTTCAAGCCCAGACTGGTCTACAGAGTGAGTTCCAGGACAGCCAGGGCTACATAGAGAAATCCTGTCTTGAAAAACCAATAATAAGGCCAGGTGGTGGCGGCGGCGGCGGCGGCGCGGCGCGGCGGTGGTGGCGCACGCCTTTAATCCCAGCACTCGGGAGGCAGAGGCAGATGGATCTCTGTGAGTTTGAGGCCAGCTTGGTCTACAGAGATCCAGGACAGGCTCCAAAACTACACAGAGAAACCCTGTCTCGAAACAAACAAACAAACAACCCAACATGATCAAGTCACACTCAAAGTGGAAGACAACTTCTTGTAAGTTCTCTAACCAGATCAAAGAACTTTCTTTGAGTGTGGGAACAGGCAATGTTCGCCGGGTGTGGTAGTTAGTGCGCTCTTGTAACCCAGCCCTAGGTGATTGAGGCAAGAGACTCCCTAACTGGTTCAAGGCATTTGATATGCTACACAGATTAGCCTGGGAGGCATAGTGACAATTTATATCAAATAATAATAACAATAATAGTAATAATAATAATAATGACTGGTTAGTAGTCCACAGTTTAGATAACAATTCTTGGCTTCATTCTGATAAGAGGTAAGTTTGATGAGTAATGTAGTATTTACATAATCTCAATGTTCCCCAGTCCCCTATTCTTACTAATTAACAAAGTAAAGAGTAATTTACAGGGTGGGGGAGGGGAGATGGCTGGAAGGCTAAGAGCAATGACTGCTTTTCTGGAGGACTGTGGTTTAGTTCCCAGCACTCACATGGTAGCTCATAGCCTTCTTCTGGCCTCTGAGGTAACCAGGCACACAGATAGGGCAAAATTCCATGCACATAAAATAAAAATAAATAAATCTGCTGGGCGGTGGTGGTGCATGCAGAGGCAGGTGGATCTCTGTGAGTTTGAGGCCAGCCTGATTTACTGTTGGTGTTT
This sequence comes from Peromyscus californicus insignis, assembly GCF_007827085.1. Lineage (NCBI taxonomy): Eukaryota > Metazoa > Chordata > Mammalia > Rodentia > Cricetidae > Peromyscus > Peromyscus californicus. Next base: position 63,799,848 of record NW_026294503.1, read on the forward strand.
TTGCTCTTTTGGGGGCCTGCCACCCTGCTCCCAAATAAATCACACACAGAGGCTTAATTATAAATGCTAGGCCTTAGCTTGGCTTGTTTCTTGCCAGCTTTTCTTAAATTAACCCATCTGTCTTTTGCCTCTGGATTTTTACCTTTCTCTAGTTTTGTCTACCCTTCTTTTTTACTCTGTGACTTGCTGTGTATCTGGGTGGCTGGCCCCTGATGTCCTCCTTCTTCTCTCGCTCCTAGATCTCTTCTTCCCAGATTTCTCCTTCTATTAATTCTCTCTGCCTGCCAGCTCTGACTGTCCTTTCTCCTGCCTCACTATTGACTGTTCAACCCTTTGTTAGACCATCAGGTGTTTTAGACAGGCACAGTAACACAGCTTCACAGAGTTAAACAAATACAACATAAAATAATGCAACACATCTTTACATCATTGAATAAATGTTTCACAGCATAAACAAAAGTAACACATCTTAAAATAATATCCCCTAACAATCTACAGAGTAAGTTCCAGGACAGCCAAGACTCTTATATAGAGAAAACTTGTCTTGGAAAACCGAAAACAACAACAACAAATCTTTAGAAACAGAGCAATTTATAGGACAGAAATCTGGCAGACAATGTTTCAATCAGGTCAAGTTCGAATGGGAACCACCTAACAGGAGGCATTAGGAAGAAGTCATGTGGGCCACCACTGCCTGGCCGGTGTTTGTTCTTAATGTTAATAAAGTAGACAATTCTGTATAATAATAGAAGTCAGGTGGTAGTGGGGCACACCTTTAATCCCAGCAGGTGGATCTCTGTGAGTTCGAGTCCAGCCTGGGCTACACAGAGAAATCCTATCTCAAAAAAACCAATAAATAAATAAATAAGAAAAAAGTCGGGTGGTGGGGGCACACACCTTTAATCCTAGCACTTGGAAGGCAGAGGCAGGCAGATCTCTGAGATGGAGAGCAGTCTGGTCTACAGAGTGAGTTCCAGAACAACCCGGTCTACACAGAGAAACCCTGTCTTAAAGCCTTCCCCCCTAAAAAAATAGTAAGAAAAACAACTCAACAAAATCAAGTAAAAATATTGGCGGCGGGCTGGAGAGATGGCTCAGAGGTTAAGAGCACTGCTTGCTCTTCCAAAGGTCCTGAGTTCAATTCCCAGCAACCACATGGCGGCTCACAACCATCTGTAATGAGATCTGGCACCCTCTTCTGGCCTGCAGGGATATGTGCAGACAGAACATTGTATACATAAAATAAATAAATCTTTTAAAAAAAAAATATTGGCGGCAATGTTACTGTTAGAGAGGAAGAACAGATTTTGGTGACTAGAGTTAACAAAGTATGTTTCTTTTTGTTATTGTTAAGACAGAGTCTGCTATGTAGAGTCTGGCTGGCCTGGAACTCACAGAGATCTGCCTATGCCTCCAGAGTGCTGAGGTGTGCACTGCCATGCCCGCTCTTCAAAAATTTTTAATGACTTCTTCATTTTTTTTATTTGCCTGCATGCTTATGCACTATGTACATGCCTGATGCCTGGAAAGTGAGGAGAAGACATCAGATTCCCTGGAACCAGACTGTTGCACAAATCCTAAATGGTCTTATAATAAAAATCTGGAGCCAGATATTGGGGTAAATGATGAAAGATCAGAGAGACAAAGGAACAAGCCACAGCCACTTCTCACCTAGCCGATCTCCATCCTCAGACTGAATGCCTCTGAGTCCTCAGCCGAAAGGGCCTAGTTCCTGTCTTCTCGTGCCTTATATGCCTTTCTCTGCCCAGCCATTTCACTTCCTGTCTCAAACCTCCTAGTGCTGGGATTGATGGCGTGTGTGCTTCCCAGATACTGGGATTGAAGGTGTGTGCCACCACTGCCTGGCTCTGCTTCTCTCCTACACTGGATCAATCTCAAGGAATCCAGGGTGGCCTTGAACTCAGAGATCCAGATGGATCTCTGCCTCCAGAGTGCTAGGATTAAAGGTGTGTGCCACCACTGCCTGTCCTCTATGTTTAAGTCTGTGGCAGCTCTGTCCTCTGATCTTCAGGCAAATTTTATTAGAGTACAACAAAATATCACCACACCAGACTTCCAGATGGTTGTGAGCCACCATGAATGCTAGGTCCTCCCACAAAAATAACAAGTGCTCTTAAGCTCTGAACCATCTCTCCAACACCATATAACGCATGGTACATTTTAGGCCAAGCATAGTGGTGTATTCCCTGAACCCCAGCTCTCTGGATGAACAAACAGGCAAATCTCTGTGGGTTCCAGGTTAGCCAGAGCTATAAAGTGAGACCCATTTTTTAAAAAATCACGTATTTCAAATGGTTACAAGATTTTGAGTGGCCTCATTCCAAATAAATAATATTTAATGGGTATGCTAAATAATTAAATCACCACAAAATTTATACACATTTAAAACCACCAAATATGTCCCAAATATATGTGTAATTATTATGTATCAATTGAACATAAAATTGGGCCAGTGTGATGGCTGTAATTTATATATATTTAAGAACCCAACTGCACATTTTCACACAAACAACTTATGCAAACACAGCTTAACTGGGACAGGACAAAAAAGGGCATTTAAGATTAAGGCAGCAAACTTATTGCTGCCGACAATATATATATTTTTTTAAGTCTCAATAGAACCTAGGTCTCCATTATTAGGTTAAGCTGGCTGATCAGCAAGGCCTAGAGATCTCCTTTTCTATGCCTGCTCAGCACTGAGATCAGAAGCATGAGTCACCACACCCAGCTTTTTATGTGGTCCTCATGCTTGCACTACAAGCACGTCACTCAACCCCCATATTTTTGAGACAGGGTCTCACTTTGTAGCCCTGATTAGTCTTCAACACGTTCCTTTTGCCTTTGCCTTCCAAGAGCTAGGATATCACTTCTTACAGGTTTTCCCTGTTTCTCCATGCACCCATTCAATCATTTATTCATTTATCCATTAACTTACTCAGCAAAGATTTAGGACTTTATAAACACTCACTGCAAACCACTGGAAATATGGAGGCAAATGAACTAGGGCAGCAGTTCTCAACCTGTGGGTTGTGAACCCTTGGGGTAGCATATCAGATCTCCTGTATATCAGATATTTATATTACAATTCATAACAGTAGCAAAATTAGTTATAAAGTAGCAATGAAATAATTTTATGGTTGGGGGGGTCACCACAACATGAGGAACTGTATTTTTTTTTTTTTGGTTTTTCGAGACAGGGTTTCTCTGTGTAGCTTTGCGCCTCTCCTGGAACTCACTTGGTAGCCCAGGCTGGCCTCGAACTCACAGAGATCCGCCTGGCTCTGCCTCCCGAGTGCTGGGATTAAAGGCGTGCGCCACCACCGCCCGGCTGAGGAACTGTATTAAAGGGTCACAGCATTAGGAAGGTTGAGAACCACTGAAATAGAGGTGCATCTCATCACCTTCTATCAGGAAAGGCAGAGTTTAATACTCATTGTATTCTCATTGATGAATGTATAATTACCAACTGAGCTACATACATGCTCCAAGTTAATGAACACTACCCGAAGAACACATAACCTGTTTGTCACACAGCTCAGAGGGTACAGAGAGCTGGTAACCAAGGCATCTTTCGCAGACTGAGGCAGCTTGTGTGTGGAAAGACTCCAGGAAAGCCTCCCTGAAGATGTAACAATGGATATTAATTTGGAGGCATAACTAGGCAAAATGAGAGCAAGGAAGCATTCCAGAGGCACTAGGGGAAGTATGACAGACCTGAGAACTTAGATGAGGTCATGGAATTAGTGTCAATGCAAAAACACAGGTCTCAAACTCAAAGACAGTAAGAGGTAGTTTATTCTGGTTCCAAATTCTTTTTTTTTTTTTTTTTTGGTTTTCCGAGACAGGGTTTCTCTGTGTAGCTTTGCGCCTTTCCTGGTACTCGCTTTGGAGACCAGGCTGGCCTCGAACTCACAGAGATCCGCCTGGCTCTGCCTCCCGAGTGCTGGGATTAAAGGCGTGCGCCACCACCGCCCGGCTGAGGAACTGTATTAAAGGGTCACAGCATTAGGAAGGTTGAGAACCACTGAAATAGAGGTGCATCTCATCACCTTCTATCAGGAAAGGCAGAGTTTAATACTCATTGTATTCTCATTGATGAATGTATAATTACCAACTGAGCTACATACATGCTCCAAGTTAATGAACACTACCCGAAGAACACATAACCTGTTTGTCACACAGCTCAGAGGGTACAGAGAGCTGGTAACCAAGGCATCTTTCGCAGACTGAGGCAGCTTGTGTGTGGAAAGACTCCAGGAAAGCCTCCCTGAAGATGTAACAATGGATATTAATTTGGAGGCATAACTAGGCAAAATGAGAGCAAGGAAGCATTCCAGAGGCACTAGGGGAAGTATGACAGACCTGAGAACTTAGATGAGGTCATGGAATTAGTGTCAATGCAAAAACACAGGTCTCAAACTCAAAGACAGTAAGAGGTAGTTTATTCTGGTTCCAAATTCTTTTTTTTTTTTTTTTTTGGTTTTCCGAGACAGGGTTTCTCTGTGTAGCTTTGCGCCTTTCCTGGTACTCGCTTTGGAGACCAGGCTGGCCTCGAACTCACAGAGATCCGCCTGGCTCTGCCTCCCGAGTGCTGGGATTAAAGGCGTGCGCCACCACCGCCCGGCTCCAAATTCTAATGACTATGCATTTGGTTACCCCAAGTTCCACTATTCCAAGGTGAAAGCATGGTGTTTTTACAAGAGTAGAACAAAGTAAGTTATAAATCAAGGCATTTTATTTTTTAATGCATTTTATTTCACTTTTGAGACAGGGTATTACTACCTAGCCTTGGCCGGCCTGGAATTGGCTATGTAGACAAAGCTGGCCTCAAACTCACAGGGACCCTGCAGGCCTCTACGTCCAGATTAAAGGTGTGCATTACCACAACCTGCCCTTCAAGACATTTTAAAAATACACGGGTGGAAACTGGAAGACGGCTCAGTGGTTAAGAGCACCTCTTGTACTTGTAGAGGACCTGGGTTTGATTTCCAGAACCTACATGGTGGCTTATAATCATTCATAACTCCAGTTCCTGGGGCTCTGATGCCTTCTTCTGATTTCTGTGGGCATCAGACATGCATGTGGTGCACATACATATATGCAGGCAAAACACACAAATAAAATAAATCTTAAGTAAAATAAAAATACACTGGTGGAAATATCAGAAAGGTGTGTTAGCCCATGTAAGGGAATCTCAACTATAGGCCTCCGATGGCACCTAATAGCATTTTTAGCTCTTTGATGGGTGGAGAACTGGGTTTTGTTAATACATCCCACAAGTTTAATACATTCCTCCTGTAGTTTGGATGGTAGGTGGGCAAGCAATGGCTCTGTGTGGGGGCTAAACACGGCCTCAGAGAAATTGTAGTTAGCTTCTGAGCTCCAACATTCCAACGGCTTCAGTCATTGAAGTTTTAATTAGCTTTCGTGGACACAGCTTCTTTTCAAGGATTCTCCTCACAAAAGGCAGAGTGCAAGGGGGCAGAGTGGCATGGCACAAAAGGTTAGGTGTGAGTGTGTTAGTCACCAAGGCACAGCAGTTACCAGATTTGCATTTTGGAAAAATTTCTCTAGCTACCATAAGAATGGATTCACGTAGACAGAATGACTGGAGGCTCCCGCCAGGGCTCAAGGAACTATTCAGAAAAGCAGGCAGAAAGACTGTAAGAGGGTCTGAAAACTGTAAGGCAATGGCTTCTTCCTGACACACACAGAACTCACAGGAACTGAGCCTCATGCACAGGGCCTGCACAGGTTCCAGCCAGACTGGGTTCCATCATTGAGAGGTGGAAGAGGACACGGGCTCCAATCCCTAAGTAAGAAGCTATCTCCAATTGACAACCTGGAAAGGAAAAATTAGTTTTCCCAAAGGGAGTCTCACTGGGTATATTAACCACACTTAGGGGTGGGCCATGCCAACCCAAAACTAACTCAATGATATCTATGTAAATTTTTTTGTTTCATATTGCTTTGTTTGGTCATTGTTTGTCTAACTTGTTTTTTGTTTGTATATTATGGTTTCCAATTTTGTGATTTTATGGGTGGGGTGTGTGTGTGTGTGTGTGTGTGCACTTCTAAAGCTTTTTTTCTTTTTTAAGATTTATCTGTTTATTTTGTATACAGCATGTATGACAACAGGTCAGAAGAGGGCACTAGATCTCATTACAGATGGTTGTGAGCCACCATGTGGTTGCTGGGAATTGAACTCAGGACATCTGGAAGAGGAGTCTGTGCTCATAACTTCTGAGCCACCTCTCCAGGCCTTTTTCTTTTTTTTTAATGCCGAATGCTGTTTATTGAAGGAGGGAAGAGGTCTTAAATACAGGCTTACGGCACAATGGGAGAACCCAGGAGGGCAGAAGTTCGCTCCGATGTTTTACAATCTTGCATCTAAGCTGTTAACACCCATTATGCAGGATACACAGACAAGGAACTTCCCTTCAGCATTCAGGAGGGTGGAATCCGGCAGGGAATTAGCATAGGGAGGATATCAAGGTCAAGGTCAGCCAGCAAAGCAACAGTTACCCAAAACGGGGGCCAGGATCCTACAGGTCCTTTTACTAAAAAATGAGCTTCTGACTTAGGTTGCGTGGGACGTCAGCAGGTCACCTTACCTGTCATGGAGACGCCTGCCCAGGCCACACAGGTGCTCTGTCTTAGGTTGGTGAGCACCCCCCCAGGTATTACCTGTCTCTGGTTTCTTTTCTTTTTCATTCTGGTGTGTTTGTTTTGTTTGCCTGTTTTTTTTCTTTTCTTTTTCTTTCTTCTTTTTTTTTCAAGACAGGGTTTCTCTGTGCAGGCCTGGCTGTCCTGGAACTGCCCTGTCTCTGCAGGCCACTTGCCTCTGTCTCCTGAGCCCACCACTACCAGCCTGTTTATTTTCTAGAGAAAGAAAGGGCATGGAGTTGGGTGTAGAGGATCCGGGAAGCTTTTGGGGAAAGGAAACCGTTATCAGAATATATTGCATAAAAAATTTATTTTCGGGCTGGAGAGATGGCTCAGCAGTTAAGAGCACTGACTGCACTTCCAGAGGTCCTGAGTTCAATTCCCAGCAACCACATAGTGGCTCACAACCATCTGTAATGAGATCTGGCGCCCTCTTCTGTATACATAATAAATAAATAAATTTAAAAAAAAATTTATTTTCAATAAACATATTAAAATAAACAAAGACTAGAGGGGTTGGGCAAGGAGACTATTTGGAAGATAATTGCGATTCCCTACATAAATGTGGTGGACTAAGGTGGTGATAATGAAATAGCTGATACATAAATCTATATATATGTCATCCATCTATATCTCAACATATGTGTATATATATATATATATATATATATTAAGACAGTTTAAGTCACTCGGGAGGTAGAGGCAGGTGGATCTCTGTAAGTTCGAGTCCCGTCTGGTCTACAGAGCGAGTTCCAGGGCAGCCAGGACTGTTAGACAGAGAAACCTTGTCTCTGGAAAAAACAAACAAAAAAAGATAGTCTTTCTATTTTTAATTCAGGGTCTCATTATTTAATCCAGGCTGGCCTAATACTCGCTTTTTAGCGAGTATGCTTCCAATCTGACTTGATGACCTAGGAGCTCAGAGATCCGCCTGCCTCTGCACACACCACTTTATATGGCTAAACAGCTGAATTCTAAAAAATGCTTAAAGGCAAAGTCTGTAGGCATGAAAAGAAATGGGGTATGGAAGGGGCAGTCCGGAAGCAGTTAACGAATAACGCCTATGTTCCTGGCTTGTGTATCGGCGTCCTTTAAACTTCAAACTGTTGTCTACGCAGGGCGCGTGCAATCCTAGCACACGGGAAGCTGAGGCAGGAGGCTGCGAGTTTGAGGCCCGTCTGGGATAGAGTGAGATTCTGTGTGTGCGGGTCGGGGTGAGACATTGTCTGCTTTCCAATCTCCATCCAGCAGCCTCACACCTGCATGCCAATGAGCAGCAGGTGAGCCCTCTCTCCAGATTAGGGAAAGGCGACCTGAAGGTACGGAGACCCCAGCCACGAGGGGGGAGCCCTTCAAGGCTGCTCAACCGGGCTCCAGCCACACCGCGTCTAACCACACCCACCAAGCTGTGGGGTCCGAGGGGACAAACGATTCCTTGGCTCCTGGTTCCTGCTGTGCTCAGCGCAGCCACCTCCGGCCCTCTCGCCCATTGGGGCAGTTCCTCATCTCCCGCAAGCCGTGCCCACGCTTCCCGGAACAGCCCCGGCCCTGCACCGCTACGTTCACAGTATGGTCCACAGGACTCGATGACCACCCCTTCCCACAATCCCGCGGTCCTGCTTGGCTGGCTCCAGGTCTCGCGAGAGGACGATAATGCCCGTTGCAGCCCAGATTCGCCTTCCCGGGCCTCGGAACTGCATCCTCCCTGGCTTTCCTCCAATCCTGCCGCTCGCGCTCCGCTCTCGGATTGGCTGAGAGAGCCGGTCAGTTTGTTTCCCAGCCAGAGAGCAGTTCGACAACTTCTCCGTCTCTGGCCCCGCCTTCGGCCGCTGCGGATTGGATGGCCGGGCGTGACGTCACGCGACCCCGCGTCAGCGGGGACTGGCCAATCACAAGCCTGGCGTATTTTACAAACTGGGGAAGCAGCCGCAGCCGCAGCCGCAGCAGCAGCAGGAACCCAGAAAATCGGCGAAAAGGCTGAGAAAGCCCAGGTGGCCCCGAGGGGCGCCTGGAGAGGTGCGGCACGGGATCGCGGAGGGGATGAGTCCTGTCGCGGTTCTTAGGGAGGACAGCAGTTTGGAGTCCTGGGGCGAGATAGCAGGCTTGGCGTGTCTGGAGGAGTCAGCCCCAGGAGCGGCGGCCTTGCTGCCGGTGCGGGCCTCTAGGCGCATGGATTGGGACCAAGGTGGAAGAATCAGGGATACCAGCCCCCATGCCTTGCTTTGGTCCTCAGTCCTGTCTGCCTTCTCCCGTCTCCATTACAGCCGCCATGACTACCCTCCACACTAGGAAGGATCCCCTCCTCCGAGGTGTATCTCCCACCCCTAGCAAGATTCCAGTACTCTCTCAAAGATGCCCAGATTTTTCATCCGTCAAGTCGTGCTCTCTGGACCAGGAGAACCAAGATCCAAGGGTAAGAGGGGCTGGATGGGTGAAGAAAGTAATAACATGGAGGCAGCTCACGTTAGCAATGCACCCCAGTGCTGAACCCCAGTTTCTTGTTCCCCTCAGAGACTTGCCCAGAAACCACCGCTCAGTACTCAACGTCCGCTCATCGACTCGGCAGGCCTCAGACCGAAAACCTCGCACCAGACAGAGAAATCACAAAGATTGGGGGGGATCACTCAACTCCGGAACCCTTTGGAAGAACTCAAGCCTAGCTCTGGGGGACCAAATGTGGGGTTTGTGCCTCACCCCCAGACAGGTACCTGTTGGAGGCCTGGGAATAGCCTACTTGGTTGAGTGAGAATGGGAAAGGCAGCGTGGGATTTGGGGGGTTTGCACACCCTCTGGTTTCTTGCATACTGTAAGAGTCCTAGACCCTGTCCTGAAAGCTCTTTGCTCTAAGAAGCCATCCCTTTACTTCAGCAAAATGTCATCTGTTGCCTGTCATGGTGGCAAATGCCTTTAATCCCAGCACTTTAGGAGGCAGATGCAGGTGGTCTCCGTGAATTCCAGGCCAGCCTGGTCTACATAGCGAGTTTCAGGCCAGCCAGGGCTACACAGTGAGACAGTGTGGAAGCCTTTTCAGCAACCCAGTCACGGTCATTTGCTCAGTGTTGTGCTGATTCTTTATAATCTGTCCATATTTCAGCTTGAACGCCTTCCTTTTCAATAGCAGGTATGTTTTTAAAAGATTTTATTTTCATTTTCTGTGAGTCAATGTAAGTACAGCATCCATGGAGATCAGAAGAGGGCATTGGATACCCTAGAGCTGAAGTTATAGCCAGCTGTGAGCTGCTGTGTGGGTGCCAGAAACAGAACCCATGTCTCCCAGAAGAGCAGCCAGTACTCTTAACTGCTGAGCCACCTCTCCAGCCCCTAAAAAAGGATTATTTTGAATTATGTATGTGTGTGTGGGTATGTGTGTGTGAGAGCAGGTGCCTGCGGAGGCTGGAGCCATTGGATTGTCCTGGAACTGGAGTTATAGGCCACCTGACGTAGGTGCTGGGAACCTATGCAAGAACAGTGTGTGTGTGCTCCTAATCACTAAATCATCTATCTCTCCAGCCCCCAGTGATATCTTCTGTAAGACAAAAACTTGGTTTATCTTTTGCTCCAATGGTTAGAGTAGTAGCTTACATGAAATTCTTCAGACATTTGATGAGCTAGATTCAATCGAAAGATCTCCTCCCCCATCTCTCCCTCCCCCATCTCTCCCTCCCCCATCTCTCCCTCCCCCATCTCTCCCTCCCCCATCTCTCCCTCCCCCATCTCTCAAGGTCTTACATAGCCCAGGCTGGCTTTGAGCTCTGTATGCTGGGGAGGCTGGCCTTGAACACCTGGTTCTCCTGCCTTGGTACCCTAAATTCTGGGATTGCAGGTGTGCACCATGAGGCCTGGCTTGGACATGTTTTGCTCAGGGTTGCTAGGGTCCCCTGCCCCTCAGCCTCCCCTGCCCCTGTTCCTTCTAACCCTGTCTCTTCCCTTTCAGAGGCTACAGGGGCTATAGATTTTGTCGCTGACCCTGCAGCCCTGGCCACCATCCTGTCAGGTGAGGGGGTGAAGAGCTGTCCCCTGGGGCGCCAGTCCAGTCTGGCTCAGAGAGTACTAGTTCGAGGGAGCAAGGGAGGCACCACCCGGAGGGGCCAGGTAATGAGAAGGATGTGAGGCCAGGCTGGGGTGGACTTAGGTGGGAATTCTGAGCTCTTGTTGATAGCCTCTCTTGGCATCCCAGATTGCTCGGTCTTCAGCATACCTGGCTCCCAGGACCCCCGTCCACCAACCAGATCCTGCCAGGGCTTCCTGCTTCTCAAGACTGGAGGGATTAGGACCCCGAGGCCGCACTTTGTGCCCACAGAGGTTAGAGGCTCTGGTGAGTACCCTTGAGGGGCTGACACTTAGTCTTTCTAGAAACTTCTTCCAGGGACAGTACCTCAAGATGAAAATGGGTTCTGTGGGAGAGGTGGGTTGGGGTTCGTGTCTAGTTTGATGCCTACTTTTCACTCTGCTTTCCTGTCTTGCTTTGGATCAGAATCCACCTTCAGGACCTTCCTTTCATTCCTCCACTCGCCCCAGTTTACAGGAACTAAGAAGAGAGACATGTGGTAACAGCAGGTAAGGAGAGGGTGTAGATTCCCTTTCAGCCCAGGAGGGGATGTGCAAAACAGGTCAGGTCAGGCCCTGGAGCAGGGGTCAGGCTTTCATAGCCAGGCCTTAATATGAAGGAACAGAGGGATAGGCAGGTGAGATGCTGTTTCTTTTGGCTACAGCATAAACTGACAATAAGTGGGTTTGAGTTGAACTCCTGACCCTTAACCACAGCTAGTCGTCCAAGCTTGTCTTACGTATCCGAGGTCTGTAACAGCGGGCCAGGATAACATTTGTACCACTAGAGGCTGTTGTGAGAATGCCATGAGATGCTGTTTGTAAAGCACTTAGCAAATGCCCAGCCTTGCTTGACTCTCAGGGATGGCTGTTGTACTTACTGTCAGCAGGACGTCAGCAAGCCAGCCCTCCAGATCGCTCCCGAAGACCCCCGCTCAGCCTGGTGAGTGTGTCTGGATCTAGAACAAAAAGGCAAGGGTGGGTTAACTGGCTGCACCAGGAACGAGACAGGAAAAAGGTCAGCAGGCCTTAGGGAGCGAAAGCAGGGTGAGGCGGCGGAGAGGCGGGGAGGCTAGGTCGGAGGAAGTGGGAGTTGGTGGTGGAGTGCTTGCCTGCCTGTCACATCCCAGAAACACACACTCATACACACAGAACAGGGGCCGAGACCGCCTGCATAGGTCAGAGGCGGGCCTAGCTGTCCCGTGTCTCTGTTCCTGCCCTCTCCCTGCAAAGCTGAACTTCCACTGTGTTCTGTCCCAGTCCCTTAGGAGCCTTGATCACTTCCAGCCTACTCGGGGCATTTGGATTGATTGGTGTTTGCCAAGATATTACTGGGCTCTGAGAGGGTGCTGAATGGGTAGACTTTGATGTTCTGAACGCTGCAGCAAATGTCCTGTCTCCTCCTTCTTTACCCCTCACAGCAGAACCTGAGGCTGTCCCTCACTCGGGTGAAGGAGGAAGAGCCCTACTGGGTCTGGCTCAACGGGTGCCATTAAGAGAGACCGGAGAAAGGACGCACACCAGGGTGAGATGGGACCCTCCCGGGGTGGGGGTGGGTGTTCAGGAGATGCACTGGATCTGGGGTAGAGTCGGCAGACCCGGGACTCAGGATGTTATTAGGTCTTAGTTTGCTGGGGTTGGGACCAAGTCCTCTTCAGAGTGGATCTGACTCCCTTTATTAGGTGTCTGGGGCCTGGGGAGAGAGGTGACAGCCTGGCATGCATGTGTTACCATGGAATCAGTGCTAAGGCCTAGACACATCCAGTTCTTACCAATCAAAAATATTAATTCCTGCCAGGGGGTGGTGGCGCAAGCCTTTAATTCCAGCACTCAGGTGACAGAGGCAGGTGGATCTCTATGAGTTCGAGGCCAGCCTGGTCTATAGAGTGAGTTCCAGGAAAGCCAGGGCTACACAGAGAAACCTGTCTCGAAAAACCCACAAAAACAATTTCCTTCAATTATTTACTAACTGGCTCTTGAATGCAGCCATGATTCTAGGTTCAGAATATACATATTCCAGAAGAGGGAAGCAAAAAAAAAAACAAAAAAACCCAAAAATATAAAATAAAATATAGGATGTCAGGAGGAGATACCGTGTCTCTAAAATTAAATACTTAAGTCACTGAAAGGATTTGGGAGGGGAAATTGGTGTCATAAATTGGTAGTTTAGAGCCATGCATGGTGGTACGTGACTGTAACCCAGCTCTCTGGAGGCAGGAGCATTGCAAGTGAGAGGACAGCCTGGGCTGCTCCACAGGGAATTCCAGGACAGCCTGGGCTAGGCAGCCAGACCCTGTCTTTAAAAGTAAAAGATGGTGCCGGGCGGTGGTGGCACAGGCTTTTAGTCCCAGCACTCAGGAGGCAGAGCCAGGTGGATCTCTGTGAGTTCGAGGCCAGCCTGGACTACAGAGTGAGTTCCAGGAAAGGCGCAAAACTATACAGAGAAACCCTGTCTCGAAAAACCAAAACCAAACCAAAACAAAACAAAACAAAAAACCAAAAAAACAAAACTAGAAGGTAGGTTTTAATAATAGATTAATATTTAGGACCGGTAGCTTAGCTCACATTGGCCAACTTATAACTGCCTATGATTCTCATCTCAGGGGATCTACTGCCTTCTCTGGCTTTCATGGGCACCCAAACACACCTACACATACATTTAAAAAAAATATATATTTTTTTAATGTTTTTTAAAAGGGATGCTAATCACTCTGTTTTTACAAAATATAGTTTGACTAGGGCACGGTCACTGAGAAGATGAGTGAAGACCAGGAGTTGAGGACGTGAACCATACAGATAAAAAGGGGAGGCCATAGAGTTATTGAACCAAGAGGGCTGCAGATGCGAAGGCCCTGGGGAGAGGATACAGCTAGTGCTTGTGAGCCGGCAAAATAGGCCAGTGAGATGGAAGCCTAGGAAAGAGGGAGAGGTGATGAGTCACAGTGGCAGCAGGTGAGAGGGACTAAGGAACACACCAGTGTGACTCCTTGGCTCCTTCGTGGGCTGAATGGAAAGCCCAGGGGAGAAAGTGTGAATGGGGAGAGGTACTTGGTTTCCCTTAAAAGCACCATGCAAGTACTGCACATGGTGGCACACACCTGCAATCCCAGCCTTGGGAGGTAGAGGCAGGAGGATCACAAGTTCCAAGCCGGCCTCTTGGCTACATGAGAATATATATATATTCTGCTGCTGTGGGGAGAACAAGGCATAGGAAGGTGAATCCAGAAAGGCCACTCTTCCTGCCTCTCTCCTCCACGGGGCGATGGCGACACCCACGCAACCCCTTCTCCTGCCCCTGTAGCCCAGCTCATGCCTGGCCATGTAGTGTCACCCTTTGTCACCAACCCCTCACCTTTAGACGGGCTCAGGGTGTTCTTTCCCCAGGCCTCTCAGCTGTGGTTTGTATCGACAGCTCTTGGGCTGGGCAGGAGCAGAAGAGTCTGGCTAGAGAGCCCCGCTCACCCCCACGTCTCTCCCCAGACCGCATATTCATCCTTGAAAAAGATCAACATTTGGTCGAAGACCCACTTCACACCGCTCCGATCATTACCCAGAGTTCAGCAGCAGGTAACAGAACAGAGGAGGCAATGGGTGTGGGCCAAGACGAGGGAGGGAGGGAGGGAGGGGGCAGGCACTGTGGGGGTGGGGGCCAAGACTAGGGAGGGAGGAGGGAGGAGGCAGGCACTGTGGGGGTGGGGGGTTGGTAGTAAGACAGGTGAGAGGAGACTATGTCCCACCCATGGGTGACCTGTCCTGTCTGGCGCAGGCCCAGTGGCCGAGTGGTCTCTCCCCTCATCTGTCCCCTCATCGCTCCCCTGAAGAGCCTGCCCTGCCCTGGGTAAGTGTCCAAAGCCTTCCTGTACTGAGGTCTGTGATGCTGTCCCGCTGGCCTGGAGGGTTGGCAGCCCTGTGATTTGAGGTAGGTGTACCGTCTAAAGAATCTGCCTTCCTCTTGCCTCTCCATCTGCCCTTCTTATCCTATGTTTAGAATGTCTGTCTGTCTGTCTCTGTCTCTTGTCTTCTGCTAGTCTGAGACTTTGAAGAAATTTCTTGTATGTATGTTTGAACATCTCACCAACCTGGGCCTCAAACTTTTGATTCTCCTGCCTCAGCTTCTTGAGAGCTAGTATCACCTCTGTTACAGGCCTGGACTACCATACCTGGTTTTTAGAGCCACCAGAGAGCTTTGACCCATTCCTGGAGAGGGTGTGGGCAGTCTCCCCGTCTTAACTCTGGTTTTCTCACCCGCCCCCTTCCCCTCTGTGTGGCAGGAGCAGATCGTTGTAAAGCTGTTTGACCAGGAGGGTCGCAGCATGTTACAGAAGGGATCCCTGGCAAGCACTTCTGGCCCTCACCCCAATAAAACCCCCAACCTCCAGGAGCTAAAGATGCAGGTGGGCCTGTAGTGACGGCACCTTTGATGGCTTCTGCACCATGAGAAGACTGGCGGGGGGAGCCGGGAGGACAGGTGGGGGAGACGACAGTGTGGGGAGACCCCGTGGACACAGCGGTGACACCCTGGGATGCTCTCTCCCACCGCAGCGCATCAGTGTTCTACAGCAGCTCCTGCGACAGGAGATAGAGGAGCTGGCAGTGGGCAGAGGTGCCCCTCTTAATGGAGGCTCTGCTCTAGAGATGACCGAACTTCAGCCCCAGCTGGCTGAAATTTCTAGAACTCTGACTGCTCCAGAACACAATTCTGGAACTTCCCTTCCCGGACTGTCAAAACACTCTGGTGTGACAGGATCATACCTTGCAGAAGAACGTGAGGAGCCACAGGCTTGCCCTGGAGAGGAGACTAAGGTGGTTCAGCCCAGCTCTACCACAGAACCAGAGCCCCTAGTACCATGCTGGATAGCTGGGCCGGAGCCCCCAGAGCCCCCAGAGCCTTGCCTTCCGGCACTGCCTGGACCCCTTCTGCCTCATTCCCAAGGACAGGCTGGACCCCTTGGGGCCTGCCCTAGGATAGAGCTGAGACCTTCGGCAGCCTGCTCTCTGGAAGCTAGAAATCCAAAGTGTAGCTCACAGGCCTGTTGCAGTCAGAGGCCTCCAGCAACCACCAGCTTGACCTTCTCTTCACAAAGCCCACTCTGTGCCAGCCCCCCTATCCACTCTCTCCAGTCTTTGAGGTCCCCAGCAGGCCAGTCAGGTAAGGAATTGGCTGGGAAAGGGTATGAAGCAAAGCTTCCATGTCTTTGGGAGTGGGCCCTCCCTTGCACTGGGCAATGCTGTGCTTGCTTTCTTTCTTTCTTTCTTTCTTTTTTTTTTTTTTTTTTTTTTTTGGTTTTTCGAGACAGGGTTTCTCTGTGTAGTTTTGGTGCCTCTCCTGGATCTCACTCTGTAGACCAGGCTGGCCTCGAACTCACAGAGATCCGCCTGCCTCTGCCTCCCGAGTGCTGGGATTAAAGGCGTGTGCACCGCCCGGGCAATGCCACGCTTTCTTTCCTCTGGCCCCCATTGAAGGGCTCTCCTGCCCCATGCTTCTAACTGGCTGTGCTGCTGGGGGAGGGGAAGAGTCAGCCCCTGGAGAGACTGTAACTCCAGAGGGTCTCTAAATTCTCCATGGCCTCCAGGCCCCAGCAGCCTGGCCCCTCGAACTCTGGCTCTGAGGCAGCGCCTCAGAGCCTGCCTCACCGCCATCCACTGCTTCCATGAGGCTCGCCTGGATGATGAGTGTGCCTTCTACACTAGCCGAATCCCACCTCCTGGGCTCACTCGGGTCTGCACCAACCCTGTGGCCACGCTGCTTGAACGGCAGGACGCCCTGGTGAGCCTTCAGTTACAGCCAGACCACACTGCCCAGCAAACCCACGGGACAGAGCTGGGGGCTAGCCTTGCTTCCTTTACCAAGAAGGAAGGGAACGTGACAGAGTCTCTCTCTCTCTCTAGTGTTTCATTCCAGTGGGTTCTGTGGCCCCACAGGACTCTCCATCGTGACTGCAGCCTCCACGGAGCTTCTGTTCTGCTTCGCCCATCCCTTCCTTTTTAGTCTTATTTATTGTTGCTCTGCCCATTGGACTGGGAGCCAACACCCTTTTCCCCTTGAATAAAGTTTCTGTAAACCGAGTGTCCCAATAGGGCCACTGCTGCTGTTGCTCTCCAGTGGTCCACATGGTGGCAGTGTGCTCCAGTGAGGGGACATAGTGCTCCTTACAGAAGCTGTCCCGTCTTCCCATGCCCGCCCAGCCACCTTCTCAGCAAACTCCTGAGTGCGTTAGCGGAAACTGTGGAGCCTGTTCTGAGATCAGTCTCACTCCAGGGGCCACCAACTATTTCCTCATCTAGAGTACCTCGGTCAGAACTCTTAGTTGGGCACCTGTGGCCCTAAGCTACTTGGAAGCTGAGGCAGGAGGATCACTTGAACCTAAGAGTTGGAGGCCACCCTGGGCCAAAAACTATGACCCATCTCAAAAAGAAAACCCACAAAGAGACCAATAACAAAGGCAGGCGAGAAAACTGCTAGAATTCTCTTCCGGGGCAGGCCCACTAAACCCAACTTTAGAATCTACTCAGCCTTCCACATCAGAGCTGAAAGCTGCATTCCTCCCCCTCTGGAGAGGCACGCCTGGCCAGGCTTAACTGGATAGATCAATGTCCTAGTTGAGGTTGAAAGCGGGCATGGGAGTCCTTCAAGGGCATCAGGCAAAAAGGGTCAGCCACTGTCCCCACTCTGTGCCAAGGTAGGCAGCCACACACAATCCCCAGCCTCACTTTATTGGAAGAAGTAACAGTATCTGTAGCTCCAGGACCTAGCCTGGAGAGGGGTGGAACGGGGACTGTACAAAATGGGTTTTCAATGCTAGGAAGGAAGTCGTTGGGTCCTCCCGTTCACGGGAAGGCTGTCCAGGCTAGAGCCTGAGAAATGGAGATGCAGGAGGGGGAGGGAAAGAGTGGCTACTGAGGTCCGGTATCTAACCCGTGTCAGTCAGTCTCCTCTCACCTAGACAGGCTCCCGCGTCAGTCCTTTCCCTCCCAAGCTGCCGGCGCGTCCCTTTGCCCTGTGAGTCTTTGATCTCCATTAGTGAAACTGTTCCCCAGCTTCAGGCAGAAGGGAAGGCCGTGACCTCCTCCGTCCGTCCGTCTGTCCCTCAGCGGCAGGGTTTCATTGGAGCACAAATGAGGTGGTCCTTCCCTAAGCGGCTCTCCTCTTCCCACCTCTCCCAGCCACTTAAAACCCTTGAGCCCCAAGAACCCGCCCATTTAGGTAGCCTGGGGAGCAGGAGAGTCCGCAGCCTCTCAGAGGATGGGGCCTTGGGTAGAGCTAGCTGGAGGTGAATGTGGATTGGAGCAAGGGGGCCAAGGGGCGGGCAAATGAGAGTGTGCGGGAAGGTGCTGGGCTCAGTCTGGGTAGATGATGAAGCCTGAGAAGGTGCTGTACTTGTTGGTGTTGCCGCCGTGAACTTTCCCACCGTCCAGCTTGATGAAGACCTCGTCACCCACATCTAGGTGCAGAATGACGCTGTTGCTGGCATAGTCGTAGTTCTGATCCGCATCCTGAGCAATGGCGCTGGCCCGGACCTGGGGAGAGGACAAAAACAGACCCATATCCTGATGCTCTGTGCAGAGCTCGGTTAACTGGGGGGTTGAGGCCAGTGGCTGCTGGAGCAAGTTCGGCTTAGGTATGGGCGATGGGGGCCAAACAAGCGTTCTCAACCTATGGGCGTCAAATGACTCTTTCACAGGAGTTGTGTATTAGATATTTACATTACAATTCACAACAGTAGCAAAATTAGTTATGAAGTAGCAACAAAATTATTTTATGGTTGGGGGTCACCTCAACATGAGGAACTGTATCAAAGGGTCACAGCATCAGGAAGGTTGAGAACCGCTGAGTTAGGAGACTGCAGGGTTTCTCAGACATGACTTGGGGGCACACATGTACCTTCTCTGGGCCTCTGTTAGAGCAATGGGGGTAATAATAATGGAACCCACCCCATGAGGTGGTTAGGATTAAATGGGTAATTACTCCTGGAGTGAGTTCAGAACCATATGCTGTATACAGAAAATGTAACTTAGAATTGCTATTCTCATGCTAAAAAATAAAAATAGCTTTCAGGATTCTTCTAGGAGGCCATGCTCAATTGGAATTCCTAAACTAGCTTTTCTGTGGGACTGGGGAATATGTGTATCTACCCCTGTCACACCTGTGTCACATCGGTAGGAA
Organism: Peromyscus californicus insignis; assembly: GCF_007827085.1. NCBI lineage: Eukaryota > Metazoa > Chordata > Mammalia > Rodentia > Cricetidae > Peromyscus > Peromyscus californicus. Next base: position 63,818,746 of record NW_026294503.1, read on the forward strand.
AGTGAACTGTGTCTCTCTGGCCTCCTGGGCCCCAGTTTCCCTGGGGAGTGTTCAGTCGGTCCCCCACCGTGTGGAGGGCTGCCTCTGGTCGGGCTCTCTGGTCTGCAGCAGTCACACCGCCGGCCCCTTCCCTCAGTTTCCATCCCACCGGGACCGGTTATTAAATCATTAATTATTCATCATTATTCTAATCATTATTTACCATTCCCAGGGCCGCAGTGCCGGCTCCGTGGAATACAGAGTGGAAGCTGTGCCACCCCACCCCCTCCAAAACCAACACACCCCAGCCTCCTCCCGGATTCCTGGCACAGACCAAATCTACCTACTCAGTGCCACAAGAAGACAGACACCAAGCTTTCCTTAGACCTTGGCATTCCCCAGTCACAGGTGCACTGGATCATGTGGCCGTTCACTATCAACCCCAGGAAGATGCTCAGAGCCTAACAGTTCCCTTTCCTCAGGCTCTGGAGGGAGGGACTTGCTAGGAACAGACCCCAAAGATGAAGCGGAAGGTTGAACAGGGGTGACATTCTCTTGGAATCCAGGGTCTTTTCAGCTATAGAGCAGGGCTCAAGGCTTAGGGAGCCCTGAGGAGTAGACCTGATGCACCAGGGCCCCACCCCCTCCGTGGAACATTCAGAGGTCACTGCTCGGTCCAAACCTTCCTCTTCCTGCACAGTATAAGCAGCTCCCTCCGCCCCAGCCTATGGCATCTTGCTAGTTCAAATGCCGGAGTCTTTTGGGAGAGCTAGTCCCTCAAACCTAGGTGGCAATGATTTTGACTACCCCCTGAAGCAGAACATAGTGGCATCCGAGAGGTTCCCAGGGAGGGTGTAGAGCCTGTAGACCAGGCCTCCTCTCCTCCTGTCCATTGCCTCCTAGCTTTTCCAAACCAAAATTCAGTTGGTTCATCCTTCCACCTATGTGGCCCCTGAGCCGGTTTCCCACAGCTGCCTACAGAGTCGGTGTTAGCTGAGGGCAAGACTTGGTCTAGGTTTGGCCCCAGGCCCAGGGGATGAACAAATAGGACCGCTACCTAACAGATGGGCAAAATGGTGTTTTCTTCCTTTTTTTCCGCCTTTTCTTTGAAAATCCAAGCTGAATGACTCCACCTGGGGGAAGATGGCCACTACCCAAAACAAGATTCCATTCTAATTCCTTGAAACCAGGTTCCCTAATGGCTTGTTCCATGCCAGGGCTGGGAAACCCACGGACTGAGAAGAGTGGCCCAGTAAAGACGGGAGGCAGCTCAAGAGAAGGGGCTGAGGGGTAAGGTAAGCACCAAAGACATGATGTGGCAGGCTACGGTTGGAGAGTTGATGCAGAGGCATGCTTTGAGTCCTGAGTTCCAGCTCTGACATCACTCTAACGCTCCATGAGACTTTGGACAGGTGACTTTCTTTTCCAGGCCCCCCATTCCTCCTCTTCTGATTAAATTAAGTGACCAATTGTTGGTGGCCTAGCATTCTTGGATACCTGATAGTGTTTCAGGGGAGAAGCTGGGTTGCGGCTGAGTGCAGGGAATTTTAGGAGGTCCCTAGTAAGATCTGGGGCTAAGGAGAGGGGTAATCAATCTCACCTGCCCGTTCTTCATCAAATCGGCCCACATGCTGGTGCCGTCGCCACCGCGCATGAGCACATGGTAAGCGAAGAAGTAGACGCCTGGCATGGGACAGGTGAACTTGCCGCTGGCTGCCTCGTAAGCGTTGCCCACGTTGGTCACCACGTCGTCAAAGCGCAGCACTTCATAACCCTCGTGAGGCCGCCGGAGACCCGCGTAGAAAGCAATTCGGGGTATATAGCCTGCAGGGGGCGCTGCCCCTCCAGGGCCTGGGCCAGGAGGACCTGGGGGACCTGGCCTGCCTGGCTCTCCGGGGGGCCCTCTGGGACCTGGGGGTCCTGGGGGTCCCCGCAGGCCTGCCTTCCCTCGGCGCCCCACCTCTCCCTTGGCACCTGGAGGGAAGGGAGGCGCCGAGGCGGGAGCGCCGTCGGGGCCTTGGCCTCGGGGTGCGTGGGGGTCGCACACCATGCGACATCGACCCAGCATCTCGTAGTGTGTTGGTCCGCGGGAGCTGTGCACCAGGAGCGGGATGGCTACCAGCAGCAGCAGCACCATGGCCACCCCGACGGCCGCGCCCGCCACCCGCTTGCGGCGGCTCAGCCGTGACGCGGCCAGGGCCAGCAAATCCTCCTCACTTTTGGGCGCAATGGCGGCGGAGGCCCGGGGCTCTCCGCGGGCTCGGGCCCCGGTGCGGATCTCCCGACGGCTGTGCCCGACCACCTTGCCCCGGCCGATGCCTCCTGTCACCGTGGAGCTGTTCCCCAAACCGGCGGTCAGAGTGGAGGCCTCCCCCGTGGGTTGGGCCAAGGACAGCCCTTGAGGGTTCAGAACCTGTAGTCTGATGTGACCCTCGGGTGCCGTTCTAACGATCCAGGGCGCCTGAGAGCCACAGCTTCTTGGACGGCTGGTTTCCCACAGGTCTAGGATGCCTGCTCTCCAGACAGTTGCTTTCTCGCGGATGGCGGTGCCTGGGTTCCCGGGCGCCCTTCGCTGATTTCTCCCGGCTAGACCGGGAGACCTCTCCCCGCTCTCCCGACGTCCCAGGCTGTGAGCTGCAGGGGGGCACTCACTGGACGCGACCTCGTCGATTTTGCACTTTAGCTCTTGGGAAGCACAACCTGCCTCCTTCAGCAGCCTTGGCCTCAGCCCTCGTCAGAGCCCTAGCCAGGCAGGCGTCCCTCTCCCGCAAGCGCTCTTCCCTCTCTGCGTCCCTAACCTTCCTCCCTGGCAGCAGTGCGGGTGGTGTGAGTCGCCGCGCGGCGGGAGCCACTATAAGCGGCCGCAGGCGGAGCGACCCCTGGCGCCCGGAGCGGGAAACGCGGGGGCGGGGCAGGCCGCGCCACCTCCCCCCACCTCCCCGCCGAGCCCCCCAGCCTCCAGGTTCCCTGCCTGCTCCCGGGGCTTTGCAGCGATTCTCAGCCCCCACCGTATCCTCACTTTCCACCCTGTACCTGGAGTTTGGCATTCTCGGAGCTTAGAGGAAGATGGACTCAGTGATGGGGTAAACAGGGATCAGGCTACAACGCACATAGAAGACCTCAGAGGGGACCGCGGAGCTAAACAAGGGGGGCGCGGGGTGGGGTGGGGGGCTCACATACAACAAACAGAAAACAGAAATAAAATGCGATTCGCCACCACATGTCCCCCGGTGCCCCCAACCAAATACCGAATATGGCAAAGGGTTCAACTGTTACTTGTTGACCAGAATGGGAACCTGGCCTCTAAGATTAGGGGATCGCATAGCAGCAGCAGAAGAAGGAAGAGGAATAGGAGAAGGAGAGAGAGAGAGAGAGAGAGAGAGAGAGAGAGAGAGAGAGAGAGAGAGAGAGAGAGAGAGAGAGAGAGAGACTGGGGAACAAGCAGGAAACGGACATCCGAGAAATCAGAGACCGAAAGAGACACGAAGAGACAAAGCTTCTAAAAGAGACTGACTGACAGCCCCAAAGCGGGAGAGGGAGAGACAGAGACAGAGAGAGAGAGAAGGGAGCCTAGACAGGTTGACAGATCTAGAGAGAAATGTAAATGGCGCGCTGCGGAGAGACACCCAGGTCCGTGTTCGGACTCCAATGTGACATATCAACTGTGAGGAAGACGCGGGGGCGGGGCAGTTCTGCAAGCAGAGTGGTAGGCTGTGGGTCTGCGTGTTGTGACAGTGCTGGATACTGTGTGTGGGGTGGGGTGGCCCCAAAACCCTGGCCTTGCTGTCCCTGGGTGAGCAGGGCTGTGAATTGTGGGCTGTCTTTGTGTACACATGTGTGAGGTTGCTTGAAGAGGGAATTCGTATGTCTCTCTGTCTTAGTCCTAAAATCCGAGACCCACAGAAGCCAGTTCTGTCTCAGGACTGAAGCCCTTGGGACCTCCTGGTGAGAAAGAACCATCCTCACTTGCCCTGTCCAGACTGGCACCACCCGAATCTTGCCCTGATACCAGCTTTCATCAGCCTCCCTCTCCAGTTGTTTATTATCAGAGAAAATCTAGAGAAATTAGGCTCCCAATAATGGATGTTTGGTTGATTATGCATAGTAACACAATTCAAATTTGGATTAGGTATTAGCCGCCAGCCTATACTGCCTAAAACGGTGACAATGTCTGCTTTCAGAGTGGCCAAGAAGGAACACTGGCTTTCATCAGAGTGCAGAGGGAAAGCCAGGAGCTGTGTCTTCTCAGGAAATAGAAGGTGAGAGGCTGGCAGAGTGGGGTTCAGGACTGAAGGATCTAGGGGTGTTTGGAGACCTAACAGTAGACAGCAAGAGAGGCCTCTTGGAGAGTAGGTAAACACCAAGAGCGTGGTGTGTGGACTATGCTGTGTAAAGCAGAGGGTACAAGGTACACCGGGTCACAGTTGTGATTCTTCATCTCTCCTTTCCTGTACTCCTTCCCTGGACCCCCTGCAACACCTGCAATCCTGAGAAAGAAGTGACTGGAGCTGGGCTTGGCCCCCGTTGGGGGTGGGGCAAGGTCCCGACCTGCCTGAAAGGATTGGGAGAGAAAGGATTGGCAGCCCGTGGGGGAAGGGCTCCTCCTCCAACCATAAATACAAATTTTATTCAAGGTCTTTGTCACCATTTGTCTTCCTCGGGGGGCTGAGGGCCATGTCGGCCCTGTGCATGTCTAATTCCTGATCTGCTCCCCCAGGCTGCATGATGGATGGATCAGAGAAAGCAGGTCTCCGTTCACACCAGCCTCCCCTGCAGAGCCTCAGGCCTCATCCACCCCAAGTCCCAACACCCCTCGCCTTTCCTCCCCACCGTCTCCTCCCTCCACTCAGCAGAGGCCCTCTCTGCCCAGCTCTTCACCCACCCCACTAATCCTAGTTCCCATCACTCCCCTTTGGATCCCCTCACCTTAGCCCCTTTCAGATGCCAGGCTTCTTCACTGGAGCATCATCTGCGCCTATCCTCAGCCCAAGCTGTGAGCAGCAGTGACCAGGCAGGGCTGCAGGAGGCAGCGGTTGTGTTTGGTGTGTGTGGGGTGGGGTGGGGTGGGGGGGAGCAGGCTTGGCTCACAGGGAGCCAAGGGGCCAGCTCTATGAATTTATTCATGTTCTGTTGCTCTTTCCCCACGCTCTGGAATGAAGCTGCCAGCTCACCAGGTTCTCATAGCTTCCCCTGCAGCTGTCACATTAGTCCAAGGGGGGACCTAGTTAGGGCTAAGACCAGTAGGTCTTCCTGGGGCCAAAAAAAAAATCTATGAGAGGATGCTGGGGACTGGGGAGAGGTCAGGGGCATTGTACCCAGAGCCTGTCTGGTGATTGAAGTAGGAAGTCCTGGTGAAGTGGTGAGCGTAAGAATGGGGGGATAGACAGCCAGGGGTGCAGCAAGACAACCAAAGCCTGGCGCAGGGGTGATGGGAAGAAGGTGAGGAGCGGAAGACCTCCGCAATCTCCTAATCAAAGCCTAGCCCAGTCGGAATCCTGCAGTAACCTCTGCCAATGACTCTGCACTTCCACTGTTCCTAATCCCAAATTACACACGTAACTCCTAAAACGAACCTAAATTCCATAACAAGACCCTAAGGGGAATCCTGCCTTTCCTAGAACCCAGGGGGTTCCCCAGAATTTCCCCCAAGGCTACAGCCAGGTGTGAGTCAGAGCGCTAAGGGCCAGACTTTAGATTAGCATGTGATTAGCATATGATTTGCATGTGTTATGTGCCTTCTACTCTGCAGAAGTTTTCATGTTAAATTTTTATGAAGTCTGGCGGAAAGGTCCTGGCTCCTTGAAGATTCTTTCTTTTTGTTCTTTCTCTCATACTTATTGTCACTGACCCAGACGCCCTCTAGGGAAGAAAAGGGGTGAGGGGGTCAGAAATAGAGAGGGTGGGAAGACGCCTGGCAGCATGGCTTCCTTCACTTTACAAGCCTCCGTTTCCTCATCTATTAAGACAGACAGAGAGACAGAGACAGAGAGACACAGAGACAGAGAGACCTCCTGGCTGGTGTCCTGTCGTCAAAATCTGAGAACCCATTCCCTTCCTCCTCTTCAGGGCCAGTGATACTCTCCCTAACCTTCCATGCTTTGCTCTCCTTTCCACTTGGGAGGACGCACAAGCCAGACACAGCATGGGTTGTCTGGCACTAGACCCCTTGTATAAAAAGGAGAGAACTCCGTCCACCTTAGAGGACAGGGCCTTGCATGGGACTGGAGAGGATGTGAGTAAGCGCTTGTTTAATGTGGGTTTTTAACATGTGAGTTCTCATTGCATCCTTCTGGCGTCCCTAAGAGATAGGTGCATTATCCCTATCTGTAAAAGATGAGGAAACTGGGGTCCAGAAGTGGGGGGAGGGTTGTCCAGTTACCATCCTGTAAGGAGATATTCCTAGAATGGGAGGGGGATGTTCTTAGAACCGGGGTTTTGATGTCTCAGCTTCCTTCCCAGTACGTGGAAAAGGGACAATGGCACTAGAGGCGATGCAAAGGCCAGAGAAGCTGGACAGGAGTAGGCAGCACGATTTTTACAGGGACCCAGCAACCTACATGTTGACCACAACAGGCCAGTCTTCACTTCACATGTTCCCAACCTCTGCTCTGGCTGTCAACTCTGGCACCATCAAGTTTCAAATACCGGCTAACAGAAGGCCAAAGTTAGTTACTGAGAACGGTTCAGAGAGAGAAGGGGGCCCAGAAAAAGGAGGGGATGAGAAACGAAGTAAGCGAGGAGAATTTTGCTTCCTGAGCCAAAGGGAAAATTGAAAGTCCCCTTGTGACCAACGGGGAAAAGCCGTTGGCTTGACCTGCACACACACACACACACACACACACACACACACACACAGTTTGCCTTCTTTTGGAGATTATGTGCCCACACTGAAGACTCAGAGGACCCCTGCAGCAGCCAGGCCAGGGTTTCCACTCATCAGCTGGTCAGTCCCCTTGACCTAGAGCCCCATACAGCCTTATTCAAAGCCCTGCTGGTTCCCCAGCGAGTTTAGTAGAGTGCTTCCAAAATGTTTATTAGACCCGAGTACTGATTTTCTTCCTTCCGCAGCCCAGCACATCTATCCAGATGAGGCTTCCAGTCGGCACCCTTTCCTCCTCCCTTTGAGCTGGCACCCCCACCCCTTGGCCCCTGTCACCACCTCTGGCCCTCTCCAGTGTCTGATTAATGAAATGTGGCAATTGGCTGCACAGACAGCTGTCATACCCCTCATTTCTCCGCTGGGATATTGAATCCCTCGCCGGGAGACCGACAGGTTAAAGGAGGTGGATGGGGTGCAGAGAGCTGAAGGAGGGCCGCGGGCTGCTGAGAGCTGACAGCCCAGGAGGAAGCGCCAAGCTCCAAGTCTCCAGGGCTCAGCTAAGTGATGTAGGCCCTAGGATACTCCTTCTGTCCGGGGGCCCCTAGATTTTTCTTTTTTTTATTCTTTGACAAGCAGCAGACTTAACCAGCTCCATACCCAACGCCCTCCGACAATAGCCGACCTCACACTTCTTGGCTTCACCCAGGGCCAACCGTGGCTTCAGTGAGCTCAGCCGGCAACGCCTGAGAGCCCGCGGCGGCAGCCCAGTGCTTCCTGCCATCTTCCATCCCTTCCCTCTCGCTCCCCCTCCTTCCTGCGCTCCCTCCCCCGCGGCCGCGGCCTTTATTAGGGATTCCGCGGCTGTCGGTCCCGCCATCCATCCTGTCCGCCAGCAATTAGGCGGCCAGACAAAGAGCAGCTTCGGATGGATGAGGGTCCCGGCGGATCGGAAATGTGAAGGGTCAGCGCTGCCGCCCGCGGCGCACCCCGCTCCCCCTTCCGCATAATCACCCGCTGCCCGTCACTCAGCCGGCCGCCCGGGAGCTCCGGGGCCCGGGAGAGGGCGGGGCTGGGACTGCAACCTAGGCACCCGGGCCTGGGTGGAGCAGACTCCTGCAGGTGCGGCTCCTGCCGGGGAGTGAACGGTCCTCCGGGGCACCAGCAGAGGAAGAGGAAGGAATTTGGGCATCCCCTAAGGCGAACTTGGTACCCGTGGCCCGAGGCCTTCCTGAGGGGAAGCGGAGACTAACTAGTTGCCCGAGAGAGGCAGATCAAAGTCCTGGGTGTCCCCTGCTGGGAGACTGGAGGACTAAGCCTTTAGGGTCTCCATTCCCCGGCAAATGGAACTAAACCCGAGGCCACCCCTTTCGGCGGAAACGCCAGGCCTCTAGCCTATGGCGCCTCCTATCGGACTAGAATGACACTGCGTTTCTTATCCCCGCTCTCCTGAGTTAAAACCATCCATATCAAATCAAGAAATGCTCCAAATCCGGGCGAACCCAAGTGGAGCCAAGAGGAAGTTCAAGGAGTCCAGGTTTTACTGCGGATTCTTTGGCGCTGGCTCCCAGCTGCCAAATCAACATCTCAATCTGACAATTAGTGGTCCCGGGTTGGGGGGGCGGGGAAAGGGCCCTTGACGCCCGGGCCGCCGAGCCCTCCCGGCGGGAGGCAGAGGTGGGCGGTGCTGGCAGTGATGAACGACTCAGGGGGGGCCCAGGGCCCCGAGCGCGCATTCATTACTCCACTGACAGGCGGACAGGGGCCGGGTGGGCGGCGAGTGGACGTGCCGGGAAAGAGGCCAGTGGCAGACGCGGGAGCAAGGGAGCGTTTAACAGTCCCATCGCTCCCTCTATTCCTGGCTTTTCACTCCGACCCTGGCCTTGGCTACCTTGAACTTGGCCTCCTGGTTGTTGGCCATCCCCTTAATTAAAGAACTGCAGAAGGGAATCGGAGATGGAGACAAACTCTGCCCTTGGATTGGGCGATTTAAGGTCAAATACCGAGAAAGGATGTAGACAGGCTTTAAGAGTAGGTGGTTTGGGTGCCTGACCTCAGAAGGATTGTGCGTGATTGCTCACTCAGACAAAGGTGTGTGCGTGGCCGTGATTGATAGAGCAGACGGTGCATCAGCGCCAGTACTATGAGTGCCAGTGCCAGGGATGTGTTCCCCCGGATTTCATCAGTGGAGGATGAGCCACCACACCCTCCCTGCCTGCGTGTGCCCCCCTTCGGCTCGCTGTCAGTTCTGTCTGCAGTTCTGGGGGGGATGGCAGTGCACAGGGTGACAGCTGAGGTGTGCTCCTGAGGGTATGTGACATGTTAACTGTGAGAGTGCTGTGACCACTGATCTCTTCTAGCACCTTCCCAGAGCGAGCGTTGAAAGCAGTGGACACGCTCCCCTCCCCAAAGTCTAGATACCTAATTGCTTGGTCTTGGAGAAAGGAATCACTGCCAGAGTTCTATCTAAGCTACAGCCCGACTTATAGAGCATCTACAGTCTCCAGTATAAGATGTGGTCTCCAACCCAGCTGGTCTCCCCTAGCTGGTAGTGATCTGGGAGGAAGGAGTGGCTCCTGAGCAGACACCTGTGTGATGTGCTGGGTGAGAAAACCCAGATCTTTGACTCTCCAAGAGAATCCATTTCTTAGGGCCCAGGGAAACAGTAGTTGCCGGAGACCCCAGTGTTTGGACTCTTGAGCCTAGTTCACACCTTGGGAAGATAATGCTAATTACACTACAATCATCTCTTTTCATCTGGCTTTGTCTCCAACCTTCCACTCCATTCTCAAACCATCCTGAAGTTGAGCCTGGCCTCTCCAGGGCTGAATCTCCTCGACCTACAGAGCAGGGGATTCTGGGTCTCTGGAACATTGCTTTATACAGGGCACCTCGAAGGCAGGTTCCATTTGCCTTGGTCTTTCCAGGGCTGGATTGTTCTTGGGGGGCCTCTAGAGTTTTGTCTCTTTCCCCTATGATCTCTTCCGAATTTGTCTCCCCAGGTTTGGGGTGATCTTGTTCCTCTTTGGGCTCCTACCGGGGATTAACCCGGTGCAATAGGGCAGTGCTGTGGGGATCAAAGCCGTAGGGTAGAGCTCCCTTGTTGTCACAACTGAGAACACAAGAATGACCAGGCCATGCCAGGGCACGGCCGCCTTCGCTTCTCATTCCGGGCACAGGCGCCTGGTCGATGCCTTGCTGTCCACCCCTCTTGCAAACGGCCCTCCTCCTGGCCCCCGCCCCCTCCGCCCGCCTGGAAAAGGCAAATTTGACATTTTTAAATCCCGAGCCTTAGAGGGATCGATGCGGCCCGAGGGCCCCGCCCGGGGTCGATATTCCTGATTGGGAAGCGGCCGCTGAGCGGAGCCGGCGTGTAAATCACCCGGACTGGGGGGGGTGAGGTGGTGGGGTGGGGGGCGGTGGGTATCGGGGAACCTACTGAATCCCAGGCGCGCTCAGCGGGAAGGGTCCGGGTCCAGGCAGGACGGAGGGCGACCGGATGAGAAAGACAGGCTTTAAAAGAAGGGGAGAGGAGCCCTCCCAGGGCCTCCCCCCTCCCTCGTCTGGCCCTGCCAACTCCAGCGGCCGACTCCGGTCTCGCTTCAGCGGCCGCCATCCTCCGTTGCCCCTGGAGCCGCGAGGGAGGCCGGTGTCGGAGGCAGCCATGCAGCGTCTCCTCTTCGGCCGCTCCCGCGGGGCCCCGGCTTCGGCGGCGGCTGTCACGGAGCCGACAGGCTGGGCTGGCGGGGAAGAGGCGGGTGGCGGGTGGCGGGTGCTGGGGGCGCGGGGAGGGGGGCTCGGGGGGGGGTAAGGTAGCTGGGAAGCTCGCGCAGTTCTCGCTCAGTGGGCGCAACAGATGTTTGCAGAATCGAGGGGCAGCAAGGTGGTCCAGGGTAGCGAGGGGCGCGGGGGCGAGGGGACGTGGGCACACTTAGGGATGAGCCTGGCCGACCTGTGAGGGTGAGCCGGCACTCGAGGGCGCCCCGGCACGAGGGAACCGGCGAAAGGTTAAGAAACTCTTGGCCGCACCTGGTTAATCGCCTGGGCCTCCAGCCCTGGCCGCGTTCGGGTGGGGAAACCGAGGCAGCTGAGATCGAGGGGGCGGGCCAGGACGGTGGAAAGCGGAATCAGTGATGAAGGTTGGGGTGGCAATCAGTTTCCTCGTGGGTTTCTGTAGTAACCAAGGCCAAGCCTGGGCCAGGAGCGGGTAAATATGTTACCATGCCCTCGACAGCTGCTCACTCTCCCCTCCCGCTTCAGCTTGTCAGATCCCACCCCCACCCCCCACCCCGCGCCAGTTTATAGAACAACAATTTGGGGAAAACAATCCCGGCCAAGTGACGGCCCCGTAATTGTGACAAAGTGAGTGCGGGCGGCTGGAGAGAGCGCTCGGGCGGGAGCGCAGCGGGGTGAGGCGCTGGCAGGGGCGCCTGGCGCCCACCCCGTCACCCCCTTGTTCTCATTCCGGTCACCTCATCCCTCTCCTTGACTCTTCTCCAATTCCTCTTCCCTAGGCCCCTTGCGCCTCCCTTCTCTCGTTTCTCCATCGCTCTGCCCTTTCCTCACAGTGACAGCTCTTCTCTCGCCCCTCCACCGACCCTCCCCCAGACGCGCCTTTTCCTCGCTCATTTCTCACTCTCTCCTCCACCCTCCACTCTCTTCTCCATCTTTTCCTCGCGCTTCCATTGCCCTCGGGCCCCAGGCTCCACCGCAAAATCTGCTTGGTTCCCCTTGCTGGTCCTTCCTTCCAGGGCTGGGCCCCGCGCCTCCATCCATCCATCCATCCATCCATCCATCCATCCATCCATCCATCCATCCCTCCGTCCCGGGCACTTCTGGGTTCCTGCTGCTCCCGGGAGGCCAGGCTGCCCGCCGGTCCCCTCCCCTCCCTCCCGCCGCGGCGGGCGGTCCGCACCGGGGCTCCCGGCAGGCACCCTGAGCGAGTTTGTTTGTCCAGAGGCGGCGGCGGCGGCGGCCCGCGTGTTTGCCCAGCTTAGCGCGCCCGCCGCGCAGTGCGGGCCCAATTAAGTCTCATTCATTATTCAGTGGCCCTGTCGCCGCCCCCACCCCTCCGCCCCCCCAGTCCCCAGCCGTGGCTGGGCTGTCGTTTCGCTGCCCCTCCTCGGCCCTAAAAAGGCCTTATCTGGAGCTGCCTTCTCATCCCCAACTAGGGGTAGGGGGTGTTGGGGGGAGCTAGAACATTCTGCCTCCTGTTGGCATGTGACCCTAAGTGAGGCCCACTGGCTCTATCCCTACCTCTCGTCAAGACCAGAAGATCTTGTAGATCCAAGCTTCTTTATAAAAAAAAAAAAAGAAAGAAACTGAAGCTCAGGAGAGGGTGTGACTTGGCCAAGGTCACTGAACCGCACCAGGGATTGGAGCCTGGAATATTGAAGGCGTTGTGTGTGCCGCCAGCTCCATTCCAGCTACGAAGGAAGAAGGCGGTTCCTCTCCCCCTGAGTCCCGCTGTGGTCATACTCTTCCGAAGAAAACGCGCTCCTGTATCCCTTGCTAGCTAGTGTGCTTTCCCTTTGCTTCAGGCTGCAGGGTCAGAACAGCTTCGAGGCTCTCTGGATCTGGGGCTCTGCAGGGTCAGGCTCATGTTTGGGTGTGGAGTCCCCTAAAACTGGAAGACCTAGAAGTAAGACAGGGAGGTAAAATAGAGGGGGTTGATGGGCGCTCCCTTTTGCATACGGGTGGATGTCTGTCCCTTAAGAAATTAGAAGTAGCCGGGCGGTGGTGGCGCACGCCCTTAGTCCCAGCACTCGGGAGGCAGAGTCAGGTGGATCTCTGTGAGTTCGAGGCCAGCCTGGGCTAGAGAGTAAGTTCCAGGAAAGGCGCAAAGCTACACAGAGAAACTCTGTCTTGAAAAACCAAAAAAAAAAAAAAAAAAAAGAAAAAGAAAAAAGAAAGAAATTAGAAGTAATACTACAATGGCCATCTTGAAGCTCTTGCTTGGAGCATGGAGAGAAGCATGCAGCCCGAAGTGGGAGAGGGAGAAGAGGTAATCAAGAATTTAATTTTATTGATGGGATCGCCTTTTTTCTCCCTCAGGTAGCCGCACAGTCGGGACAGCTTTGGCCTGGGGTGTCCCAACCTTGCGAAAAGGTGATCAGGGACTTTTTTGGGGGGGAACCTCCCTTCCGTAAGCGGCACCGCCACCTGGCGGTTGTAGTGACGTTCTGCAAGAGGTGCGCTCCGCCGGGAGTGGGGCGCGGTTCCAGGCCCTATCATGGAAAATGGGGCGAGCCTGGGGAGAGCTTCCTACAGTTATCCCAGAGGGCGGGCAGGGGAAGGTAGGACCGGAAGGTGACTCCGAAGGGGCTGACGAGGGCTTCGGGGAGGGGCCTGGCGGAGGTGGCCTGACTTCAGACACACAGTCAGCAGCACTGAGGGGCAAAGTCCACTTGTGTGGAAGTGGGAGCAGAGAGAGAAAGAGAGAGAGGAGAAGGGCCATTTTGATCCTATGGTCAAAGGAAGTAACTAGTCTGAAGCGGCCTGAGCAGCCAGGTACTGCTGTCTACCGGGACTGCCTGGGGGTGAGTTCGCTTGAAGTAGCTAGGGCATGTTGGCAGGCACTCTCAGGCACTGGATTTGATATTCTGAGGATTTTTGCAGCCTCTTTGCAGAGGCTCTTCAGTCTTGTTTGGGAACAGGATGGTTGAGCTGTGGGGTGCTAAGGTCTAGGTCAAAATGCTTTCCAGAATGTTTAAGTGGAAGGAATTCAGGATCCCTTTCAAGTTTGACTTGTGGGAAATTTTCATGGCCTGGGGAGATGGGAAGGCTGGAGAGAGGCTCAAACCTTGGGCCACACACACATGGAGTTAAAGGGGTGGGCGTTTAGATAAGGCACTGGCTTTCAGAAGGTTTTGAAATTTTGAAAAAGTGTTCTGTTACTCTCCGCCCCCCATCCCCCTTGAACCATTAAGGGGAGGTCTGAAATGTAAGCTGCTTTTTCTTCTTCCTTTTTTTTTCTTTTTTCTTTTTTGGTTTTTCGAGACAGGGTTTCTCTATGTAGCTTTGGAGCCTCTCCTGGAACTCGCTCTGTAGACCACGATGGCCTCGAACTCACAGAGATCAGCCTGGCTCTGCCTCCTGAGTGCTGGGATTAAAGGCGTGTGCCACCACCGCCCGGCGTAAGCTGCTGCTTCTTCTTCTTTCTTCTTCTTCTTCTTCTTCTTCTTCTTCTTCTTCTTCTTCTTCTTCTTCTTCTTCTTCTTCTTCTTCTTCTTCTTCTTCTTCTTCTTCTTTTGTTTGTTTGTCGATACAGGGTTTCTCTGTGTAGCTTTGGAGCCTGTCCTGGATCTCACTTTGTAGTGAGGCTGGCCCGAACTCACAGAGATTCGCCTGGCTGGGAGTAAAGGTGTGCGCCACCACCGCCTGGCTGCTTCTTCTTTTTAAAATTTACTTCATGTGTATGAGTGTATTCCTTGTATCTATGTGTGTGTACCGCATAGTGCTTGATACCCTCGGAGACCGGAAGAGGGCATCTATGAGCTGCCATGTGGGCGCTGGGAACTGAACGGGGGTCCTCTGGAAGAGCAGTAAGTAACCCCCGGGCCATCTTTCTAGTCCCAAGCTTCTAATTTGTTTGTTTGTTGTTGTTGTTTTTGGGTTTTTTGTTTTGGTTTGGTTTTTGGTTCAGGCACCTAGTTCTCAGTATCTCAACTGAAAACATTTAGAACATTCTCATCCCTGAGCGTGGTAGCAGATACTGTGAGCCCACTATTTGGGGAGATGGGGGCAGGGAGAGCAGGGGCTCAAGGGCACCCTCAGCTATGGCCGCATAAGACCAGCTTGGCTACATCAGACTGTGTCTCCAAAATAAATAAATACTAATAAATTTTAAACCGAAGCACTCTCCTCCCCTAAATTTCGAGCCACTGTATCAGGCCTGGGGTGCTAACACAAGAGACAGCTAACACCCAAGAGCCCATCAGGGAGGAGCGGACTTGACTTGCATTACGGAGAAATGGTCTTCTGTGTTGGGGATTGGATGTAGTCTGATGAGTCTGCTTTTTCCCCACTCTTTCCATCTCTTAGGGTCTAAGGAAACTCTCGGGACTATGGTGATTCTCACAGAGGATCTTGAGATTTCTGCATTCTGATCAATGTCAAATGCCACTGGATTTGTTCTGAGACTCTTGCCATAGAGGATGGCAAAAGGCCTCCTGGTGACCTATACCCTTTGGGCTTTCGGGGGTCCTGTCGGACTCCACCACCTGTATCTGGGAAGGGACAGCCATGCCCTGCTCTGGATGCTTACCCTGGGAGGTGGTGGGTTGGGCTGGCTCTGGGAGTTCTGGAAACTCCCAAGCTTTGTTGCTCAAGCCAACAGAGCCCAGGGTCGGAAACAGAGGCCAGGAGAGGGGAGACCACCTCTGAGTCTCCTTCGCTTTGTTGCCCAGATGATAGTGGGTATCTATTTTGGTCTCGTGGCTCTGATTAGCCTTTCTTCCATGGCCAACTTCTACATTGTGGGCCTTCCGTTGGCAGTTGGCTTGGGGGTCTTGCTAGTGGCTGCTGTTGGCAACGAAACGTCAGACTTTAAGAACACTTTAGGAGCAGCTTTCCTCACTTCCCCTGTGTTCTATGGCCGCCCCATAGCCATCCTGCCCATCAGTCTGGCTGCCAGCGTCACAGCCCAGAAGCATCGCCGATACAAAGCTTCCTCGGAGTCAGAGACCATTAGCGTGCGGCTCTACCGTCTGGGCTTGGCTTACCTCGCCTTCACAGGCCCACTGGCATATAGTGTCCTGTGCAACACAGCTGCCACCCTTAGCTACGTGGCAGAAACCCTTGGTTCCTTCTTGAGTTGGTTCAGCTTTTTCCCGCTTCTTGGCCGCCTCATGGAGTCTGTCTTCCTTCTGCCTTGCCGGATCTGGTGGCTACTGGTTGGGGATCCTGGCTTCAACAGCAGACAGTTCCAGGAGTGGGAAAGGCTCTATGAATTTGTTGACAGTTTTCAGGATGAGAAACGTCAGCTGGCTTACCAGGTAAGTCTTTCTTTTCCGGTAAGTCCCCCGGAATAGGGAATGTGTTCTGAGGTCTGCTGGCTGAGCCCTGAAAGGGTACCCTGGCTTCTTTGGGCTTCTGTGTGTACTGCTTGAAGGTATTACTGATGAGAAATACATATGAATAATAGTTTTTTAAAAATATTTATTTATTATGTATACAGTGTTCTGTTTGCATGTATCCCTGCAGGCCAGAAGAGGGCACCAGATCTCAATACAGATGGTTGTGAGCCACCATGTGGTTGCTGGGAATTGAACTCAGGACCTCTGGAAGAGCAGCCAGTACTTCTGAACCATCTCTCCAGTCCTTTTTTGCTCTTTAGAGACAGTTTCTCTGTGTAGCCATGACTGTCCTGGAACTCAGAGACCCGCCTGCCTCTGTCTCCCAAGTGCTGGGATTAAAGGCGTGCGCCACCACCGCCTGGCTGAATAATACTTTTTATTGAAGTTTAATATATAAAGTGTACATGCCCCTCAGGTTAAGGAATGGAACACCACCAGCTCCAGGAAGATTTCTTCCTAGCCCTTCCCATTCTATACTCTTGCCTTGGAGGTTACCTCCTTTCTGCCTTCTGTTACTGTGGATTAGGGGTGGTGTAGGAGATTAGATCCAGAACCCCTGGGTATGCTACATGAACACTGTAACACTGAGCCACATCCCGAGTCCTATCATGATATATTAGGTTAAAAAATTTATTATTGCCGGGTGGTGGTGGCGCATGCCTTTAATCCCAGCACTCGGGAGGCCGAACCAGGCGGATCTCTGTGAGTTCAAGGCCAGCCTGGGCTACAGAGCGAGATCCAGGAAAGGCTCCAAAACTACACAGAGAAACCCTGTCTCGAAAAACAAAAACAAAACAAAACAAAAATTTATTATTGTGTATGTGTCCATGTGCCACAACATGAATGTAGGGGTCAGAGGAGAGGCCAGTCGACAAGACTGGAGTCTCTCTTTCCCACCAAGTGTGTTCCAGCGATCCAACTCAGATCATCAGACTTGTCCTAAATACCTTTATCTACTGACCCATCTTGTCAGCCCAGTGTTTTTGTTTGTTTTTGAGACACTCTCACTATGTAGCCTTTGACCTGGAACCCAAAATGTAAACCAGGCTGGCCTCGAACTTGTGATCCTTCTGCTTCTACTTCGGCCTCCCAAGTGCTGGATATTATTATTATTATTATTATTATTTTGGTTTTTCAAGACAGGGTTTCTCTGTGTAACAGCCCTGGATGTCCTGCCACTTGCTTTGTAGACCAGGCTGGCTTCGAACTCACTGAGATCCACTTGTCTCTGCCTCCCAAGTGCTGAATATTAACAGCACATGCCACTGTATCAGCTAGGTGAGTTTTTTGTTGTTGTTGTTTGTTTGCTACATTTATAATACTACCATGCACACAGATATACAGCTGGTTCTGCACACTCAAGGATATTTGTAGCAGTCCCTTAAACAATTGTTTACTCAGGAATCAGTCTTTCTAGGTTGAGAACAGTGGCTTTTCTTTTTCTTCTTTCTTTTATTTTTTAATTTTTTGAGACAGGTTTTCTCTGTGTAGTTTTGGAGCCTGTCCTGGATTCTCGCGCTGTAGACCAGGCTGGCCTCGAACTCACAGAGATCCGCCTGCCTCTGCCTCCCGAGTGCTGGGAGTAAAGGCGTGCGCCACCACCGCCCGGCTGAACAGCGGCTTTTCTAATCTTCAGCAGAATGCTCCATGATTTTCTCTGTGGGAATTCAGACAGGCTCTCACTGTGTGCTAGCTGGTGTTAAGTCCTCTCCCCACTTGCTTCAGCCTGTCTTTGCTGGGGTGTCAGACCTGAGCTGCCACAAATGGCTCTCGGATTTTTTTCAAGGGTTAGAGATTTCTTGTCAACCACAGAGCATTTCCCGAAACTCACTGCAGATTTCTTTCTTTCTTTCCTTCTTTCTTTCTTTCCTTCTTCTTTCTTTCTTTCTTTCTTTCTTTCTTTCTTTCTTTCTTTCTTTCTTTCTTTCTTTCTTTCTTTTTCTTTCTTTTTTCTTTGCCTGAGTTTTGTCTATTCTTGAACAGCAAATACATGGGATCACCTAGTACGGATCTGGCATTTTTCATCCAGCATCATGTTCACAAGATGTAGCTAACATGCAATTTGAAATAGTTTGTGTTAATTCTATATCATATCCTACTCACAGCTATTTATTTACTCTATTGTTAATATTTAGGTCGCTTCTAGTTTAAGCCTTTTTTTTTTTTTTTCTTTCGAGACGGGGTTTCTCTGTGTAGTTTTAGAGCCTGGCCTGGAACTTGCTCTGTAGACCAGGCTGGCCTTGAATTCACAGAGATCTGCCTGGCTCTGCCTCCCGTGCTGGGATTAAAGCCATGCGCCCCTGCCTCCCGGCTCTTTTCAGGACTTTGGTGGATATATGTACACTCATTTCTTCTGTGGGGAGGAGATAGTGTCAAGGATGTGAAGTTCTCGGTTGGAAATGCATTTGTGGTTAAAGGCATCCTAGCTCTTACATGACACCCAGTGTTTTATTTTTTGAGGTGGGGGGTGCTTTTATTTGTTTGAGTTGTTTTGTTTTTCTTACTGTTGTGGATCAAACCCAGGACCTTACTCTAGTTAGGGACATGCTCTGCTAAGGAATTTCCCCTTGGCCCAAAGGGCTGAAATTCTGTCTGAGGCTCTGGGCTAGTCTAGATCCCAAATAGGCTGGGGTTAGCAAGAAGCAGGGAGAGACCCAGGGCTCCGAGCACTTATGAGATGCTCATTTGTGAGCTCTGTTTCCCCAAGGTTTTGGGCCTTCCAGAAGGGGCAACCAATGAAGAAATACATCGGAGTTACCGCGACCTGGTGAAGGTCTGGCACCCGGACCACAACCGGCACCAGACAGAAGAGGCCCAGAGGCACTTCCTGGAGATCCAGGCTGCGTATGAAGTCTTAAGTCAGCCCAGGAAACCCAGAGCATCCTGGAGGTGAAAAGCAACATCGAGGTTGGACTCACTCTCGGCAGAGCTGGGCAGCATATTCACACCCTCGCATCCCAAAAGTGTTAGCGAGGCTGCTTGCAGCGGAGACGAAAACTTTAAAGGGACGAGAAAGTTTATGGTAGAGAATGTATTTATGTTCTGAATTTCTAAGTTCTTGGCTACGGTATTCTTGACTCTATTTTCTTAAACCATATAGTGAAAGGTAAATTATAAAATCAATAAAATATCTTTCAAAGAATAACCCACCGTATTCTATCGCAGTACATTGATGTACGATGGAGGAAGGTTATTTTAATGTTTATAAATGTGTAAAGCACTGGGTTGGGAGACTGAAAAATATGAAGATTCTAATATTTCAAATACTGTCATATGACAAAAGGGATTCCAAGAGGTAAGACAGAGTTTAGAGATGTCAAAGTCCCAGAAAAAATGTTTTTATTCCATTTATACTTTCCTGTTTTATACTTTTCCCAAAAGGAACAAGTTGCTGTGGCATGGGCGAATCGCTTCTAATTGGAACAGTGTTGTAGAGTCCCTCATGGGTTTTGAACGGGCAGAATTCTCAGGTCTGTTCAGGACTTGAAGTCTGATTGTGAGCATCATGCCTCTCTCTCAGGAGCATCTATTCCCAGAGGGGATCATAACATGGGTATAGAAATATCAAAGTCTGCCCTGTTCTCTGCTTTGAACTAAATGTCATAGGACTATAAATGATGTATTAGGGTATTGGAAGAGGAGCAGATAATGTTATTTTATGGGGATCTGTAGACCAGGCTGGCCTGGAATTCACAGAGATAAACCTGCCTCTGCCTCTGGTCCTGGGAATAAAGGCCTGTGCCATCATGCTTCCAAAGTGGTGGTGGTGAGTTTTAATTGTCAACTTAACACTGTCTTGAATTACGAGAGAGAGAGAGAGAGAGAGAGAGAGAGAGAGAGAGAGAGAGAGAGAGTCATCATTGAGGCATTATCTACGTGAGGTTGACTTATGGGGAGGTCTGTGGGGGATTTTCTTAACTAGGATAACTGTGAAGTGGGAAAACCCAGCTTGAACGCAGACAGTACCATTTTCATAGACTGGGCCCGGAATTGAATGAAAAAGGAAAATAAACTGTGTACCGGCATGCACCCATTCAGGCTCTGTTCCTGATTACGGAGTCCGTGTGACCAGAGCCCTCGAGCTCCTGCCTTGACTTCCCACATGATGGACTGTGCCTCGCCTGGAAGCTGAAAGGAATCCTAAGTTACTCTTGTCAGGGTCTTTCATCACAGCAACGGGAGCTGAAACTGAGACAGGACTGATGGGAAGATTCATGATTCTATATCTCGTGTGTCTTTAAGGCAACTCCGGGAAGCCCCGGGCAACTACCACTTTGTGGATTTCAAGGAGGCCTTATTAAATTCCAGCTGGATGTGGAAAAAGAGGCCAGGATGTTTCCCTTTGCAGTGGAAGACTGAAGACCAGAAACATGTTAAAATTATACTGTTTTTTTTTGTTTGTTTGTTTTTTTTGCTTTTCCAGTGTGTTTTAGTCACACTTTTTCCCCAAAAGTATTAAAATTTAAAAACCCTAAAAGAGGGCTGGGGGTGGTCACACACATCTTTGACCCCAGTACTCAGAGACAGAGGCAGGCAGATCTTGGTGAATTCAAGGGCAGCCTGGTCTACATAAAGAGTTGTAGACCAGCCAGGGCAAGAGTAAGAACTGTCTCAAACAAACAAGCAAAAACAAGAAATAACAACAATAAAAGGAAGTTACTAAAAACTGAACAAATGAATTGTCCTTATTTTATTGCTAAGCTGAGTTAATAAAATCTAATGTTTTCACATTCTTTGACTTCTACAAAATTCAGACTCTGTATTGGAAGGGAATGGAGAGAGCCACAGCCTGAGTACCCTACATCACAGAGTCTTGAGAATTACATCACGGATGATCGTTTTCACTTTTGCTTGAATTGGAAATCCCTTCTGGCTGGGCGGCGGTGGCACATGCCTTTAATCCCAGCACTTGGGAGGCAGAGGCAGGCGGATCTCTGTGAGTTCGAGGCCAGCCTGGTCTACAGAGCGAGTTCCAGGAAAGGCGCAAAGCTACACCGAGAAACCCTGTCTCGAAAAACCATTAAAAAAAAAAAAAAAAAAAAAGAGTTTTCTGAAAAAGTACTGCAGTTTAGTAGACAGGAGCAAAGGAGTGAGGAGCTGGGCCTCTGCTGCTACCCCATCAGTTAGGGTCTCATGTAGCTCAGGGTAGACTCAAACTTGCTCTGTAGCTCACAATCTTCTTCCGCCTCTTAAGCTCTGAGATCCCATTTGTACAGCACCAGACTCTGCTACTTCTGCCTTCTCTACTGCCCAGGAGGGGGACTGGATGAGTCTTCACCATTGTCTTAGGGAGGGGGTTAGGCTTAAGTGACCTTTAAGATAACAGTTAACGTTGGGTTCTGTGGTTTCTTTCACTTGAGGCTTATGTTAAACAATTTGACTTGCCATCTTCTGGCTGCCCTCTTGTGGACATTATTTTGGTAAGAAACTAAATTAGCAGAGAGTGGTGGTGCATGCCTCTAATCCCAGCACTTGAGAGGCAGAGGCAGAGAGCTCTGTGAGTTGTGAGTTCAAGGCCATCCAAGGCTATCAGTGAGACCCTGTCTCTAAATAAATAAATAACTTATTTTTGAGTCAGGGTTTTGCAAGTGGAACTCCTCTGCCTTTGTTCCTACGTGCTGGATAACAGGCAGATCTCACTTTATCCGGTTGGGCTAAGGAAAAAACAGGTTTTCAGTTAAAAAGTTTAGTTTAATTGATTATTACTGTCATTGTGTGTGCACCTATCTGTATGCCAGAGAGCATGTTTGGCGATCAGAGGAAAACTTTCACGACTGTTTTCTCCTTCCACGCTGCGACCGGGAATTGAACATAGGCCACCAGGTTTATACAGACGCTGCTTTTGCTCACGAAGGAAGCTATTGGACTGGCCCTAAAAGAGATTAAGGAGAGGGGGTTGGGGAATGTAGCTGAGTGGTAGAGTACTTGTCAAGAATGCCCAAGGCCTTGATTTGATTGCCCCTAAAATGGTGGTTCTCAACCTATGGGGTCTCGAGCCCTTTGAGGGGGTTGAACAGCCCTTTCACTGGGGTCACCTAAAGGTCATCAGGAAACACCGATGCTCACGTTACGTACGATTCACAACAGTAGCAAAATTACAGTTATGAAATAGCGAGGAAAATAGATTTATGGTTAGGGGGGTCACTACACCACGAGGAACTGTATTAAAGGGCCGCAGCATTAGGAAGGTTGAGAACCAGTGCCCTAAAAGGAAGAGAGAGACTCAATGAGGCATTGTCTAGATGAGGTATAAAATGTATCCTTTTTAGTTTCGTTTTCTTTTGTTAAGACAGGGCCTTATTCTTTTACAGCCCAGTCTGACCTTCAACTCGTAGTCTTCCCATTTCTTCTGCCCAAGGATCGCAGGCATATGTCACCATGCCTACCAAGCCCATTCGATTTGTTTTGTGTTGTTTTATGGCAGGACTCATGTGACCCTGGCTGGCCTTGAGCCCTCAGTGGCTGAGGAAGATCCTGAACTGCTGATCCTCTGGCTCCACCTCCTGAGTCCTGACGACAGGCATAGAGGAACGCTTAGCTAAATTCATCCTCTTAAAGTATACAGTATTAACCCAACACGGGGGAGGTAGCCGTAGGCTGATCTCTGGGAGTTCAAGGCCAGCCTAGTCTACATAAAGAGTTATAGGACAGCCAGGGCTACATTAAAAGACACTGTCTCAGCCTGGCGGTGGTGGCCCACACTTTTGATCCCAGCACTTGGGAGGCAGAGACAGGCAGATCTCTATGAGTTCAAGACCAGCCTGGTCTATGGAGTTAGTTCCAGGACAGCCAGGGCTACACAGAGAAACCCTGTTAAAAAAAAAAAAAGTTTACAATGTTATGGTGTTGTGCCTGTTCACAAGTATAACCATCGGGACTCACTCTCTAATTCTACAGTTTCACACATATTCCAAAAGTGCCCCCCACTCTCTGTCAGTCACTCTTCCTTACTGTCTCCCAGGAGCCTTCTTCTTCTGTCGCTGGCTTATTCTGACGTCTGCTTTCATTAACTAATTAATTACCCCTAGCTCCGTTCCCCCTCCTCTGCCCCGCCACTGTCCACATTCTCATTCTTGTCCACCTTCCAGCCTGTATCTATTTTTTTTTTTTCTCAGACAGGGTCTCATGTATCCCAGGCTGAGGATGACCTTGAACTCCTGATCTGCTAGAGTGTTGGTAGGACCGGCATGCACGACCAAGGCAGATTTATCGATTTTGTTTTTTGAGACCGGCTCTTACACTATAGCTCAGACTGACATGGAACTTACTGGTAGCAGGCTCTGGCCTCAAACTCCTGGCCATCTGCCATAGCCTCTCTAGTGCCAGGATTACAGCCGTAAGCCACCACACTCAGCTCTATCCTGGATGTTTTGTATAAATGGGATCGGACAATATGTTGCCCATCGTGTGTGCCAGGCTTCTTTCATGTAGCATGTAGCATGTTTCAAGGTTCGCCATGTTATTGCACGCATCATTATCATATTTATTTTATATTTAAATAATTTACATTTTAAAATTGTTCATCCCTTCTAGGAAACATTTATTTTTATATACACACATAGATATGCATGTATATGAAAGGATGTTGCATCGATACCTTTCATGTCTCTAATTCATCTATTCTCTTGAATTATTCCCTTAGAATAAATTCCCGTGAGTGAGATTATTAGGTCAAAGGGCATGAACATTTTTACAGCTCTTGTCAATATTGCTCTTAAATTGTGGTGCCCAGAACTAATGCAATTCTCAGTGTGCTCAGACAGAACAGGGTGCTGTGGGCCTATTAAGTTCTCAAGGTCTGGACAATATATCATCCTTTAAATCAAGCAGCCAAGAATTTATTAGTGGTTTTTTTTTTTTTATCTTTCTTTCCTTTCTTCCTCTCTCTCTCCCTCTCTTTCCCTTTCTTTGTTTTTGGTTTGTCTGGCTGTGTTACTCAAGCTACCAGCTGACGAAGGCCCTTGCATGTCTCCCCAGCGTTCTATCTTTATTTATTTTTCCGTTTTGAGACAGGATCATCTCATGTCTGTAGCTGAGGATGACTTTGAATTGCTGTCCCTGCCTCTACCTCCCAAATGCTGAGATTACAGACACTAACCACCCAATCTTGGGTCATGGGGTGCTGGGGAATCAAACCCAGGCATGCTAGTGGAGCGCTACCAATTAAGCCCCACCCCCACCCCCCACACTGCCGGTTAAAGCTGAGTTTGCAGCTATTCTGAGACCTAGGAGGCTTTTTGAGGATCTGGTACTTGAATTTAGCATGTCTGAGTGTAGCAGGCTTTTTCTTTTGGGCCACCAACCAGCTCCCAAATCATGACACGGAGACTTATTATTAGTTTTGAATGCTCGACCCAGCTTAGGCTCGTTTCTGGCTAGCTCTTTTTTTTTTTTTTTGGTTGGCTAGCTCTTTTAACTTAACCTGTTCCTCTTTATCTACCTTTCCCCTCAGGGCTTTTTGCTTTTCTTTCCTTCTTCATGTCTTGTTTTCACTGCTTCATGGCTGGCTGGCACCTGCCTGGCTTCTGGCTCCAGGCGCCTCCTTCTCTTTCTCTCTCTCGTTCTCTTCATCTCCTTCTCTTCTCGAGTTCTTCTCTCCTATCTATTCTCTCTGGCCAGCAGCCCCACCTATCCCTTTGCCTAGATATTGGTCATTCAGCTTTGTATTAGACCAGTCAGGTACCTTAGGCAGGCAAGGGGAAACAGATGCAACACATCTTTACATAATTAAACACATATCCTTACATCGCTAAACAAATGCAGCATAAACAAATGTAACACATCTTTACACAGTTAAAATAATATTCCACAACATCCTGGTTTTCTTTTTTTTTTTTTAAGATCTTCCTTCCTTCCTTCCTTCCTTCCTTCCTTTCTTCCTTTCTTCATTCATTTATTTACTAAGCATACGATGTATCCCTGCCCACCAGAAGAGGGCATCAGATCTCATTACAGATGGTTGTGAGCCACCATGCAGTTGCTGAGAACTGAACTCAGGATCTCTGGAAAAGCAGCCAGTGCTCTTGACCTCTGAGCCATATCTCCAGCCCGTCCTGGTTTTCTTTAAAATTTTTCAAAATGTATTTTTTATGTGCACTGGTGTTTGGCCTGCATGTATGTCTGTGTGAGGGTGTCAGATCCCCTG
The DNA here is from genome assembly GCF_007827085.1 of Peromyscus californicus insignis. Lineage (NCBI taxonomy): Eukaryota > Metazoa > Chordata > Mammalia > Rodentia > Cricetidae > Peromyscus > Peromyscus californicus. The sequence goes on from NW_026294503.1 coordinate 63,843,764, forward strand.
GAACTGGAGTTACAGTTATGAGCTGCCATGAGGGTGCTGGGAATTGAACCTGCATCCTCTGGAAGAGCAGTCAGTGCTCTTCACCGCTAAGCCATCTCTCAAGCCCCTCTTTAAACGTTTTTTTACCTTTTTTTTTTTACCTTCCTTTCTTTTTTCTTTTCTTTTCTTTTCTTTTTTTTTTTTTTTTTGTGTGTGTGTGTGTGTGTGTGTGTGTGCTTTGCTGGCATGAACGTCAGCAAGAGGGCCTGGAATGCCCTGGACCTGAGTTACAAGATGGCTGTGAGCCACCATGTGGGTGCTGGGAACCAAACCCAGATCCTCTGGAAGAGAGGTCAGTGCTCTTCACCACTGAGCCATCTCTCCAGCCCCGCTTCCCCTTGTACTTTTTTAAAAGTCTGGTAGTGGCCCCTCCTGAGGAAGATAATTTTCAGAGTTCAGTTCTTCCCCTTCTTTGTGCAGAACAGAACAACTGTGAAGCTGAGTTGGGGCATTGTGACATGCAAGCTCCGGTTGCAGGGCTTTTAGTTGCCATGTGATTTCCTGGGGAAATCTGGAGTAGTCTATTTCATTTTGCTTGGGCTCCGTGATAAAGGCCCTTGTGTGCAGTTTGATGACCTGAGTTTAGTCCCTGGGTCTCACAGGCGGGCAGGAGAGAACCAGCTCCTGAGAGTCGTCCCCTGACCTCTTACCTCCAGTCCTGTGCCCTGAGAAGCTGGCCTTGCTTTTGCTTCAATCATCTGTTATCTTTTTTTTTTAAGGTTTATTTATTTTTTTGTGCGTTGGTGTTTTGTCTACATGTATGTCTCTGTGAGGGTGTCAGTTTTGTACAGTTGTGAGCTGCCCTAAGGATGCTGATATTAAACCTCGGTCCTCTGGAAGAGAAGCCCGGGCTCTTCACCACTGAGCCATCTCTCCAGTCCGGACTTGTTATCTTCAGCATTTTTAAGGCACCATAAGGGACTGAAACCTACTCAGCTGTTTTGCTGGTTGGATTTAGTTTTGCTTTGTTTTTGCTACAGTGAGTTTTAAACAATAAAATAAAAGAAAATTATGCGGCATTCTGGCTGAATGAGATGTCATTTTAACAACTGTTTCCTTTCTCTTCTTTCTCCTTTTCCCTCCGAGTATTCTCTTCCTTTGTCCCACTGCTCACCCAAACTTTGGTCTGTCCCTCTGCTTGTTTGCAAATGATTATAACGCTAAGCAAGGACTTTGGACTTCAGCGGTTTAAATCTTCCTAACAAGTTTCAACAAAATAAAACACTGTCCTGTATGGGAAAGTTGAAAAGGAACAATTTTAACTCATAATGTTCCAGACCTCAGTTCCACTTCTGTGCTGAGAAAAACTGGGCAGTGAATCAGTTAGCTTGAAAACTTGGCTTTTATTTGTTTGTTAGTTTTTAAGGTGTGTGTGTGTGTGTGTGTGTGTGTGTGTGTGTGTGTGTGTGTGTGAGATATGGTGGGGACTTGTGCATCATGTGAGTGCAAGTGTTCAAGGAGGCCCGAGAGGGTGTGAGATCCTCTGGGGACGGAGCTGTCAGTGGTTTGCGAGTCACCTGACACAGACACTGGAAACCAAAACTGCGGTCTCGGCAAAACAGCACGGGTTCTTACCTGTCATCTCTCCAACCCTAGACCTGGCTCTTACAAAGAAAAAAAAAGTGCTTTAGTGTGGGAGACAGAGACTGAAGAAAACTGACCTCTGGCCTCAGCAGGCACATGATGCGGACATAACTCAGGGAAACACTCCTACACATTTAAAATAATAAAAAATAAAGGAGTCAGGCTTGGAGGTGCATGAGTTTAAACCATAAAAAAAAAATAAAGCAGTCACAGGCTTTCAAATTCCAATTATATAGAAATGCAGTCATTTTAAACTGCTGTGGGGTTCCAGGAAGGAAAGAGGAAAAAAAAAAATTAAGTCCAAAGTGAAGTAATGAGAACCTTGATGGCTCTGGAGACATCTAAGCAGAACACATTGATAGGCCCCCAAGCTCTTCCCTTTCTTTTGTTTGGCTTTTGTTTTCAAGACAGAGTCCCTCCATGTGGCCCTGGCTGTCCTGGAACTCGCTCTGTAGACCAGGCTGGCCTCGAACTCACAGAGATCCACCTGCTTCTGCCTCCCGAGCCTGTGACTGCTTAATCCAGCCCAGAGAGTAGGAACTCACTTCTCTTAGCAGGTGGCCTCTCTTCTGTAACTGAGGGGAGCATCTGGCCAGTTAAGCCCCTCAAGCTCCAGTTCCCCGTCAGGGTGTGGCTGTTTCTGCTGTTCCTATCTTTGCTGACATCACTCCTGTTTCCTATAATTCTCCCCGCCCCCCAGTCTGAATCTTTGCCCTTCTTTTATGACCTAGCTTAAAGTTTATCCCTAAATGACACCTCCACTGACTAGTTCTACCTTCAGTAATCTTTCCCTCTGAATTCCTTAGTATTCTTGTCTAAATTGCCCTGGCTTTTTTTTTTTTGCTTTGCTTTTTCGAGACAGGGTTTCTCTGTGTAGCTTTGGCGCCTTTCCTGGATCTTGCTCTGTAGACCAGGCTGGCCTCAAACTCACAGAGATCCGCCTGCCTCTGCCTCCAAGTGCTGGGATTAAAGGCATGTGCCACTGCCTCCCGGCTCTTTTCAGGTCTTTGGTGGATATATGTACGTTCATTTCTCCTGTGGGGAGGAGATCTTGTCAAGGATGTGAAGTTCTCGGTTGGAAATGCATTTGTGGTTAAAGGCATCCTAGTTCTTACATGACACCCCGTGTTTGTTTTGGGGGGGTTGCTTTTATTTGTTTGAGTTGTTTTGTTTTTCTCTCGATGCTAGGGTGCCCACATGTGCCACTGTGTACCACAAAGTGCTAGGGTGCGGTGCCCACAGGTGCCATTGTACGACACATGCTCTTCCATCTTCTTTCTTTCTTTTTTTCTCTGTGTAGCCCTGGCTGTCCTGGAACGCACTCTGTAGACCAGGCGGGCCTCGAATTTGGAGATCCATCTGCTTCTGCCTGGGATTAAAGGTGTGTGCCACCACCACCTGGCATTCTTCTTTCTTTTTAACAAGACCTCCCTTTTCTTGAATGAGCTGCACATATATAATAAGTTTTTCCGTTAGGACTAGTGAGGTGGCACAAGGTGTCTAGGAACTCATGGACAAGTCTGGTGACCTGAGTTCAAGCCCCGGGCCCCACGTGGTAGAAGGAGGAACTCACTTCCATAAGCTGTCCTCTGACTTCCACACTAGCATGTGATGTGGTGCATGTGGCAGTGCACATATGCCCACACAGAATCAGAGAAATGAGCCACTAAATGTCCCCGCTACACAATACTTTTCGGAGAGGCACTTTGCGTGTGTGCATGCATGAGCTGCATGTGTGTGGGCAGGCAGGTACTTGTGTTCCTGCACACACACATGCAGGATATGCGGTGTCTTCCTCTGTGGCTGCTGTATTACTGTGAGACGAGGTTTCTCACTGAAGGGTGAGCTTGCTGTTTCTGCTCAGTTTGCCGGCCAGCCAGGGAGCGCTCCAGATCTGCCCGTCTCTGCCGCCTCTCAGTGTTGGAGCTATGGGCTTGTGCAGCTATTCCTGGCTATTTATGTGGGTGCTGGGATTTGAACTCAGCTTCAGGCTCACAAAGCAAGCCCTCTTACCCATGGAGCCATCTTCACAACCCCAGCAGATTAGTTTTAAAGAATGTAGACTCCACTGGGCATGGTGGCCTACACCTTTAATCCCAGCATTCAGGAGGCAGAGGCAGGCGGTTCTCTGTGAGTTCGAGGCCAGCCTGGTCTTCAGAGTGAGTTCCAGGACAGCCAGGGCTACACAGAGAAACCCTGTCTCGAAAGACCAAAGCCCAACAAAACAAACAAACAAACAAACAAAGGAATGGGGACTCTGTGGCACCTAATGAACTTGTATTTGTTTTGCAGCAGCAAGGGTTTATGCATTTCCTGAATGACTTTAGGTGGTGAAGTCTTCAGCAAGGAACAGCATCCTTACTAACAAGGGCTGTAGCATCCTGTTCTTACTCCATTTGAGTAGCAATGGAAACTGGGGAATAGTTAGCCACTGTTCTTTTGTTCCTCTGTCATTCTGCAGGTCTCTAATTAAACACATATCATATCATTATAATTAATCACTGAATTGCATTAGCTTCTGTGGTGATATATTGTGTACCCTGACAAAATTTGCCTGAAGACCAGAGAACAGAACAAGCCACTAGATTAAACATAGAGGCCAGGCAGTGGTGGCACACACACTCGGGAGGCAGAGATCTGTCTGGATCTCTGTGAGTTCAAGGCCACACTGGGCTACATGAGATTGACTCAGTCTAGGATAAAAACAGATCCAGGCAGTGGTGGCACTTGCCTTTAATTCCAGTATTTGGGAAGCACACATGCCTTTAATCCCAGAAAGTGATGGCTGGGTGGAGAAAGTTATATAAGTCCTGAGGAGACAGGAACTAAAGGCTTTTCAGCAGAGGCATGCCTTTCAGCTAGAGACTTTTTTGGGCTGGAGTCTTTTCGGCTAGAGGCCTATTGGCTGAAGCTTTTTCAGGCTGAGGAGTCCTAGAGGTAGGACCTGGCTTGTTCCTTTGTCTCTCTGATCTTTCAGCATTTACCCCAATATCTGGTCCCCGGTTTTTTAATTGAAGACCATTTTACATTCGAATTACAAGTTTCCTTTATAACTGGATACTCTTATTAGAGGTGGTGGTGTCTTTGTTTTCTAAGTGGCCCGATCGATGCCTACATGTGTAGATGTAACCAACCATCTTTTTAAATAAGAAACACAGAACCGGCCGGGCGGTGGTGGCGCACGCCTTTAATCCCAGCACTCGGGAGGCAGAGCCAGGCGGATCTCTGTGAGTTCGAGGCCAGCCTGGTCTCCAAAGCGAGTACCAGGAAAGGCGCAAAGCTACACAGAGAAACCCTGTCTCGAAAAACCAAAAAAAAAAAAAAAAAAAAAAAAAAAAAGAAACACAGAACCAATGCAAAGAAGAAAGCCAAGAGGTCAGAGCTAAGAGCTAAAACCTTACCCTTCCTCCTGCGGTGGTCCTACCTCTCAGAACCAGAGCTACTTTCTGTGTTAAAGTCCTTATATAGAATTTCTGTTCTGCCTTCTCATTGGTTGTAAACCCAACCAATGACCGCCTTGTCACGGCCTGTCTGTATAGACCTCCAGGTTTTCCAGGTATTGAGATTAAAGGCATGTGTATCCAGTAATGGCTGTATCCCTGAACACACAGAGACTTACCCAGCTCTGCCTACCAAGTGCTGGGATTACAAGCATATGCCACCACTGCCCTGCTTTCCTATGGCTTGCTAATAGCTCTGACCTCCAGGCAACTTTATTTATTAGCATACAAATAACATTTTAATACAAATAAAATATCGCCGGGTGTGGTGGCGCATGCCTTTAATCCCAGGAGGCAGAGGCAGGCGGATCTTTGTGAGTTCGAGGCCAGCCTGGTCTACAGAGCGAGATCCAGGAAAGGCGCAAAGCTACACAGAGAAACCCTGTCTCGAAAAACCAAAAAAAAAAAAAAAAAATCACCATATACATGACATTCACCATTTGTTCGGTTCTTTTTTTTTCTTTTCTTTCTTTTTTTTTTTTTTTTTTTTCGAGACAGGGTTTCTCTGTGTAGCTTTGCGCCTTTCCTGGGACTCGCTTGGTAGCCCAGGCTGGCCTCGAACTCACAGAGATCCGCCTGGCTCTGCCTCCCGAGTGCTGGGATTAAAGGCGTGCGCCACCACCGCCCGGCTCTTTTCTTTTTTTTTTAATTAAAAGATTTTCTATTCATTTTGTATACCAACCACAGATCCCCCTCTCCTCCCTCATTTATTAGGTTCTTACATCAACTGAGCAAAAGGAAAGAAAGCAGGTATCCGAATGCTTTGCTTCTATTCCCTGCATTTGTATATAGATTCCCTAGTCAGCTGATGTCTGAAGTAGTGTCTCAAGTGGGCAGATGACCTAGGCTTTTGCTGTGTGTGTGTGTGTGTGTGTGTGTGTGTGTGTGTGTGTGTGTGCCAAAAATAAAGAAAGTATTTATTTGAGACAGGGTTTCACTAAGTAGCCTTGGCAGGCCTGGCACTCACCACATAGCTCAGGAAGTGGTCTCCAAATCACAGAGATCTGCCTGCGTCTTCCTCTTGAGTGCTGAGATTAAAGGTGTGGGCTGCTACACCTAACCTATCTTTCGTTTTTTGAGACAAAAACTGGCCTGGAGTGTTCCAAGTAGGCTAGGCTGACTTGCACGCAGGCCTCAGGGATCCTCCCCTCTTCATCTCCCAATGTTCACCTCATGCTGAGGTAACAAGTCCAAGCCACCACTCTTGGTTTGTGTTTTTGTTTTGCTGTATTTTTAGAAGGGCTCCAGGAATTGAACAATTCTGATCCTCTTGCTTGCATGGCAAGTGCTTTATCAACTGAGTCCCGTCGTTTGCCTCTTACATCTGTAAAATTCATGTCTGGAGTAGATTGGGCATGTGTTAACCAGGGCTCATTGTGCTTCAGAGTTCTTTGTTTTGTTTTCATTCATTCATTTATTTTATTTTATTTTATTTTATTTTTTGAGACAGGGTTTCTCGGTGTAGCCCTGGCTGTCCTGAACTCCCTTGGTAGACCAGGCTGGCCTCGAAGTCACATAGATTCCCCTCTGCCTCTGCCTCCCAAGTGCTGGGACTAAAGGCATGCAGCACCACAGCTAAATTTATTTTTAGTTTTTAAATTCTATGCATGTGTCCTGTCCGTGTGTATGCACAGGAGTGCAGGTGCTCCACAGAGGCCAGGGTGTAGGGTACCCCGAGAGCTGGAGTTACAGGCGGTCGTGAGCAACCTGGTCTGGTGCTGGGAACTGAACTCAGGTCTTCTGGAAGAACAGTGTGCACGTCACCACATAGCCATCTGCAGCCTGTGCTTCAGCTCAGGCTGGTTTAGAACCCACTATGTAGTCCAAGGCTGTTCGGAAACTTGGGCTTCCTCCACCCACCCTCAGCCTCTTGAGTATTGGAATTACAGATTTGCATCACCACAACTGGTTTGGCTCCAGATTGTTTTTAGCTCCTACCCATGTAAAGTTAAGGAACATAAAACTGGGCGCCTGGAACTCACTAAGGACACCAGGCTGGACCGAAACTCATAAAGGCCCATCTATCTCTTAAGTGCTGGGATTAAAGGAGCATGCTACTACATCTAGCAACTTGTTTCTTTTTTTTTTTTGGTTTTTTCGAGACAGGGTTTCTCTGTGTAGCTTTGCGCCTTTCCTGGAACTCACTTGGTAGCCCAGGATGGCCTCGAACTCACAGAGATCCGCCTGGCTCTGCCTCCCGAGTGCTGGGAGTAAAGGCGTGCGCTACCACCGCCCGGCAACTTGTTTCTTTTTAAAAAGACAGTGTCTTGGTGTGCATCCCAGGAGAGGTTAGAACTCAGTCCTCCCACATCAGCCTCCTGAGGGCTGGAGTTACAGTGTGTGCCACTATACATTGTTCAATATCTTTTATATTCTTTTTTTTTCTTAAAAAAAGAGTTATTTATTATGTATACAGTGTTCTGCCCGAGTGCCAGAACAGGACACCAGAGCTGTGAGCCACTATGTGGTTGCTGGGAGTTGAACTCAGGACCTTTGGAAGAGCAGCCAGTGCTCTTAAGCTCTGAGCCATCTCTCCAGCCCTCTTTTATATTTCTATATAAAGAAGAGTGCCCAGGGGAGAGCAGTTAGGAGCACTTGCTCTTGCAGAGGACCTGAGCTTGGTTTCCTAGCACCCACATGGTGGCTTAGAACCGTTCACAAACTCCCAGTTCTTGAGGATCCGATGTCCTCTTCTGACTTCCGCTGGCACCAGGCATGCATACAGTGCACATACATGCAGCCAAGACACACACACACACACACACACACACACACACACACGCACACGCACACGCACACGCACGCACACACACACACACACACACACACATCAATCTAAAAACATTAAAATTACATTGAAAAAGAACATTGCCTAGTATCTTTAAGGTCAGGGGGTGGAGGGCACCAGCACCTATTCAGCATGGTGTAGACCTTAGACCTCCTAGTACTCAGGAGGCTGAGGCAGGAGGATCCAGAGTTGGAGGCCAGCAGAAAGCTTCACAGCCAGATCTTGTCTCAACAAAAATAAAACCGTGCAAAGCAAAAAGAACAAAGATCAGATGAAGATGCATGACTTGGCCGGCACATACTGTATGTAGTACAGTCAATTATATGACCGGGGACTGGAGCGATGAACGTATGGAAGCCGAGACTGTGTCCTACCTGTAGTGCCCATCTAAAGGCGCGGGCACAAGCTTGAGGTAGTTCTGCCTATTCAACGATCTGCTTGGCTTCAAAGGAAGTGAGGACAGGAGGACAGACTGCAGTTAATATTTTCAGTGATTTAGTCTAAATCTCGGCTTCTACCAGGAGTGTCCAACCTTTTGATATTGGGACATGATTGTCTTCTACAAAGTTCACAATCCAGGCCAAAACAGAACTCATGTTTAAAGTAAGTTCCTCGGCTTGCATGTGAGATGGACATGCGTACGAGGGGGCCCCTTCTAACCTCTCTTGACCAGCCAACCCCGTAAGACGCTAACTCAAAAGATCCATCATCAATACTAGAGATGATTCTGGCCCTGGAGAGGTTGGAGGTTTCGAGTACTGATTACGAAGATAGGTATTTAACAGAAAGGTTCTCGGACAACAGGCGTTCCTAAGCACCGCCACGTAGAGGGATGTGAGGTTGTTTGCGCGTACATCCATCCTGTTTCCTGACCCTCTCCCTCCAGGCTGGGTGGCCCCGTGGCTCTGGAATGACCTTTAGGAGCAGAGGTGGGTCCGGCAGGGGTCCAGATTAAAGGGCGTAGTCGTGAGCGGTTGAATTGTACACGGCCAGAGAGGACTGACCTCCCCGCGGGCCCGGAGCAAAAAGCGCTGGGTTCCCCTTTGGGAACCTTCGGCCACCTCCGGAGAGTTTCGGCTCTTTCCGCCAGTTCCCGCTCGCTCGGCTCTTCACTTATCCCGGCCGCTGCGTCCAGCCTTTTGGCGGTCCCGCACGCGGACGCGAGTCCGCGCCCCACCCCTGTCGCCGTTCCTTCTCCGTTTGGCCCCTGACCCGCTCCTTCAACCCCTCAGGAACTCCCGGTCTCCCGCAACTCGGGGGCGCGAACGTGGCGGGGAGGAGGAGCGCCCGAGAGGAGCGGTCCCCCGCCCGGCGTCCCCCCGCCCGCCCCCGCCCGCCCTGCGCGCGCCCTCCCGCGAAGGGGCCCGAGGCTCAGGCCCCCGTCGCGCGCCCCTCGGCCGCAGCCTCTGCGCGCGCGCGGGGCATCGGCGTCGCGCCGGCGCGGGCACGCGCCCCGCGCGCCGGGTCGCTGGCTGGCTGGCTGGCTGGGGCGCACGCGCACGCGCGGGCTCCGAGGCGGGGCGAGCGGGCTCCGAGGCGGGCAGGCGGGCCGGCGAGCGAGCGAGCGAGCGGCGCGAGTGCGGGCGGGCGGGCGGGCGGGCGAGGGTCGCTGTGGATCCGCGGGCACTCCGGCCCCAGCCGCGCCTGCGAGTCTCTGCCCGCCGCCCGGCGGACGAGGGAAGCGGGGAAGGCGGCGGTGGGGGCGGGGCGGCGTCGGGCCTTGGGCGAGCTCGGGGAGGAGGAGCGCGGCAGCGACGGCGGCGGCTCCCGGGGACGAGGACGAGGAAGAGGAGGAGGAGGAGGAGGAGGCTCTTCTTTCCTCATCCCAGACCCAGGAGCGTCCGGACGGGACGCAGAGCCCGGAACTGGGGGGACGCGGCGACTGCAGGGAGCCCGGGCTAGGTGAGGCTGAGGGTGTTGGGTGAAGTGGGTGGCGGGGGCCAGAGGTGGAGGGAGGGGGCTCGAGGTGAGGAGAAGAGGGAAGGAAGGGGCAGTTGTTGGGGGTTGGGGTACCTAGAGGAGGGGGGCCGTGAGCCCTGTGGGACCTGCAGTGTTCAGAGGGCCGAGGGTTTGCGGGGGTTAATGGGGCGAGCGGAGCACCGGGGTCCGAGTCGGGGAGTTTCCAAAGGGTAGGCCGGAGAAACAATGGAGTGAGGGGGGACTCTGGCGTGAGCGTGTGTGCGGGACTGGGTTTAGGAAACTACGTGCAGGATCGAGAAGAATGAAGTAATGGGTCACTGGAAATGTGAAGTGCAGCGAATCGGGCATGTATAAAGTCTTCTGCCTGGGTGTCAGCGGTCCTTAGGACGCGAGTGCCATCATGGGACTTGAAGGATAGAAGGACAGTTTCGGAATTAGAGACATAGGAGTTTGGTCTTGAATTAAAGCACAGTATAGGATAGGTGCGCTAGAGAGGTAAGCGTCTCTCAATTCATCCAAGATGATCGAATTTTTTTTAGAAAGTGGGTTAGTCTCAGACTTGGCCCCTTGCTAAGGCATGCAAGCCAGTCTTTCAATCATTTTGTTACTACTTGTAGTCTATTGTAAGGGAAAGCTGTGCTATTCATTCCCGATCAGCTCAGCAGACTGCTGTACATAATTTCTCAGTATTTATTGAATCAGGAGAGGACACGTTACCAGAAATATCTTGCTTAGGAGTAAGGTCAGTGATACCTGCAGAGTTCAGGGTGCTCGGACTGCAAAGTATTGAATAGCTGTGATTAAAAATCTAAATTGTTTATCCTTTGTTAGAATTTCAGTTTCCCACTGAGAAATGTTCATAAACCATCTAATTCTGGTTTTGTGCTTGGGGAAGAGAATTGGGGGTTTTTGTTTTGAGAAATTGTTCAGTGATGCGAATTCCTAATGATCAAGCTGCCTCAGTACCTTCCAGTTCAAGTTAAGGTGATTTGGGAATGCTGTGAAAAAGTATTTGTGAGTTGTGGAATTTGTAGCCGCCGCGGCCCCCCCCCCCCCCCCCACGTTGGAGGGTCTTACTCTGTAGCCCAGTCTGGCTTGGAACCAACTGTGTAAACCCAGTTGCTCTTGAAGTGATACTCTTGCCTCAGACTCCCCAAGTACTGAAATTACAGGTGTGAGCCACTATGCTGGACTTGTGTTTTCTTGATACTTGGATTCAAGACCAAATCTGATCTAGCACTGACTAGAAGACCCTTGGTTTCGAAGCTGTCATTATTACTACATATTCATAGGTGTCTCTGTTAAGCTTTTCATTTGTGAGATGTTATGTTTTGCTGACTCATCTGAACTAAAATTTCTGGGCATTTATCAGTTTATATTTTTCAGCTATGTTTCTGATAGCAGGCAGTACTAGGCTACCTTATAAATGTCCAAAAATCATGATCTAAATTATACTTTTAAAAATCCTTTGGGGGGGGGCTGGGGTGGTGGTGCACGCCTTTAATCCCAGCACTTGGAAAGCAGAGGCAGGCAGATCTCTGTGAGTTCTATGCCAGCCTGGTCTACAGAGTGAGATCCAGGACAGTTACACAGAGAAACCATGTCTCGAAAAAAGTTTCTGTGTGTGTCAGTGTGTGTGTGTACGTGTGAGTGCAGTGCCCCAGAGGCCAGAAGAGGGGATTGGATTCCCTGAAACTGGAGGTACAGTCAGTTTTGAGCCTCCTGAAGTGGGTACTGGGAATTGAACTCTGATCTTCTGCAAGAACAGTACATGCTCTTAACCACCAGAGCCATTTGTCAGGTCTCTAAATTGTTCTTAAATTTAAAAAAATGTATATGTTTTGAGATGATAACACTCTATATCGGGTCTGTAATTCATAGTAATTGATTCTGTCTCGGGCTCCAAAGTTTTGGGATTACACACAAATGAAGCAATCATGCCTGGCTTTTATAGGCTTTTTCTAAAGCCCAGACTCACTTGGAACTCTGATCCTCTTACCTCAGCCTCCCAATTGTTAGAATCCCGGGAATGAACTGGTGTATCCACCCTTACCCTTTTGAAAAAAAGAAAAAAAGACGTGTGTGTGTGTGTGTGTGTGTGTGTGTGTGAGATGCAGGCCAGAAGAGGGTGTCAGATCTTCTGGAGCTGGAGTTACAGGCAGACAGTGAGCTTCCTGACTATGGGAGCCAAACTCCTGTGGAAGAGCTCCTAACTGCCAAGCCTCTCTCAAGCTCCTCTACTCCGGTCTTGGTTGTTGTGAAGCAGTATGAACTGGTGGAAACTTGAGTCGGGTATGACAAGAGTAATTTGTTTCCTTCTTGCCTTCTGTCCCCCGCCATCGTCTGTCATCCTCTGGTGTTTGGAGATGATCTTGTAATATAGCCCAGGTTCTCCCTAATCTTTTGGCCTTAACCTCCCAGATGTTGCGATTACAGGCATGTACCACCATGTCTGACAGCAAGCGACGCTTTTGCTTAGGATTGGTTTGTAGAATAATTCCATCTGTAGAATTTTTGACGTTTATTGCTTTTTTGGTTTTAAAGTTTCTAGGTTCCAGTTTTAGTGCTAAAAAATGTCACTAAGATTCATCCTGTGATCACACTTGCTTTTGCTGTTTAGTCTAGCTGAAGTAGTGTGCCGTGCAAGGCACTCACACTTAGAGAAGTCAAGATAGCCAGCTGCAGAGCCAGAGCTAATCATCTTGGGAAAACAATTGAAAACTGCTCGGTGCTCAAGTGCTCTCCAAGCACCTGTTGATCCCACAGTTGATACTGACATTACTTCTAAATATAGACAGGATACTGTTAGAAACCCGGAATGAATAGAACAGAGAAACAGCTGGGGCCTGAGGGAGGAGCTGTAGGTTACCGTCCAAAACATCAGCACAGTCCATGGGGAGGCTGATCAGGGTACAGAGGCTAGTTACTAACAGAAGGGGAGGGGGAGAGGGAGGGGATGGAAAGGCATTCTCTTTTGTTGAGGTTTTATGTATTCCAGGTGCTGTACTATATAGTCACTCAATATTGGTATCAAAAGAAATTCATATTAACTACTCTTTAAATTGCTACTTGTAGCTTCCCGTTGCAGAACCACCACATTAAAGCTGGGAATGAAAGAGACAGCATTCGTTTGGGCCACTTCTCTTTTAGAAGTACACTGCTTATGTACTTCTTGCTGAGTTCACTTGGGACTAGAAGGAAAAGCTTGTATTTGTTCTGTTTCAGGGAAGGAGGGGTCCTTCCTTATGTGACTGAAAGACCTTGTAGAAGAGGACTCAGCCTTAGCTGCTTACTGTGTGTGCTCAGTGTTATGAGGATGGCCTGTCCATCCTCTTTGTACTGACGTCCTGATTTTTTGGGTAAATCATCTGGACTCTAGACAGCGAAACATGCCCGGTCACCTTACCACTTTCCTTGATATGTTTTGCCACAAAGGGTTTATTCTTTCTTGGTGGTTTTATTTTCTTATTACTGTGGTAAAATATGCTTCTAGGTCGGTCAGGTCTACACAGTGAGACCTCATCTCAAACAAACATACTGCAAAATTTTACTATTTTATTTATTTTATTGATTAAACCAGAATCAGATTAGAGGACATTTTAACCATTTTGAGTGTACAGACCACAGCATTAGGTACTTTCACGTGACTGGATACCATCTTGTGAATTTTTTTCTGAAAGGGGAACTCATTGTGTATCAAACAGCAACTCCTCATCCCCCCGAGCCTCTGTCAACCACCATTCTACGTCTTCCTCCATGAGTTTGACTATTCTGTGTATTTCATAGATAATGAAATCCTGTATAATGCCCCCTATGTGTGCGTGCGTGCGTGCGTGCGTGTGTGTGTGTGTGTGTGTGTGTGTATGTGTGTGTACATGCTCATGTGCACTGGGGATTGAATTTGGGGCCATATGCACTATACCATTGAAATCCTGGGTTCCTATAAGCCTCTTGCCATTCTCTAGGTAGCTGAGACCAGGTGTTGATACTGCATCCTCCACGCTGCATTTTGTTTATCCATCCTCAATGGACATTTACGTTGCTGTATGTCTTTGGGCCATTGTGAATAACATCTACTCAGGTTCTTTCAGTTTTTAGTGATATTGCAGAATCAAGCCAGGTATGGTGCCTGTACCTTCGGTCCAGATCTGGAGACAGAGTCTTCAGGGTCAGCTTGGGCTGTAGCACTAGACTGTCTCACAAAACACAACTACAACAGCAAAGAGTGACCATATGATCCCGCCATTTTTTTTTCCCTTTGAAACCAGGTCTCAAATTTAATATGCAGCTTAGAATGACTTTGAATTCTTGATCCTCCTGTCTCTACTACCCAAGGACTGGGGTTATAAGCATGTGCCACTCTACCTGGCTTTTTGTCTGTCTGTTTTGTGAGACAAGAGCTCACTGTGTAGACCAAACTGGCATGGAGTTCAATATGTAATCTAGGTTGGCTTTGTGTTCATTTGTTTGTTCTGAGACAGGGTCTCCTTGTGGAGCCCTGGCTGCCCTGGAACTCAGTGTGTAGACGAGACTGGCCTCGAACTCACAGAGATCTGCCTGCCTTTGTCTTCATTAGCACTGGGATTAAAGGTGGGAAGGGAACTACTGGGCTTAGCGGTTAAGAGCACTGGCTGTTCTTCCAGAGGTCCTGAGTTCAATTCCCAGCAACCACTTGGTGGCTCACAACCATCTATAATGAGATCTGGTGCCCTCTTCTGACCTGCAGAGATACATGCAGACAGAATACTGTATACATTAAAAAAAAAAAAAGGTGGGAACTACCATGGCAGTCTTCCTGGTTTGTCTTGAACTCAATATTGCCCTCTTACCTTTCCCTTGTGCAGACATGTGCCATGTGCCTGGCTCTCTGAATTTCATGTTTTGAGGAAGCTTAGTTTCTTCTGAGTGGGAATTTCATTGCCTGCTCACCTGAAGCTAGCGTTCCACCTTATGTATAGGGTGTTGCTTACTCACTGACTCTGTCTATACTGGCAGAATGATTTCAAAGAAAATGTTTTGCTCAGTTTTCATCTTTCTAATGTAGAAGGAACCATTTATGCTATACGGATCTTTTTATCCACATATGCAAATATGCCATCTTCAGAGTGTTGTATAAAAAATGTCAATAGTGTAGAAAATTTCCAGTACACTTGCTTGGGTACATGTTTTCTTCATTTAAAGAGGTTTTACATCTGTCCGTTGCTGGTTACTGTTGATCTCTTTTGTTTGCGTGTTTGTTTTGAGACAGGGTTTCTCTTTGTATCTCTGGCTGTCCTGGAACTTGCTCTGTAGACCAGGTGGCCTCAAACTCACCGATCCTGCCTCTGCCCCCACCTCCAGAGTGCTGGGATCAGTGCTCGCTCAGCCTACTGTTGATGATTTTTTATATCTAGTTCATTCACTGAAAATGATCCGACTGTCTGGCATATGCTTGAAATTTTTTGTTTAGTTTTGTTTTTGTTTTTAGGTAAGGTCTTGCTGTGTAGTCTAGGCTGATCTATCAAGACTGGCCTGGAAACTTGAGGTAATCCTTCTGCCTCAGTATCCTGAGATTACAGATGTATGCTGCCATACCCAGCTACTTCAATATTTGTAGTAGTTAGCTGGAATGTTTGAGCAGAACAGGAAGTTAGGTTGAAGTGGTTTGACTCCACTTTCTTTCTTCTCATGGGTAGGAGTTGCCACATAACACCAAACATAAAGGTTGAAACAGTGATAGCCAAATGTCCCGTAGGATGGTCTCACCTCCCATTGTATTTTTTTTCTAAATGTCCTTTGGAGGTTAATTATCTCTACATCTTGCCTATGATTATTGGGCCTCAAAGTGACTTTAGGTTCATATGCTGTTTGCCTGGAGCTTTGTGGAAACTTACTGAGGCCACACTCACTGTGGAGAGGTCTGTCTGAAGTTCAGGCCAACTTCTTGATAGTTGAATTAGTCCTGAGCTATTTTACATATTTGAGGTTTATAAACCCTTTGTCCTTAGATTGCTGAATAGTGAGGATTCACCAGAGGCCAGCATTTACTGTCAGTGATCACGTACAGTGTGGCAGCTTGTGGGAGTGGGTTGTGAAGTGTGCTTCATGGCTATACACTTCTGTGGAAAGCCCCAGCCTTTAAGATATTCTTCAGGGTGAAGATGTAGCTTAGCTTAAAGTTATTTTCTCTAGCCAATGTTCTGTGACAAATTTGTGGTTGGTACAAGTTCATTAGAAGTTTTGGGGCTTTTCACAAGTTACATGAGGCTTTTTTACTAGTCTTAACATTGGATTGCTGGTAAGGTGGAGTTTTCTGACATTACTCAATCAGCAGAATGGCATGATTATTGGCAGTGGAGTGTATATATGTGTGCATTCTTTAGGTAGGCTAAAGAGTGTTGACAGTGAGGAGGAGGTTTAGACCTGAGGAGGAGGTAAGACCATTATGTAATGTATTTGAGTGAGGATATATATTAATGAAAGAACATTTTAAACTTGGAAATACTGCTGATATTAGTTCTTGTTAGTCTGGGTAGCAGGGAAAACATCGGTTTGTAAAACCTGACTGTCTTCTGTGTTGAATACATGGGTCTGTTCAGTGGTAATTGGCTTGCTACTGTTGTAAGCCTGCTCTTAACCATACAGCACTACTTTCTCTTAAATTACCCTCTTGGTCTGTGATTATAGCTTGTTGATGTGGTTAGCACACAGCTGGCTCTTGCTGACCAGCTGTTACTCAGATTCTAAATATGCATTAGTGTGTGGCAGAAGTGTTTTTTCTGCTTATTTTGTTTGGTTATACCATTCTAATAAATTGCCTTTGTAAGCCTACCTGCATATTCTGAACAAACCCTTTATGTCAGGATTTCAGCATGAGGGGCTCTATTGTATTTTAATTAATGAGTTAAATTTACTTTTGTAACAGGATCTCACTGTTCAGTCCTAGATGGCCTGGAACTTGCTTTGTAGACCAGGTTGGCCTTGAACTCACAGAGATCTGCTGCCTCTGCCTCCTGAGTGCTGGGACTAAAGGTGTGCATCACCACATGCATTGGGTCTGTGGTACTTAATGAAAGTAATGAAATTGTTTACAGCTAATATGGAAGGACAAGGAGCTGATGTGGTTTTGTGCTGGATGATTGGTGAGTCAGCATTAGCTTAGACCCAGACTTGATGGTAGGTTAGATCCAAACATTTTTCAGAAATAGTTTGCCTAATTTCTTGTTGACAGTGCTTGCAATAAGGTTCAGTTGTATAATATTTTGTTTTCATTCTTTTAAAAATAGTTTTATTTATTGGATGTGTGTGGGTGTTATACCTGTGTGTGTGTGTACATCATGTGCATATACTGCCTATGGAGGTCAGACAGATTCAGACCTCTGGGACTGGAGTTACAGATGGTTGTATCTGTGTGCTGGGAACTGAACCTGGTCCTTTCTAAGAGCAACAAGAGCTCTTAACTGCTGAGCTGACTCTCAGCCCCTTGAAGTCTTATTCTTATTGGCTGTGTGTAGGTGCTTTGCCTGCATGTGTGTCTGTGCGCCATGAGAATACCTGGTGCTCTTGAAGGGCAGAAGAAGCCGCCAGATCCCTGGACCTGGAGATGGTTGTGAGCCTCCATGGGGGTGCTGGGAACCTAATCTGGGTCCTTTGTAAGAACAGCAAGTGCTCTTAACTGCAGAGCTATCTCTCCAGCCCTACATTTTTGATTGGACAATGAAACTGAGAACATAGAATTCTTACATATTCTACTGGCCACTGTGAAATAGCCAAAGTATATTATTATTTTTTATTATTAATTTTCTTGATAACTGAAGTTTTTTGTTTTTTGGTTTTTGGTTTTTTTTTTTTTTTTTTGGTTTTTTGAGACAGGGTTTCTCTGTGTAGCTTTGCGCCTTTCCTGGATCTCGCTCTGTAGACTAGGCTGGCCTCGAACTCACAGAGATCCGCCTGCCTCTGCCTCCCAAGTGCTGGGATTAAAGGCGTGTGCCACCACCGCCCGGCTAATAACTGAAGTTTTTTGTTTTTGTTTTTGAAACAGGATCTTCCCATATCCCTGGTGTCCTGGAGCTCACTTTGTAGACCAGGCTGGCCTTGAACTAACAGTTTTTTTCCTGCTCTAGCCAACACTGGGGCTATAGGTATGAGGACACTATACCTGGCCTTAAATTTTTTTTAATTTAATGTGTGTGGATATTTTGTCTGCATACAATCTGTACACAACGTGCTTGTCTGTCCTTGGAGACCAGAAGAGGGTATTGAGCTCCTGGTACTGGAGTTACAGAAGGCTGTGAGCTACCATGTAAGTGATGGGAACCAAACCTGCGTCCTGTGCAAGAGCAGCCAGTGCTCTTCTTAGCTCCTGAGCCATCTCTTCAGCCCCAGAATTGCAATCATACCTGCCTTTTAAAAATTACGAATTTCATTAATTTTTAAAGTAAGTATACAGTGTAATGCGTTTCATCATAGCATTTTCATACATAAGTGTCATATTTTTCTTTTTTCTCTCTCCTGAGACAGAATCTCCCTATGTAATCAAGGCTACATTCAAAATTCTGACCCTCCTGCCTCAGCTGAAGGTGACAGTGGTTTGATACCTAGAGTGAAGATCTATTGGATGGTGTTATGATCAGGCCAATGCTGATGATACAGGTCACAGTATTTCTGTCAGGCTCTTACACATTTTTATGGCCAAATGCTATTTATTTGATGTGGATGACATATTTTATCTCTCTTTTGACTGTTGGTCATTTTTACCTTTGGCTATTATGAAAAGTGCTGTGGTGCCGGGCATGGTGGTTCATTCCTTTAATCCCAGCACTCAGAGACAGAGGCAGACAGATCTCTGTTGTTCTTGAGACCAGACTAATTTACCTAGCAAGCCTGCCAGGGATATATAGTGAGATATTATCTTTTTTTTTAAGGGCCAGGCAGTGGTGGTGCATGCCTTTAATCCCAGCATTCAGAAAGCAGAGGCAGGCAGATCTCTGTGAGTTCCAGACCAGCCTGGTCTACAGAGTGAGTTCTAGGACAGCCGGGGCTACACAGAGAAACCCTGTTTTGAAAAAAAAAAAAAGAAAAAGAAAGAAAATGCTGCTGTCAGCACTCCTGAATTGTGATATTTGAGTGCCTGTTTTCAGTCCTCTTGGAGCTACCTGTACCTGAGTGGAATTGATGGGTTGAGTAGGAATTCTGAGATTTTGAGGAGCTGCCATGTAGTTTCCCACAGACGTACCATTTTATGTTGCACTAGCATGTATGGTGGTTTTAATTTCTCCATATCTTCCCTAGCCCTCCTTCTGTCCCACCTCCTGCTTGTTATTGTAGACATCTTAGGTGTGACGTGGTATATCATTGTGTGGGTTTTGTGGGATTTTGTTGGTTTTTGTTTTGTTTTGTTTTTTGAGACAGGGTCTCCTGTAGCTCTATCTGGGTTCAAACTCGTTATTTTATTTTTGGATCTAGTTAGAGACGACTGACTTTCTGATCTTCCAGACTCCACCCAAGTGCTGGGATTACAGGTGTGTGCCACATCTGGTTTATGCCATGTTTGTTATTGAACTCACAGCTTCATGTATATTAGACTAGCACTCTCCCAAACTCTACCTCCAGCCCTGGTTGAGTTTTTCTTTTTCTCTGTGGAGGCCCACGAAGGTTTCCTAGTGAGATCTGAGCTTGCTTTACCCAGCAGGGCTGCATTAGAGGATTGCTTGAACATGTGTGTAGTTACCAGGTGATTGGAAAGGGTCTGCACTTGGCTGTGCTAGGGGGAGGTCTTTTGCTCCACCCCTTGGCATTCCTATAAAAAGCCCTTTAGAAGATACAGGAATTCCTGTTTCTCTCCCCTCTATCCTTCTACCTAATATCTCTTATCCCTCTCTCCTCAAGAGTATCCTGGGGAAAAAGTGGAGAGATTCCCTCACATTCCTCAAAGTTTTTTTCTTTCTTGTTTTATATGTGAGTGTTTTGCCTACATGTATGCATGTGCACCATGTATGTCCCTGGTGTCCACAGAGGCCAGAAGAGGACATTGCATCCCTTAGAACTCAAATTATGAATGGTTGTGAGCAGCCATGTAGGTGCTTCGAACCAAACCTGGGTCCTCTACGAGACCAGAGCTCTTCACCACTGAGCATCTCCGGCCCTCCTAGTTGTGGTCCTGATTTGAATTTCTTTAGTGACTAATGATGGTGAGCATCTTTAAAAAAATGTGTATGTGCCTGTGTGAGTTTATGCGTGTCATGTGGGTGCTGCAGTCCATGGAAGGCAGAAGAGGGCACTGGATCCCTGGAACTGAGTTACCCACAGGTGTGAATTGCCATGTGGGTGCTGGGAACTGAACCAGGGTCTTCTGCATAAGTACTCTTTACCACCGTGACATCTAATTTTCCAGCCCATAGTCGAGTATCTTATCATATGTTTTTCTCTTTTTGTGTTTTCTTTAGAGGAATGTATATTGAAGTCTTTTGCCCATTTTTAGAATTAATTAAATTGATTAATTCTGAGACAGGTCTCTGTTACCAAGGCTGGCCTGGTGCTAGGTTTAGACTCCTAGTCTTCCTGTTTCAGATTCCCTGTGACTATTGAACCTCAGTGGCTGGGAACACTTAGCTCCGTTAGTGTACATGGCTTGCACTCAGTAAATATTAGCTGATACTACAGTTATGATTACATTTGCTATCTGTTACCTGCATTGGCAGGAAACAATGCTTACTTTCTCCAAAGTAGGAGGTGAGGCCACAAAATCTATATTTATTGTCAATTAAAGTTTTAACTGTCAGTGTTGATACTTTGCTTTGCTTTTAATGCCTTAAATCGTCAGTGTCTAAGTCATTCCCAATGCCATTTTATCAGTCAGCTGTCTGGGGGGTCCTAAGGCTCTACCCAGGTAGGAATTGTGGGTAAGCAAAGAAAAGCTTTCTGTTTGACATCCTCAAGGCACAGAATGCCAGGTCGAGGTTGGACTGGGATCCCAAGACTTGTAGCTCTAAGCCCTGAAAGCTTGGGGTGTGCTGCTCTAAGTGTTAGGCCTTATCAACAGGCAGTTTTAGGCAGTCTGCTTGAAGCTTATTGCTCTGGACTTTTTTTTTTTAAGATTTATTTATTTATTATGTATACAGAAGAGGGCACCAGATCTCATTACAGATGGTTGTGAGCCACCATGTAGGTGCTGGGAATTGAACTCAGGACCTCTGGAAGAGCAGTCGGTGCTCTTAACCTCTGAGCTGTCTCCCCAGCCCGCTCTGAGCTTTAACAACCATTAGTGTGGTCACTTGGTAGCTAGTCACAAGCCTCAGCTTCCAGTGTCAGTGTGACGGGCGGCTGACAGCAGCAGCAGGGGACAAAGGATGGCGCTGTCCAGTGCGGTAGCTCTTGTATAGGCCTTCGGTGCTGAGCCCTTGGCCCTACAGTGACGTGCTGTGACTCAGGCCCAGGATATCTGACCCTCAGCCTTCGGGTGTCTGAGCTCCTTGGCTCTTTAGAGTTGGTTCTTTGCCCGTCTTCCAGCGACCAGGGCCTGTAGTTCCCCTTTTCCTTTGTCCCTGGTGTCCGTCCCTGAGGCCTCCGGTCCCTGCCGTTTGTCTTTAGCTGCCTCTGACAGGGTCACTGTTGCTGTCTCAGCCTGCTGCCACTTGCTGCTGCTTCTGCTGTCCTTTCTTGTTCCCAGCTCAGCCTGCTCAACTGATGATAAAGGACAAAAGTAGGCTAGACAGGGCTGGGCACTGTGACAAATGCCTTTGGTTCCAGAGCTCAGTGGCTAGAGGACATTCAAGGCAGCCTGGGCTGCACAGTGAATCTAAGGCCAGGCTGAACTGTAGGAGACCCTATCTCACTTTTGTTTTTTGAACAAGAGGGCATGGTGATGTAGATGTAGCTCTGGGGTCAAGCGCTCTGCTGCTGTGCATGAGGGTCTGGGTTCTGTCCCCAGCAACAACAGCCGAGAAACGGGGGCAGTGGAAGATCACTTGAGTTGTCTTCTTCTCCCTCCATGTTTATGTTTATTAGAAACTGACGGTCTGTATAAAAATATACCAGATTGGGGGCTGGAGAGATGACTCAGCAGTTAAGAACACTTATTTGTTCTCCCAAAGGACTCAGTTTGGTTCCCAGCACCCATGTGGAGTAGCTCACAGTTGATTGCAACTCCAGCTCCAGAGGATCTGATGTCCTCTTCTGGCCTCTGTGGGCATCCATACACACATGGTAGATACACATACATACACAGAAAGAAAAAGAAAAAAAAATCTTTTAAAAAATATTCCAAATGGGCTTGATTGATAGCTCAGAGGTTAAGAACATTGACTGCTTTTCTAGAGGATCTGAGTTCGAATCCCCGCACCCACATGGGGACTCAATGCCTTCTTCTGTTCCACAGGATCCTGCATGCATGTCGGGCCACATAAGCTCACACAATCACACACACATACATACAAAAATAAAAGAAAATAATTAATAAAAAAACAGTTAAAAAAAACCCTTTGAAATAGTAATCGTGAGAGACCTTATTGATGAAGATTCCCTCTTCTTCTGCCACAGCCACATCCCTTCCCTCTACCTCTGCCTCCACCACTCCCACAAAAACCTCCCTTGTCTTAGAGTCACTGCCCACAGGTAGGGTGTCCATTCAAGTGCTGTGTCCTCGAATACTTGATGGTTCTTGGTGTGCAGGTTCTTTCCCGGCTTTAAGGCACGTGTCCATGCTGACGGACATCCATTCTGGTGGTTGTTCCACAGATGTGTTCCATTCTTCAGTCCAGTGATTATAGGTTCATGTCTCAGCTTCATCAAGAATCTCACAAGCTTCCTTCTGTTGATGGCGTCTCTCTCCATTTTCCAGTTCTTTTGAGTCAGTCTTCCTGCCTCAGCCTTTGGAGTACTGTGATTACAGATGTGCACCAGCCCAGCTGAGAAGAGCCTTTTATTGGGCCAGATGTTCTAACAGTAGGAGGCAACCCAGGAAAAGGGCTCTATGCTGGCTGGACCAGTTAGTGTTAGCGCCAGAAAGGGCGTGTCAGGTGACAAAGGCCTTTGCACCAATCATGGTAGACACTCATGTCAATCACACTGCGGTCCTTCACGGAGGGGCTTGCTTCAGGGGCGTCGCTTCTCTTCTAGCCTGCATGAAAATAGCTGCGGGGTCATTTAGAGTCCGCTGAGGCCGTGGTGGCAAGCAGATCTCTAGACTAGCTTTGTGAAGCACGGGTGGCTGGGATAGTGCCTGTTGAAGCAGCAGCAGGCAGCGATTGCTATGCAGACTCCTCAGGGCAGCCACAGAGAGGTCAGAGCAGCCGGTGCTGGCATGAGGGCAGCCTCTATGGCTGCTTGGTGGGTTGTCTTCCACTCAAGTCTGGTGGGGGACAAGGGAAGGGTCTAACAGCTGTTAGTCACAGAGACAGCATTACAGTGAACTTGTAGTAGTTAACGGTGCTCTAACAGTGTTTAACTCTTGCTCAAATCTCTCAGGAAGATCATCTAGTCATCATCTAGTTATACTGATAGACAGTTTTTCCTTCATTTTTGTGAAGTCTTTGGGGGAAGTCCACTTTTTATATGGAATGGTACTGGTCATTGATGCGTTACTCTCCCCACCCCTACTTGGTGCTGGAGAACATGGTAGGAAGCACTCTGCCAGCCAGCTGCCAGCCCTGTGGTACCATCATCTTTCTGCTGTTAGGGCGTGACTCAATTAACTGGTCAGAAGATAGAAGAAAGCGGGTAAGAGGAAGTATCAGCTTAGACTTTTACTCTGCAGGGCGGATCTTTTGTTTGTTCAACAGGTTCTTAACTATGTATGTAGTCCATCGCAGCCTCAAACCCAATCCTCCTGCCTCACCTAATCCACCCTGCTGAGTGCTGGGATTATGGGAGTGTATCACTGTGCCGGCACAGAACTGTACCACTGTGACCTGATGACTGTTTTCTGACAGGGTTATAGGTAGATGCTCATTTCATTATGCCATGATGTGGAGCAGAATATAGAGAAAGCCGGCCACAAATCTAAGTCTGGTGGTCATTGTCTTGGAAAAATGATGTGAATTGTATCCATTCAGCAACTAGTGACTCTTCTGGCCTCCTTTGATGTTCGCCCTCCCTGTGTTACCCAGCCGTGTCCTGAACACTTTCACCAGGTCTCCGTACCTCTTTCTGTGATCTCTGCCTGCAATGCCACGGGACTGAGTGAGTTTTATTTCATGTATGTAGGTATTTTTATCTGTTC
The DNA here is from genome assembly GCF_007827085.1 of Peromyscus californicus insignis. NCBI lineage: Eukaryota > Metazoa > Chordata > Mammalia > Rodentia > Cricetidae > Peromyscus > Peromyscus californicus. Next base: position 63,867,792 of record NW_026294503.1, read on the forward strand.
ATTGGACTGCAGGTTGTGTGCTCTGTTTTGAAATCATTTACATATTAATAATTGTATATGTGTATGGTGGCATGTGGATGTCACAGGGCAACTTTCGAGAGTGAGTTCTCTTTCCACCGTGTGGAGTCCAGGGATCAAACTTAGGTTTTCAGGGTTTGGTAGCAAGTACCTTCCCCTTGGGCTGTCTTACACCACCCCTGTTTTTTTGAGGCAGAGTCTTGTTGTCCAGCCCTGGCTGGTGTGGTACTTGCTCTGTGTCTGCCAGGCTGGACTCGAACCTGAGGCAGTGCTATTCCCTCATCTCTCCTAGTGCTGGGACTGCAGGTGACGCCACCACACTGTTGTATCTGTACATATTGTAACAAACAATACATCTTGTTACCTCTGTTGTCTGTAATGAGATGCACTATTTATGTACTACTGGAAAATGGAAACAGGCTTAAATGAATAGTCTGTTGAAGGACCCCTAATATAGCTGAAAAAGTATAAAAAGGTAAATCAAGCCAGGCATGTAGTCCTAGCATTCAGCAGGTGGAAGCAACAAGATTGTGAATTCCAGGCCAATATAGACTCCATAGCAAGATCCTGACTCCAAAAAAAGAAGCAGACAAAAAGATCAGCCAGTAGTAACCCTGCTAATCAGGAATGCACAGAGGTGACTAGTGTTTTAGCTGTGACTTGTGAGAGCCACGGAAAGGAAAACCTTTCGGGGGAATATGAACTAGTTTTCAGTTTGAATTTACACAAATTGCAGGCTATCAAAATCTCAAATGGAGATTTTAAATTAGAAGTTGTTTCAGTGGGGTTGAAGAGGTGGTTTAACAATTAAGAGCCCTGGCTGCTCTTCCAGAGAACACTGGTTCAGATCTCAGCACCCACATGGCCATTCAGAACCAGCCATAGCTCCCATTTCAGGAATCCTGTCTTAGTTACTTTTCTATTACTGTGAAGAAACACCATGGCCAAGGCAGCTTATAAAAGAAGGCATTTGTCTGGGGGCTTGCTTACAGTTTCAGAGGGTGAGTCCGTGACTGTCATGGAGGTGAACACGGCGGCAGGCAGGCAGGCAGGCTTGGCACTGGAGCAGTAGCTGAGAGCTTACATCTGATCCACAGGCACAAGGGAGACAGGGACAGACCCGCTGGGCCTGGTTTGGGTTTGTTTTTTCTGAGATGTCTCTCTGTGTAGCCCTGACTACCTTGGAACTCACTCTGTAGACCAGGCTGGCCTGGAACTCAGAGATCCACCTTCCTCTGCCTCCTGAGTGCTGGGATTAAAGGTGTGCGCCACTATCACCATCCTGGTGCGGGGTTTTGAAACCTCAAAGCCTTCCACTAGTGACATATCTCCTCCAGAAAGGCCACGCTTCCTAATCCTTCCCCAAATAGTTTCACCAACTAGGGACCAACCATTCAAATATATAAGCCTATGGGGGTGCATTCTCATTCAAACCACCATAGATCCCATACCTTTGTCTTTGAGACAGGGTCTCTCTGTGTAGCCCTGGCTGTCTGAAACTCACTCTGTAGACCAGGCTGGCCTCTATCTCAGAACTGCCTGCCTCCCGAGTGCTGGGACTAAAGGCATGCACTGCCACCACCACCTGGCAGTTTTTAAATATTTTGAAAAGCGTCTAATGTAGCTGAGGCTAATGTTGACCTTCCAGGTCTTCTGCCTTGGCCTCCTGAGTGTTGGGCTTCTAGGCTTGCACCACCATGGGCCTCTGCTGTTTCTGGTATTTTTTCCTTCAGTGCCTCAGAGCAAACCCAGGCTCATTTGCATTCTGGATAAGCACTCTACCATTGAGCTACAGCCCAGCCTTTTACATCTTTAAAAATTTTATATGTGTGATTGTTTTGTCTGCATGAATGTATATACACCTTCTGCATGCCTGGTGCCCGGGGAGATTAGAAAAGGATGTGGGATCCCTGGATCTGGAGTTAAGTTGGTTATGAGCCATCATGTGGGTGAGTGCCAAGATCCAAACCTGGGCGCTCAGCAAGAGCAACAGGTGCTCGTAACTGCTGCAGTATCGTAACTGCTGCAGTATTGTAACTGCTGCAGTATCATCGGTCTCTCCAGCCCCAGGACCTTACTTCTGAGACAAGAACTCACTGTGTCGCTCAGGGTGGCCTCTAGGTACTCAGGTACAGATGTGTATTGCCATGCTCAGCAGTTTCTGACAGGTCTGAAGTTAATTTTATTGAAACATTACAACTTTCAAACAAAGCAAAGGGGACTAGGTAGTTGTGGGGCTCATTGTGAAAACAGTGCTTACTGAGTTGGACATTTGTGTAGGCCAGGCTAGCATGGCTGGACAGCCTTGTAATGCCAGCATTACATACAAGGAGGCAGGCCATCATGGACCACAACAGAAACCAAACAAAACTTTTCTTAAGGGGCTGGAGAGATGGCTCAGAGGTTAAGAACACTGGCTGCTCTTCCAGAGGTCCTGAGTTCAATTCCCAGCAACCACATGGTGGCTCACAACCATCTGTAATGAGATCTGGTGCCCTCTTCTGGCCTGCAGACATACATGCAGGCAGAACACTGCATACCTAATAAATAAATAAATCTTTAAAAAAAAAAAAAAAAAAAAAAAAAAAAAAAAAAAAACTTTTCTTAAAAGTAGGACTTAAATATTTCCCCTGTGAGCAAGAGATCCCACCTCTCTTTGAATTAGAAGACTAATATTTAAATCAGCCATGTGGGTAGGACTTAGTGGTCTATGTCTTTAGTCTTAACACTGAAGAGACAGAAACAGGCCAGTCTGTGAGTTCCAGGTCACCCAGAGCTACACAGTGATAACCTGCCTCAAACAACAACAACCACAACAAAAGAGAAACAAACCGACCCCAGCCACGTTATGGGTTAAATGGACGTTTGGGTTTTGGAAGCAGGATTTTGCTATGTATCCCAGGCTGGCCTTGGATGCCCAGCAGTCTTCCTGCTTCAGCTTCCAGGCGCTGGGATTCTGGTATGCCCACCAGCCTCTTCTCTGCTTTTATAAACCAGGCAATGGAGTAACATAAAGTCTCTTTAAGTAGGTGAGCGGATGGAGTAGTCTTGGATTGGGACTGGAGAGATGGCTTAGAGACTAAACATTTGCTGCTCTTGAAAAGGACCTGGCATCCTACAACCCTCCAGAACCCAGTCCAGGGGATCTGGTGCTCTCTTCTGATCTCTGCATGCATGTGGAACACTTACTTACACCCATGCAAAACACACATACACAGAACATAAAAATAAATCCTAAAAAAACAGCCTTAAATATCTGTATTATTCGCTATTTAAAGAACCATTATAAAACAGGATATATATTTTATTTCCTACTAAATTAATTATGATTTTTTTCTTGGTAGTTGCTAAAACCAACATTTGACTGTCTAGGAAAAAGTAAAGAAAGCTTAATTAAACTGCTGCTAAATAATTCATGGTGTTTTATTGACTCAGCAGATGAAAGCCACCCCCTTTTCAAAAGGTCTGGTTGGAGGTGCTCACACAGTCAGAAAGCGGTTCCTTTTCTGTGGTGTGAGGGACCCGACCACTGTGCCTGCAGCCGTCCGCTCTGCTGGGCCGTCAGTGTCGCTCTTGTGTCTCTGCACTGTGCCTGCTGCCGTCCCCTCTGCTGGGCCGTCAGTGTCGCTCTTGTGTCTCTGCACTGTGCCTGCTGCCGTCCCCTCTGCTGGGCCGTCAGTGTCGCTCTTGTGTCTCTGCACTGTGCCTGCTGCCGTCCCCTCTGCTGGGCCATTAGTTTCTGTCGGAAGCTGTTGTAGTTTTCCTGCACAAGTCAGGCTTACTTGTAATTGCAATCTGCATTTAAGAGTTTTTAAATTTTTGTTGTGTCTTTTTGTTTGTTTTTTTCCGAGGTTTTTACACAGGGTTTCTCTGTGTGTAGCTCTGGCTGTCCTGGAACTCACAGAGATCCACCTGCCTCTACCTCCAGAGTGCCCTAAAATTTTATATGTACAGATGTTTTACCTGCCCCATGCACACAGGAAAGGGGTGGGGCCCACTCTCCTGAAACCACAGACACTAACGTGGCTTCAGGCAGCAGCCCAGAGCACAGCTATCCTAGTGGGTATGGGCAGCAGTTACATTGAGCATTCTTAACAGACCGGGACTGTCTGCTTATCAATGGCAGTGGAGAACAAAATATTCCTATGTGCTATTGTTCTTTTCAAGTCGGTAATGATGAGACTCAAATTTTTTTTTTTTTTTTTTTTTTTTTTTGAGACAGAGTTTCTCCATGTAGTTTTGGAGCCTGTCCTGTATCTTGCTCTGTAGACCAGGCTGGCCTCGAACTCACAGATATCCACCTGGCTCTGCCTCCCGAGTGCTGGGATTAAAGGCGTGCACCACTACTACCACCACCACCACCACCACCACCACCACCACCACCACCACCTGGCCTCAATTGTATTTTTTAATAGAGTTACTCCTGATCAATAACAAATTTGAAGAAATAAAAATATCTCAAAATAAAAGAGAAAGTATTCTTTTAAAATGTATTTAATTAAAATATAATTATATCAGCTGGATGGTGGTGGTGCATGCCTTTAACCCCAGCACTCAGGAGGCATGGCAGGCGTCTCTGTGAGCCCCAGGCCAGTATGGTCTACAGAGTGAGTTCCAGGACAGCCAGGGCTACACAGAGGAACCTTGTCTACAAACAAACAAAAATATTTCTTCCTTCCTCTCCAAACTCTCCCATGTTCTGCTTCCCTATCTCAAATTCAGGTCCCTTTAGTTATTATTCTTATATATATGAATGCAAAAATAATAAATGCAGTTTGCTGAGTACATTTAGTGTTGCTTTTGTGTATTATGTTTTTAGGGGTGACCACTTGGGATTGGATAGTCATTTAGGGAGCTCATCCCTGGGGAAGACTTAATTCTTTCTCTCAGCAGTTATTAATCGCCTGTGTTTTCTCATCTAAGGATGGGGTCTGGGGAGATTTCCGTCATCCACAGCCTGTCAACTGGTGTTGTCATTGTTCAGGTCTTGTTTGGGCAACTATCTATATATATAGTTGAGTGTCATGGGTATCCCATAGCTTCCCTGTCCTATCTAGACAGTCTTGCAGCAGATTTCCTGTCTCTTACAATCTTTCCACCCCATCTTCCACAATGTTCCCCAAGTCTTAAGTATAGGGGTTGTGTTGTAGATGTATTGGTTTGGGCTGGGCACCCCTGGGGAGTAGTTCTCTGCATTGGGATCAGTTGTGGCTTTCTATAATAACCTCCATGCTAAAAGATGCTTTCGTGAGGGATTAGAGCTATGCTTCTGTCTCTGTGCCCCGTGGGCAGGCTAAAGTGTCAGTGATCTGGTGAGTCCCAAAGAGGAAAAGGGGCCAAGGAAGAAAGCATGATGGTGAAGTTTTCTTCAGAAAATGGTGCTTTCACAGACATTCAAAACCCAAAAATGTCACTTAACAGTTTTTACTGATATTCATTACTGCAATAGTAAGTATGTTTGTATTTTTCTTTCTAGAATCTCCCTGGAAAAAGACATGACTGTCTGCAATGATACATCCTGACAAGAAGTTGATGCCAGAGAAGGAAAAGAAATTAACAACTAGTGAAGAGAATTTTAAACAACCAGGATTTTGCATTTGTTACTTCTAACTACAGACGTCTATTGCCCACTTTTAAATTAGCAGGATTCCTAGAACTTGGACAAAGATATTTTCTTCTGTATTATTATTATTATTTTTTGACATTGGGAAAACTGCAATGTCTAGGAAACAAAGCCAGAAGGGTAAGATCACCTGTGTGCACAGATTGTTAGGATAGTTGTTGCCACTGGGGAATGTGTGGAGCTTAGTGGTGGAGCGCTTGCCCAGCATGCACGGGGCCCTGTGGAAATAAACCAAACCAAAGCACAGGGGTGGTAAATGAAGCTCAAGTGTGTGCTGGCGTGCGTGAGGGCAGCCTGCATTGATCCCAGGAACTGCAGAAAGTTAGTGCCACAGCATAGTTGTAGAGCAGTAATACTTATGTCTGTATGTTTTGAGGCTGTTCCTTTAGTAAGTATTCCAATGATTTTGCAAGTATTGTATTAGGTTTTAGTTTTGTGTTTAAGTAAGTCTGGGAATTGATCTCATTAGAAATTGTTTTTCTACTCAGATTTATCCGATTATAATTTGTTAGAGAGCGAGATGTAACTTGGTAGTGCATTTTGTAGAGTGAGCATATGTTAGGGAGGCGCGGTAGGAGCTGGCTTCCTGCATGATGCTTCATGTTCCTAGGGACAGGAAATGGAGTAAGAGTGAACGCTTCCAGGTTTTGTTTCCTTTTTTAGCTTTCTTTCCGGGTTTGCTACCCTGGCAAAATGGAAGATAGAGACGTGAAGTATCAAGAGAGGTTATAATGAGGGAAACAAAACAGAGGTGTATGGAACCCTTTTCTAGTGGGCCAGAGGAGCTGCAGGAGCGGCACAGCACCAGATCTGCGGCACATGACTGCACATGACCCTGTGTGTTCATTCAAGTGTGACCATAGGTGTCTTGTTCATTGTAATTTTCCATATGTTCTTTTTTTTTTTTTTTTGGTTTTTCGAGACAGGGTTTCTCTGTGTAGCTTTGCGCCTTTCCTGGAACTCACTTGATAGCCCAGGCTGGCCTCGAACTCACAGAGATCCTCCGGCCTCTGCCTCCCGAGTGCTGGGATTAAAGGCGTGCGCCACCGCCGCCCTGCTCCATATGTTCTTTAATTCAAAACAGAATTCCATAGATTGAGGGCTTCACAGATTAAATATGGTGGAAATGCTTTTAATGCTGATTTGAAAGTTCAGAAACCTCAAAAGAAAATAATGTACCAGAGCTACTTGTAGTTTTGAAAGCTGTAATTTCCTTGTAGTAGTAAATAGTGGTAGCAGAAGAGAAGATTATCACTCACATACTAAAGTTGGTGGCATCCTCAGTTTTGAAGCTTGGAAACATTCTTGGCATCAACTAGCAGTTCTGTGACAGTGGTTTCCTTGCTTGCTTTCCTTCTTTATTTTATTTTATTTATTATGTATACAGTGTTCTGCCTGCATGTATGCCTGCAGATCAGAAGAGGGCACCCGATCTCAATATAGGTGGTTGTGAGCCACCATGTGGTTGCTGGGAATTGAACTCAGGTCCTCTGGAAGAGCAGTCAGTACACTTAACTGCTGAGCCATCTCTCCAGCCCGCTTGCTTTCCTTCTTTCCTTCCTTCCTTCCTTCTTGTCTCCCCCCCCCTTTTTTTCTTTGAGACAGAGTCTATGTAGCCCAGGCTATACTAGAACGCTCTCTCTGTAGACCAGGCTGGCCTTGAACTCAGAAATCTGCCGCACTAGTGGGATTAAAGTTGTGCAGCACACCCCCTGCAGACAGGAGCTTTCTTCCGTGCACATATACTTGTACAGTAGAGCCCCAGCTCCTACTTTCCAGTAGTTGGTGTGAAGAAACAGCTCCGCTCAGTTTCATGATTATTCTCCAAATGGCATGAGAAGGAGGAGTCTAAGGCACATTGAGAAGGGAGAGTCAAGTTATAACCGCACTTGCCATGGTTTACTTCTGGCACCTTCCTGACCCATCTTTTATGACCCACCGTGTAGCTTACCTCTCTGCTTTGTCACCTCAGCCATACACCTGTCCTTCTACCCTCCCTCCTCTCCTCTCTACCCCTCCCTCCCTCCCTCCTATCTCTCCCTTCTTTCCCTCTTTCCTTCCTTCCTTCCTCCCGTCTGTCCCTTCCCCCTTTGCTGTCTTCCTTCAGTCCCCCTCTTTCCCTTCCCTCCCTCTCTCCCTCCCCCTCTCTCTTTCCCTTCTGTCCATCTTGTAATCCAGCGCTAGGGAGACAGACAAGTGGCTTTCTGCACTCACTGTCCAGTCGGCCTGTCTAGTTGAAGCCTCAGACCAGTGAGAGACAGTGCTGAATGGAGAGGCGTTGACTGTCACAAGCCACGTATGTTCAGTTCACGCAGTAGCCACTTCTACAGGAGTTCTGTTTGTTCAGGCATTTACTTTCAGTTTTAAAAAAGTTGTATTTGTTTGCATATTTATTCCGTGTGTGAGTATGTATGTGTGGGGACATGTGCATGATACAGCTTCCATGCAGAGCTCAGAGGAAAACTTGGCAGGAGTCGATTTTCTCCTTCTTACTGTGTGAGTTCCAGGGATCCAGCTCAGGTCATCAGGCTTGGCAGCAAGGCCTTCACCTATGTAGTCATCTTGTGGGCTCTTGAGTTCACTTTTTAATTTTCAAAAGAGAGTAGAATGAAAGAATAAAGATGACTAGTGATAGTTGCACTTCCAGATTATATGGACGGGCTTCCAGACTCCTTATCTCTAACTTTACCTATTTAGTTGGAGCTTACCTTTCTTTGGCCCACGGTAAAATGTTAATCATGTTGTTCCCCATCTTGCTGAATATCTGTGTAAGGAATATCCGTGAGTAGCAAGAAGCTGTGATATGCCAAGGTACTGTTAGAATAATGGAACCTTGAGAGTAAAGTACTCAATGAGTTTACAGCAGCAATGTTTTCTAACGTAAAACCCTTGACTCCCTTATTCTGCAGTAGGACTCAGGGTGTTACTTTGGACAAGGGATAGCACTGTAACTGACTTTCTCATTTTTTCATCTATGAAAAATTAAGCAAGCCTCAGGTTGGGAGTATAGCTCAGTAGAGCTTTTGCTCAGCATGCAGGAAGCCTTGAGTTTGATGCCGAGCATTACAGAGACTGGGGAAGGATTCTCAGAGATTATAATCCCATTTTTCACCTCACTTTGTCAAAGGAGATAATTTGACATTGTTTGTATTCATGGGAAATGGTGTAAGCAGTCTAAAAAGATACAAATTTAATAGCTTCCTGAGAATCTCTAAACTTAGTCCACACCTGAGCCAGATCTTCTGTATACTTAAGTTGGCTATTAACAGTCTAGATTGAGGGTGGGCAGGCCTTGCAGTGAAGAGATATCTGTTAATAAAATTCCCTTCAGGGGACTGGAGAAATGGCTCAGAGGTTAAGAGCACTGACTGCTCTTCCAGAGGTCCTGAGTTCAATTCCCAGCAACCACATGGTGACTCACAACCATCTGTAATGAGATCTGGTGCCCTCTTCTGGCCTGTAGACATACATGCAGGCAGAATGTTGTATACATAATGAATAAATAAATCTAAAAAAAAAAAAAAGAAAGAAAGAAAGAAACAGGGTTTCTCACTGAAAAAAAAAATTTCCTTCAGTACTTCAGAGAGCCTCTGTATACTTATAATGTTTGCTTTGGTAAACTTCTTAGGATTGGGTCCAAGGTGATGGGACTTTTAGTAATCTCTGCTCCATAAGTTGTGTTGTGGGAGTCTATTGCATAGTTTATTATTATTATTTTTTTTATTTATTTTCACTGTGTAACCCTGGCTGGCCTGGGACTCACTGTGTGGACCAGCTGGCTTCAAACTCAGAGAGATTCACTTACTTCTACCTCTTGAATGCTGGGATTAAAGATGTACACTACCAAGCCTGGCTATTGTATGTTTTTAGTTCTGTGCAGTTTCATAAGCTAATTCTTAGTTACTCTCATATTAAGACAGTTTTTGTCTTTTTTTTTTTTTTTTAAGACAGTGTCTCACTGTGTAGCCCTGTCTGGCCCCGAACTTGCTTTGTAGACCAGGCTGGACTGGAACTCACAAAAATCTGCCTGCTTCTGCCTCCCAAGTGCTGGAATCGAAGGCCTGCACTATCAGACCCAGATCAGGGACAGGCTCTGCCATTGGCCTGGAGCTCACTGATGAAGCTAGGCTAGCCGGCCAGCACGCTCCAGGGATCTGCCTGTCTCTGCCTCTCCTGGGCTAGAATTACAAACACAAATATGCCTGGCTTTTTAAAAATGAGTTGGGAATTGGAGAGCTGGCTCAGTGGTTAAGAGCCCTGGCTGCTTTTCCTGAGGACCCGGGTTCAATTCCAGCATCCACACGGCAGCTCACACCTGTGTGACTCTAGTTGCAGGGGACCCAGCACACTCTTCTGACTTGTAGCATTGAGCTGTCTCCCTAGTATACTAGGACCTTCAAAAATAGACCCTGTATTTAAACTGTTCCAATTTTATCAATTAGGATTTGTTCCCTTTCATTCCCTCCCACTTCCTCCCTTCCCTGCATTCACCCATCTAGTGGTGGGATTACAGACATGCTTTACCACACCAAGTTTGCTTTGTATATATTAGTTTTATGTTAATTGGCATGCTGGATAAACTCAGATACTATGGAAATTAATTTGGGGAGCTGAGTGCAGAACTGCCATTTGTTTTCTCTGTAGTTTGTGTTTGCTGCTGTGTTGTGAAGGGAACAACTGAAAGGCTAGCAATAATCCTTCTCTAGTAGAAACTATAAATTGCTATTTTGATCCAACTGTCCCCTCTCCTAAAAGATTGGTGATCTGAGTCCTTAACCATAAGTAGATGATTGATGTCTTCATATCATCCCACTGCTCATTGGTAGTTCTTTGGCGGAGCGGGGGAGTGCACCACAGCATTCACGTTATATCATTTGGCTGGTCTGTGCTCTGAGGAGGTTCTAGATGATAGCGCTTTGGCTCTCTAGGGTCTTCCTCCTCCTGTACAGCATCTCCTTCAATTGATAAAGATAACTGAAAACTACCCGTGCTGTGTAGTCATCTGGAAGACTCAGGCTTGCACACACTGAGTTCGTGTAAGTGCCTCCTGATCCTTTTGTATTAACAGAGGTCAGATCTAAATGAGTCCACAGTCCGTTGGTAACTGGTAACATAATTTCTCTTAAAAATGACATGAGCAGTATTCGTGTTCTCTTTCACACTTACAGTACTCAAATCTTACCGTAACATAAAACTTGGATCTTCTTAACAACCAGGAGGTACTTGGAAATAAGGTAAAAGTGAAGCTCTAAATCATACTTTAATTAAAATATGTTTGTAGTAGTAGCAAAAGAATTTGGAATAGACTATCATATTTCAGTGTTTTCCATGCTCCCTTTGTCAAGGTTTCCCTGATTACTTGCTTTGTTGAGATTTCAATTCCCAAACTACTCCTAAGTGGGGTTCAGGAGTCAGTCAGTAATGCTGAAACCAACTGGTAGTCAAAATCTTAAGCTTTAGCTGGGCGGTGGAGGTACACGCTTTAATCCCAGCAATCGACAGACAGAGGCAGGTGGATCTCTGAGTTTGAGGCCAGCCTGGTCGAGACACAGAGAAACCCTGTCTCGAAAAACCAAACCAAACCAAACCAAGAAAATCTTAAGCCTTAGTTGACTGTTGAAGCACAGTCTACATTTCGGGATAAGATTCCCCAGAAGGTAAACATGCACATCAAAATTGGAGAAGCACTTTAAACTTCCCGGGATTGCCTCTCAGAGAATAGAAACGTTTGGTGTTAAGGCAGAGGTGCAGCTAGGGTTGTAACTCAGTGGCAGAGCTCTTGCTTACCAGGCGTAAGGTTCAGTAGCTGGTATCTTAACACATACATACACACACGCGCGCACACACACACACACACACACACACACACACACGAATGCACACACAGTACTGTTTTAATTCACAGTGCTTCGGTAATTTACTGATTATGTAGTCACAGTTTAGTAAAAACAGCAACAACAAAAACTGATTAAACTTATTAAATTTAATAGCCTTTATTAAACTTGTGCCAAGAAGCTAGACTTCATTTTTAATCATTCACATTAAGTAACTCCTTCCAGGTTTGGTTTTGTTTACCTTGCTTACTGAATATGGTTTCATTTGCTGAATACAAAGCTTGGATATAGTGTTAGTAAAACTTGGATACATTGCTTCATCACATATTAAATCTGGGACATCAGTCAGTGAATGTATTCATGAAGCTCACAGTCTAAGAATATGTGCATGGCGGTCTAGAAGACAGAAATTACTTTTGTTACTAATTACAGATGCTTCCATCTCCACTCACAATATCATAGGGAGCTACTTGCTTATATAACATTTTTAGGGGTGGCTTATAAATTAAGGGAGGGGGGCTGGAGAGATGGCTCAGTGGTTGAGAGCACTGACTGCTCTTCCAGAGGACCTGAGTTCAATTCCCAGCATCCACATGGTGGCTCACAACCATCTCTAGGGGGATCTGATATTGTCTTCTGGCATAAAGGTGTACATTCAGACAAAGCACTCATACATAAAGTAAATAAATAAAATTAAAAAAAATAAATTAAGGGAGGATAATTAAGAAAGATTAAGGACTATAGGATACTTTTTTTTTTTAAAAAAAGAATTATTTGTTTATTATGTATACAGTGTTCTGTGTGCATGTATGCCCGCATGCCGGAAGAGGGCACCAGATCTCATTTTAAATGGTTGTGAGCCACCATGTGGGTGCTGGGAACTGAACTCAGGACCTCTGGAAGAGTAGCCACTGCTCTTAACCTCTGAGCCATCTCTCCAGTCCAAAGCTTTTTATTTATTTTAAGATTTATTTATTTATTATGTATACCGCATATATGACTGCAGGCCAGAAGAGGGCATTAGATCTCATTACAGATGGTTGTGAGCCACCTTGTGGTTGCTGGGAATTGAACTCAGGACCTCTGGAAGAGCAGCCAGTGCTCTTAACCTCTGAGCCATTTCTCCAGCCCAAGGATACTCTTAATACAGTTGGCATATTGCTAGTTTCCTCAAAATCTACTTTTAAAAATAAACAGTTAAGACCACTTGCCGCTCTTGCAAAGGACCTAGGTTTGGTTCCAGTACCTGCATGGCAGCTTACAACTGTCTAAGGCTCCATTTCTAGGAGATTCAGAGCCCCTTCTGGACTCTGCAGGTACCAGGCATATGTGGTACACATACATATATACATGCAGGCAAGTACTCATACACATAAATTCTTTTTGTTTTTTTTTTTTTTTGAGACAAGGTCTCACTATGTATCTCTGGTTATGCTGGAACTTACTGTATAGACCAGGCTAGCCTTGAACTCACCAGGATCCACCAGCCTCTGTCTCTGAGTTCTGGGATTAAAGGTGTGTGTTACCATGCCTCGCAAAATAAAATAAATTAAAAAAATTTCATTTTATGACTAACTCAAAATATAGTTACGTATGAGCTATCTATGTAATTGAATTTTCTAAGTAGTAACTAAATTATTAATAATTACATGGGGGGAAAGTAGCTATTTTTGATCTTTTTGTCTTGAATGAATAAAATACATAGATTGTATCAGGTTGAATATATTTTTCTTTGTATTCTTTCAGATTCATCAGGATTCATTTTTGATTTGCAGTCCAATACTGTACTGGCCCAGGGAGGAACTTTTGAGAACATGAAGGAGAAGGTAAGATTAATTACCCTGGATTTTAAATTTGAATACCATAGGAAAATTTATTAATCTAAGCAGTGACTCACAAATGCATTATGAAAATGAAATCTGCCGGGCGTAGTGACACATACCTTTAATTCCAGCACTCAGGAGGCAGAGGCAGGTGGATTTCTGTGAAGCTAGAAATCTGGTCTATATAGTAAGTTCCAAGCTAACCAGGGATAGTGATGCCTGTCTCAAAAAAAGAGAAAATGAGATCCTGTAACAAAACAGAATGCCACTATACAATCAAGAGTGACAGCTACCATGGTTCTGAGGAACCAGTTTATTAAAATGTGCAAAGGTGATTTTTTGTTTTTCAAGACAGAGTTTCTCTGTATAACAGCCCTGGCTGTCCTGAAACTCACTCTATAGACCAGGTTGGCCTCCACCTCACAGAGATCCACCTGCCTCTGCTCCTGAGTACTGGGATGAAAGGCATACGCCACCACCGTCCAATTCAAAGGTGATTTTCTTTGGATATCTCCATATGTATTGGCTCTAAATTCTTTGAAGACATTCAGTTTTAATGCTTTTACTAATATTTATATGACTGAGAAGGCATCTATTTTTTTGAGACATAGTCTCTCTTTGTAGCCCTGGTTGGCCTGGAACTTGGTATGTAGACCAGGCTGGATTCGAACTCATAAAAGTACTGACTGTGTATACCTCCTGAGTGCTGGGATTAAAGGTGTGTGCCACCACATCTGTCTCAGAGACAGAATTTTTAGTGGGTTTTTTGTTTGTTTGTTTGTTTGTTGTTTTTTGGTTTTTTTTTTGGTTTTTCAAGGCAGGGTTTCTTCATGTAGTTTTGGTACCTATCCTGGATCTCGCTCTGTAGACCAGGCTGGTCTTGAACTCACAGAGATTTGCCTGCCTCTGCCTCCCGAGTGCTGGATTAAAGACATGCACCACCACGGCCTGGCGTGTTTTTGTTTTTTTTTTAATTAACAGATATTAATTATACATGGTAATTGGCTAGGGTATAAAGGTTAAAACAAATCTGTATCTAAAATTTGATGACAATGTTGTCTTTGATTTGAGGATGTCAGTATGTACTTATGATTTGACTGAAAACGTCTTTCATTGTATCCACTGAAAGGATGTACAGTGACTTCCTAGTAGCAATAAGCTCATATAACTCCTAGATCTTGATTTCTACTGTTTTCTATCAAAAATACCCTTAGCACTTCCTTAAGAAATAATTAGTTATACATTGTACAGTAAGACAAATAAAATTGAAAAGGAAGAAAATACAATTATCTACACAGAAAAATCCATGAAAACAAATGAACAGTTTCTCAGTTAAGCTAGGCATGGTGTTGCATGCCTGTAATCTTAGCATTGGAAGGCTGAAGTGGGTTAAGCTGAGTTTGAGGCCAGCCTGTGCTTCGTAGTAAAAAACCCTGATTCAGCAAAACAGAACAAAAACAAAAAAGAGATCATTGTAATTGCTAGCTGTAAAATAGATACATGATAATAAAATATTTGGGGCCGAGAGATAGCTCAGTTCTTTAAAATTGCTTTTTAGATTTATTTATTTTATGTATATGTGTGTTTTTGCCTGCATGTATACATGTGTTCCATGTGTGTGCCTGATACCGGAGGAAGTCAGAGGAGAGCGTCATATAAAGAGAAAGCTGGGTGTAGAAGTACACGCTTATAATAAGTGGATCCCTGGAGTTTACTGGCCAGCCAGCCAACCCAGCCCAGGGCAGTAAGGGAGCCTGTCTCAAAAGAAAAACAGTGGGCCAGGAGGTGGCACACGTGCCTTTAATCCCAGCACTCTGGAGGAAGAAGCAGGTGGATCTCTGTGATTTCGAGGCCAGCCTGGGCTACAGAGTGAGTTTCGGGACAGCCAAAACTGTTACACAGAGAAATTCTGTCTGTCTCAAAACACCAGAAAAAAAGAAAAAGAAAAATACTGGATACCTGAGCTTGTCCTCTGGTCTCTGCACACATGTCATGCACATGTTCTTGCATGCACATGTACACGTGAATATTTAGTTATTATAAACTATATGTTTTTAATTAAAATAAAATGCCTATGGAAAAAGTGACAAAATTGCCGGGCGGTGGTGGTGCACGCCTTTAATCCCAGCACTCGGGAGGCAGAGGCAGGAGGATCTCTGTGAGTTCAAGGCCAGCCTGGTCTCCAAAGTGAGTTCCAGGAAAGGCGCAAAGCTACACAGAGAAACCCTGTCTCGAAAAACCAAAAAAAAAAAAAAAGTGACAAAATTGGAATGTCTGCCAGGCATGGGACATGTGCCTTTAGTCCCAGCACTCAGGGAGCGGAGACATAGCTATGAGTTTGAGGAGTGAGCTCCAGACCAGCCAAGGCTCAGAAAACAAACCAGCACAAAACAACTGGCTGCATCCATTTTACAGAGCAGTTCGGCATTATCCGAGAAGCACTGATTTCAGGCCCATGCCATCAGAATTCTAGTAGACAGAAGACATGGCCTTCATCGCCCTCAGTGTTGTTCTAGGCACTGAGGACTCAGCCGTAGACAGACATAAGACTGTGGTCTCAGTTTGGCGCTGCAGTGAGTGTGTGCTTAGCAAAAGCAAAAAGCTAACCAAGTTCTAATTAGCCATTAACAGGAGAATGGATAAATTAGGTGTATTGCAGGGTGTGTGTGTGTGTGGAAATATATGAATAACATATGTTAAACTATGAACATCAAATGTGCTTATCAATATGGAGAAAATGCTGTGTGGCAAAAAAATTGAAGAAAAAGCATGCATGATGAAATAATATTATATAATATAAAATAGTTTATATTATCTATGGAGATATACATACATCATGAAAATGCAAATATATTGAAATTAAATCATATTCTGGAGTAGGAATTTCTGGAGAAATAGGATTTAGTAGATGTCCATTGGGCTTTCTTTGCATTAGTTTTGTTTTATTAAGCTGGGTTATTACCGGTTGTTCGTTATGTCTATACACCCAAAATAGCTTATAATAACTCCGATAATCTCTGTAAGTTATCTCTGTAGAGTTTTATACAGCTAATTGACACAAGGTAAGAGTGTTTTGAATAGTGCTATATAAAAATCTGAGTTGTTGGCCTGGAGAAATTTTGTCTCTGTGGTGAGAGCCCCTGCTGTGCAAGCATGAGGACTTGAATTCAGATCCACAGAACCCACGCACAGACCTGCATTTACCTGTGGCCCCAGCACTGTGGGAGGCAGAGACAGGGGCATCACTGGAGCCGCTGCTGCCAGCCTCACTCCGGCTTCAGTGAGAGGCTGTCCCAAGGGAATGAAGTGGAGAGTTCTAGAGTAGAACGCCAGTGTCCTCTGGCTTCTACAGTGTGCATGGGAACTTGTACCCACACACATCTGTTCCTCTATACCACACTCACACATACATAACACAGACATTACAGGAAACAAAAACCTAAGCTGTTAGGGTTAGTGGTTCATTAGATTTTCTAATATAGTATGCTTACAGTGAAGAACCACTGATGGAAACTTTTACTTTATTTTTTAAATTATTTATTTTATGTACACTGGTGTTCTGCCTGTATGTTTATCTGTGTGAAGGTGTTGAATCCCCTGGAACAGGAGTTGCAGACAGTTAAGAACTGCCATGTGGGTGCTGGGAGTTGAACCCAGGTCCTCTGGATGAGGAGACAGTGCTCTTAACCACTGAGCCACATCTCCAGCCCCTACTGATGGTAAACTAATAGCTGGCATGTAAATGAAACTACAGTTAAGTGATACCACACCTTTTTGTTGTTTTTGTTTTTTTGAGACAAGGTTTCTCTGTTTAACAGTCCTGGCTGTCTGGAACTTGCTTGGTAGACCAGGCTGGCCTCGAACTCACAGAGATCCTCCTGCTTCCATCTACCAAGCCCTGGGATTAAAGGTTTGTGCCACCACCGCCCAGCACTGTAAATGCTTTTATTCACTGACCATCTGAATGGTGCCCTTCTATTTCTAAAAATTTTCTGCCTTTTTAAATTTTGAAATTAAGTTTTCATGTGGTGTTACCATTTTTCTATTTACTATTCCCAGTGCGATGGTTGTGTGTGTTCTTACTGACATTACAGAGTGATAATATTGCTGAGAGTAAAACGACACTGTTATTCTCCCTGACACACTTCAGCTGGCCAGTGACCTCCTCATGTTAGAATTAAATGACCCTGTCATCTTTTGCAGATAAACGCAGTGCGTGCAATAGTTCCTAATAAGAGCAACAATGAAATCATCCTGGTTCTGCAGCACTTTGATAACTGTGTGGACAAAACAGTACAAGCATTCATGGAAGGTAATTCTGTCTCGAGTTTAGACTTTGGAACCTGAGCCGTAGTGTACAGTCTGATGACAGTATGGTGTACTGTCATCTTGTGTTACTGTGAGGGCCAATAAGAGACAAACTCAGAAAACTCCTTTGTTATTAAAAGTGTTCTCTGCTAGCGCTTAAGAAATCAGACCAAGTGTGGTGGTGCATTGCGTTATCCCATTATTGGAGCGGGAAGGCAAGAGGACTGTGACTTGGGGCCAGCTTTGCTTATATAGTGGGTTACAGGCCAGTCTCTTACTATATAGTGAGACCCCACCTCCCCAAACAAACTATGCAGCTGATGGCATAAGGGATTTGATGGAATTGGACAAAGTAATTTAAGTGGCTATTGCAAAGGAGTAACTCAGTGGCCCAGGAACAGATGACCAATTCAAGGACAAACTCACTATGATTCAGTTTGGTTCTGGCAGGTGACTTAAATGTATGAATTCAGTTTCCTTATGTTTTCTCTATGTTCGATAGAAAACGAAAGCCTTGTTCAACTCCTTAGATTTGTAGAGTTAATAGTGTTTTAAACTTCTTAAGCTGTCTTGCCTTTGAGCAGAGTGGTGTCAGATGAAGGCTCTCTGCTGCCTTTTCCTGGATTTGCAAGGATAGGAAAAACAAGTCAAAGTCTACAGAGCATTTCTCTATCGTCATGATTTCTTTATAGTGTTAGGGTTTGAGTCTGGTGTCGGGTGCAGCTCTTCCCAAACACCACAGTCAAGATGGTATGTAACATGGAGGGGAGAAGACGGCACACTTAGGTGAAGACTAGTCTTTGTGTTCAGACCAAGATGTTTCGATAAAGAATCTTAGATGACCAGGAGACCTCAGTGTAGCTAAAACATGACATGGTTGTCTCACCACAGTAACCAGCAATTAGGAAATGCACTGATTCCTCCTTGACCTTGTGTGTGGCACAAGAGGAAATCTCTGTTTGATTTCTTTTTCAGGTAGTGCCAGTGAAGTACTCAAAGAATGGATAGTAACAGGCAAGAAAAAGGTAAAAATGAATTACATGTAAGATCATGATATTTATATTGTTTTTTCAAATTAGGTGTTAGGGGCTGGCACGATGGCTTAGCAGGCAGGAGTAGCACTGCTCTTGCAGATGACCTGGGTGCAGTTCCTGCCTCCACACGGCAGCTCACCATGTTAGACTCCAGGTCCAGGGGATCTGAACCTCTTTGGACCTCCACAAGCATTAGGTGCACATAAGTACAAGATGGCAAAACACTCCACATAAATTTTAAAAAGGTTTTAAAGAGCCGGGGAGTGGTGGCGCACGCCTTTAAGACACTCGGGAGGCAGAGCCAGGTGGATCTCTGTGAGTTCGAGGCCAGCCTGGGCTACAGAGTGAGATCCAGGACAGACACCAAAACACCACAGAGAAACCCTGTCTTGAAAAACAAACAAACAAAAAACTTATAGGGACTGGAGAGATGGCTCAGAGTTTAAGAGCACTGGCTGCTCTCCCAGAGGTCCTGAGTTCAATTCCCAGCAACCACATGGTGGCTCACAACCATCTGTATTGAGATCTGGTACCTTCTTCTGGGGTACAGGCATACATGCAAGCAGAACACTGTATACATAATAAATAAATAAATCTTTAAAAAAAAAGGTTTTAAAGAATATTAGGTAATATTTAAGAACTTCTTTGGAGGTTCCAGCAGAAGAGCATTGTGGCTGGAGAGGGGGGACACCTGCCTAGCCAAATCTACCCTGGAGATCACTGAATAAGATGTCACACCCATATAGTCCATAATATTTGAAAGAAGAAGTTTACATATGTCTTCTGTTTACCATCTCAAAAATGCTGTTTTTGACAATGAGACCCTGCTGTATTTCAGAGTATCACAGTGTACCCCTGTGGTTGGAGGCAGGAAGTGTTGTTTGCAGGTGCAGGCCTGGGAGTGCCCTAGACTAGAGTAGAAACAGGCAGGCCTGGAGAGAGGGGTTGGGGGGAGGGCGAGGGCGAGGGCGAGAGCGAGGGCGAGCACAGCGCCTCCGTGGAAGGTGACTTGTTGCCAGCAGGATTTGTTTCCTAGATGAGCTGAAACAGTTGAGATTTTCAGGTCAGACTACTGTGTTATAGTCCCGAGTAGTAGAGAGTTTTGACTTAAAGCCAGAGGGCAGCTTTTGCTTCTATAAACACTTTATCCTTCTGTTGATATTTATTTATTGTTTGTATGTTTGCATATGCATACTCCCAGAGCTAGAGGGTAGCTCTCTGGGCTGGAATTCAGGTTGCCAGACTTGGCTGTCACGTGTACGGCCGCCGTCTTACCAGCCCGTATTTTGCTTCTTCAGGCTGTGTGCCTCCTGAGACATCTGATGTTACATGTTAAAGAGTGGAAGGCATTTGGGCTTCAGAGCCAGTCAGAACTGGATTTCTGTCCTGTTCTGCTTCATCTGGTCTTGTGAGCTGAGGGTGTTGTTTAACTTTAGTTTGCTCATCTATAAAGTAGGAAAATGTAGATATGGTGGCACATACCTGTGATCCTGGCACTTAGAAGACTGAGACAAGAGGGTCAGGAGTTCACGGCCATGTGGACTAACCAACCCTGTCTGGGGGAACAAAAAAAGACAACAAAAGTAAAATAATGCTGTAATCCTAATACATACATATTCTCATTATAATGCCTAACATATTCGTTCTTTTTTTTTTGTTTTTTTTTTGGTTTTTCGAGACAGGGTTTCTCTGTGTAGCTTTGCGCCTTTCCTGGGACTCACTTGGTAGTCCAGGCTGGCCTCGAACTCACAGAGATCCGCCTGGCTCTGCCTCCCGAGTGCTGGGATTAAAGGCGTGCGCCACCACCGCCCAGCAAACATATTCGTTCTTTTTTTTTTTTTAAAGATTTATTTATTTATTATGTATACAGCATGTTTGCCTGCAGGCCAGAAGAGGGCACCAGATCTCATTACAGATGGCTGTGAGCCACCATGTGGTTGCTGGGAATTGAACTCAGGACTTCTGGAAGGGCAGCCAGTGCTCTTAACCTCTGAGCCATCTCTCCAGCCCCAACATATTCGTTCTTAATCCCTTACTTATATCCATTTAAAATCAAATTGCTTCCTTCACGGGATACTAGTTGAGTTCAGAATTCTTGCCACAGCTCTGTGCCCCAGGGGTAGCTCCTTTAAGGATGCTGAAGTGTGAATTTTAATTAAGTACCAACTCTGTTAGGAGTATTCTTCATTTAAGTTAGCGTTGTGTTCTGAAATGCTTTCTTTTACATTTCATTATTGTGTTGTATATGTGTGTAAGTGTAGGTGTGTACGTGCCACAGTACAGAGATCAGCTTTGGGGAATTGGGCTCCAGGGATTGAATTCAGGTTGTCAGGCTATGTGGAAGAGCCTTTACCCACTGGGAAGTCTTGCCAGCCCTGAAATGATTTCTTGACCAAGCCAGCTTTGGCTTTATTAACCTTGGAGAGTTTTTTCCAGAGGCACGTGCACTGCTGAGGTTCTCCTGAAGCTTTCTGTGCTGCTGCTGTTCATGTTTGCTTCGCTGATTTCACCCAGCATACATACCTTGAGTGTTCTAGAAGACACCAGTGTCATAATTCATTGACCTCAGAGTATAAATGATTAACAACACAAGACATATGCATAGTTGCAAAGGTGTGAGTGTGGCCTGATCTGGTGGAGGAGAGTAGATGCAGTCTGCTACTTTCCAGTGCTTGACTCCGTTACACCTAACTCTCCGACTAGCCTAGTAAGATGTGATTGTGAGCTGCTACGTACATATGTGAAATAACACGGGAGAAAACTGAACGCCACGTTCAGGAGTTGTCCTGCTGGACAGGGCCCTCCAAAGGCCTGGCGGGAGAACTGCCTGGTTTACCCATCTAGCCTTAGGACTAGAGCTGAGTGTTGCCAGCGTAACAGAGCCGAAGACCTTTTTATTCCCACGGCTCAGGTTTCCAAGGTATAAATGTTAATACCTGAAACAGTGTTTTCTTGCCTCTCTTCCCCAGTCAGTCAGTGTTACCAGTTTGTTTGTTTGTTTATTTAGGTTTGGTTTTTGGCATTGGGGATCAAACCTAGGGCCTTGTGCATGCTAGGCAAGTGCTCTAGCACTGAGCTACAACCCCAAGCTCTTATTAATTTCTCATAGAGCTTCCAAGATACTTTATTCACATAAACAATTACAAATACATACTTCCTTCTTTGCTCGTTCCGTGTAACTGAGCCTGAAATGTGTGAGTCCCCCACTGACCTATATTTGCATGGCTTCTCCGTCTTTATTAATATTAATGTAACAGTGCTGTGATGAATCATCTTGTCTACACTTGTCAGTCCTGGCCAGGATAAATTGCTAGTATTAGAATTGCTGGTTGAAAGGTGTGTGCATCTGTAACTTTCAAAAGCATTACTAGATTTTCACTCACACTAATGTTTATAAAAATGTCTGTTTATTTCCAGAGCAGTCAAAGCTGTCTGTTGAGTGGAACATTAAACTTTATGTCATTAAACTCTTTGGCCTTTGCTAATGTAGTAGCTGAAAAACCATTCTGCAGTGCGGGTTTCATTATTTGTCAGTTATTGGACTGAGGTTATACTTCATTAAATTATTTATAGATTATATTTTTTCTCTATTGGGTTATTGTGGCTAATTAGAGCTCTGTTTATATTTCATTTTCAAAATGTTACACTTTTTTTTTTTTTTTTTTACTTTTTGTAACTTTTTATTTTGCTTAAGATAGGTTTTGCAGGGCTGGAGAGATGGCTCAGTGGTTAAGAGCACTGACTGCTCTTCCAGAGGACCTGGGTTCAATTCCTAACACCTGCATGGCAGCTCACAACTGTAACTCCAAGATCTGACACTGTCTCACAGACATACATGCAGACAAAATACCAATGCACATAAAATAAAAATAAATAAAAAGATAGATTTTGCTATGAAAAATCTTTTGAGTTCATTCAAAATGTAGTTTTACATAGTAAAGTGTTTTTGTCATTAGTTCAACATAAACAAAATTATCTTCAATTTCTAGAAGAATGTGTGCAAAATTGGTAACCCTGACTTGTTTTGTAGCTGGAGTTAGTTACCTCTTTGAGTTGTATTGGAGGGTCTGCTTTTTCTTTTCTTTTTTCAAATCTTTGATAACCTTAGAACAAAAAGAAGAAAAGCAAACCAAAACCTGCATCAGAAGCAAATAGTAGTGTCCCAGACTCCAGTAAGTCAGTGCCCATTCAAGAGGATCAGCCTGCATCTTCAGAGAAGGGTGGCATTAATGGCTACCATGTTAACGGTGCCATCAATGATGCCGAGTCTGTGGACTCACTCAGTGAAGGTTTGGAGACACTTTCAATAGATGCCAGAGAATTGGAAGATCCTGAGTTTGCCACACCAGATACACTGGATAGAACCGGTGAGTCTTTTGGTTTGTTTGTTTGTTTAAGACAGATTTTGGGAAGTTAATTCACTCAAAAAATGGGCGGGAGGGGTCTCCTAGTTGAGACACTTATCATTACATTAAGTATAATTGGTCTTTTACTTTATAGTATTTACTTTATAGTATTAATAGTAACTTACTAAAGACCTTTAAAAGGTAGAATTCTTGTTCCTTTGTCTCAAAATTTTCTCTAAAATATATAGTACTAATGCTTCTGACATTGAATAACAGAGGGGTGCCTTTTTAAAGATCTTTTAAAATGATGAGATTATGATGTTGTTCTCAGGAATGTCTAAGGAATGTTACTCAAAGACTCTATTCTCCAGCACAGATCCTGTCCAAGAAAGGTAGTGTTTTAGAGCACAGTGTGGGGTGAATTAGTTGAGCAGTCTTTAGTTCAGAAAGAACATAGGTAAAAATATTTTAGGAATATGTAATAGTAATTGCAATAATAGCTTTCTTAACAACTAGATTTTTGTGGTCTTTTAAAAGATTACTTTATAGTCCTATATTTGTTTTCTTTTTTAAAGTTGGTTTTTAGATTGATTTATTTGGTATGTATGGGTGTTTGCCTGCATGTGTGTCTGTGCACCACATGTGTGCCTGGTGCCCGTGGAGGCCTGAAGAGGGTGCTGAATCCCCTGGATTGGGATTACAAATGGTTGTGAGCTGCCATGTAAAGTGCTGGGAACTGAGTCTAGGTTTTCTTCCAGAGCAGCTGGTGTTCTTAACTGTGGAGCCATCTCTCCAGCCTCCCTACATTTGTTTTCGGGTAAAGAATTAAGGTTAGCTGATAGTTAGAAATCATATATTTTGTACATTTATTTGTTAACAGTTTTGTTAAGGGCTGAGGAGTCTGTTTCTCTTTTAAAAATAACTTGTTTGGAAGCCAGGCGTAGTGGCTCACGCCTTTAATCCCAGCACTTGAGAGGCAGAGGCCCTCTTCTAGCCTCTGGGGGCACTGCTTGCATGTGCTATACAGATAGATACACATGCAGGCAAAAACCCTTACACACAACATAATAAAGCGATTAAATATATAACTTGCTTACATTTTTAAAAGTTACTTGTTTATTAGTCCTGCTCCCTCTGCTTTAGTATATCAGGTTTCATAAAGGGAATATGCCAGTGTGAGAATTTTATTCTGCTTTTTAGCTGCTCTTTTATTGGTTAATTCACACTTTTTTTAAAAAAATAGAGAGAGAGAAAAAAATATTATACCTGACTGCAAACAAACCAAACCAAACCAAAGATAACCAGTGGATTCCGTTCATTGTGTACAGATTCTCTTTTCATTTTCCAGTCCGTCCTCTCTCTACTCTCTAAAGCTTTTAAATTACTTTTTCCCCTGAGACATTATGAAACTTTTTTTCTGCATTGCAGCTTATGGAAGCTAACAGCCTTTTTAATAGGCATGGCTTTGTCTAACATATTTTATCTGCTTTCTTTCTGTACTGAATATGGCTTAGATAATTTACCCCACACTGTGCTCCAAACCACTGTCCTCTTTCTTGGACAGGATCTGTGCTGGAGAATGGTGTCTCTGACTTTGAGTCCAAATCTTTGACTGCGCCCACTATTCCAAATGCCCAGCAATCCCGGAATGCTGCCAAATCTCACTCGAGAATCACCACAGGAGCCCAGGTTTCAAGTCTGGGAGTGGAGAATGTTCCGCTGTCTTCTACCAATAAAAAGCTAGGTAAGTCCAAGACCCACTTGGGAGAGAGAAAAACAACTTTTGACTGCTGCTCCTGTAGCTGGAGTCCCAGAAGGCCTCAGGTGACCTTCTGTCTGTGCTGTGGTCCCTGCCTGTGTCTTGACACAGCATCAGGGACCTTTGTGTGAGTCGCAGGCAGTCTCCCGCCAGGATGAGCTAGCGAACTCTGACCTGTCCCCTGCTCACCACTGCAGCTGTGATGCTGCTTTCTTCGTGTTTGTCCTCCTGGCTGAGCCAACAGGAGAACCTGTGTGTGACAGGGCACGTTCACTGCTCTCCAGCTCCGTGCTCTTCCTCAAGTCCAGCAGAGCATGTCCTCTGAAGTACATGGTATTGATGGGGGGTAGCTCTTGACTTTTTTTTTTTTTAACAAGTTTATTATTTTCTTTTTTTTAATAGTTTATTTTTATTTTATGTGCATTGATGTTCACCTGCATGTATGTCTGTGTGAGGATGTCAGATACCCCAGAACTGAAGTTACAGACCGTTGTGAGCTGCCATATGGGTGCTGGGAATTGAACCCGGGTCCCCTGGAAGAGCAGCCAGTGTTCTTACCTACTGAGCCATCTCTCCAGCCCCAGCTCTTAGCTTTTGAAATTTGACTATTGTAATCATTTTGGCAGGGAGTTGTAGTGCTTAGAACACACCTGTAATCCTAGCACTCAGGAGCCTGAGGAAGGAAGACCACAGCGTCTAGGCTAAGGCGGTTGACCTTATCTCAACAACAACAGATAGTTCTTAGCACCAAGTAGTAATAATTTTATGTGTATGTGTATTTTGTTTGTTTTCAGTCAGGGTCTCACTGTGTAGCTCTGTCTGACCTGGAATTCTCTTTGTATACTAGGCTGGCCTCAAATTCACAGATATCCACCTGCCTCTGCCTCTGGAGAGCTGGAATTCAAGCTATTCATCACCACAACCAACAACTTTTGTTTTCTTATATGTTATATTAATCATTTAAATAAACAATTAGTTATTAGAGTTATTAAAGAGCCCATCTGTACTTTATACATCTAAGCTTGGTGGTCCACTCAAGTGAACAGTGAGACGTATAGAAGACCATCGTAAGTTGTAGCTATTTATTAACTTATTTATTTCATATGAGCTACGTTTTAAAACATTTATTTTGTTTGTTTTCAAGACAGGGTTTCTCTGTGTAACAGTCCTGGCTGTTCTGGAACTTGCTCTGTAGACCAGGCTGGCCTTGAACTCACAGAGATCCGCCTGGCTCTGCCTCCTGAGTGCTAGGACTAAAGGCGTGCACCACCCCCACCCGGCCAACATTCATTCATTCATTCATTCATTCATTCATTCATTCATTCATTTAGAGGGTATGGGAAACCAGCTCCCACATTTACTTACCCCAGGGACTCTTTTTTTTTTTTTTTTTGGTTTTTCGAGACAGGGTTTCTCTGTGTAGCTTTGCACCTTTCCTGGAACTCACTTGGTAGTCCAGGCTGGCCTCGAACTCACAGAGATCCGCCTGCCTCTGCCTCCCGAGTGCTGGGATTAAAGGCGTGCGCCACCACCGCCCGGCACCCCAGGGACTCTTGAGGAATGAGGGATAAGAGACAGGTAAAAATGAGAGGGGAGAGAAACACAGGATAGACTCGGGTGGGCCTGGATCATTTCTGAAAGTTCAGTTGAGTTTTGAAATGTCTTCTCTATCTCTGTTTAACATGTGTCTGTATTTGTCTGATAGTTGTTTGATATCTCCCCTCAAACATGTATTCTTTTATGGTACTAGGGATTAAGCCCAGGGCATGCCAGGCAAACATTACCACTGACCTGAAGTCCCCAGCTTAAAATTGTTTTTAATTTATTTATGTGTGTGGTTAATTTGCCTGCATATATGTCTGTGCCCCATTTGTATGCTTAGTATCCATGGTGGCCAGAAGAGAGTGCACGATCCTCTGGAACAGGAGTTACAGACAGTTACAAGCTGCCATGTGGGTGCTGGGAGTCAAACCTGGGTCCTCTGGAAGAGCAGTCACTGCTCTTAACCACTGAGCCATCTTCCAGCCCAAATCCTCAGCTTTTGATGGATGTCTTTCATGCTTGATTCTAGCATGTGTCATTTCTGCATCTGTTTCTGGGGTTTTCTATTCATAGGTGATCATGTTTTATTTTTAAATATATTTGTAGCTAGAGTTTTCCTGCCTTGCCCACAGTCAGGACAAATCTTTGTCACCCGCCAGTCCCACAGCTGCTCAGACCCAACCAAGTAAACAGAGACTTATATTGGTTACAAACTGTATGGCCGTGGCAGGCTTCTTGCTAACTGTTCTTACAGCTTAAATTAATCCATTTCTATAAATCTATACCTTGCCACATGGCTTGTGGCTTACCGGCATCTTCACATGCGGCTTGTCATGGTGGCGGCTGGCA